>NC_138770.1:152437966-153037966 GCF_965119305.1 Pelophylax lessonae | reverse complement strand
CAACGTCGTCAGTGAGCGACGAAGATGGCATACCAGGGGGCAGCGACACCGATTCAACTTCGGGAATCGCCAAGCACTGCTTCATCCAGGCCTCGCCATCCACACCACCGGCTCTCTCCATCAACTTCCTCAGCAAGGATTCCATCGCAGCAAGAAAAAACCGTCCACAGTAACGTAAGTCCACAAGCCTTTGGTCCGCTCCTGCTGCCTAATGCTACCAACGGATTTTTTTGCTCTTTTTTATAGCTATTCAAGGTTTGAAATTTTTAATTTATTAGCCAATCATTCTGACCGTTTATTATATTGCCCAATCATTAAAATTTTAAGAAATTGACCTATCAGCATTACCCGCTTAACTGGCCAATCCTATTATCTTTGTCGTTGTCCTGCCATGACCCCATGCATGCATGGCCAGTATTTCAACCCGCCATGCATTTTTATTCTTGTCTAAATTGGCCCTAGTATGAGTGTGAGTTAGGGCACCTTAGACTGTAAGTTCCTTGAGGGCACAAACTGATGTGCATGTACAATATACTGTATTTTTTAAGTGCCTGTAATAAATAAATAAATATATAAATAAAAGGCAGAACTTTCCTAGACAGGACCATTCCTCTGATAACTACTTTCTCTTGCACTGCTCCTCTCTACAGATCTCAGTGTGCACATTGCTCTCCTTACAACTCTTGTATGGGATATGCAAGAGCCTAGGTAGAGTTACCATGGGGATTTACCCTAAATCATGTCTGCAGTAGTAAAACCTAGACATGTGCAATTTGTTTTGGTCCAAATTCAAATTCCCCAAAAGACCCAAAGGGCCTGGTATGGATTAAGGGGGGGGGACCCCCATACCATTGTTTTAGATATTTGTATTTTACTGTCATTGTTTTGCTTACAATTCAGCTTTCAGCTTCCCACTGACAGCCGTCTTCCTTGCCCGCAGTTATTATTATACAATAAGGGAAATACTAAAGGTAAAACCTCCTCAGCGTCTTGGATAGTTACTATTAACACAATTTAATTTAATATAAAAATATGATTGGTCAATTAATTTAAAAAGCTGCTACTTTAAATAACAATAAATATAAAAAGATGCTAAAATCATGCAAAATACACATATAGCATAGGTAGCGCTCAATTGAACCCACAAAGGATCAAGATCTAATAAATAAAAAACATACATTTTTATTTATTAAATCTTGATCCTTTGTGGGTTCAATCAAGCACTGCTTATGCTAAATGTGTATTTTGCATGATAACCAGCTATTATTCACACAGAATTTGAATCAGTCTATCATTTGTCAACCAATCCAAATTCTAAACATTCTGAAAATTTGGAATTCATTATTAAATTAATAAACAAAATAAAATTTATTGAAAACAAAACTAAGTTTTAACAAGAACTAAACTAAACTAAATTAACTCCGGAACCAAACTAAGCGAATTCCGAAAATTAGTGACTTAACAAATCTATCCAAAACTAAAACATATTTTTCCTTTTTGCGCATGTCTAGTAAAACCTACTTGCCTGAAAGTACTTTCTTGCATTTTCTGAACTAAGTTACCTGCCTCTAAGTTACCTCAACGCGTGCTATAGGACAATCCCATTTACAGGACATTAAATTATTATTATTTATTATACGGGTCAATGTTATTGAATTGTTTTTAGTTAATTGTTAAAATTTAGTTTAACATCTTTACCACATCAATAAAATCTTTATTTTACAAATATACACGATTCATTCAAATATGAGCTACTGTACACATATGACATATCATTCAAATATGAGCTACTGTACACAAACTGCTATTTTATAAAGAGAGAACCAATAGCTTGGTAAACGGGAAAATAGCTTTGCTAACAGTCTGGAAATGTAAGTATGAATTATATTATGCCATACTTTAGATTTACTTAGTTGAAAATGTAAAAAAAAAATAATGTTCTTTTTTAATCCTAAATAGTACATCACAAACCAAATTTTTCTATGAGAATTGCGTTGATTGAACCATTAAGGTTAATACTCTTTCCATATACAGGACACTGGGCAGTACTTGGCACATGCTCGGAATGTATGCCAACCACTCCTTGTTGGGGATTATGTACTGTATACTCTATATACCCTCATGCTGGCCATATATCAGAGTCATGTTTACCTGTGTGTATGACTTTTTATCTTATCTTCTCTCATTATCATCTGCAAGTTTCCAACAGCTAGAAGGAGAATCAGAAAATTAAGTTAATACTTCATTAACCACTTCAATACAGGGCAATTTCACCCCCTTCCTGCCCAGGCCAATTTTCACCTTTTAGCGCTGTTGCATTTTGAATGACAATTGCGCGGTCATGCAACACTGTACCTAAACCAAATTTATGTAGTTTTCCCCCCACAAATAGAGATTTCTTTTGGTGGTATTTGATCACCGCAAGTTTTTTTCTTTTTTTCTAAACAAATAAAAAAAAGACCGAAAAGTTTAAAAAAAAAAAAAGTTTTTTTGTTTATGTTATACAATTTTGGAAATAAATATGTTTTTTCCTGCACTGATGAGCACTGATGAGACTGCACTAACAGGCACTGATGAGGAGGCACTGATGGGGGGGGCACTGATGGGTGGCACTGATAGGTAGCACTGATATGCAGCATTGGTGGGCACTGATAGGCAGCATTGATGGGCACTGATAGGTGGCACTGATGGGCACTGATAGGCGGCACTGATAGGCACTAATGGGCACTGATAGGCGGCACTGACGGGCAGCACTAATGGACACTGATAGGCAGCACTGGTGGGCAATAATGGGCACTGGTGGGCAGCACTGATGGGGAGGGCACTGATAGATGGCAATGATGGGCACTGGTGGGCAGCACTGATGGGGAGGGCACTGGCGAGCAGTACTGATGGGGAGGGCAATGGGGGGCTCCCTGAGGTCATGGGTGGGCATCCCTGGGGTCATGGGTGGGCATCCCTGGGGTCATGGGTGGGCATTCCTGGTGGTTCTAGTGGCACCCACCGAGGGTCTGCACTGGTAATCAATGATCTGATTACCAGTGTCGACCCCCCCCCCCCATCAAGAGAGCCGCCGAACGGCGCTCCTTTACTCGTGCCTGTCAGGCACGTACTGGGGAAAGCCGATCAATGGCTCTTCCTGTTTACTATGTGACCAGCCATGATTGGACATGGCTGGTCACATGGTAAAGAGGCTACGTCAGTAGGCTCTTTACCGATATCGGAGATGCGGGGAGGCAGACTGACACGCCGCATCACTGATCGCCGCTCTGCATACCCCTGGGTGCGAATCGGATGTCACTGGACATGTCTCCGCTGACATCCGATGCCCCATAGAGATGCATGGGGCATCCGTTCAGATCCACCTGAAAAACTGACAGGCGGATATGAACGGTCCGCAAGTGTGAAAGGGGCCTTACTCTTCTACATGGAAAGGTAAGCAATCAGCCCTGATTGCAGGAAGATGTTCCAACAAGCTAGAAATGCTTGCTGTGCAATAATTGGCACCTCTAACTGCTTTCTGGCAGTACAAACATACCTAGATTATTCAAGCAGTGCTTGAAATCATAACAGTCTCTGGTTTTATTGAACTTCCAAACCAAAAAAAATGCAAAAAAGTGGAATACACCTACATTTAAATATTTTATATAGAAAAAAATACATTTACACAAATGTTTAGATTTCCTTGAAGGTAAAGCTTGCTGTTGTTTTTAAACATTTAGTAAATGCTTCATATTTGTAATTATTTCAGTATGTGTTTATGGATTCCTTATAAAACATTACATAAAGGGGATAAGAGGGCTAATTTAAAACATTTTTGAAGTTATCTTTATTATCTACAATTACCAATTTTTTTTTTATATCACTTATTACCATCAAGCCGGTTTTCCACTGCATGTGGTCAGTTTTTTTTTAACTATAAATTTTTCAGAATTCCCCAAATGCCATTTTTTAGCAGTGGGTTGTTTTTCTTAAATTAAAGGGTTAGGATGAAGGTTAATGTTAAGAAAATAATGATTTATTTCTTCAGATTCTATAATGCAGCTCTGTCACAAATTCCCAGGTGGAAGAATATTTTTTTTGCAATGGAGTCTAAGTGCTACTGTTCCATGCCTAGTGGCAGAGTCTCATATACCTAACATAGCTATTTAATGTATTCTATATGCAAACTAAATGTGTTATATTATGGGATAAATCTATCCATAGGGAAAAGAACAATCTAGCTGCTGAAAGATCATTTTGTGGAAAATCTTTCCATAAAAATATACAACAAGAGAGAAAGGAGAGCAGCAAGGCCATCTAAGTGCGGTATAAAGAAGCCTTTAATAACACCAGACAAATGCAAACTCACAGGATGGGCATGATGAATTGTAAAGGGTTCATCCACTCCAGTGGGAGGACGAGCAGCGGGGATCCGGGGAATCTTAACTGGTTCCGGCTGTGCTGGTGGCTCCAAGCACTTCCAGGTACACGGTGTCCCTCAGAGAAGAGCCGCTTACTTCACTTCCAGGTAGAAGGTGGAGTGGGAGGTGCGCGAGTTCGAAGCATGCCTGCTTCTTCCAGGTATTTGAGGAAGTGCTGGTAGCCACCAGCACAGCCGGAACCAGCGAAGATACCCCCAGATCCCGACTGCTCCTCCTCCCACTGGAGTGGATGAACCCTTTACATGCCAGTTTATCATGCCCATCCTGTGAGTTTGCATTTGTCATCAAACCCATCAAATGTTGTTATTAAACCATCTTTTATACTGCACTTAGATGGTGCTGCTCTCCTTTCTCTTTTGTTGTACATTTCCACAGAGTTCCTTCTAGCTCTCATCAGAGCCCGCAGCCTTCTACAGACAGTATTTCTCCATTGTCCAGCAATCAGCCCATGCTTGAACTTTATGGACATTTTAACCAGAACTTACTCCTGCATATGCCCTCCTCTTCTCAGCCTATAGAGCACTTATGTTTTTGTTGTTTGTGCTCTTTCCATAAAAATGCCCATAAAACAAAATGAAGAACACACCCACTAGAACAGCAAAATTTAATATTTGTTGTTGAGTGTTCTTATTTCTTCAGAAGAGACTCTTCTCCCTCTTCTCCATTTGTATTCTGTCCTACACACCAATGTCCAACAGTATCCCACCAAGTAGGAGGTAACACACAAGTTGCCTTGGAAGGAACACACAACACACCATCGATTTCTCCTGGTGCAGGAATGTACCCTTGCATTTCTTCCTGGGAATTCTTGGCTTTTGAGCACCTCCTAATTGGGGGTGGTGGAGTGATTTTGGTGAAATAGATTTTACAGTAAAATGACTGCTACCATTTTTGAACTTTGCTCATTGAGCTGCTTAATTCAAATTTCCTGGAAGAAAAACCAAACCATTTATTTTCTTTATTTAACCACAAAATCAGCTCCAAAAGGTTTACCCCCTTCATGACCAGGCCATTTTTACTGGTACGGCACTGTGTTACTTGAACTGACAATTGCGCAGTCGTGTGATGCTGTACACAAATAAAATTGATGTCCTTTTTTCCCACAAATATAGATTTTATTTGGTGGTATTTGATCACCACTGCGGTTTTTATTTTTTACGCTACAATCAGAAAAATATTGACAATTTAAAAAAATATATATATTTTTTACTTTCTGCTATAAAACATATCCAATAAAAAAAATTTAAAAAATCAAATTTGTTCATCAATTTAGGCCAATATTTATTTGGCTACATTTTTGGTAAAAAAAAAATCTCAATAAGAGTAAATTGATTTGTTTGCACAAAAGTTATAGCATCTACAAGCTATGGGATAGATTTATGGATTTTTTATTTTTTAATTTCTTTTTTACTTTTCTTTATTTAACCACTTCAGCTCCAGAAGGTTTACCCCCCTTCATGACCTGGCCATTTTTTGTGATACGGCACTGCGTTACTTGAACTGACAATTGCACGGTCGTGCTAAGCTGTACACAAATAAAATTGATGTCCTTTTTTCCCCACAAATAGAGCTTTCATTTGTTGGTATTTGATCACCACTGTGGTTTTTATTTTTTGGGTTATAATCAGAAAAATATTGATAATTTAAAAAAAATATATATATAATTTACCTGCATTGCTGAATAATGGATGTGGACACCACTATACCAACATCTAGGACATCTATTCTGACCCAGTGATATGAAAGGAGTTTATTTGTAATTTTGTATTTTTTTTAATTTTTTTTCTGTGTATTTGTTATTATTTGTCACTTTTAAAGTTTTATTTATTTTTTATCATTTTACATTCTGCCACTGTCTATTTTTTTTTTATTTTGTGATGGCCCAGGATAATGCAGAAAAAAACAAAACAATCTCAAAAGCCATTTAAACCTATTGCACCCCTAAATGCATAAACCATTTTAATTTAAAATAACAACATTTTACCAAGATCTACACATTTTTGCTAACGTTTCAGGAAAATTTAAAGTCCTAGTTTCAAATATTCCTTTTCCATAGACCTTCCTTTCTCAGTTTGCTCCATATGGGGGTAAAAAAGCCCGTCATCCTTAAAGTTGTAAGGAAGAACAGTTTTTTTTTTTGCTTGGCCTTTGCTTGCCTGTTGGGAACTTACAGTGGGTAAGAGCTGGGTTTCTTGCTTGAATGTCTTTTATATAAAGGAAAGAACTGCATCCTTAAATGGCAAGGTTTACAAGCACATTGCTTAAAGTGGAACCTTACTGCCCCAATCAACAATGGCTGTTTTTAATCCTCATGCTGCTAGCATTAGTAAATAAATAGGACAGTATATAATATTTACCTGTTTTAAACTTTTTTTTTTTTTTTTACACATTTCATCTGTACTTTCTGGTCTCCAGGCCTGAGCACATTTTGTTATAAATCCCCAGGAGTTTTCAGGAAAGGAGGAAGGCTTTTTCAGCTAAGCACACCCTCCCGTCTGCATGCATGAGCTAAGGGCAGATGGATTCCAGAAAGTAAATGCTACATGAATCATTTGCCCTTACTCAAGATGGCCACAACCAGAAATGTTAGAGGGGTGTTTTTCAAAGTGATTTCTCAAAAAAATAAAGCATGGAGACATGTATGGATGGGGGAGTTTGCTTTGAATATAAAATATGAATGTAATGGTGTTTTTGATTTGTGGTGCTCAGATTCAGTGAAGATTCATTGCTACTGAGTACTTGCAATCCTTTTTTTTTTATTATCAATGTAGCACTGCCCCCTAGAGGACTGCTGGATATAACACTTTCTGGATTCCCCTGGGTTACCCGTAGCAACTGCTTGCAGAAACTTATCACTTTAAGTACTTGGCTCAGTCAATGATCAGTCCAGGGGATGTTGTTTTGTAGTTTTATTTAGAACTGGGATAGGAGAAGGGATGAGTGGGATACTCCAACTAATAACTATTCACAGTATTGAGAACATCTGACTTGAGGATGAGGCAAGGCTGCTGCTTCACTCTGCCACTGGAATGAAGGTAAGTTAAGTGTTCCTGCTTGTAATTATCTTCAGGATTCTAACTTGGCACCCCCTTTCTCTCTCTCTGTGTGCTGACACCCGTCCACTGACTCTACACTCTGGAGTGGTCCCCTTCCTGGGCAGACCCCGGGCAAGTTCCTCTGTACTCACGGACACTGTTTTTCCAGAGTCACCGATGCCCCCAACTCCACCAGTCAGCTTCTCTTGGACCTCCGGATTCAGCCACACACTCTGGTTCACCAGGCCAATTGCCTGTGACCGCCATCCACTGCTGCAGAAAAGCAGACAGCCGTCAACCTCCTTCTGGGACCTGGCTTCCCGCCCTGCCTTATGTAGCCCTGGCTTTTATACCCTATCCCTTAATGCATCACTCTCTGTGCCAAACCCATGGGATAGTATCAAAGCCTGTGTGTCATTGGCTGGGTTTCCTCCACTGTGCAACGTGCCTCCCCATTGGACACAGTGGGGACACTCCCTCAGCCCAAATGAATCACACACTGGACACATAGAGCAGGCCTAACTAATAAATCCTGCTCCCTGAGAAGCAAGGAGCACATACATTTAGCTTGATGCTCTGCTGTTAAGCAGACAGAACCAAAACTACTCTGCCTACCTAGCACCTATATAGGAGGGTGCTACATCAATATAAACTAAATAATCAAAAAGAAGACAAGATGTAAACATTATAGGTCTAATTGTTTAATATTAAATGTTTTCAGATTATGCTAAAATTATAATTTTAGAAACTTTTATCATCATCAAACACATAACTATAGACAGCAGTACTCGCCAATGATGCATTTAGAGACATACAGACAAACAGATTTCCAACAGAAAAAAAAGGTTCTAATTAGAGATGAGAGAATCACAATGCAAACCAGGCAAATTGTAATTTTTTTTGCCTAAATGTAATTATGTCCAGTCTGGATATAACCATATAATTTTTGAATTACAGTGCTACAAATCCCAACTTGCACTTTTTTGTACATATCAGAAAGAGTTGCTGAGATATTCACTTAAAAAAAACTGTCTGATCAGAATCAAGAGAACATTTCTCTTTTAGCAGGCTATTGCATGCTGATCTGTTTGATCATTCTGGATGAATACATTTAGGTGGTAAAAATGTAATATTGACTGATACACTTTGTGAATGTTTAGATTTGCACACGCAACCCACACACATGAAAAAAAAAACTTGAACACCTGTCTTGCAAGCAATCCTGGTGGCTGCTCACATGCTATTACGCCTAAGCCCTTGTTCACACTGATCTCAGTTGAGGAGACTTGGAGAGCAGACCAGTCAGCAGCTCTCCTGGAACACTGAGCCTGCTTTGCAGCTGAGATGCCATGACCCGATGCCTAGGCTCACATGACCAGGGAAGCCCAGAGCAATTTTAATGTCAAGATGACACCCTAATGAACTGATAAAGGGGTTTCTATGGTATAAAGTAACAGTTTATAAATTATACTATTTTTTTTATAAACTTTATTAGAGGTAGGTGTTTTTATCCTTCAGACCATGCATTATTTTATTCATCTTAGCAAGAACTGCTTGTAGATGAGGTCTCCAGAAATGGACACAGAATTCCAAATGTGGTCTTACTAAAGTAAAAACCACTTGCCACAGCAGTTTTATCACATCTTAACCCCTTAAGCCCCGGAGGATTTGAAAGCTCAAAGACCAGGGCCTATTTTGCGATTCGGCACTGAGTGAATTTAACGGACAATTGCGCGGTTGTGCAACGCTGTACCCAAATGAAATTCACGCCCTTTTTTTCCTACAAAAAGAGCTTTCTTTTGGTGGTATTTGATCACCTGTGCAATTTTTACTTTTTGAGCTATAAACAAAAAAAGAGCGACAATTTTAAAACAACTACATAAAAAAATATGTAAAAATCAAAATTTTTTAACATTTTAGGCCAATTTCTTTTCTGCTACATATTTTTTGTGAATGGTTTTGCACAGAGCAGCCTCTTACCTTCTCTTCTGCAGTTTCCCACTGCCACTCTTGGCTCCTCCTTTTTCCTGAGTGCCCACATAGAAAGTCGCTTCCTATGGGGGCACTCGTGGATTTCATGCTCCCGACCCGAGCTGTCAGCGTCTGTGACTCACAACAGCATGGCTTGGCCACGCCCCCAGCTCTCTCTATACAGGAATTGCACAGCAGAGTCTCCTGTGTATACAGAAAGAGAGAAGAATAGCTGCTGCAGATGGGCACAAAAGACTCAGGTAAGTATTTGGGGGGGGGGGGGGTAATCCTATACATTCTTCTAGATACTGTATATCCAGGTAATTCATTACTTTGTTTATTGTATTTAAAACAGGTATTGAAACATATTGACACATCTAAATGCTTTTACACCTCTATTAACCACTTAAGGACCGGAAGGTTTTACCTCTTAATAGCCAGGCCATTTTTTGCAATACGGCACTGCATTCGTTTAACTGACAATTGCGCGGACGTGCGACGCTGTACCCAAATAAAATTGATGTCTTTTTTTCCCCACAAATAGAGCTTTCTTTTGGTGGTATTTGATCACCTCTGTGGTTTTTATTTTTTGCGCTATAAACAAAAAAAGCGACAATTCTGAAAAAAAAAAAAACATTTTTTACTTTCTGCTATAAAACATATCCAATTTGATTTTTTTTTATCACTTTAGGCCAATATGTATTCTGCCACATATTTTTGGTAAAAAAAATCGAAGTAAGTGTATATTAATTGGTTTGCGCAAATCACGTCTACAAACTAGGCGATAGATTTATGTCATTTTTATTTATTTATTTATTTACTAGTAATGGCGGCGATCAGCGTTTTTTAGTGGGACTGCGATATTGTGGCAGACAGATCGGACACCTAACTGACACTTTTGAGGGGACCAGTGACATTACTACAGTAATCAGTGCTAAAAAATATGCACTGTCACTGTACTAATGACACTGGCAGGGAAGGGGTTAACACCAGGCGCGATCAAAGGATTAAGTGTGCTCCTAGGGGGTGCTTTCTATCTGTGTGGGGGATGTACTCAATAGATGAACACAAAGATCTGTGTTCCTAAATAGAAGGAACACAGGATCCCTGTGTTCATCTGTGACAAAACAGCGGTCTGCCTTGTTTATATAGGCAGACCGCTATTCTGTCTCCATGGGGAACGATCGCTGGTGGCCGGCGAAAGTTGCATCTGCCGGACCCCCTGATTGGTTCCCCCTTTGGCCAATTGCAGGCGCCCTCACTGTCTATTACACAAGGTGACGTACAGGTACGTCGCTGTGCATAATAGAGCCGACCTGCCGTAGTAAAATTACGGAGGCTGGTGGGCAAATGGTTAAGCCTAAGGATTGACTTCTGTAAATCTTTTGCACATAATCTGCCTTGTTATACTCAGAAATTATTTGAAATTAGGTTTGGGGTTAAAATTTAGCCTTACAGGTATTCCTTACTTAGGAATTACATTAGCAGACAGTTACACTACACTTTTCTAGGCTAACTATCCAGAACTAATTATGTTGCATTCTAAATTGTTCGAGGAATGCAACCACCGCCACAGTTTATGACTAGGCCATATAGTTTTAGCAGAAAAGACAGTCATTCTTCCTACAATACTGTTTTTAGAGTCCTTATGTTCTAGTATCCAAAACCTTGAACTCCACATTTTAAGAACAGTGTATTAAGCCTAATATGTATTTTAGAGTCCATATTCTGACATAAAACACCACATTAATGCTAGATCACACAGAAGGGGAAGATTTACTGAGATTGGAGAGTGCTAAATCTGGTGCAGCTCTGCATGCAGTAGAAACCAATCAGATTCCAGGTTTTGTTGTCAAAGCCTAATCGAACAAGTTGATGTTAGAAGCTGATTGGTTACTATGCACAACTGCAGCAGATTCTGAGTGCTCCAGTTTAAGTAAATCTCCCCCAATGGGATGCATACTTCAGCTGTATACTGTGGATATGGCATCCTTGAAGGTATCTATGAGTGTCTAAAATAAAGAGTCCACATATAAGGTGCTTTTACTATCCACTTCCTGACCGCCGGCCCGCAATGTACTGTGGCCGAGCGGCTGTGTTAGGCAAAGTGACGTACCCGTACATCACTGCCTACGTCAGCTCCCCTCCGCCCGGCACCCACTGTGATTGTACACAGCGGAAGCCTGTCATCAAATACCGGCTACTGATTCATGGCTGAAACCTGATTGGCTGTGTACAATCACAGCCCAGAGCTCTGTGTTGATAAACAACACAGCGCTCTGTACAGAGGGAGCGATCTGTTAGTTTCTCATGGGAGGGATGAGAAACTGAGAGAGCTAGTAACAAATGCAGCACACTTTACACACAGTACACTTAGTTAGGCACACATTTATCCCCCTAATCACTCTAGATCAGGGGTAGGGAACCTATGGCTTGCGAGCCAGACGTGGCTCTTTTGATGGCTGCATCTGGCTCGCAGATAAATCTTTAATAAAGGGGGGCATGTCCGGACGTGATCCGCACTGGACGTGTAGTCCCAGAGCTCCACCGCGTCTACCACTCAATCCAGTGCCATCCACGTAGCTGTGCTCGTTGCCAAGGAGATTTCTGCACCCATCGACGGTATACTTTGTGGGCTACCCACCCCTACCCTCAGTTCATCTCTGGGTGACCGGATTGCCGCGATACGGACCCCACGGCCTACTTGCAGTACCACTGCCGACTAATGTGCTGTGCATCTGAGGGCCTTGGCAATCACCGCCTGGTAAGGAGACCTGCCATCCGCTCCCTGTGCCCCGACAGACACGATCGCCTTCCCCTCTGACACCCGGGAACCCGTGGGAGCTGCCTCTTACATCCACCTCTGAGGCCTTCAGCGGCCAGCCGCCATTTTCTCAGGGCCTATACTCACCTCCATCACTCGCAGGCCTGCAGGTGCTTCACCACTCCGTCCTCATTGCATACCTGCCTGCTCTGCTCTCTTCCCGACCAGACTCCAGGCACTTTCACACGGCTCTATCTACTCACTGTATAGCTGCAGCCCATGAATATGAATATTGAATAAAGGTTCCCGACCCCTGAAATATAGTGTATGGCTCTCACGGAATTTCATTTGAAAATATGTGGTGTTCATGGCTCTCTCAGCCAAAAAGGTTCCCAACCCCTGCTCCAGAAGTTAACCCCTACCCAGCCAGTGTCATTAGTATAGTGACAGTGAATATTATTATCACTTATCACTGTATTAATGTCACTGGCAGTTAGTCAGTTCCCCCCAATCGTCAGTTAGTGTCAGATTGCCTGCGGCATTATTGCAGTCCCATTATAAGTCACTGATCAGTGCCATTAGTAGTATCAAAACAATTAAACAATTAAAATTTCACACAAACCAATCAAGATACACTTATTGGGATTTTCTTTTTGTCAAAGACATGTAGCAGAATAAATTTTGCCCAAAATTTATGAAGAAATTTGATTTGGGGGGTCAAAAGTGTTGGTCTTTTTTAGTTTATATCACAAAAAAATGAAAAACCTAGTGATGATAAAATACCACCAAAAAAAAGCTCTATTTATGTGAAAAAATTATATTGTTTTGTTTGGGTACAGCATTGCCTGACTGCACAATTACCAGTTAAAGAAGCGCAGCGCCAAATATAATAAATAAAAAAAATGTAATAAAATGTCCGGTCATGAAGGGGATAAAATCGTCTGGAATTCAGGTGGTTATGGTACCTTACATCAGACAGCTTGAACAACATTTTCCCAGATACATCATCTTGTTTGAATCCCTGCACTATAAAATCAGCAGTATTCCTCCTACAGCCTGGAGACTTAATACAAACACCATGTAATCCAAGTTAAAGCCCAAAATCTCACTCAATAACAAGGATCAAAAATTATTATAATTAATAAACCAGTGATTCACATTATCTAAATTGCTATATTATTTGGAAAAATTGAATGTTCTTCATTCTCAAACTGATACTGTTCAAAGCGAAGTGTCATAATCTAGTCTTTTCCTGGTATACAGGTTTGAATAATATATTTAAATGATACATTTTCTGTTGCAAATGAGGTGCATATATCTTCTCTGTATAATTGCACTCTGTGCATTCTGTATAAGCTCATAAGCAGACTGGGATCTAGTCATTATTTCACAACTCATTTCATCAAAAAAGTATTTTAATAAAGAAAACAAAAAGGGAGACTTCCTACTTTATAATTTTTGAGAAAGATCTTATTTTTAATAAACTGGTTGGGGAAAAACATGTGAACATAAATGGAGGATTTGCCCCCTTAATGACCCTATTTTGTGATTCGGCACTGCGTTACTTTAACGGACAATTGCACGGTCGTGCAACGCTGTACCCAAACAACATTTACGTCTTTTTTTTTCCCCCACAAATAGCGCTTTCTTTTGGTGGTATTTGATCATCTGTGCGATTTTTATTCACATTCTGCTTAATGACATTCTCAAAAAAAAAATGTAAAAATCAAAATTATTTAACATTTTAGGCCAATTTGTTTTCTGCTACATATTTTTGGTAAAAAAAAATTGCAATAAGCGTATTTTGATTGGTTTGCGCAAAAGTTATTGCATCTACTAACAACAGAAAAGATTTATGTCATTTTTAATGTTTTTTTTTTTTACTAGTAATGGCAGCGATCTGCGATTTTTTGCGGGACTGCGACATTGCGGCGGGCAGATTGGACCTCTAACTGACATTTTTGACAATTTTGGGGGTACCAGTGACATTACTACAGTAATCAGTGCTAAAAAATATGCACTCTTACTGTAATAATGACACTGGCAGGGAAGGGGTTAACAGTACAGGTGATCAAGGAGTTAAATGTGACCCTAGGGGAGTGATTCTAACTGTGGGGGGGTTGGACTTGTGAAATGATCCCAGAGACATGCAATCCTATATAGAATGATCACATGAGCTCTGTGACCATTGCAGGGAGAAGGACGGTCGGCTGTGTTTACAACAGCCAACCTTCCTTCTCTCTCAACGGGGAGAGATCATGGCTGTCAGGCGGCACCTGACACCCGCATCGGCTTCCCTGCTGACGATCGGGGGGGGGGCTTGCGTGCCCCCTTGCGGCCTTCAGGAGAGCGACGTAGACCTACGTTTCTTTGCCTGTCCGTGCCACCCTGCCGCAGTAAAAAGGCGGCGGGTGGTCCAGAAGTGGTTAACATCTGTAAACTGATAATAAATTCTCACACCACCTCCCAGGGTAGCAATGGTGTGTCAGAAACCAATGACTGCTACATTGGGCTTCAGATCACAAACTTCTAATCCTAGCTTAGCTGGTCTGACTGGGATCAAATCTTAGGCTGGCCATACATGTTCAATTTTCTTGTACATTTTTCTGTTAGATTTACCACAAACCACATAATATGAGGTCAACGCTAAACAACACATTCACTTGTATCCTATTAGACAGGCCTTTGTACTACATAGTTGAAGGTAAATTTAAAAAAAAATTGTACAGAAAATTGTATAATGTTTGGCCAGCCTTAGGTCCTTTTGGAAGAAAAAAAAAAAAAAAAAATATATATATATATATATATATATATATATATATATATATATATATATCTACATATCATTTTCACAGTGTGAAATGGCAAAGAAAAGAGGCTTATGTTGAAAACATTAATAGAAAGGTAAGTACACAAGGATGTTTATTAACCTTCCTGGCGGTATGATTCTTTCGGATTTTAGGTGCTGAAAGCGGTACCATTATTTTGCATTTAATTCTTGAGAATGAGCAGCCCAAACCAACTATTTACATATTTTTTTTTTTTTACTGTGCATTCTTCTTTATAACATCTCGGATATGATAAAGTTTGAGACACAAAATCATAAATTATAATATAATAAATAACTATAAATAAGTTAAAGTATGTATGTATACATATATATATATATACATATACGTACATATACGTATATATATATATATATATATATATATACGTATATATATATATATATATATATATATATATATATATATATATACGTATATATATATATATATACACGTATATATGTATATATGTATATATATATATATATATATATATATATATATATATATATATACATATATATATACACACAAAAAGTACAGTAAAAGTGCAGGAAAGGGCACTGGAGGGCAATGTAATGTGAATTTATTTTATTTTGAATTGTATCAGTGTGTTTGGTGTGTTTTACATTTGAATTGGCCGCCGGTTCCACCCCCCTGCGAATTTCACGTCGCAGGGGACGGAAGCCGGGGCACAGAGAGGATCGGGAGGAAGATCTGCCGCCGCATACCGCTGAGATACATCGCTGGATCCCGGTGACAAGGTAAGTAACCTCTTTTTCAGGATCCAGCGATGCTTCTGGCGGTACCCTGAGTGTGGCTCGGGGTTACCGCTTTTGGCTCTGAAATTTAACCCCGAGCCACGCTCGGGAATACCGCTAGGAAGGTTAAAGGCAAACGGGCTGTTCATCTTGCAAGGAAGGTTGCACTGTACAAGGGAAATTCCCCCAAAAATACCCAATCACATGTAAGGAAAAAAAAAAATGTTTGCTTGTAAGATTAGGTGATAAAGTCAGCAGAGCATTTTCTCATTCACAAAGCTCTGGGGAAAATGCCCTTGCAAAGTGACAATCCCCTTGCAAAGTGAATAGCCTATTTGCCTTTAGTAAATCAGCTCCTATGCTGTAGGTTATGTACTTTTGACCACTGCCCTATAGGGTAAGCACATGATTGGGTGTCAGCGGAGCTTCACCTCATTTACTAAGCTCTAGGAAATATTCCTTTAGGAATCAACCCAAAAAGTAGTTTGTTTCTTCATGATGTTTTTCTTCAAAATCCTGATTTAAATCTTCAAGCACAGCTTTTACATTTTCTTTCACAGACAAAAAAATGCAGTCTTGCAGGCTCAGAGGCCCCCTGCTCTCTCCTCTATTCAAACAGCATTTACATACTGTATATTTCACATGAGGTGCTAGAAGGGTGTGACCACAAGTTAAAGCGGTATTAAACCCAAAACCAAATATTTTATTTTTGTTGCAGCTTACCAATCATTAGATGTGATGGCTGCATCAGTTTTCTTTTTTTAGGCTTTGCAGCCTCTGGTTTCACCTTGGGATTTGGCTGGTAACACAATTCCTGTATTAAAGTGCCCTTACTTTGGATGAATGAGCACAGAGGGCACAGGAGACAGCAGCATTTTCAGTCTAGTGGGAGAGTAGTGTTGGATGTAATAGCAGTTTTAAACACTTCCCGCCTGCCCTATAGGGAATTGACGGTGGGAAGGTGGTTGCATTATTCTGACTTGCCGTCATATGACGTCCAGCAGGATAATGCGCTCTGCACGTTCCCCGGGGGGCACACAGAGCGGCGATCAGTGCTGCGGTTTGTCACTCTGACACCCCGCATCTCCGATCTCGGTAAAGAGCCTACTGACGATGGGGGGGGGGGGGGCATGAGCGCCCCCTAGCGGCCTTCAGGAGAGCGACGTAGACCTACGTAGGCTCTTTACCATGTCATCAGCTGTGACCAACCACAGCTGGTCACATAGTAAATAAGAAGAGCCGTTGATCGGCTTTCCTCAGCTTGTGCTTGACAGGCACGAGTAAAGGAGAGCCAATCTGCGGCTCTCCTGAGGGGGGTTCTGTGCTGGTAATCAGAGCATTGATTACCAGCGCAGACCCTTGGGGGTGGTGCCACTGGAGCCACCAGGGATGCCCACCTATGACCACCAGGGATGCCCACTATAGCAACCAGGGATGGCAGTCAGGGCTCAGGGAGCCCATCAGTGCCCTCCCCATCAGTGCTGCCCACCATTGCCATCTATCAGTGCTGCCCACCAGTGCCCATCATTGCCATCTATCAGTGCCGCCCACCAGTGCCACCCACCAGTGCCCATTATTTCCCACCAGTGCCGCCTATCAGTGCACATCAGTGCCCATCAGTGCTGACCAGTGCCCTCCATGTCATGTGCAGTGCCCACCATGTAATCTGCTGTGCAGTGCTCACCATGTCATGTGCAGTGCTCACCATGTCATGTGCAGTGCCCACCATGTAATCTGCTGTGCAGTGCTCACCATGTCATTTGCTGTGTAGTGCCTACCATGTCATGTGCTGTGCTGTGCAGCGTCCAACATGTCATGTGCTGTGTTGTGCTGTGCCCACCATGTAACGTGCTGTGCCATGCTCACCATTGAATATGCTTTGGAGTACCCACCATATCATGTGCTGTGCCTACCATTTCATGTGCTGTGCTGTGCTATGCAGTGCCCACCATGTAATATGCTGTGCAATGCCTCTCATACAATGTGTTGTGCAGTGCCCACCATGTAATGTGCTGTAATGTGCTGTGCCTACCATGTAATGTACTGTGCTTCGCCCCCCCCCATGTAACATACTCTGCTGTGCCACCCATGTAATGTACTCTGCTGTGCCCCCCACAGAATCACCCCCTCTCTCCTACCCCCTTCTCTCTCACTCACCCCTCTCTTTCACCCCCCCCCCTTTGCCACTCTCTTTCTCTCATCCCTCTTTTTCTCTCTCTCACTCCCTCTCTCTCACCCCCCTCGCTCTTTTACCTCACTCTCACCCCCTCTCTCTTTCACCCCTCCCTCTCTCTCTCACACCCTCTCTTTCATCCATCTCACTCTCTCTCACCCAACTCTTACCCCCTCTTTCTCTCACCCCCTCGTACTCCTCTCTCTCTCACCCTATCTCTTCCTGCCCCTCTTTACTTGAATTTGTTTTAACAAAAAATATTTTGCATTTACATTTTATTTATTTCCATAAAAAGGCTCACCAAAATCCTCTGCACCAGGCCCATGATACTCCTAATCTGGCACTGGCAGCTACTAGCATGCAGTTATACTATAAAAGAAACATTGGAACAGAAATCCAATAGTCATTAAAACTTTTTTATATGAGTGTTTCTCTTTAGAATGGATTGCCTCTTTAAGACCATTCAAGAGTGATATAATCTTTTTTCTTTATTGGAATAAAAGACTGTGTCCTAATGCTGTGTATAGTCTAACAGCTGTGAAAGCCGATCTGTGGGTTTAAAGAAACACGCTTTTGTGTTAAAAGTGTCTCCTGCTAATGTTTTGGCTCCAGTGAAGACCCAAGTCTTATTTATTTTTTGAGTGATTCTTGGATCCAACATTATTTTGAATCAAACAGAAGTAGACTAAACGCCTGATATTAAACATTTGTCACATTTCTTTCTAATGGTTTCAAAAATTAATTGAAATAAAGTAAACTATAACTCTTGAAGGAAAAGTCATATAAAATAAAAAGATCTACAGTACAATGAATCCTACGAAGAGAAATGTATTAAATGTTTTATTTTTTTTATTTTTTTTAGAGTGTAATCTTAAATAACTGGGTAATCAGAATGGCATTGCTGTTCTAGATGTATTGGTAATATTATAACTATATGCTTAGTTTTTTAAATACTTTATAACAAGGTTGTCATTTTAACTTAGAAAGCAATTTCTAGCTTACGAAATGGAATTCTAAATTGGCCTTCTAATACTGCTTATTATTTTTCATTTGCATGTTTGTAAATCGTTTATAAGCGTAATGTCTTATGTATCCTGTTCTAAGCAGAGTTAAAGTGTGCTGAAAGTGTCATTAAACCCCAACTATGGAAAACTCTCATTATATACTATATACCTGATTTTAGAAATAACTGAGATAACTTGGATGGTTGTCCTTTAATATGATCCCGGCTTCTGCCCATGGAAAACTCTTTGCATGTGTACCATTAGAGGTTTGTTTCTCTCTATATCTACACACTGTTATATAATACTTAAATATGGAATATACACGGTTTGTGACTATTGTTTGTAAATTATGTTGTTCTCTTTCATAGATGAGTACTATATGGTCTTTGCAGCACTGAGGAAGTGACTGGTGAAACACGTCAGCACCGAAGACCCACAGTTTATATACAGCTGCAAGAAAAAAGTATGTAAATCCTTTGGAATGTGATCTGATCATCATCTAAGTCACAACAATAGACAATCACAGTCTGCTTAAACTAATAACACACAAAGAATGAAATGTTCCCATGTTTTTATTGAACACACCATGTAAACATTCACAGTGCAGGTGGAAAAAGTATGTGAACCCTTGGATTTAACCACTTTACCACCGGAGGATTTTACTGACTTACGTCCAGGCCACTTTTTGCGATTTGGCACTGTGCGACTTTAACTGACAATTGCGCGGTCGTGCAACGCTGTACCTAAACCAAATTTACGTCCTTTTTTTTCCCACAAACAGAGCTTTCTTTTGGTGGTATTTGATCACCTGTGCGATTTTTACTTTTTGCGCTATAAACAAAAAAAGAGCGTAAATTTTGAAAAAATAACAATATTTTTCACTTTTTTTTAAATGAAATTCCCCCCCAAAAAAATGTAAAAATCTAAATTTTTTAAAATTTTTGGCCAATTTGTTTTCTGCTACCTATGTTTGGTAAAAAAATCACAATAAGCGAATTTTGATTGGTTTGCCCAAAAGTTATTGCGTTTACTAACTAAGGGAAAGATTTCTGTCATTTTTGGTGGGTTTTTTTTAACGAGTAAGGGCAGCGATCTGCGATTTTTTTTGAGGGGACTGCGACATTGCGGCAGACAGATCGGACCCTTGACTGACATTTTTGACACTTTTGGGGGTACCAGTGACATTACTACAGTAATCAGTGCTATACATATGCACTGTTACTGTAAAAATGACACTGGCAGGGAAGGGGTTAATTTTATTGGAGAGGGAGGGGTTTATGTATGCCTGGTGCTTACTAACGTGTGTGGGGGGAGGTGACTGAGTGACACAGGGACAGATCGCAGGTTCAGCTATGCTGAACCCTGCAATCTGACCCTGTCTGTCACTTAGGAGATCTCCAGACTCGTTTCCCCGACGATCGGGGAAGAGCGGCAGTGATCACCGCCGCTCCTCCTCTGGCCCGACTCCCGCTGTGACTGAATACAGTGGGAGCGAGCCTCCGGCGGCGCACGCGCACGCGCCGCCCACAAGGGGAGGAGCCCAGCGACGTAGGTCTATGTCGCTGGATGGGAACGAGCCACTTTGCCGCAGTACAGTCAACGTGACTGGTCGGCAAGTGGCTAATAACTGGTTGAACCTCCTTTGGCAGCAATAACTTCAACCAAATGTTTCCTGTAGTTGCAGATCAGACGTGCACAATGGTCAGGAGTAATTCTTGACCATTCCTCTTTACAGAACTGTTTCAGTTCAGCAATATTCTTGGGATGTCTGGTGTGAATCGCTTTCTTGAGGTCATGCCACAGCATCTCATCGGATTGAGGTCAGCACTATTGTTGTGACTTAGATGATGATGATCAGATCACATTTTATGACCAATTTTTGCAGAAATCTATATCATTCCAAAGGGTTCACATACTTTTTCTTGCAGCTGTAGTGCTCATCAGACTGGTCACAATTAGGGATGAGCTTTGAGTTTGAGTCGTAACATTGGCTGTTATTAGTTGCAGGGACTGATCCTTTTTACAGAAACATGCTCCACTGCTGTCCGGCCACTCCCCCCCCTCCCCCCCCATTCTCTCCTTCCCTCTCTCTTCCACCTCTTCTATGCATATTCCCTCTCTCTCTCTCTCTGTTTCCTAAACATCTCACCTCTTCCTTTAATCTCTCCTTTTCTATTATTCCTATACCTATATTAGGACTATTACTTGACGGTTTTATCCCCGTTTACATCTTGGATTCCATCACTGCTTGACACCGTTTTACTGATGTCTTACATGACTCGGTCCCAGGCGAGTAAACAACGTCACATCCATACCTTTATAGATTGATTGTGTGATCTTGGTGTCCTGACTCATAAGTGTGTCACCTTGTACTCTCAGAAACTGTTATTTTTGTTGCTTACATGACTGTCTTATCGTTGTAATACTATGTTCTTTTTTTCTGAATAAAAAGATATTAAACAAACATTGGCTGTTCGCTCATTCGTCAAATAAATTGACTTCTTTGTGGAACTTCGAGTTCCCGCATTATCGTGGACTCTGACCTATGAATTCCAGTAAATCACCTGCTGGCTGGGGATTCAAACCCACAGCCCTCTCATTGCAAGCCTGGTATTCTACCACCTACCACCACCGTTAAGCCCGTTTAAGCTGATCACACTCTTCCTAACTTCTATCACATCCACTGTGTGTAGGGTGAGATAGGAGTTAGTTAGTTAGGCAGGGAAAGTGTGTTCAACCAAAGTGTGCTTGATGGTGGCGTAGCTGGTAGAATACCAGGCTTGCAATCGTGAGGTTTCACTTTAAGAATTATTAAAATCACTGATCTTGTAAAAACAATTGTTTTAATTTTTTCTTTTTTTTTGCATTGATTCATGTCCCCCAGGGCAGTACCCAGCTCCCCATACACTTTTTTGGGCCACTAACTTGCATTTAAGCCTTTAAAATTAGGACTTTTGATTTTTCATGTTTGTGTCCCATAGACTTTAATAGAGTTTGCATGTTCGCTTGAACATTTCCCCTGTTCAAGATGTTCTGGTGTGAACCGAACAGGGGGGGTGTTCGGCTCATAACTAGTCACAATATTCTTCCCTTAGGGCAGGGATCCTCAAACTGCGGCCCTCCAGCTGTTGTGGAACTACACATCCCATGAGGCATTGTAAAACTCTGACATTCACAGACATGACTAGGCATGATGGGAATTGTAGTTTCTGAACAACTGGAGGGCCATATTTGAAGACCTCTGCCTTAGGGGGTTGTTTTTATTCAACTGACATTTGTATTGTTTTTACTTAACCACTTGCCGACCGCCGCACGACTATCTACGGCGGCGGTCAGCCCCTCACAGGCAAAGTGACGTAGGTCTACGTCGCTCGCCTGTGAGGGTTTAGGGAGCGAGCGCGCGCCGCCGGAGGCGCGCTCCCGCTCCCGCGTGGTCACGGACCCCCCCCCCCGCGCGTGTGACCGGCGGACCCGATCGCCGCCGGCCACTCTGCGATCGGCGGGGGAGAGGGAGAAAGTCAGGCAGCTTGTGTAAACAAGCTGCCTGTCATTCTCCTCTCTGTATGAGAGATGATCACATGGATCTACTATGTAGATCCATTGATCACTCTGCATACAGTTGAAGCCACAGCCAATCACAGTTAGAATCACGCCCCTAGGGACACACACAGCCCCTCCCTCTCAAATAAAGTTAACCCCTTCACTACCAGTGTATTTTTACAGTAACAGTGCATATATATATAGCACTGATTACTGTAGAAATGTCACTGGTAACCCCAAAAGTGTCAAAAATGTCAGTCAAGGGTCCGATCTTTCCGCCGCAATGTCGCAGTACCGCAAAAAAAATCGCAGATCGCCGCCATTACGCGTTAAAAAAAAAACAACAAAAATGACAAAAATCTTTCCCTTTGTTAGTAAACGCAATAACTTTTGCGCAAACCAATCAAAATACGCTTTTTGCGATTTTTTTTACCAAACATAGGTAGCATAAAACAATTTGGCCGAAAATATTAAAAAATTTTGATTTTTACATTTTTTTTGGGGGAATTTCATATAAAAAAAATCGCACAGGTGATCAAATACCGCCAAAAGAAAGCTCTGTTTGTGGGAAAAAAAGGACGCCAAATTCGTTTAGGTACAGCGTCGCACGACCGCGCAATTGTCCGTTAAAGTCACGCAGTGCCGAATCGCAAAATACCCTCTGGTCGTTTAGCAGCCAAATCCTCCGGGGCTTAAGTGGTTAATTTTGATACAAAAAAAACATGTATTTTATCTAATCATGGATATCCCTCTCTTTGGCCTGCAGAGTCCGATTTTTTTCTGGCTTTTTTAGCTATATAACCAAGTGTGCATACTCACAAAGCCACTAAAGCATGAGTTTTGTGTAGAGTGAAATATACTTGGTTTATCCTTCCTCCAGTTGCCCTCTCCTTTTCTCTGTGTCACCACTGCAGTCTAAAATTGTGTAAATCAGCTGTTGTCATCTACTGAGCATGTTCCATTTTCTGTTCCCTTCTAAGCTCTTACCTTCCTCCTTTTTCTTATCTGTGTATCCCATATGACTATAGAGTCACACATGTGGGCATATACACATTGGTAAATTACACTCCCTCCCTCCTCCTCCTCCATGTCCTCCTATTGCTAAACACTCTGGGGGTGGGATTTAGTATTCAGATTGATTATATTAACTAAGAATGCTAATATTAATAAACTCACAAAAAGCATAGTTTTTAATATAAATCAGTATTAAATTAATTTGCTAATACCTGTAAAGTAAGATACGGAAGAAAGGTTGAACGCACACCACCAGAGGCTTGAATGAAATGAAATCCTTTATTGTATAAAAGAGCCATGGATGAAGATGCTGTCTGAACAAAATGAAAGCTAAAAATGTTTTTTTTTTTTAAGTAATGTGATTGGCACAGCCCCAGTCAGGGCTATGCAAACACAGACTCATACTGCAGTCATAGAAGCCGCTCCCAAATACCTTTCTCTGCAGATGCAAAAAAAAAAAAAAAAAAAAGGAAAGGTCAGATGCCCACACAATAGTGCTGCAGGAACCAGGTACTTAGAAGATTTGTAAAAAAAAAAAAAAAAAAAAAGCAAAAT
Organism: Pelophylax lessonae; assembly: GCF_965119305.1. Taxonomy (NCBI): domain Eukaryota; kingdom Metazoa; phylum Chordata; class Amphibia; order Anura; family Ranidae; genus Pelophylax; species Pelophylax lessonae. Next base: position 153,013,894 of record NC_138770.1, on the reverse strand, counting down.
ATAGTGGCAGAAAATATGTAATTTGTGTGAATGATTTCGGGCAGTTAACATTTCTCTGTTTAGAATCACTTTAAGGCAAAATACTTTTTAGTTTTAGATATGGTGGGTAAGGGTAAGAGCCTCTGTCATTTTTCATTTTATTTTATTTTTTATTTTTGTTGGTTTGATTTATTTATTGCTATCGGTTTCCCTGCTGGTGAGATACACCCCTTTGTTAACTCTGAGCACACATATGGGTACAAATATGTAAGTGACAAATCTCTGAGATGGGAATTCCCTTCACTTTTAAAAGATTACCTCTCATTTCTGTTGTATCTGCAGGCCAGAAAGTGAAGACAATCCCCCCAGCAGAACACAAACAGTAAGAAACAACATATTAGAGTTTTTTTTTATTATTTTTTTTAGAGATTTTGATGGAGTTTTGATGTATAAACCTCAAAGCGTCAAACCACACTAAACAAACAACAGAAATATGAGTCACAAGATTGGGGATATTAGAGGTTTTACATTTTAACTAAAAGCAAAACTTTGTTTTTTTAGTTTTGGATAGAGTTAAGACAGATTAGAACATTGATCAGATTGTATAGCTGTCTGTACCCCCACTAGGGATAGTCAACCTCTCTATTTGTTCTGTTTACTATCATCATTGAATGTGAATGTAAAAGAAAATTTAAAATTTTGGGTTGTCCCAAGAATAGCAACAGAGGGGAAATCTTCCAAAGGGGACACTAGTTCTGGTGACGTGGGGCCCCCGAGGGAAGGGGAGGACTAGGAAGTGGGGCAGGGTGGCAATCGCCCCCCGGGTTGCTCTGATGCCTGGGTAAAAAGGATTATTAGGGCTGGATTATTGTAGAGGCCAGACACTGTACACAGCTGCCAGTTGCCTCTACACAATGTTATATTTGCAGAGCTGCAGTGGAGCGGTATGAGTGTGCAGAGTACGCTCCTGCACCCGGCCAGTACAATACTAACACAGTCACTTCCCTGTCAGGCAGAGTGATCTCCGCCCAACAGGAGCTTCCTAGGCCACTCGAGTGCAGGAGAAATACTGTTTTTCTAGCTTCCTAGGCCCGCCTGGCATAATGTCATGTATTTTTGTTAAGCCTCCTTTTCATGCTATTAACATGAAATTATGTTTCCATATTGCATCATGTTTGTCTTGCTTCATAACAACAATATCCATTATAAAACCAGGTGGGCATGGATGGTGAGTAGGGATGATCGAACTTTTGAAAAGTTCGGTTCGACCAGAACACCCGAACTTCACGAAAGTTCGGTTCGGATTTCAGAACCCCATTGAAATCAATGGGACCCGAACTTCTGTAATCAAAAAACACCATTTTTAAGCCCTAAAACCCAATAAATGCCCCTAAAAAGTGCCTAGGGTTCTGGGTCATGCCCCAGGGACTATTAATCACACAAAAAAAAGTTCTTAAAAATTGTCATTTTTGATAAAAAAGCCAATTATTGAAAAATTAAAAAAAAAAAAAAAAAGAGATTTTTTTTGATTTTTACTTTGGATTTAGTATCTGGGGGGTCTAAAAGGTGTGCATGTGAAGTTTCAGCTCTGTAGCATGTCCAGAACCATGAAAAAAAAAAAGATAATTTTTCAGTAGAACAGGGATGTGGTTCGGGAGCCTCCTTTAACTTTAACACCTATATGATCTTTTTTTCTGGTTCTGGACATGCTACAGAGCTGAAACTTCACAGGTACACCTTTTAGACCCCCCAGACACAAAATCACACAAAAAAAGTTCTTAAAAATTGTCATTTTTGATAAAAAAGCCAATTATTGAAAAATTAAAAAAAAAAAAAAAAAAAGAGATTTTTTGATTTTTACTTTGGATTTAGTATCTGGGGGGTCTAAAAGGTGTGCATGTGAAGTTTCAGGTCTGTAGCATGTCCAGAACCCCCCAAAAATTAGCATTTTCTTATAATTTTTATTAGAACAGGAATACGGCTTCTCTACGGCGCTTTTTCTTGCATTTATCGGGCATTTTTGGAGGCAGGCATGACTTTTTTTGGATTTAGTGTCTGGGGGGTCTAAAAAGTGTACCTGTGAAGTTTCAGCTCTGTAGCATGTCCAGAACCAGAAAAAAAAGATAATTTTTCAGTAGAGCAGGGATGGTGGGACCCCTCTTTTACACTTATATGATCTTTTTTTGGGGTTCTGGACATGCTACAGAGCTGAAACTTCACAGGTACACCTTTAAGACCCCCCAGACACAAAATCACACAAAAAAAGTTCTTAAAAATTGTCATTTTTGATAAAAAAGCCAATTATTGAAAAATTAAAAAAAAAAAAAAAAAAAAAGAGATTTTTTGATTTTTACTTTGGATTTAGTATCTGGGGGGTCTAAAAGGTGTGCATGTGAAGTTTCAGGTCTGTAGCATGTCCAGAACCAGAAAAAAAAAGATCGTTTGTATTAGAAAACTTTAAGCACAGGAATATGGCTTCTCTGCTGTAACACCTTGCCGGTTTAATAGCAGCCATTTTTTTGGGTTCTTTGCAGTCAGGAAAAACATCTGAACTTGTGTATAGTAGTACTGTGCACAAGTTCTGATGTTTTGCCTGCCTCCAAAATTCCCCAAAAAATGCCAGCAAAAACACACCTGGGCATTTTTTTTTTTGACGCTAGCGTTTTTTTTTGGCATTTTTTGGGGTTCTTTTGAGGCAGGCAAAACATCTGAACATGTGTATAGGGGGGATATATAGACATATATGTCTGAATATATACCCCTAGACATATATAGGTGTGATAGTAGCAGAAATAAATGCTTGCGCTAATGAAATCATTTACAGTAATATATTTCTGCTACTATCACACCTATATATGTCTCGGGGTATATATTCAGACATATATGCCTATATATACACCCTATACACATGTTCAGATGTTTTGCCTGCCTCAAAAGAACCCCAAAAAATGCCAAAAAAAAACGCTAGCGTCAAAAAAAAAAATGCCCAGGTGTGTTTTTGCTGGCATTTTTTGGGGAATTTTGGAGGCAGGCAAAACATCAGAACTTGTGCACAGTACTACTATACACAAGTTCAGATGTTTTTCCTGACTGCAAAGAACCCAAAAAAATGCCTGCTATTAAACCGGCAAGGTGTTACAGCAGAGAAGCCATATTCCTGTGCTTAAAGTTTTCTAATACAAACGATCTTTTTTTTCTGGTTCTGGACATGCTACAGACCTGAAACTTCACATGCACACCTTTTAGACCCCCCAGATACTAAATCCAAAGTAAAAATCAAAAAATCTCTTTTTTTTTTTTTTTTTTTTTTTTTTTTAATTTTTCAATAATTGGCTTTTTTATCAAAAATGACAATTTTTAAGAACTTTTTTTGTGTGATTTTGTGTCTGGGGGGTCTACAAGGTGTACCTGTGAAGTTTCAGCTCTGTAGCATGTCCAGAACCCCAAAAAAAGATCATATAAGTGTAAAAGAGGGGTCCCACCATCCCTGCTCTACTGAAAAATTATCTTTTTTTTCTGGTTCTGGACATGCTACAGAGCTGAAACTTCACAGGTACACTTTTTAGACCCCCCAGACACTAAATCCAAAAAAAGTCATGCCTGCCTCCAAAAATGCCCGATAAATGCAAGAAAAAGCGCCGTAGAGAAGCCGTATTCCTGTTCTAATAAAAATTATAAGAAAATGCTAATTTTTGGGGGGTTCTGGACATGCTACAGAGCTGAAACTTCACATGTACACTTTTTAGACCCCCCAGATACTAAATCCAAAGTAAAAATCAAAAAATCTCTTTTTTTTTTTTTTTTTTTTTTTTTTTTAATTTTTCAATAATTGGCTTTTTTATCAAAAATGACAATTTTTAAGAACTTTTTTTTGTGTGATTTTGTGTCTGGGGGGTCTAAAAGGTGTACCTGTGAAGTTTCAGCTCTGTAGCATGTCCAGAACCATAAAAAAAAAGATCGTTTGTATTAGAAAACTTTAAGCACAGGAATATGGCTTCTCTGCTGTAACACCTTGCCGGTTTAATAGCAGGCATTTTTTTGGGTTCTTTGCAGTCAGGAAAAACATCTGAACTTGTGTATAGTGGTACTGTGCACAAGTTCTGATGTTTTGCCTGCCTCCAAAACCCCCCAAAAAATGCCAGCAAAAACACACCTGGGCATTTTTTTTTTTGACGCTAGCGTTTTTTTTGGCATTTTTTGGGGTTCTTTTGAGGCAGGCAAAACATCTGAACTTGTGTATAGTGGTACTGTGCACAAGTTCTGATGTTTTGCCTGCCTCCAAAACCCCCCAAGAAATGCCAGCAAAAACACACCTGGGCATTTTTTTTTTAACGCTAGCGTTTTTTTTGGCATTTTTTGGGGTTCTTTTGAGGCAGGCAAAACATCTGAACTTGTGTATAGTGGTACTGTGCACAAGTTCTGATGTTTTGCCTGCCTCCAAAACCCCCCAAAAAATGCCAGCAAAAACACACCTGGGCATTTTTTTTTTTGACACTAGCGTTTTTTTGGCATTTTTTGGGGTTCTTTTGAGGCAGGCAAAACATCTGAACATGTGTATAGGGGGTATATATAGGCATATATGTCTGAATATATACCCCTAGACATATATAGGTGTGATAGTAGCAGAAATATATTACTGTAAATGATTTCATTAGCGCAAGCATTTATTTCTGCTACTATCACACCTATATATGTCTAGGGGTATATATTCAGACATATATGTCTATATATACCCCCTATACACATATTCAGATGTCATGTCTGACATCAAACATGTCCTCAAAAAAGCACTGGCAGTGGCAGCCCCTGCAGCATTAAAAAATGCTTGCTGGTGAGAAGCCACATTCCTGTTCCGAAGCAGAGAAATGATCATTTCTCTATAGCGGTCACCCTGCTATGGAAGGGTTTTGTCACCCTGCCATAGCAGTCACTGTCAGTTAACCCTACACTACACTACGGTCCCCTGACACTTAACACTTTCCCTACAGAAACTAAATTTTTGAAGCTAACTTAAGTGTAAAGGAGCACTCTAACTACACTAGATATCCCTTTCCTCACACTAAAAATAGCTAAATGACACTTTTAAAGTAAAATTAACAGAACTGCTTCCACTCTCTTCCATGTCCAGTATAACAATGCTGGGAATATGGCGGGGGCGATCTTATATACTGGGGGGCGTATTCACTAATGATTGGTCTAGGGACCCCCTAGTCACTCCAATCACATTCCTAGCATTCTTCTGCCCCCTCAATTGGCTTTTGCTAATGGTTCTGGTCCAATCACGGGCTTTTAAAGCCCATTTCCTGAAGCATTGCATTTTGGGCGGTTCTGGTTGCCGAATTCCGAACTTTTTGGGCAAAAAGTTCTAAATTCGGCCGAACCTCGAACACCCAATGTTCGGGCCGAACCGATGGTGGACCCGAACCGTTCGATCATCCCTAATGGTGAGCTGATTCAGTGGTTCAATGGGCCACTTGACTGGACTTGCCCCCTAGGCCTAAGGCTGCCAGCCCTCCCTTGCCCGAGGGAATCCCTTAATTTGCAGGGATGGCCTCTCACTCTCTGTTTTCACTTTGGGACAGAAAAGTGAAGGTAAATCTTCCTAATGGGACACAGATAGCAAAAAAAAAAAAAAAAAACAAGGGTTTTAACCTTTTACCCTAGTCTATACAAAATGAAAAAAAAAAAAAAAAAAAAAAAGTTTTGCCTTTAGCTCTATGTTAATCTTTTCATAGTCAATCCAAAACTAAAATAATTTTTTTGGCTATACTTACACTTAAAGCTAACCTTCAGTAATTTTTTTCATCTTTCCATCTATTAAATCCTCTGCCCTTGTTATTTTAACTTTGAATAGTAAAACATTTTTTCTTTCTGCCAGTAAATACCTTATGCAGCCCTTCCTCTTTCTTGTCTGGAAAAAATCCTAGGCTTATCACATCATGAACAGCTCTCTCTCTAACTCTTGTGAGAGTTTGCCAGCAAGGGAGGGGGGATGAGTCATAGGTGAGCCAATGAGAGCTGCAAAGCTGGAGGGGGCTGGATGGGGTTGGAGATAACAGGAGACTGCAGAGGTCCACGAGTACTCAGAGAGGTGAAATGTGCAGGCAAGCAGTGGTGTGAGTGTGTGTGTCTGTCTGTCTGTGTGTGTGTGTGTGTGTGTGTGTGTGTGTGTGTATGTGTGTTTGTGTCTGTGTGTCTGTGTGCCTCTGTGTGTTTGTGTAAATCCAGGAAGTGAACAGGCAGCAGCTTCAGCTGCCCACAGTTAAAATGGCTGCAGCCAGACTTAGTGAAGGGGGATTTCTGCAGCATATTTGGCAAGTACAGAATCACAGTATAGATAAAATAATATGCAAAGTGGTTGGAGGGGAGCTTCAGAATGGCAAATATGTTTTTATTACAAATTATGTGAGCAGACTGCAGTTCCTCTTTAAATTGAAAGGAATTTGTCATGGCAGAATTGTCCTGTAATGAATCAGCGATTACAGAGAGTGAATATAGAAGTGCTATACAGATACAATGTTGCAGCAACAGAACTCCAATGTTTACCTTAGGTGATCTGTAGGCTCCATTCACACAAGTGTGCATTGTGCTTGCGGTGCCATTATTTCTTTATCACTCTCCTAACACAGCTAGCAGCCACACTTTTTGTCATGCAGCAAAATGCACAACAAACGTGTGGTAAAGAAACATGCGGTACTTACCACCCAAAAAGGTGAGGGAGCTTCTTTGGTGCATTAATCACATGTAGGGCAGCCCCTTAAAATGAAAACAAAATCCAGGGGGAACACGTGATCCCCCTACGCCTAGTGGGAATGGGGCTTAAAGAGTTTCAGTCCAGTAAACTTGTGAAACAAAGAATTACTGTCTGTGCAACATTGTATCAGTTCTGTATAGCAGTACATGTACAGAGTTGCAAGACATATATCTGTTGCCAACATGCTTTCATAAACCAAGCATACATCTGAACTTGGAATTTTAAGGTGTGCAAATTGTTGCTCCAGGTGTGACATATGATATGCTGATATTCTCAAAACAGAGACTTGGTTATAGGATTTTAGGGCCCACCATATTGTACCATTTCTTTACTAGATTAGTTTGGGGTGGTTGTGGGCACACTCTGTTGATATACTGTACTTGGCTCTGCATCCTTGATTATGTTCTTCATTTTTGTAAAGAAATTTCATACATACCTAGAATATTTAGGGTCCTGCTTAATACCCCTGTCTAAGCCTGGCCATACACGTATCAGTTTTCTTTTTTTTTTTAACAGCCAGCAGGCTGATTATGAAAAACTAAACAGATTCCCCCATCCACACATTCAAGGTGGATGGGGAAATCCTCCACGCTGCACTATTGTATTCTGACAGTGGGACTGCCCAGCCATCAGAATACACAGGCTCATTTGCAGCAGTTCTGATCAAAGCAACATATTCCAAACAGCCTGTTTGAGAGCAGTCGATCCTTAGATCAACTACTCTTAAATGGGAACGGACAAAGATGGATCGCAATTTAGCTGGTCACTAATGAACTGGCCGAATTTCAATCCATGTGTGACCAGCTAAGTTACAGTATGTGTTGTTGTTGACAAGGACTGATTAGAACCTTAGCTGAAAGTTATCAGTGCAAATTTACTAAAGGAATAGAACATGTTCCCTCTGCAAATTTAATTTTAACTTAGCTTAGTATGTGAGGTGACGTTAAGTAAAGATTTACTTTACAAAAATATCCAAACACGTGCAAGAAAAAAACAAGAAAAAAATAAGGTTTTTGCTTACACATAATTGTCAGGATATCTTCACTTCATTCACCAAGCTATGAAAAATTTTACTTTGCAAAGTGACATTTTTTCTTAAGTTACTAAAGGATTTAAAGCTATGATTGATTTCAATGATCAAGTCAAAAGTCCTAATTTTTTTATTCTTTTAAGTTTTCCTTGTACATTATTGGGTATTTTTAGCAAAGTTAAGGGTAATTTTTCGCTAAGTTAAGCAAAAATTCACTTTGCAGGGCTAATTTGCTAAAATAGTTGAGACTCGTCTCTTAATAAATTTGACTTCAATTACCCCAATACATGAAAAGCAAAATCCTGTTTACTTTGAATACCCAATCATGTGAAGATGAAATAACGTGAATCTGCTTTTATACGAAATGATAAATGATTGGATAATACAAATAATATGCTTAACTTCTTTAGTAAATCAGTCCAAAAGTCTCAGAATCCAAGTACAAAGTAGATCTGCTTTCTAGTTGAAAAAAAAAAAACAGAAAGTTGGATGATACAGTTACGATACATTTTACAAAGTTGGCAATTTGGCTAGTATTCAGCCAGGAGAAACAACATCACATAGGTTTTAGATGGAACACAATTTGTAGTTTCAGATATCTCTAGTAGGCAGGCTAGCAAATATTTGTGATTCTTTTGTATAATGGGAGTGATGTCCTATCCTATGACACAAACATTTCTAAATGTCACCCCCCCCTTTTTTTTCTTCTCCCTTTTCCTTCTTATCTCTTTGTTGGTTTTTCTTATTTTACCCTGTATTTTGTAACAGGTAGTTACTTTACCCTTTTCCTTACTGGTAGGCTTTTGAATGTTGCCATAGGTCATAGGCTGGCTGGTCATGTAACTGTGGCAGTGTGTAGTATTTCTACATGTAAGGGTCACGTGGCGCTGCGATTGTCAGACCCCATAACACATGTACTTATCTCAGTACAATTGTTTGTCTCCAGTGAGACTGGTTTGAACTATAATCATACTTTTCTTTGTAAATGCTCATTTTGAGCTTACCAGTTTTATGTATGTAGCCTGTTATAGTGCCTAATAAAATTCTCTATAGAAAAAAAAGACTTTCTGATTGGCTACATGATGAGTTGGGAGTGCTCCTATCAGCAGCATGGTATTTCTTCATGTCCTCCCTTTACCACTAACAGTCATCCTTTAGAAAGTTTTTGGCAGGAAACAATAATTAATTGCCAGTCTGCTTGAGTGACATCAAAATCCTAGTGACTAGCTGAGACCTTCTTTTAGTGGCAACTATCTGAATAATATTGGTGCAACTGAAGCCAAAAGGTCCATTCTTCATTTTTTTTACATTTTATTTAACAAAAATACCATAAAATCTTCCAGTTTACAAAAATATACAAGAAGAATTACATCACATCAAATCATTTTGTATAGTTATCTGCGGTACATGCAAAGATGCAGCCAGTGGTACGATTTGCCAATGCGTTTCGAGAATATATTGTGTATGCAATCAGGGAATGAAATACCACTCTGAAAGGTACAACAAGCTACCATATCTCCAAATATAATATCAAATTATATTGAAACAAACAAGAAAGAAAAAGAAACAAAAATATGCAATATATGTGCACATATAAATGTGTCTGCGGAGCCCTCTTAACTCCCATCTCCAACATACCTGCAGCTCCCACTTTGGACATCAAAATCCTTACTGAATTATTATGACATGGTTTTTACTGTCAGCAATTTACTTGCCCTGTGTCTTTAATAAAACACTCCGCAAAAATGAAAAACCTCAGTAAATAGAAATGTAATATTAACATATTATAAGTAAAATTAACCTTTCTCTATATGTGTGGTATGTGTATTTGAACTCTGCAGGGTATAATTTTTCCAAAAAAACTGCTAATAAAACCCACAACGGTAAAATTTGAAATTTGCAGCAAATTTTTTACACTGAAAAGCACATAAAAAAAGCAGACGGGAAATCCAGAAGTGAGGATTTTAAGATTTTCACCCAATTCTAACTTGAATTAATGTCAATGAAATTATAAACTGGCTTGTATAGCAATATTATGCATAATATCAATTTTTATTTAGAGTAACATTTCAAAGTAGGAGGTGGAGGCTACAAAATCTGTTCTTACCTCAAGAGTGCATAAAAAAATATTATTATAAAAGAGCGTGCATTCTTGATGTAAGCAGACAGAAGCTTCCCCCAACTTAACCACCTGTGGAATACCAGTTTACTAAATAAAGGAAGTGGAAAATATGTAGATTTAATTTGGCTGAGTGATTCCTTTGAAGAGAAAAAAATCAGAGTTAATATGCATGTTTGGCATGGTAATTAGTTAAATCTCAAGTGTGGAATGATTGCTGAACAAACTTCAAGATGTTCGAAAGTAATTAACATAATCTATTTACTTTCTGAAAAGTGTGAAAACCGATATTTTAGAAAGAAACAAAGTGTACGACTAAAAATACCTGCCCTTCCTTAGATATTGAGCACTGCATTTTTAGTACCCGTGCACCCACTTGTTGCCAAAACGTGACATAGGACTTCCACTCATAGCAATAAAGCAGAGCTAAACTGTGTCTGAGCACAACAAACTGAAAACACTATTTAATTCTTTCAGAGGAAACCCCCCTATCTATTCATGTTTCCATGCTTTATCTGAAGGAGAAGTCGCTTTGAAAAACACCCCACTAGCATTTTTAGCAGTGGCCATCTTGAGTAAGGGTGGATGATTCATGTAGTCTTTGCCCTTAACTATCTGCCCTTAACTCAGGCATGCAGGCAGCAGGGGGAGCTTAGCTAAGAAAGCCCCCACCCTCTCCTCCAGATGAAAGAAAATAATTGCCCATGAAGACTCTTGGGATGTATGACATCATTTTGGCCTAGGTCAGAAACCAGGTAGCAATTGAGGTAATGTAAACAAAAAAAAAAGGTTTAAAACAAGTAAATATATCTTTCTATCTTTTCACTAATGCTAGCAGCATAAGGATTTAACAATAAAGTTCTATGGAAGTTTCAGAGAAAAGCTTTTTATAAATGTGTTGTTGTAGGAAAAGTTCTCAGTGTCTTGTGGTTATTTTTCTTTGTTAAACTGCCACACTGAGAGATATAGGGGTTGATTTACTAAAACTGGAGGGTGCAAAATCCGGTACAGCTGTGCATGGTGGCCAATCTTCTAACTTCAGCTAGTTCAATTACGCTTTGAAATATAAATCTAGAAGCTGGTTGGTTTCTATGCAGAGCTGCCCCAGATTTTGCACTTTAGGCCCCTTTCACACGAGCGATCCAATCCGCCTGTCAGTTTGATCGGATGCTCCATGCATCCCTATGGGGCAGCGGATGTCAGCGGAGACATCTCTGCTGCTTTTCGATTCCGATCCTGTCCGTGAAATCCGGACGGATGGAAACCCTATTTTCCATCCGTGTGGCGGATCGGATCAAATGAGAATGGACAAGCGGTCCGTTCTCATCCGATCTCCCCATAGAGGACAGCGGGGATCTGACAGTTCCATCTTCACACACAGAGCGGAGACAGGGCTGTCATCCGCCTGCTCAGTGGGGATCGGCGGATCAATCCCCCTTCTGAGCAGAACGGACTCCGTTCCATGTGAAAGGACCCTTTCAGTTTTAGTAAATCAATCCCTCTGTGTCCTGCACTATGGTGCAGAGAAGGACTGAACTCTCTGCGTGGAAGCAGAAGTCTCTCTCTGCCCTGCTGAAATGTTAACCATAACAAACCATAATACATTTCTTATTAAACCTTCCTCCTGTTGCAAGTTTTTTTTTTGTGCTGACCTTCTGCAACTAAAGCTACCAGTCACAGTGCCAAAAACTAGAGCAGAACACTTTGCGCTTCGTGGCGCACCATACTGTCATAAAGTCACTAAGTTATGCTATAAATTTATTATAAGCTAGCAATTGCAAACCTCTCTGCGTACTCTTTCCAATATAGCAACACATTTTATGTCAGTGGCTTTATGCATGTTTTAAATTTTATATACATCTTAGTCAATCATCTTATCTGTTTCCTTTCCCAGTAAAATTATAACCATTTTCAAAATGTATTTTAAGAATGCCTTTATGTTCAACATTCCAAATGTGGTTTTAAAATGCATCATTTTATTTTAAACTATCATGAGAAGTGTTCCATGCATTTAGTTCATATTCACTTACATGTTTAGCTTAAATCCCTTTTTTAACATAGTTATTGCGCAGTGAAAATGATTTGTGAATTTCAAGCTGCGCCCGACCTCTTCATGACACCATTAGCAATTCAAATGCAGTGATTTGACTGAATGAATATACCCTCAAATTGCTCACTGCATATTCCTTTGGCTGTAAAGAGAAAAGAGAAAAATGTATACATCTCTGTTCACCCTATAATTGCATTGCTATAGGATTTGGCGAGGGTCTTGCTATAAATTGAAATCCATGTTAAAAAAAGTGAAAAATCAAATTCTAAAATAATGATTTTTTTTTCAGAATATGTTGTATGCTATTTTAGTCAAAACAAACATACATACAGACACACAGAAACATACACAGAAACTCCTGCAGCAGTATACCTCATTTTTTAGAAACAGGGTAAGGAAATGTGATGTCATGAATATCAGCCCAAGAAAATACTAAAAAGTAGACCACTGCATTAACCTTTTGCTGACCGCCCACCATAGTATTACTGTGGCAGGGCGGCTCGGCTGCGCAAAATATCGTAGTACTATGTGATTTTGTGCACGAGGTCTCGGAGGCGGGCTGCGGGAGGAGTGTCAGCGATTGCGAACATTAAGCAGATATCCTATAGAATGACCTGGACAAAATAACGGAGTGGGCAACGACATGGCAAATGAGGTTTAATGTGGAGAAGTGTAAGGTTTTGCACTTGGGGACCAAAAACTTAAAAGCACAATACACGTTAGGAGGGGAACCCTTGGGGGAATCAAAAATGGAGAAAGATCTGGGAGTCTTGGTTGATGATAGATTAGGCAATAGCATGCAATGTCAAGCAGCAGCTGCCAAAGCCAGCCAAATATTAGCATGCATAAAGAAAGGGATGTATTCCAGAGATAAGACTATAATCCTTTCACTCTATAAAACTCTGGTCCGACCGCATCTGGAGTATTCTGTCCAGTTCTGGTCCCCAGTCCTCAGAAGGGATGTGTTGGAGCTGGAGAGAGTCCAGAGAAGGGCAACTAAACTGATTAGGGGATTGGAGGACCTTAATTATGAAGAGCGTCTGCAATCGCTTGATTTGTTCTCCCTGGAGAAGAGACGCCTGAGGGGGGACATGATAGCAATTTATAAATATCTCAATGGGGATCTAAGGTTAGAAAAAAAGCTATTCAGTCGAAGGGAATGCATGAGGACTCAAGGGCATACATTGCGATTAGAGGAGAAACATTTTAACCTCAGGCAACGTGGGGGGTTCTTTACTGTTAGGGCTACAAGACTGTGGAATTCTCTACCACAAGAAGTGGTTTCTGTGGGTAGTACCTTTCATTCACAAGAAAGGTAGTAGGGAGGAATCGAGCAACTATAGACCAGTGAGTCTGACATCAATAGTAGGCAAATTAATGGAAACCCTATTAAAGGATAGGATTGTGGAACATCTTAAATCCCATGGATTGCAAGATGAAAAACAACATAGGTTTACTTCAGGGAGATCATGTCAAACAAATCTTATAGATTTTTTTGACTGGGTGACTAAAATAATAGACGGTGGAGGTGCAGTAGACATTGCATATCTAGATTTTAGTAAGGCTTTTGACACTGTCCCACATAGAAGACTTATCAATAAACTGCAGTCATTGAGCATGGACTCCCATATTGTTGAGTGGATTAGGCAGTGGCTGAGTGACAGACAACAAAGGGTTGTAGTCAATGGAGAACATTCAGAACAAGGTCATGTTACCAGTGGGGTACCTCAGGGATCTGTACTGGGACCAATTTTGTTTAATATCTTCATAAGTGATATTGCAAAAGGCCTTGATGGTAAGGTTTGTCTTTTTTCTGATGACACAAAGATATGTAACAGGGTTGATGTTCCTGGAGGGAAACGCCAAATGGAAAAGGATTTAGGAAAACTAGAAGAATGGTCAGAACTCTGGCAACTGAAATTTAATGTGGATAAGTGCAAGATAATGCACCTGGGGCGTAAAAACCCAAGGGTAGAATATAGAATATTTGACACAGTCCTGACCTCAGTATCTGAGGAAAGGGATTTAGGAGTAATTATTTCAGAAGACTTAAAGGTGGGAAGACAATGTAATAGAGCAGCACGAAATGCCAGCAGAATGCTTGGATGTATAGGGAGAGGTATAAGCAGTAGAAAGAGAGAAGTGCTTATGCCGCTGTACAGAACACTGGTGAGACCTCACTTGGAGTATTGTGCGCAGTACTGGAGGCCATATCTCCAGAAGGATATAGATACTCTAGAGAGAGTTCAGAGAAGAGCTACTAAACTAGTACATGGATTGCAGGAAAAAAACTTACCAGGAAAGGTTAAAGGACCTTAACATGTATAGCTTGGAAGAAAGAAGAGACAGAGGGGATATGATAGAAACTTTTAAATACATAAAGGGAATCAACTCGGTAAAGGAGGAGAGCATATTTAAAAGAAGAAAAACTACAACAAGAGGACACAGTTTTAAATTAGAGGGGCAAAGGTTTAAAAGTAATATGAGGAAGTATTACTTTACTGAGAGAGTAGTGGATGCATGGAATAACCTTCCTGCAGAAGTGGTAGCTGCAAATACAGTGAAGGAGTTTAAGCATGCATGGGATAGGCATAAGGCTATCCTTCATACAAGATAGGGCCAGGGACTATTCATAGGATTCAGATATATTGGGCAGACTAGATGGGCCAAATGGTTCTTATCTGCCGACACATTCTATGTTTCTATGGTGGCTTTCAAAAGACTATTAGACGTACATCTCAAGGATCAGAACATTCAGGGCTATGTGAGATGATTACAGCCAAACACACCTACACAGGTTGAACTGGATGGACTATTGTCTTTATTCAACCTCACCTACTATGTAACTATGTAACTATGTAATATGTAACTACAGATAAACTGACAGAAGACCCACCTGCTTATGTAAACAAAGCAGGGGAGTCTCCTGTCAGACAGGCAGGGAGAGATCAGAAGTTTCAGCTAAGCTGAAACCCCGATCTCTCTGTGCCTATCACAGAACCTTCTACCCCCACACAGTTAGTAAGCATATTTAGGTACACATTAACCCCTTTGATCACCCCCAGCGTTAACCCCTTCCCCTGCCAGTGTCATTTATACAGTAACAGTGCATATTATTTAGCACTGATTACTGTATTAATGTCACTGGTCCCCAAAAAGTGTCAAAAATGTCAGTTAGGGGCCCGATCTGTCCACCGCAATGTCGCAGTCCCGCTAAAAAACGCTGATCACCGCCATTACTAACAAAAACAAAAAAATAAATAAAAATTCAAAAAATTTATCCCGTAGTTTGTAAATGCTGTAACTTTTGCGCAAACCAATTAAAATACGCTTTTTGGGATTTTTTTTTACCAAAAATATGTAGCAGAATACAAATTGGCCTAAACTGATAAAAAAAAATAGATTTTTTAAATTTTTTTATTGGGAATGTTTTATAGCAGAAAGTAAAAAATATGGCGTTTTTTTTTTCAAAACTGTCGCTCTTTTATTGTTTATAGCAAAAAAATCTAAAAACCACAGAGGTGATCAAATACCACCAAAAGAAAGCTCTATTTGTGGGAAAAAAGGACATCAATTGTATTTGGGTACAGCGTCGCACAACCGTGCATTTTTTAATTAAAGTAACGCAGTGCCAGTCAAAAAATGGCCTGGTCATTAATGGGTAAAACCTTACGGGGCTGAAGTGGTTAAGGGGTAACCAGGTTGGCTACCCTTTACTACACCCCCAATTTGATTGCATATTATTTTGAAAGCACACCAAGAGTTGATATCATCTGATAACTTGATGAAACATAGGGACTACATAGGGATGCATCATTGTGCTTTGCACCAGTGCTTGGCAGTTTTGCTGCACAGCTCTGCTCTGAAGGATGTTGGACAGCACCTCTCTACTCATCAAGTAATGATAAGTAGATTTAGAGGGCAGAAAGAATAGGGCAAGTAAGGAAGGGGACAACCAGCCCAAACTTTGCAATGGGGTCTACTGATATGTCACTATTCTGTGATCTGCTGTTTTTACCACTACCTCAAATATAAAATATTCTGGCCCAGATCCACCTTGTTTCTAATTGTAAATGCCCCTTTCATATACAATACCACTAAATCCACCTTTTTTTTCAAATGGAGGAATTCATTGAAATGGATCTTGCTGTGCGGGGGGAGAACCCTATTAAATGGCCCTGGCAGGGAGCTCATGGTAGGAGCTGCAGGAGTAGCCACCTTGTCAATGCAGCGATAGCGATGTAAGCTGTGCAACCCCCCCCCCCCTTGCTCCCCTACCTCTTACCCTCCCAGCTGAGCTGATGAGGGAGACACCTTGATGTGGTGCGCAGAAGTGGCGGCTGTGGTAGATGAGACACAGAGGAGCGAGTGAGCCGGTATCTCTGTCCTGAGATCTGAGAATCGACTTGACCCAGCCAGGACGGAGAGGCGACCGAAGGCAAGCAAAAACATCAGACAGTGCTCAGTGGGTCTCAGGAGAGAGAGGAGGTGCACGGGAGAGAGAGGAGGATTCTATGTAACCCCAACAAAGCCTTCCTTGGACCGAACAACCACATATTAAAGTTGGTACAGACCCCCCCCCCTCTTGCCTTAGAAGACCACCGCTGACCTAATACAGACCCCCACACAGACCAGTAACCCCAGCACAGAAGAGGTGAGTTATATTTTTCTTTGTCTGGATTTTTACTGACTGATACCTGATGTTAACATCCTGCAGATAAATAAGGACAGAAACTTTATTTCTCTTTTGAAATAATTTAGTCCATTCTCATATGGCTACAACACATATGCATGGGTTATAGGGGAAAAATAAAAAAGGGTCTGCAAGCAAGGAAGGGGGGAGAAAACAAGGATATCAGGAGATCAAGATTCTATAAGAAGAGACCCATAAACTTGAGAGGGAAATCAGCAAGAGGAGGGAAGGTCGTAAAGTCTCCTAAAATAAGCTCTAGTCAAGGAACAATAAAAAAGTATATGTCTCAAGAAGGAAGGTCAGACAAGCAGGCAGTGGAAAAAACAACAAGGAAACCATGCAAAGTTGGTAGAAAAATGGACAAAACAGACTATTAACAGCAAGTGTAAACACTCTTAGTCAGTCAAGAATGGACCAGGACTTCGAGAGTGACTCAGAGACGGGACATAGGGAAGAGCAAAATATGGACGCCCAACTGCCCACAAAAACAGAAATAGCATCTATGTTCGCAGCTTTGGAAAAATCTTTGAAAATGGAGATGGCAACAATTCATAATGATTTGGGATACATTCTGTCAAAAGTAGAAGATATGGAAAAAAGATTAGATAGCCATGCACATGCAATAAATTATTTAAAAGGCTCCAAACACTTGGAATACTCCTCTTTTCTTGTCTTTCCTTCTCCAACAGTACAGGTCCCCTCTCCCTGGCTCTAAGGAACCCCCCAAATTCTGGGCTTAGGATGAGATAAAGACAGATGGAAGGAGGGAGTGGAAACCATTGGAGAGGGGAAAGGGAAAGACAATATGGTAACACTAAACTTCTTAACGTATAACGTAAGAGGGTTGAATACTCCAGAAAAAAAGATAGAAGGTACTGAGAGAAGTTAAACGGTATGCCGCAAGTGCAAGATTTCCTACAGGAGACACATTTAACACATGATACTAATGAAAAACGATATTCAAAGTTTTATCCTAAATGGAATTACGGGGACTTTCCCATTAGAAAAGCAAAAGGAGTAGCAATAGCGTTTGCAAAAGAAGTGAGGTTCTCCCTAGAAGAGAGGAAAGTTGATCCTAAGGGACGGTTCATATTCTTAAAAGGAAACTTACAGGGGATGGAGTGCACATTGGCGAACACATATGGACCTAATAGAAACCCGAAAGGATATTTAAAGGGAATTATGGGGAAACGAATGGATTTTAAGAAGGTCAAACTAATCCTTGCAGGAGACTTGCATTTCTGCATGGACCCACGGGTGGATAGTTCGTCACGTGCACTGGGGATTCCCAATTAAGGTCAGTGAGGAAGAAACTACACCAGTGTCAACTGGTGGATTCATGGTGGGCTCAACACCCCTGGCTGAGGGATTATTCATTCCACTCCCCAGTGCACGATACATACTCAAGACTTGATTACATAATGGTCGAATATAGGCTGCTAGAATCTGTGGAAAAAACATGCATAGAAGTAATGTCATTATCAGATCATGCACCAGTATTAGCGAAGCTCAAGTTCACAGAAACTCAAACGAGAACAGGTACATGGTAGGGATCGACCGATTATCGGCAAAGCCGAGAAATCGGAGGGCCGATATCAACTTTTCCCGATATATCGGTATCGCCCCCGGAACGGGGCGATATTACCGATATTTTTGTGAGGTCTTTCTGCCTTTATAGGCTGCCTCCCTTGCCTTGGATAGCCTTGTTTGGAGTCGGGACTAGTCTTGCAGGAGTGTATCACAGCCATACACCCACCCACAGCAGCCCGGTGCCAGCCAGCCACCCATACCCACAGGCCCTGTACCAGCCAGCCACAGGCACTGTACCAGCGAGCCAACCAGCCACCCACAGGCCTTGTACCAGCCAGCCACCCACAGGCCCTGTACCACCCTGCCACAGGCACTGTACCAGCCAGCCAGCCACCCACAGGCCATGTACCAGCCAGCCACCCACAGCCCCTGTGCCAGTCAGCCACCCACCACAGGGTGCCAGACAGCCAGCCACCCACCACAGGGTGCCAGACAGCCAGCCACCCACAGGCCCTGTACCAGCCAGCTGCAGGCACTGTACCAGCCAGCCACCCACAGGCCCTGTACCAGCCAGCCAGCCACAGCACCTGTGCCAGCCACTAACCCACCACAGGGTGCCAGCCTGCCAGCCACCCACCACAGTGTACCAGCCAGCCAGCCACCCACCACAGGGTGCCAGCCATCCACCCACTACAGGGTGCCAGCCAGCCAGCCAGCCACCACAGGGTGTCAGACAGCCAGCTACCCACCCACCACAGCATGCCAGACAGCCAGCCACCCACCACAGGGTGCCAGCAAGCCAGCCACCAAAAACACAGGGTGCCAGACAGCCAGCCACCCACCCACCACAGGGTGCCAGCCAGCCAGCCATCCACCACAGGGTGCCAGCAAGCCAGCCACCCTCCACAGGGTATTCAAGGAAAAAGTTTGACCGCACTCAAGAGTAAATAAACTTGGAGTGTTTATTTCCATAAATTGAAAACAACAGTGCATCACACAGACATGGATATGGTTGACGCATTTCACGACTCTATGGGTCGCTCACTCATAACCAATAATTGGAGATTGGCAAGGAGATCATATAGATAAGTTGGCAAAAAAATCAGATGAAACAAATCCGGGGGAGTGGACTCACACACACCCAGAACTTGACGTAAAAATGCCTTGCACCTGTAGATCGCTTGCCTCAAACCAATTAATAAAAAAGACAATGTTGAACAACACATGAAGACACACTCTATATCCATACCAAGAGGACATTCTTGATAAAATCACAAAATGTTAAGAAACCACATAAAAGTATATGTCTGACAATGACATCCCCCATGAAACACATAGATTTAAACACTCAGGTATAAATCCATGTGAATGAATGAATGTATAAAGTGCTGAGGGGAACTGTGAGGTGGTTGTGAAACAACCTATTTTGATGTGTATAAAATACCACGAAATGTGGAATTATCCATGAACTATCAAAGGATTAATAAAATATTGAAAATAAGGATGTGTGGTGGGATATGCTTTTTCCTTCTACTTTTCGGGAGGTCTGTGCACTTACCGAGTTGGAAGATTTGGCCATTGATAGTGATATGCATATGGACGGCAACCAAAGGACTAAAAGGATTCATCTGTCTGTTTTTTCTGATCTTTACCCTATCCAATCACGATCGGCAGATATGGACACTTTTCAAAGATTGGTGGAGAAAGACATATTCAATTTAGCTGCAACTACTCCCTCATACATACACAGATCGTTAGACAATCTCTCGATCCGTGAAAGGGAAGCTCTAAAATCATTGAAGGATGACAAATCCATTGTAATAAGAAATGCAGATAAAGGAGGAGCAGTTGTGGTTTTAGATGTTAATACTTACATAAAAGAAGCATCTAGACAATTAAAAGATATTAATACTTACACCATCTTAAAGAATGATCCTACAAACCAATTTAAAACACAATTAAAAGCCTTAGTCGATGAGGGGGTAGCTGTTGGAGCCCTGTCTTTGGAAGAATCAGAAAAGATGATACCAGAATTTCCAGTGATTCCTATCTTCCACCATCTCCCCAAGATACACAAAGGTACTGACCCAGTCCTTGGGAGACCCATAGTCTCCGGGATTGGATCCCTGAACGAATGTCTTGGGGAGTGGTTGGATGGCCAACTTCAAGATATTGTGCAGTCTCTGCCAGGATATTTGAAAGATACTAACCATCTTTTAAACATTATGGACACATTTTCATGGAAGGATGAGTATGTCTGGATCACGTGTGACGTATCCAGCTTATACTCCTCAATTCCTCACAAACTAGCATTGGATGCTATTAAATACACCCTTGAACGCTATACTGGTTTGTCTAATCCACTACAAACCTTTATCCTGGAAACACTGCAATTTCTGTTGACACATAATTATTTTTCGTTTGACTGGGATTTCTACCTCCAGAGATGTGGGCCAGCCATGGGCGCTAAATTTTCACCCTCCCTTGCTAATCTCTATATGGGATGGTGGGAGAGATCCCACATCTTTGGTGGTAGAAATCCCTTCAGAGATCAGATCGCTTTGTTTTATAGGTACATAGACGATCTGATCTTTGTCTGTCACAATAATGTCAATCTTGATGATTTTTTGCTATATCTTATTTTATAATCATTTAAATTTGAATTTTACTGGCCACAGGAGTGCTGATAGCATTGAGTTCTTGGATGTTACTCTTAGCCATGTAGGCACAAGGGTTGTTACTGGCCTGTATAGGAAACCCCTGTCAGTCTTTTGCATGCTGGCTCCAGTCATCCACTACACATAATCAAGGGAATTCCAGTGGGACAATGCCTAAGATTGCGTAGGATTTGTAGCAATATAACATCTTTTAAAAAAGAAGCGAGCAATTTATCTACAAGATTTCTCAATAGAGGCTACCCCAAGTGGATGATCAACAGAGCCTATCAATTGCCTTTAAAGAGAGATTGTGCGGATCTTTTACATACAGCATATTCTCGCAACCATAGGGTCACTTCTATTACTGAAGTTCAAATGATCAATGACCACAAAAACAACAAAAAACAACATCCTTCTCATAAGTCTAAACCAATTCTGTCTATTACCCTGTCTTTTCCCTACAGTCTAGAGTTTAATAGTGTTAAAAACATCATCACTAAATATTTACCCATTCTTTACACGGATGATATCTGTGCTAATGTATTGAAAGATGGTGTAAATATAGTGGCTAAAACGCACGTTATACAAAGTGACACATTTGGATCCTCTGCATGTGGTAGATCATATTGCATTGATAGATTCTTTAACTGCAACACACAATACCTCATATACCTTATTACGTGTAAAGAATGTTCCATCCAGTATGTGGGTAGAACCATACGCAAACTAAAAGATCGTTTTAGGGAACATTTAAGCGATATTAAAGGATTGAAATCAACCAATGTTGCCCGCCACTTCAACAATGAATATGGAGGGGACATCTCTTTAGTACAGGTGCAAGTAATTGACAAAGTCATCAAACCCACTAGAGGGGGAGACATATTTCGTTCCTTGTGCAAAAAAGAGGTGTTCTGGATATTTAAACTCCAGACACGCATACCGTCAGGCTTGAATTTTGAATGGGATGTCACTCATTTTATTGAGTGACAGTCCAGAACACCTCTATATTTACTTATATTCTGCACGAGATATGAATAGTCGTTTTTGCCTATGGTTCTAGTTTGGGATGCATATTAGGATACGGACACTTGAGCAATACCATTTTACACATATTTTTCTCCAGACTTCATATTTTTGCTATCGTTTGGAGAATATTTATATATTGAGTTTTTTCCAGTGTCGGTATCCATCTTTCATCCAAACTTGTTCTTTTCCTCGTCTGGTTAAATTTTTACTGTGGACGAGAAGTGGTAAAATGTGTTTGTACAGATTGACTGCTCTGTCTGTATGTGTATGGGCTTAAGTAATAGTAGCTGAATTCATGGCATCTATTTAGTCCTTTTTCTCACTAGTGGGTTTTAGAGATATTCTTCATAACTTTTAAAAGTCTTTGGTTCCATAGATATACCAATCCGATTCTTAAATGAAGTTTATAATTATAATTATTGATATAAAATACACAAAAATTAATAACAACATAAAATAAATTAAACGTTTTAGTTGTTAGGCTCCCTAGAAGAAAAAGGTTCAAGAATAAAATAAAACATAGATATTTAAAAAAAGAAACAATTAAGGGCCCTAAACCACCCTCTGGAGGGAGACCCCGTGATGTAATTGTCCGATTCCACTATTATGATAGTAAGGAGGCACTCAATCTGGCGACCCGTAACAAGTCTCAAGTAGAGTATAAGGGGCAAAAATACAAATCTTTAATGATCTCTCCCCCATCACTTTGAATAAGCGGAGGGCCCTCCGCGTGGTGACATTACATTTGCAGAAGCACAGGGTCCCTTATTACTGGGGCTTCCCGTTCCGCCTGGTAGTCACCAAAGATGGCGTTCAGCATGCCATGTGGGAAATGCATGAAGCGGAATCCTTTATTAGAGGCCTGGGACTTCCACCACTTCCAGAGGAGGATGTGCTCGTTCATCAGCACCCTTCCGGCCGCCCGCTTCCAGCAACTCCAGGTCGTATTTGGACCCCTGCCAAGACCCCACAGCGCAGACCCCACGCTACTCCTCAGTGCCAGAGGCCCCCCAGATTCCCGCCCTGATGTCTCTGATGGATCTACATGGCGTTTTGTCTCTTCTGGCCTCCTCCGGTCTCTTGTGGATGGACTGATCGGTAAAGGCTGCCTTGCAGGCGACTTCTTTTGACCGGCCCGGCTGGACTGGTTCAGTTTTTCCCCCCCATGGGGCATTTGTTTTTTCCAGTTTTTGAAGCCTAGTTGGTTTTTATTTTTACTTTCGCTGGAGAGTTGAGGGGTTGCCCACCCCCGTTGGAGTACTGTTTCCTGGAGGCTCCCGTGTTGCCCTGGGCTCCCTGGGATTCTACAATCCTACAAGGTTTCTTCTGAGAATTTTGAATGGACACTGCTGTTCTATTCGAGTGTTCTTTTTCCTTTTTCTGTTTTTTTCTCTGTTTTTATCCGCTGTGTTGGATCTTTTTTGATCTGGGTCCGACAATTTTGTGACGCACAAATGGATTGGTGCCTCTGTGTTCTATCTCTAGATAGAGTGCAGACTGCATTGATGTTTTTTTTTAATGTAGCTACTGAGGGTTATAACACAGTGAGAGGTAGTTTTATACATGCATACGATTTATGTCTGAGATCTGTAATACCATGGCTTTAAGGTTTATGTCCTACAATGTAAAAGGTTTGAATTCGGTACAGAAGCACTGGTTGGCGCTTAAGGCTTTTCGGTCCTCCGGGGCAGACGTGATTTTGGTGCAGGAGACGCACTTCCGTCCTGGCGGATCGTTTAAGTTTGCAGCACGATATTTCCCCACAACATACGTTGCTTCTGAGAAGACAGGTAAAGCGGGGGTTGCCATTTTGATTCGGAAGTCTTGTCCCATTAGGGTCCGTGACTCGTTCCTGGATCCTCATGGGAGATACATAGCCTTGGTCTGTGACTATCTGTCTACATCCTTTACTCTGATTAACCTATATGCTCCCAGTGACGGTCAATTGTTTTTTTTGCACAAGACCCTTTCGGCCACTTCCCATTTTTCCCAGCCCTTTATGGTGGTAGGGGGTGATTTCAATCTTATTATGTCACCTTATAGGGATAGACAGTCCATGAGTCGAGACACCCCTTCCCGTAGGCAGTTGAGTCAGGCTAAATCTTTTCGCAGGTGTATTCGTTCATTTAGGCTTTTTGACTCCTGGCGTATTAAACACCCTACACATAGACAATTTTCCTTTTATTCAGCTGCCCACAAGATGCATTCGAGATTGGATCATTTTTTCATCTGGGCTCCGCTCATTTCATGCATGGTTCAGTCAGAGATCCTCCCCATCTCCTGGTCTGATCATGCTCCCATTGTTTTTGATATCTCCATGGCGGGGGCCCCTCCTAAGGCCTGCCATTGGAGCCTGAATGATAGACTCCTTCAGATTCCGACAGTTCGGAATCGGTTGGAAGAGGGCTTGCAGGAATATTTTGCACTTAATGAGGGTTCTGTGTCTGAGGTTTCTACAATGTGGGAGGCCCATAAAGCTTTCTTCAGGGGCATCTGTATCGCAGAGGGCTCTCGTTTGAAGAAAGATGCTGAGAGTACGCGCAGCTCTCTTCTGGCCGACCTTCGGGTGGCTAAGGGGCATCTGCAAGTCTCCCCGTCAGTAGCCAGTTTTCGGCAGGTGGTCAATCTTCGAGACCGCATCAAGGCTCTGGACATGTCCAAGATGGTTAAATCATTGATGTGGGCTCGGCAAAGATTTTATGAGTATTCTAATAAACCTCACAGAATGTTAGTTAATAGGCTTAAACCTAAACCTTTCCAATCTGTTCCGGATCTCCTGATGCAGCCTGACGGTAGCCCCACCCACTGCCCTTATACCATGGCCGAAGTGTTTGGCAAATTTTATGGCAACCTGTATAATTGTCTGACTCCTGAGAATCGCTTTCATTTTTCTGCTGACAAGTTTGAGAGTTTCTTTCAGGACTTTCCCAGTCTCTCTAAAGCCGATCTCGATAAACTAAATGCCGACATCTACATGGATGAGTTGGCTGCTACGATCAAGGATCTACCCTCTCGAAAGGCTCCAGGTCCGGACGGGCTCCCATATATCTATTACAAGACCTTCCTACCGACTCTGGCCCCTCGTCTCCTGGATCTCTATGCTTCTTTGCTGGAGGGCAGGACACCTCATTCTCACTTCCTTCATTCTTATATCTCTGTCATCCCCAAACCGGGTAAAGACGCCTCACTCCCAGATAGTTACAGACCACTTGCTCTTCTCAATTCCGACTACAAAATATTCACTACGATTTTGGCCAATAGATTGGCCGGTTTTCTGCCCAAATTGATAGATAGGGATCGGGTTGAATTTGTCCTTTCTTGACATGCAGGGGATAATACCAGACAAACTGTGGATCTGATCTCTCTCTTGAATAGGTTCCCTCGCCCAGCTCTTGTTCTTAGCCTGGATGCCCAGAAAGCTTTTGATAGGCTGAGCTGGCCCTATCTTTTCTCCAAGCTGCAGAAGTTTGGTTTAAAGGGTCCCTCACACCCTGATATTGCTGGGGTCACTATGCGACATAGAGAATATAAGCTCTCCTTATTTGCGGACGACATATTGTTGACTTTGACGAATCCATTAGTTTCCTTGCCATCACTGCATGCTCTCCTGGACTCTTTTAGTGCTATCTCTGGGCACAAGGTAAATGCTTCCAAAACAGAGGCCATGCCTCTTCATGTCTCCCCAAATCTTCTGTTCCAGTTACAACACACTTATCCTTATAGATGGTACATGCAGTTGCTCAAGTATTTGGGGGTACACCTGACACCTTCCCACCCGCAGCTCTATACTGCTAATTATGTTCCCCTAATTCGTGAGATCTCTATGTCCCTTCAGCAATGGACCACCCTACTCCTGTCCTTGTTGGGTCGTATTAATGTTTTAAAAATGTCTATTTTACCAAAACTGCTTTACTTGTTTGACACCCTTCCAGTTGCGATCCCAATGCCTCAACTTAAACTTCTACAACATTCCTTTTTAAGGTTTATCTGGAACAATAGGGCACACAGGGTGGCTTCCTAAGTGGTGTTTGCTCCCTCGGAGGCGGGGGGGATTGGGTGCTCCATATATTGTTAAATACTATTATGCTTCCCACCTCTGGGTGGTGGCCTCCTGGTCTTCCTGGCTTGCCCCCAACCGGTGGTCGGAGATTGAGAGGGGGGGGGGGGCGATTTATTCGGTGCATCCCTGCTCGATGCTTTGGACGCCGGCCTTGCATACAGACCGTGTCCTGAAGGGCACGTGTTTGGATTCAATGCTGGTCACCATGGGAGTCTGGTGCAAATGCTTGGGTCTCTACTCTCTCTCTTCACCATGCCCTCCCCTTACCACGGGTTTAACCAATTGCTCCCCGATGGCCTTCGGGTGAGCCGTTTATGGAATTGGACTCAGCCTCCACTTTTCCAGTTGCGAAATTTGGTCCACCCGGTACATTCTTCACCTTTGAGAAGCTTAGAGAAAAATTCTCCTTACCAAAACAATCCTTTTATTTCTATCTTCAATTCCGTGATTTCTTCAGATCGTTGACGCCATCGATTGCCCTAGAGAGGCCCACGGCCTTTGAATTGTTGTGTGGCCGGGGGCCTCATCAGGGTCATCTGGTGTCTTCAATTTATACTATTTTGCATGATGCTGTCCCGCTCACCGATGATTCCCACTTTTACATGCGTAGGTGGTCTGGGATACTTGGTTGACCAATCACATTACCTGTGTGGAATAGAATTTGGACGTCCACTTTTAAATTGTCCCGCTGCGTGGCGCAGAGAGAGACCACTCTCAGGATTCTCCTTTTTTGGTATAGGACCCCAGAGCGCCTTCACAAGATGAATCCTTCTTGTTCCGCCTTGTGTTGGTGGTGCAGGGAGGATAAAGGTTCTCTTTACCATGTCTTTTGGTCGTGTCCCCTTATATGTCCTTTTTGGTCTATGGTTCTGGAAACGCTCCAAGCCGTGGTGGGGTTAGAATTGCCATTGGACCCCTTACATTGTCTACTAGGCCTACCATTCCCTAGGGTTTCAAAACCGGCATCCAGGCTGATATCCTTCCTCCTCTTGGCTGCTAAGAGGGCTATCCCACTGTGTTGGTTACAGCAGTCTCCCCCGGACAGGGCCCTTTTCTTGAAACTGGTTTCAGACATCCGGATTCCCTGACGGCAAGGGTGCACGATGAGCAGATTAAATCAAGGGTGCACGATGAGCAGATTAAATTCAAGGCTGTCTGGGACTCCTATATCTTGCACTCCCCCTGATCCCACTATTCCTTTCCTGAGGTGTATACTGTATATGTTTGAATGCTACTGTACTCTTGCAGATTTCCTTTTCATCTTTGCAGTTATGTAATATTTGATTGCTTGACTTGTTATCACATTGTTTTTTTTTTTTTTCTTTTGGTCTACTTTTGTTCTTAGGGGGCACCACTCCCTGTACTGATTGTTTTCTGTGTCTTTATGATGTTTCTGTTCTGTGCTTTATTTTTTGTGCAAATAAAAATATAATTTAAAAAAAAACGAAACAACTAATATATAGTATTGTATAATATAACATAATACAATATAATGGTATTAAAATTAACACTAATATACTTATCTATGTTTTAACTATGCAGAGAAGATAGGATGACAATAATTCAATATAATAACACTATGGTGCATAGGTATTGAACAATAGAATATTGATTGGAGAGCCAAGCTAATAAATATTATATCTGTATATTTATGTGCATAGTATATTGATAGATTATCTATTTAGTGATGAATGGTCATTTTACCATATTATACATCACATGCATTTTACTTTGTTGCCTCTATGTCGGACAGTGATTTCCCTTATGGTTTGCAATAATCGATATATATTTACAAAAAATCCTTCGGATTTTTGGTTATACATTTGATGCAGCCTATATTTTAATCTACAATTATTCGAGTCACTGTTTCTATCCTATTTTCTCTCCGAATTTTGTAACATGCTTGCCCCTATTTTCTTCATTGTATAGACAATTTAGACGGAACCTACCTTGTGTCATGTTCTTCACGCTTATATGATTCTTTTTATTTGCATATTTCATCATATGTTTATGGGCGTGTTGACCATGATTCTTTATTTATCAATCTTTGATATCTTGGTAGGATGTTTCTGTTGGAAACCGTTTTTTCTTTCAAAATATTAATTTTTTCTCAGTTTTTGAGAAATCCTTCACATTTTCAATCGTCTTTTTTCCACATTAACTTCATAATTGTATATTTTTCATTATACACATTTTTCACATATATATATATATATATATATATATATATATATATATATATATATATATATATATTTATTTTTCATATATATATATTTTTCTGGGTTTCACACCATATTTTTACACGCTCTTTTTGTACATTTTATTTATTTTTAAGTGTTTATACACACACCCTTTCTACACGCACAAGCATATCCCACCACACATCCTTATTTTCAATATTTTATTAATCCTTTGATAGTTCATGGATAATTCCACATATCGTGGTATTTTATACACATCAAAATAGGTTGTTTCACAACCACCTCACAGTTCCCCTCGGCACTTTATACATTCATTCATTCACATGGATTTATACCTGAGTGTTTAAATCTATGTGCTTCATGGGGGATGTCATTGTCAGACATATACTTTTATGTGGTTTCTTAACATTTTGTGATTTTATCAAGAATGTCCTCTTGGTATGGATATAGAGTGTGTCTTCATGTGTTGTTCAACATTGTCTTTTTTATTAATTGGTTTGAGGCAAGCGATCTACAGGTGCAAGGCATTTTTACGTCAAGTTCTGGGTGTGTGTGAGTCCACTCCCCCGGATTTGTTTCAGCTGATTTTTTTGCCAACCCATCTATATGATCTCCTTGCCAATCTCCAATTATTGGTTATGAGTGAGCGACCCATAGAGTCGTGAAACGCGTCAACCATGTCCATGTCTGTGTGATGCACTGTTGTTTTCGATTTATGGGAATAAACACTCCAAGTTTATTTACTCTTGAGTACTGTCAAACTTTTTCCTTGAATATCTGATTACTGGACGACGGATTAGACCGGCACCTGGGTGATTGCCTCACCTGAGCAGCTTTTTCTGTGTTGTTTGAATCAACCCTCCACAGGGTGCCTGCCAGCCACCCACCACAGAGTGCCAGACAGCCAGCCATCCACCACAGGGTGCCAGCCAGCCAGCCATCCACCACAGGGTGCCAGCAAGCCAGCCACCCACCATAACATGTTCAGTACCAGATTTTTTGACTCGAATAGTATCAGTGATCTAAGCAAGCATTTTGCTCACCCATCCTCACAGGCAAATACCCCTGGTGTGTGATTGTAGTCATTTAAGCGCTGAGTGGGTTGAACAGGGCTTTGTCCCTGGTTTTACTCCTTTTTCTGAGTACCAGATTTGCGTCAAACATTTTCTTTATTTTTCAAAACTCTAAATGTACAAAATATCGGCCCATATTGGCCGATCCCGATACGTTGTAACCAAAATATCGTATCGGCCCTGAAAAAACCATATCAGTCTATCTCTAGTGCATGGGGGTTAAAAAAGTATCTAATACAGGATACAGAAATTGAGGAAAAAATAAAAAAGACTTGGAACAATACTTCCTGCTAAATGAATAAGAGGCATGTTGATGTCAATTGGCTCCAAAAAAAGAAGTAAGGGTCAAACAATATGGAAAAGCTCCTAAAAGAAATATACGAGTTGGAACAGATACATAAAAAAAGAACAGATGTTGAGACACAACGGGCCCTAGTAATAAAAAGAGACAAGATTGGTATTTAATAGAGTGGCCAAGGACAGATATCAATGGGGGAATAAGCCAGGGAAATATCTAGCTAGACTCCTAAAAAATCTAAAATCGATAAATTAAAAAAAAAAAAAAGTTAAGGGGAAATAGTCTATAGAACATCAGAGATTGCCAAAGTTTTCCATAGTTATTACAGCACTCTATATTCAGTGAGGCAAAAAAGGATCACAAGATAAAAAATTAAAAAGGAAACAGAAAATACAAGAATACTTGAGGGAAGCGAAGTTACCTAAAATACCAGTAGAAAAATTGCAAGCCCTAGAGGAACCAATAACACAAGAGGAGATAAGGGCAGCAGTAAAGTGACAGGGAAGAGTCCAGGATCAGATGGATTTACAATCAGATACTATAAAAAAAATTGGAAAACAATTAATACCAACAATGTGTACATATGTGAATAAAATAATTACTATTAGGGGATAGTAATAAATTATGGGATTAAATGAGAGGATAAGGAAAGAATCACTGCAGGAATATATCTCAATTGTCCCGAAAGAAGGGAAAGACGTAACCCTTAGTTCCAATTATAGATCAATAGCGCTGTTAAACTCCAATGCAAAATTACATACAAAGGTTCTAGCTACAAGATTAAAAGAAGTAAAGCCCAGCTGGATACATGTGGATTAGACTGGTTTTATTCCAGGAAGAGAGGGCAAGGACAATGGTGTAAGAACATTTCTATTATTGCATAAAATCAGGGGTACTAAGTCCCCAGTGATACTCCTGTCAATAGATACTGAAAAGGCTTTTGACAGGGTAGACTGGGGATTTATGGACACAATAAAGCAGGTCGAAATAGGCCCTAAAATGGCCCATTGGATTAAAACATTATATAATCACCCCACAGCATTAGTGAAGGTGAACGGAAATCTATCACCACCCTTTGAAATGTTCAATGGAACAAGACAACGATGCCCACTCTCACCCCCAGTGAAGATAGGAGAGGAAGAACATAAAATAGCGACATACGCAGATGATGTCCTATTTTACATATCTAACCCTAGAACAACGCTCCCAAATCTAATGATAGAATTGAAAAAATACAGAGAACTCTCAAACTTAAAAGTCACGCGGAACACCGGCTTAAAAAGCATATTTACAGCCCATCCGAGCCATCCGACCTCACAAAACCACTGCATCTGCTCCCTGGATCAGGTAACCATGGACAAGTTCATCCTTCACGGCCCTTTACCGAGCTCACAAGCCCCCCCGAGGAGATCCCACAGATTAGGCCTCATCTGAAGCAAACATGGCGGACGCCACGCAGCCTCGGGTTGCTCTCCCTCAGGCCTCGCAAGCCTTCCGCCTTCCCAGATGCCCAGATTGCCTCACTGGCACAAGCGGTAGCCACACTGCTCTCTCCCACGATCACAGCGGCAGTAGACAAGGCTATAGCACAGGGACTCACTCACCTTAGGAAGGAGCTGGGGGAACAAGCAGGCAGGCTTGTTGAGCTGGAGCACCGTGTCTCAGACATTGAAAATGAGGTGCAAAGCTCTTTTACCCACGACCAGCAGGCCAGACAAACGCAAAGCTATATCCTAGAAAAATTGGATGACTTAGAAAATAGATCCAGGTGTAACAACCTGCGGATAATAGGACTACCAGAATCTTATAACACTGACTCTCTCCATGAAATCTGCATGGCTAGGATCCCCGCTGCTCTCTGAATCACTGCACCTTGCACGGTGTAAAGAGCCCATAGACTGGGAGCCCCCTCTATAGAACGACGTTCTCCTCGCCGTCATTGTGCGTTACCTCAACTACATGGACAGAGTTAACCTCTTAAAATCTTTCCAAAACTCCAAATCGCTCCAATTAGATGGCCACAAACTTCTCATTTTTGTGGACTACTCCCAGGAAATGTCAAAACGGAGAAAGGCCTTCCATCCACTATGCTAAGCTTTATACCAGAAGGCTATTAAGTTTACACTTGCATACCCTGCCACTCTCCGTTTCTCGACTGCAGCGGGAGAACAAAAGTCATTCACCCACGTGGAGGAGGTGAGCAATTACCTGCAATCCTACCTTCATATTTCTCTGGATCCTACCCGGAGCACCCGGCAAAGTTCCCCAGGTCCCAGGGAGCAACGTAGCCCGAGAAAGGACCCTGCAAAGAAACAGTGCCTGTCTGGACCTTATGGTCGCCCATGACCTGAACTTAAAGAGCTAACTCATACGTTGTATTTTGCATTGCTCTAGCTCTTACAGAACACTCTTATGTTACTTTAACCGGTTCCCATCCTTCTAGACCCTATTGCCACTGACCTTCCCTGATGCAGTCACCTGCTTGTGATAGCTACTTACTGCCTATGTTGCTTATTGAATGTTATGCATTTAATGTGTTTACTGGTTATTCCTTATATTTCCCACTGAATGCCTCCAGGATTTACTAATGTATACGTTTTCTCCCTGGTTACAGCCTTGCCGTGTGTCTATAATCCGTTCGGATACATCATTCTCTCTAGGCGATTCCTTGCTCCTAAGATCGCCACTTCCAAACCTGCCTGATATCTTGGGCGTCAACGGCAGACTATCGGTAACGCTGTCTCTGGGCGATTGAGATGCTTACATTGGGAAAAAAGCAAAGTCGAGGCTTCCTTTCAAAGGTACCTTTCTATGTGTTCGCCCGGACACCTGTTGGGCCCAAACCCTGTTTTACCCCCCATGCAGAACAATTTTTTGTCTGTTCATGATGAGAGCCAATGTACCGTTGCACCAATGGTTGAGTCCCCTCACTACTGCTTTTACTGACTGTGCACTCCTACGCCTGCATCCTTGCCCATCCGAGCCATCCGACCTCACAAAACCACTGCATCTGCTCCCTGGATCAGGTAACCATGGACAAGTTCATCCTTCACGGCCCTTTACCGAGCTCACAAGCCCCCCCGAGGAGATCCCACAGATTAGGCCTCATCTGAAGCAAACATGGCGGACGCCACGCAGCCTCGGGTTGCTCTCCCTCAGGCCTCGCAAGCCTTCCGCCTTCCCAGATGCCCAGATTGCCTCACTGGCACAAGCGGTAGCCACACTGCTCTCTCCCACGATCACAGCGGAAGTAGACAAGGCTATAGCACAGGGACTCACTCACCTTAGGAAGGAGCTGGGGGAACAAGCAGGCAGGCTTGTTGAGCTGGAGCACCGTGTCTCAGACATTGAAAATGAGGTGCAAAGCTCTTTTACCCACGACCAGCAGGCCAGACAAACGCAAAGCTATATCCTAGAAAAATTGGATGACTTAGAAAATAGATCCAGGTGTAACAACCTGCGGATAATAGGACTACCAGAATCTTATAACACTGACTCTCTCCATGAAATCTGCATGGCTAGGATCCCCGCTGCTCTCTGAATCACTGCACCTTGCACGGTGTAAAGAGCCCATAGACTGGGAGCCCCCTCTATAGAACGACGTTCTCCTCGCCGTCATTGTGCGTTACCTCAACTACATGGACAGAGTTAACCTCTTAAAATCTTTCCAAAACTCCAAATCGCTCCAATTAGATGGCCACAAACTTCTCATTTTTGTGGACTACTCCCAGGAAATGTCAAAACGGAGAAAGGCCTTCCATCCACTATGCTAAGCTTTATACCAGAAGGCTATTAAGTTTACACTTGCATACCCTGCCACTCTCCGTTTCTCGACTGCAGCGGGAGAACAAAAGTCATTCACCCACGTGGAGGAGGTGAGCAATTACCTGCAATCCTACCTTCATATTTCTCTGGATCCTACCCGGAGCACCCGGCAAAGTTCCCCAGGTCCCAGGGAGCAACGTAGCCCGAGAAAGGACCCTGCAAAGAAACAGTGCCTGTCTGGACCTTATGGTCGCCCATGACCTGAACTTAAAGAGCTAACTCATACGTTGTATTTTGCATTGCTCTAGCTCTTACAGAACACTCTTATGTTACTTTAACCGGTTCCCATCCTTCTAGACCCTATTGCCACTGACCTTCCCTGATGCAGTCACCTGCTTGTGATAGCTACTTACTGCCTATGTTGCTTATTGAATGTTATGCATTTAATGTGTTTACTGGTTATTCCTTATATTTCCCACTGAATGCCTCCAGGATTTACTAATGTATACGTTTTCTCCCTGGTTACAGCCTTGCCGTGTGTCTATAATCCGTTCGGATACATCATTCTCTCTAGGCGATTCCTTGCTCCTAAGATCGCCACTTCCAAACCTGCCTGATATCTTGGGCGTCAACGGCAGACTATCGGTAACGCTGTCTCTGGGCGATTGAGATGCTTACATTGGGAAAAAAGCAAAGTCGAGGCTTCCTTTCAAAGGTACCTTTCTATGTGTTCGCCCGGACACCTGTTGGGCCCAAACCCTGTTTTACCCCCCATGCAGAACAATTTTTTGTCTGTTCATGATGAGAGCCAATGTACCGTTGCACCAATGGTTGAGTCCCCTCACTACTGCTTTTACTGACTGTGCACTCCTACGCCTGCATCCTTGCCCCCCCCCCCCCCCGACGTCCCCCATGTCGTTGAAAATTGTCAGCTGGAATGTTAAGGGCCTTAAATCCCCTAATAAGAGAATGGCTGTCCTCAGGCATCTGAAACGCCTGAGAGCAGACATTGCCGTGTTACAGGAAACCCACCTGGCTGGCAGTGATTTACAGCGTATGCGCAAACTCTGGGTGGGTAAGGTGTTTGGATCCCCGGCCATTAGAGGCAAAGCAGGAGTAGCAATACTAATACACAAACGGTTAACCTGTACTGTAAATGACACGTTCCATGACAACTCCGGACGCATGCTGATAGTGAACCTTACCACCGCCACGAAAACCTGGGCTTTGGCGGGCGTGTACGCTCCGAATACGCCCACAAAAACTTTCTTCCAACTGCTTACCTCCTTTTTAGCTCCTGTGGCACATGTCCCGCTCGTGGTAGTAGGAGACTTCAATACAGTTATGCATGTGGCGGAGGACAAATTAGGTGGAGAGAATCGCTCCTTTCCGCGCCCGCTAGCATCCGCTTCACCACTTCAGACCTTTGCGGACGGCCTGCACCTGACAGATGTCTGGCGCCTCGCGCACCCCACAGCGAGAGAATTCACATTCTTCTCGCACCCACACAACTCCCTGTCACAAATTGACTACATTTTCTCCAATGCCTTGCTCCTCCCACACGCCTCCCATCCTAACATCCATGACATTGCAGTATCAGATCATGCCCCAATATCTAGGGAAATGTCAAATATGACCCCTCCCACTGCGAAATCTCCGTGGCGCTTCCCATCGTATCTAGCTAAAGACACAGGGCTCCAGCGGCTCATCAAAGATACTTGGACGGATTTTCTGTCCAACAACTCCTCACCAGACTGCTCTCCCGTGCTTCTATGGGAGACAGGTAAGGCGGTACTGAGGGGGCGCATTATCTCCTATGCCTTGGCTCATAAAAAAAAGATAACTGCAGCCTATACGGAGGCCAGTGCGTCTCTGAGAGACGCACAAACGGCTCCTAAATTGCTCTAACACCTCTGATAACAGGGACCGCTGGTCCAAGGCCAAATCCAATTTTGATACGTGGGCTGTGGCACGGGAGACTATGTTTGCCCACTTCCAACCTGGAGGCTCCACAAGTATGGCAACAAGCCGGGTAAGCTGCTAGCAGCTCTGTGCAAACCACCGTTCACCCCCACAGTGGCGACAGCTTTAAAAAATGCCCAGGGAACGTTAGTTGACACACCACAAGATGTTCTGACCACCTTCGAACATTTCTACAAATCTCTCTATGGGCCAGACCCCATTGATGTCTCAGAGGCAGAGGCCTTGCTAGCCTCGGTCACGCTCCCTTTGGTCCCGGCGGACCAACTGTCCTCTTTGAATGCCCCCTTTTCACTAGAGGGACTTACCGCAGCCATCAAATCTCTATCACGGGGTAAAGCAACAGGCCCTGACGGGTACACCTCAGAATTTTACAAATTAACTATTGATACATTAGCCCCTTCCGTTCTTGACTTATACAACTCTATCTACGAGGGGGGCAAATACCTGCCCACTGGATAACAGGCATACATCAAATTGATATACAAACAAGGGAAGGACCCCACTAACCCTGGCTCCTACCGGCCTATATCGTTGCTCAATCTAGACGCTAAACTTCTCTCTAAAATGGTGGCGAACCGATTGGCCTCTATTTTACCAACATTGATCCCCCCTGCCCAATCTGGATTTACTCAGGGGAGGTCGGCCACCTCTAACATTAGAAAGGTGATTACCGCTCTGGAATATGCTGGGTCCAATCGTCACTTTAGATGCTGAGAAAGCTTTTGATAATGTCAGTTTCCATTGGCTGGATATGGTCCTTACCATACCAAATTTGGCTTCTCAGGAGCATTCCTACACTTAATCCGTGAAATGTACCTCACACCCATGGCACAAGTGGTGGTGGCTGGCCTCACCTCCACAGCTTTTCAACTACACAAGGGCACTAGGCAGGGCTGCCCTCTCTCCCCCCTCCTCTTCAACATGGCCATCAAACCCCTCTCCAGAACCTTGACTTCTCACCCTGACCTTCTGGGCATCCCTGTAGGCGATCAGCAACTGTGCACCGCACTCTTTGCTGATGATGTCCTAATATTTATGGCTGACCCCCCACACGACTTGCCGGTGATCCAAAACATATTCGCAAATTTCATGTTCGGGGCTACGTATAACTTTTTCCAAAAGTGAAGTATTGCCTCGCACCATCTGCATTGGGCGTCCTGCTCCACATTCACTATAGACCGCTCCCATATTAAATACCTAGGGATTCGGGTGGGTAGACATCCTTCCTCAATTTATACTTTGAATTTCACCCCTGTGGTGGATAAAATTATAGCAGAGCTACATAATTGGCAGAAGCTACCCTTATCCTTTAAGGGACGTTGTCATCTTTTTAAAATGTCTAGTTTTCCTAAACTCTTATATCCCATGCAAACATTGCCCATTCTGCTGAAACACAAAGATGTCCAACGCCTTAATCAGGCTATATCACAATTCATTTGGCAAGGTAGACGTTCTCGCATTGCACTGCGTAAACTCTACCTCCCTAAATGGAAGGGAGGGGTGGGTCTACCAGATATTAGGATGTATAACCTTTCTTGCCTTCTTCGGGGTGCTTTAGACTGGATTTCGGGTAGTTCTAGATACACAAATTATGATCTGGAATCACACTTGGTGCAACCGTATGACCTGGTGGCCCTGCTGCACTGTAGAAATAGAGACTTCCCCCTCGACATACGTGCTAATCTTTTGCTAAAGGACACGGTTATAGCCTGGAGGGAAGTGCGCAGAAAGCTAGGGGTCCCTCACAGGATCTCCGGCTTTATGCCCATTCGGCAACACCCTCTTTTTCCGCAGGGGCAGCAGGGCCAGGTGTTTGACCAGTGGGCGACAAAGGGCATCAAAACTTTCTCCCAGTTGTATGACTCTAGCTCTGGTCTTCCTCTAACCTTCACGGATATCTGTAAGAAATATGGTATACCCCAGGATCATTATCTGTATATGCAACAATGTCTTAGCTTTATTCACTCCTTAGCTACCCCTGCCACGGTCCGCTTCAAGCCTTCCATTATGGACTCATGGGTGAAGCGGGGAGCCAACAAAATTTCACACATCTACCCTTCCCTCTGCCAGGAACTTTATGACCATATAGCCTCACAGGTAGCTACTCGGTGGAACACTACTTTCTCCTCATCTACAGCTCATATTTGGATTCTTAAAGGCTACAATGATACCTGCTTGTTCATGCACAACGAATTTTGGAGGGAGCAGCAACTTAAAATTCTGCATGGTGCTTACATACCTTGCCTACACTGGTCCCCTGACCCAGACAAAACTCAGTGTTCTCTCTGCGACCAAAAACTACCATCCCTTCTTCATAAATTTTGGCTATGCCCAGTGGTCTCTCTCTTATGGGACAAGGTCCTGACCTTCATCACCCGCACTCTGGACCTCCAGGTGCCCAAGGATGTATACCTTCTACTGTTTGGAGACCTACAAGCCGCTTTATCTCTCCTGCCACAGCCTCAGAGGAAATTGCTGCAACACCACAAGCCCTGGCTACTAAGTTGCTTGATGATAGCTAGAAGGGCCATCCTGAAACATTGGACTTCCAAGGAACCGCCTAATCTTACGGAAGTTAAAGGGGAACTACAGGTACTTCTACGCAGGGACCTGGTGGATCTTCATCAACTACGGCTTTCTTCCCCTACTCGGTTCATTCAGAAATGGACTGCCTATCTACGTAGTACGGGCTCCCCTGCTTCACTCCCTAATGCCATCACTCCCCCTGACATTCCCATGAGTTTTGGGGCGTTGGGCTCCTGAACATAGGCCCCTGCTACATATTTCTTAGTTCATTTATAGAAGCATTGCTACGTGCCAGTCTGTTTAATCTATGTCTTTTACTAATGGGCCTCGCCATTTCGGCCTTAACGCTTATGGTTCTTCTTCTTTGACACATTCGCTACCATGACTATCACATTGCTCTGCAGCAGGTTTCGCTTCCTTTTATCTCTCCCCTTCCTTTCACCCCCCCCCCTTCCCCCTGCCCTTCCCTTCTCCCCCCCCCTCCCCCTCCCACCTCTCACCCCCCCCTCCCCATCCAGCTGTACTTTTCTGTGCTTGTTTACTCTCCCAGTTGGGATCACTCTCTGGTTTTAAAATTTACTACGAAGTGTTGACACCAGCCCTTTCAATTCATTCTAGGTTCAAACGTTTCACATTGTTCAGTCTTGGATTATGCTGTACATACCTGTTTCAGTTGTTTTTGCTCTTATTGTATGTCGACCTTCAATAAAATGTTGTTAAAAAAAAAAAAGTCAACCCTGTAAAATCGGTAATCTTGAACATACTGTAAACCTGAGTAAAGGGATAGAGCTACAAATGGAATTTCCATTTTCTTGGCGAAGAAAAGAACTAAAATACCTTAGGATAAAATGAACACTGTACCTGGGAAATTTATACCAGGCAAATTACATACCAGTGCTAAATTAGATAAAAACAGAAATTAAAAAAATCTCAACAAGACCACTTTTGTGGATGGGAAGCATAAATATGGTGAAGATGGCAATACTCCCAAAAATCAAGTTTCAGATGTTACCAATTGCCCTACCCCAAATATTTTTTAAATGTTCCTAAAGTTTATAAGCCAAGAGTACAGTTCTTGGTGCTAAGCAAGGGTAAAGCACAGGGGGGGGGGGGGGGGGGTTAGCTGCACTAGATATCAAAATATATTATAATGCTATAGTATTAACATGAATGATAAAATGGACAAATACAAAAAATGATAAAAGTTGGGTGAAGATAGAAAATACACTAAGTGGAACACAATTAAATAGAAATTAATGGATACTTCAAAAATATAGAACGTTGATTGTAAATACACATGAAATGGCACAAATCATATTGTAATTGAATGTTATTAAAAATTACCTTTCCTTTTTAATCTGCAGCTGTTGTAATTTTCTGAAAATGCAGTGCAATATGGCTAACTGAAGCTATTCTAAAGGGATGCAGACCCAGCAGCTTTCCTCATGAGAACCCTGCAGCTGCCACAGCTGATAGATAATTATGAAACCACACCCATTTGACCCACTCAGCACAGAGGCACAGAGGAACAAACAATGATTTCTTCAGAATAACAAAAGGTAGGAAGTTTGTTAAAGTCCCTGCAATGTACAGAGATCCCCCAGAGGGGAATTTTTTTTTCTCAACAAAAGTGGAGTTTTACCTGGAAACGGGGCACATTATGGGCAATGGATCAAAAATAAACAGCTAAAAGATATAAGAAAAGGGAAAATCTGTTCATATGAGGAATTGAGGCACAGAAGAGAATTGATGATATTAGATGAATGGAGGTATTTGCAATTGAAACATTTTGTGAAAAAAACACTACCACAACCAAGATCCTAGGATTACCTAAATCCAATTGAGCAATTATGTAATTCACAGATACAATTAAAAATGTAATATTTTGGGGGGGGGGGGCGTGGCGACCGCTGAGCGATATGGCCGCCTGACTTGAGAGCTCCAGCGTGCACCCGGACTCCTTCACATCTACTCACATCCACGGCATCTCCTAGGCCTTTCTTCCTCTGATCCATACGACGGAACACTTAGGCTACACTATGGCCCAAAGAAGATGACGCTCCATGGCGGCTCCGGTGAGGAAACTTCCCCGCCGTTCCTGTCGGTCTACACCAAAATGGTGGCGGAGTCACACAACAAAGACGCGCCTCACACCCTCCAGCAGCAGATACACCGTAGATCAGGGAGGCGGACTCTGAACGGCCCGCGCTGCTTAGTAAAGACTCCATGTTGGCCAGAGAAACAATCCAGCGATCTGGGGACTCTTCACCTCCTACTCCCTCCACACAAAGCCCAGCGAAATTGAGGCCCAGGTGAGACTTCCTGCAACCACTCCACTCAGCATTATCCATGGAGGTAAGCACCGACCAGAACCCTTCCCTGCCACATCCACCTGCTCCTGATCCCTTCTCCTCATTCCAGACCACGGGGCAACCTGTGTCAGACACTACCTTAAAAGATATGCTGACTATGCTTCATTCCTCCTTGCAAGCCAATATTGTCTCAGCCATGTCATGCTGTCAGCAAGAAATGAATGATTTAGGAGTGAGAGTGAATACAGTGGAAAACAAGATGAGTGAGTTCACTACATCATACAATGCCCTGGTAGACTCGCATGCTGCACTTTACCAAGAAGACATGCATCGTGTGCAAGCTAAGCTCGCCGACCTTGAAAACTGGTCACGGCGCAACAACTTGAAGATCAGAGGGATCCCTGAATCCATCCCACCTAACCAATTGCCCCACTTTGTACGAGATCTCTTTAACCAGGCTAGCGGTAACCCCGAGCGTGACTCGGGGTAGGATTTTCCTGCTACTATCGGTATCCCCGAGTCACACTCGGGGTGAATGTGCAAACAGCGCAGCGGAGTGTCTTACCTTATCCTGGCGATCCAGCGATGAGCTCTCATTGCTGTGACCGCCAGCCGAGATCCCCGCCGCTTGTCTGTCGGTAGGAGGACTTCCTGGTTCCATTCTCTGCAGCAGCAATGCTGCATGGGAGCGGAACTGGGAGGAAAATTCAAAGTTACACCAAACACAAACACATAAAAAGGAGGTGATACAGTGTAATCTGAGAGGATTACACTGTATCACGTTGGTAAAAGTCACAGTGCCCTCTCAGTGCCCCTTGCCATTGTCATTTGTGTGAAATAAAATAATTTGAAAATGGCATCAAAAAAGCGCTGTCCCGCATATGCGCTTTTGGATGAGATGAGCGACTGCGACAGCGGCAGCGACACGGAGCTGCTCGCAGAACAGAGTGACAGTGAGTCGTGCAGAGATTTGTCATCTGACTCTGACACCGACACTGATCGAGAAAGTGACGCCGATGATCCCGCACCTGACCTAAGTGATGTGCGCACTTGGTGCCCTTTAGACAGTGATGTGGACCAGGCAGCGCCCCCGAGATTCCATTTAACTGGATCTCCTGGGATGAAGGTTGATGTGGAGAGTGACAACCCTCTGGCGTACCTGAAGTTATTTCTAACGAAGGAGGTAATTCTAAAAATAGTCGCTGAAACCAACCGCTACCATGAGCAGCAGTCCGCTATGCTGCGTGCCAGATTTTCCCGATCCAGAAAATGGGAACCGGTCAGTAAAGAGGACATCTGGAAGTTTCTGGGACTCATCATCCTTCAGGGGGTGGTGGGGAAACCGCTCCAGAAATGGTATTGGACCACCAATAAGATGCTGGCCACTCCATTTTTTTGGCACAGTGATGTCCGAGTACCGTTTTTCTCTGATCATGAAAAATTTGCATTTTGCCAACAACGAGGAGTTTGATGAGGCCACGCATCCTGCGCCCAAACTCAAAAAAATCTGGGAGGTGTGCCAAATGATTGTCACCAACTTCCAGCGGACCTATGTGCCAGACAGGGATGTCAGTGTGGACGAAAGTCTCATGGCCTACAAGGAACGCCTGAGCTGGATCCAATATATTGCATCCAAAAGAGCGCGGTTCGGGATCAAATTTTACATGCTCTGTGAGTCGTCCACAGGATATATATGGAATGCTATCATTTACACCGGGAAAGGTACAAAGTTCAGTCCCAAGTACAGCAGCTATGGGATGGCCACATCCTCTGTTCTTTCACTGCTGGACCCCCTTTTGAACCAGGGATATTGCGTGACAACAGATAACTTTTACACCTCTCCGGATCTTTATGAAGTTTTGCTCCTAAACAAAACTGATGGGTATGGTACTGTTAGGCCAAACCGGCGGGACATGCCATCAATGTTTAGCAGGAAAAAGCTAAAAAAAGGAGAGATGGTTGCCTTTCAAAAGGGTAAAATGATGGCAATGCGGTGGCGAGACAAAAAGGACGTGTGTCTCATGAGCACCGTGCACAGCACCTCCACTGCCATGGTCCGCACAAAACACGGAACAGATATGCTGAAGCCGCAAGTCGTGATCGACTACAATCACACGATGGGAGGTGTCGACCGAGCCGATCAGGCAATGACCTTTTACCCGGCGATGCGGAAGCAACAAAAAAAATACTACAAAAAGATTTTTAGGCATCTCCTTGAACAGTGCCTTTGGAACGCCTATATTCTTTACAAAGCCAACACTGCCATACCCCTTGTTCATTCGGACTTTATCTGGAAAGTGGCTGAGCAGATTTTCGTCAACCACCCGACACCATCATCAGTATCTGCTAACAGACCCGGACGACGCGCTGTTGACGTTGGCAATCCAGAACGCCTGACAGGCCGTCATTTTGTGGACTTTGTACCGCCCACCCCAAAAAAGTTGGCGCCTACCAGGATGTGCGTCGTCTGCTGTTCTAAGAAGGATGGCAATGGAAGAAAAGTCCGAAAGGAAACAAGGTACTATTGTCCAGATTGCAACGTCGGACTTAGTGCCATGCTTCAAACTGTTTCACACTCAGGATGTGTATTGAATTTCTTTGACAAATTTAATTATTTTTAATTGCATTATTGAATAAAATTCTATTATTGATTAGATTATAATTCATGTGTTTGTGTTTCAAATTCATCACATCTGGGATGTCTACTAGAGTCTTGTTTTGGTAAGTTTTAAGTCAGTAATTACTAAGAATTGTAGGCCTTTAATACATAACGCCAAATTTCCATGCAAAGAATTGTACCGCGTTTGGTATAGAAATCCTGACAGAATCATACCGCTAGGGAGGTTAAGAAAGTACTCCCTGACCTATCAAATGCATATCTGACAATAGATATGATTCATCAGATCCCTAAGCCGTCCTTTTTTCCTCAAGAAATCCCACGCGACGTGCTCATGCGAATCCACTTCTTTCAAGCCAAAGAAAATATACTAGAAGCATTTCGCCGCAAAGACCATCTTCCGGAACAAGCAGC
This sequence comes from Pelophylax lessonae, assembly GCF_965119305.1. NCBI lineage: Eukaryota > Metazoa > Chordata > Amphibia > Anura > Ranidae > Pelophylax > Pelophylax lessonae. The sequence goes on along the minus strand of NC_138770.1, from coordinate 152,970,804 downwards.
TCCATTGCAGGTCCTCCCGGACTATTCTCAATACACCCTGCAGCTCCGACGCAACCTAAACTCCATCACAAAGGCACTGAAAAATAACCGGATTATCTACAAGTGGAAATATCCCGCTAAACTCTGCGTGACACATCAAGGCACCACATCCTATGTCTCCACCATGGAAGAGGGCCTTCACCTTCTTTGTCAGTGGGGGATTGTCCGTGACCCCCCAATGCACCACAAGGCCAAATGTCCCCTGCTCCAAACCATGTTCAGCCGGACTGGCAGGTAGTCTCCAGGAGGTCAACGACCTCTCACCGTCACACCTAGGAGATGCACTGGACTACACCACTGGGTTCACCTGGCTCTTCTCAGGTTCATGAGTACCACCCACCGTACTCTATTCCCCACAGGTTATGCAGTTTCTACTGCCCATTTGGTCCCTAGGGACCTTGTTCTTTTTATGTACTGTGTTTTTTCCTTTTTGTTGCTGGTTCTATTTGTCTCTTTACAGTGCCCTCTCTTGCATTTTGACCCCCCACCCGATCTTTAAGAACTGTTTCACCAAGCCAAGGAACTCCACTCTTTGTCTGCGACCACCTATCAAGCTCATCACCACCTCCTCAGTTGATTAACTCTTCTCCAGACTTGCTCCCATAGACTGCCTCTGTAAGTGGCTCTTTCCCACCGACCCAATGTTTAATCAAAGGTACCATTCCCATATCTATCTAAGTTGTTGGCGCTGGGCTAGCCCCAGACATATTGGTTTCCACACACAAATCAGCGTACCTGTACTGTATAACTCCTACTATCCTCATGCTTCTTAATTTTTTCCCCTCAATGTTAGGGGTTTGAACCACCCCGCTAAATGGTTCTCCTTGTGGTCTGAAGCCATTCACTCTAAAGCGGACATAGTGGCGGTTCAGGAGACCCACTTTCAGATAGACCAGAATCCTCGCTGGCAGCACGCTAAATACCCACACGTAGTTATGGCATCAGCGAGGGGTAATGCTGGCAATTGCAGTCTCTGTCTCCTTCTCCACATCCCAAGTGGTGATGGACACAGATGGCAGATATGTGATTCTCCTGTATTCCATAGATAACTGTCCATATACAATTATGAATGTGTATGCGCCTAACACGCACCAATTACGTTTTCTACGCAAACTATGGTCTAAAATTAACAAGATAAAAGTTTGGATGCATGCAGAGACTTCAACCTAATGGTAGACCATGCCGTGGACTCCTCCAATAGGGGGAAGTCAAGACTACCTAGTCTCGCTAATCTCCTTAAATCGGAGGATATGCACGATGTGTGGCGCTATCACCACGTTGAAGAACAAGATTACACATACTTCTCCTCAAGGCATAGATCTTATTCCAGAATTTATATATTTTTGGTTGATATGCAGATGCTCCCTACTGTCACTGTCACATCCATTTCTCCCATCACTTGGTCTGACCATGCTGCTATCCATATGACCGTCACGACGGGCCCTTCCATTCCTTCAACGTACATTTGGCAATGTAATAACTCTCCCCTGTCTGACCCTGACTCCCTAGCCTCCCTTAAATCCCAACTCCGAGACTTTTTTGAACTTAATGACACCCCAGACATCTCCCCAGCCCTCCTCTGGACAACTCACAAAGCGTTTGCCAGAGGCCTCCTGATTCAACTTGGTTCCAGATTGAAAAAACGTTACACATCCAAATTAAATGATCTGCTGACTGAGATTCAGACCCTTGCTGCACTACATAAACAATCTCCTTGTCAGACCCAGTCGTCCAGACTAACCTCTCTCAGACTCGAGCTGCGTCGACTCCTGTGGGAGAGACATGATAAACTGTTGGCGCGTCTGCACCTCCAATATTACACATCACATAATAAAGCGGGGAAATTTCTTGCCTCTAGACTGAAAGCAAAAAGAACCAAGACTAAAATCAACTCAATCATACACCCCCGCAATGGCACTACACTACTACACCCCCAGGATATTGCAGACACATTTGCGGATTACTATAGCTCCCTTTATAATCTCAACAGGGACAAAGATACCTCACAGCCTTCAGACGTAGATATCCAAAATTTCTTGACACACCTTAAACTACCGCTACTCTCTCCTGCCTCCTCATCCTTTTTTAATAGCCCCATCACCCCCCAATAACTTCTCCGAACCATAAAATCCCTTCCTCTAAACAAATCCCGGGCCCGTGCGGACTAACGAATTAATACTATCAATCTCTGCAAGAGTTATTAATCCCCCACATACTCAAAATGTTTTCAGCCACCATCGACACTCAATATTTTCCACCTGAAATGTTGCAGACTCATACAACAACCCTTCCCAAGCCAGGTAAACCCCCTACCACTCCTGCCAACTTTCGATCTCTATCCCTACTGAACACAGACATAAAGATTTATGCCAAACTCCTAGCAAACAGGTTGGCTGTGGTGCTCCCGGATTTGGTAGGTCCTGACCAAATGGGGTTTGTCAAGGACAGACAAGCTCCTGACAATTTCAATAAATCCTTGATCCTGAATATGGGCATCCACCCATCCATATCTGCCCACTTGAAAAGCATTCTACCGTATACGTGGACAGACCATGAGATCCCATACTTACGTTTAAAGTTCACATTTCCTACTTCATCCCTAGCCCCCTCCAATTTAAAAACCCTCCTAACCTCTATTTCAGAAGACACGCGAAAGATTAGTAAAAATGAAATATCCTGGGCGGCAGAATTGCGGCCTTTAAAATGATTTGCCTCCCTAAAATCCTCTACGTATTCCGCACTCTCCCTGTCCACATCCCTACACAATATCTTACTACCCTCTCTAAGCTCCTACACAAATTAGTCTGGCAGAAGAAAGATGCTAGATGCAATTATGCCCATATGATCCGACATAAATCTGTGGGTGGCCTGGGCCTCCCTGATCTACAAGACTATTACACGGCGGCCCACGTGGCCCCGTTGCGTCAATGGTTCTCCCATACTTCTTTGTATATCCCTCCTCAAATTTACATTGGCAGGCATACACTCAATAGATCAACTGTTCCACCAGGGCTCCCTGAAAAATTTCACTACACTTCAAGCTGAATTCAACCTACCCAAAACGTCCATTTACACCTACAACAGTATTTCTAGCTTTTTATCTAAACATACCCCCCTCAAATAAACCTTCCCTTGTCTATTTGGCGATACCTCACCTCGCCACACCCTAAAACAAAAGGGATTTCCCTTTTTTATAGCCTCCTCCACCACAAACTGACCTTCCTAAAAACTAAACACATGCTGACATGGGATAGAGAGCTCCGGAACTCTTATTTGGATGCCCAATGGCAATCAGCCATACGCAGCACTTACAAGGCATCCAGATGTCTGGCACATTGGGAACAGTCCCAAAAAATCATCACTAGATGGTACCTAACGCCCTATCGCCTTTCTAAATTCTATAAACAACTCAGCCCGCTCTGCTGGCACGGGGGCGGTCAAATAGGTACCATCTCCCACATCTTTTGTTCCTGCAAAAGTCTAACTAGTTTCTGGAGAAGAGTATTTGAAGTTCTCTCGACAATCACAGGTATATTAACAGCACCCAACTCAGCCCTAGCACTCCTTTCCTTGGGCATTGATGTTATCCCTCCTGATATGTGAACAGTGTACACCCACACCTTGATTGCAGCCAAAACCGTCATTGCCAGGCACTGGAAGCAGCCAGACCCCTCCTCTCACTTGGAGGTTATCCGTTTGGTTAACACTCATTTTTCCATAGAGAAGGCATACTCTCATTCCGTCTCTCAGATCGCAAAATGTTTCCATAAATAGCAGCCATGGATGAGCAGTAAATATAATACTCCACTCTTCTGACGTACTGTTTCTGTACTCTATACTTCACCTCACATTCTGACGCTGTAACAACCTTGATGCATTGCTTACTAGATCCCTTGTGCGATATGTAACTTTATTTTGACTATGTTCTACTAGTGATGTCGCGAACCTAAAATTCGCGGTTCGCGAACGGCGAACGCGAACATCGGCAAATGTTCGCGAACCGGCGAACCGGGCGAACCGCCATAGACTTCAATAGGCAGGCGAATTTTAAAACACACAGGGACTCTTTCTGGCCACAATAGTGATGGAAAAGTTGTTTCAAGGGGACTAACACCTGGACTGTGGCATGCCGGAGAGGGATCACGCAAAAAAAAGTTCTTAAAAATTATAATTTTTTGATAGAGAGCCAATTATTGGAAAAATTAAAAAAAAATAAAAATAAAAAATTTCTTTGGATTTAGCATCTGGGGGGTCTAAAAAGTGTACCTGTGAAGTTTCAGCTCTGTAGCATGTCCAGAACCCCTAAAAAACAGCATTTTTCTTATATTTTCAGGAATATGGCTTCTCTGCGGCTGGCTTTTTCTCTTGCAGGCATTTAGCGGGCATTTTTTTAGGCAGGCATGTCATTTTTTGTATTTAGTGTCTGGGGGGGTCTAAAAAGTGTACCTGTCAAGTTTCAGCTCTGTAGCATGTCCAGAACCCCTAAAAAACAGCATTTTTCTTATATTTTCAGGAATACGGCTTCTCTGCGGCTGTCTTTTTCTCTTGCAGGCATTTATCGGGCATTTTTTTAGGCAGGCATGTCATTTTTTGTATTTAGTGTCTGGGGGGTCTAAAAAGTGTACCTGTCAAGTTTCAGCTCTGTAGCATGTCCAGAACCCCTAAAAAACAGCATTTTTCTTATATTTTCAGGAATACGGCTTCTCTGCGGCTGGCTTTTTCTCTTGCAGGCATTTATCGGGCATTTTTTTAGGCAGGCATGTCATTTTTTGTATTTAGTGTCTGGGGGGTCTAAAAAGTGTACCTGTCAAGTTTCAGCTCTGTAGCATGTCCAGAACCCCTAAAAAACAGCATTTTTCTTATATTTTCAGGAATACGGCTTCTCTGCGGCTGGCTTTTTCTCTTGCAGGCATTTATCGGGCATTTTTTTAGGCAGGCATGTCATTTTTTGTATTTAGTGTCTGGGGGGTCACAAAAGTGTACCTGTCAAGTTTCAGCTCTGTAGCATGTCCAGAACCCCTAAAAAACAGCATTTTTCTTATATTTTCAGGAATACGGCTTCTCTGCGGCTGGCTTTTTCTCTTGCAGGCATTTATCGGGCATTTTTTTAGGCAGGCATGTCATTTTTTGTATTTAGTGTCTGGGGGGTCTAAAAAGTGTACCTGTCAAGTTTCAGCTCTGTAGCATGTCCAGAACCCCTAAAAAACAGCATTTTTCTTATATTTTCAGGAATACGGCTTCTCTGCGGCTGGCTTTTTCTCTTGCAGGCATTTATCGGGCATTTTTTTAGGCAGGCATGTCATTTTTTGTATTTAGTGTCTGGGGGGTCTAAAAAGTGTACCTGTCAAGTTTCAGCTCTGTAGCATGTCCAGAACCCCTAAAAAACAGCATTTTTCTTATATTTTCAGGAATACGGCTTCTCTGCGGCTGGCTTTTTCTCTTGCAGGCATTTATCGGGCATTTTTTTAGGCAGGCATGTCATTTTTTGTATTTAGTGTCTGGGGGGTCACAAAAGTGTACCTGTCAAGTTTCAGCTCTGTAGCATGTCCAGAACCCCTAAAAAACAGCATTTTTCTTATATTTTCAGGAATACGGCTTCTCTGCGGCTGGCTTTTTCTCTTGCAGGCATTTATCGGGCATTTTTTTAGGCAGGCATGTCATTTTTTGTATTTAGTGTCTGGGGGGTCTAAAAAGTGTACCTGTCAAGTTTCAGCTCTGTAGCATGTCCAGAACCCCTAAAAAACAGCATTTTTCTTATATTTTCAGGAATACGGCTTCTCTGCGGCTGGCTTTTTCTCTTGCAGGCATTTATCGGGCATTTTTTTAGGCAGGCATGTCATTTTTTGTATTTAGTGTCTGGGGGGTCTAAAAAGTGTACCTGTCAAGTTTCAGCTCTGTAGCATGTCCAGAACCCCTAAAAAACAGCATTTTTCTTATATTTTCAGGAATACAGCTTCTCTGCGGCTGGCTTTTTCTCTTGCAGGCATTTATCGGGCATTTTTTTAGCCAGGCATGTCATTTTTTGTATTTAGTGTCTGGGGGGTCACAAAAGTGTACCTGTCAAGTTTCAGCTCTGTAGCATGTCCAGAACCCCTAAAAAACAGCATTTTTCTTATATTTTCAGGAATACGGCTTCTCTGCGGCTGTCTTTTTCTCTTGCAGGCATTTATCGGGCATTTTTTTAGGCAGGCATGTCATTTTTTGTATTTAGTGTCTGGGGGGTCACAAAAGTGTACCTGTCAAGTTTCAGATCTGTAGCATGTCCAGAACCCCTAAAAAACAGCATTTTTCTTATATTTTCAGGAATACGGCTTCTCTGCGGCTGTCTTTTTCTCTTGCAGGCATTTATCGGGCATTTTTTTAGGCAGGCATGTCATTTTTTGTATTTAGTGTCTGGGGGGTCACAAAAGTGTACCTGTCAAGTTTCAGATCTGTAGCATGTCCAGAACCCCTAAAAAACAGCATTTTTCTTATATTTTCAGGAATACGGCTTCTCTGCGGCTGTCTTTTTCTCTTGCAGGCATTTATCGGGCATTTTTTTAGGCAGGCATGTCATTTTTTGTATTTAGTGTCTGGGGGGGTCTAAAAAGTGTACCTGTCAAGTTTCAGCTCTGTAGTATGTCCACAACCCAAAAAAAACAGCATTTTTCTTATGATTTTTAGTAGAAAACTAATGCAGTGTCTTTCCAGCTGTCTTTTTTTCTTTCTGGCAAGCTGAAATATGATATGCCAAGGCAAACATGCCTATCAGTTGAGCTATGACACAGACAACACTGCACACATGGGGAAATATGTAAAACAAAAAACAGGAAAAGGAAATTAGGTGACGGTAACAAAACATGATATTGTGATTGGCCAAATAAAAAGTCACCTCGCGATGAGGTCGCGCCAAAGTCGCGCTAAGTCGCGCCAAAGTCGCACTGGAAGCGACGCTACTTTAGTGGTAGCGGCAGTGTAAACCAGCACTAAAACATCCAGTGTGTGAATACGATCAGGTATGATGTTTTATCGGTCAAGTAGTGTAAGGGTTACGCCCGTCGCCCGCTTCACAGTGACAGACCAAACTCTGACAGACCAAACTCCCCGTTTAACAGTCAGTCAGTCCATTTGCACAACCGCAAACTCCCAATTTGCACAAGGTTGGATACCAAGCTAGCCATGTCCCGTTCCTTGTCCTCACTGACATCATTGAAGGTCTCTTCCTCCACCCAGCCACATACAACACCAAGGGTCCCCGAAAGGTGAGAACAAGCCCCCTGGGACGCCTGCTGTGGCTGGTATTCCACCTCCTCAAAGCCACCTTCCTCCTCTGACTTCTCTTCTTCAGACTCCTCTCTCTGCGTTGCCACAGGTCCAGCAATTGACAACGACAAGGCTGCTTCTGGTGGTGATGAGGACCACAACTCTTCCTCTTCATGCTCATCTACAGCCTGATCCAGTACTCTTCGCAGGGCACGCTCCAGAAAAAACGCATATGGGATGAGGTCGATGATGTTGCCTTGGGTTCGACTGACCACCAGGGTTGTCATCTCCGCAAAAGGACGCATGAGCCTACAGCCATTGTTCATGAGCATTCAGTAACGCGGCCAAAAAATACCCAGCTCCGCAGAAAGAATGAAAGAAAATGAATGTTTTTTTTATGAAAAATTATCCTGCGGATCGCTTTTGGTCTGTACACAATGAAGCAACGACCTTATCATCTGGGGTGTGCCAACACAATCCTAGAGGTGATCGCTTCATTGTGATACGCAAGCCCCTTCACCACGACAAGGTAACGATCACGAAGGGGAATTGACACATGTATGTGCCTTTTTTTTTGTTTTTGTTTTTTTGCAGCCACAGTGTAGCACCAGAGGCCAGAAAAATTAGGCATGTACACATGCATGAAAAAGTAGGTATTGTTGCAGCCGCTGCTGTAGCAGCGGCCTGAAAAATTGAGGTTTTAAGGCAGAAAGTGCACTAAAACATTGCGGCTTGAACCGTAGTTGGTGGCGGAGACGTCACGTAAGTCATCCGGCATGCAGAGAATGATTATATACAGCAGCGTGTGGACCATTTTTAGGCCAAGGCATCTCAGTCATCACCAGGCCTTTTTTAGTCAAATGCATCCCCCACTGTCAGTCCCTTCGGGATCCATGCCTCATTCATCTTAATAAACGTGAGGTAATCAAGACTTTTTTGACCTAGGCGACTTCTCTTCTCAGTGACAATACCTCCTGCTGCGCTGAAGGTCCTTTCTGACAGCACACTTGAAGCGGGGCAGGCCAGAAGTTCAATGGCAAACTGGGATAGCTCAGGCCACAGGTCAAGCCTGCACACCCAGTAGTCAAGGGGTTCATCGCTCCTCAGAGTGTCGATATCTGCAGTTAAGGCAAGGTAGTCTGCTACCTGTCGGTCGAGTCGTTCTCTGAGGGTGGACCCCGAAGGGCTGTGGCGATGCATAGGACTAAAAAAGCTCCGCATGTCCTCCATCAACAAGACGTCTGTAAAGCGTCCTGTCCTTGCCGGCGTGGTTGTGGTGGTAGGAGGAGGATTACTTTCACCTCTTCCCCTGTTGGATTCCCGTTGTGCTGTGACATCACCCTTATACGCTGTGTAGAGCATAGTTTTTAACTTATTTTGTAGCTGCTGCATCCTTTGCGACTGCCGGTAATTGGGTAACATGTCACAGACTTTCTGCTTATACCGGGGGTCTAGTAGCGTGGCCACCCAGTACAGGTCGTTCTCCTTCAGCCTTTTTATACGAGGGTCTCTCAACAGGCATGACAGCATGAAAGACCCCATTTGGACAAGGTTGGATGCCGAGCTACTCATGTCCAATTCCTCGTCCTCACTGATGTCATTGAAGGTGTGTTCTTCCCCCCAGCCACGTACAACACCACGGGTACCAGATAGGTGACAACGAGCACCCTGGGATGCCTGCTGTGGTTGGTGTTCCTCCTCCTCAAAGCCACATTCCTCCTCTGACTCCTCTTCCTCACACTCCTCTTCCAGTGTTGCCGCAGGTCCAGCAATCGATGGTAAGGCTGTTTCTGGTGGTGGTGATGGTGACCACAACTCTTCCTCTTCCTCTTCACGCTCATCTACGGCCTGATCCAGCACTCTTCGCAGGGCACGCTCCAGGAAAAAAACATATGGGATGATGTCGCTGATGGTGCCTTCAGTGCGACTCACTAGGTTTGTCACCTCCTCAAAAGGACGCATGAGCCTACAGGCATTGCGCATGAGCGTCCAGTAGCGTGGCAAAAAAATACCCAGCTCCGCAGAGGCTGTCCTAGCACCCCGGTCATACAAATACTCGTTGACCGCTTTTTCTTGTTGGAGCAGGCGGTCGAACATTAGCAGTGTTGAATTCCAACGTGTCGGGCTGTCGCAAATCAAGCGCCTCACTGGCATGTTGTTTCGCCGCTGAATATCTGCAAAGTGCGCCATGGCCGTGTAGGAACGCCTGAAATGGCCACACACCTTCCTGGCCTGCTTGAGGACGTCCTGTAAGCCTGGGTACTTCTGCACAAAACGTTGCACAATCAGATTCAACACATGTGCCATGCACGGCACATGTGTCAACTTGCCCAAATTCAATGCCGCCAACAAATTGCTCCCGTTGTCACACACCACTTTGCCGATCTCCAGTTGGTGCGGGGTCAGCCACTGATCCACCTGTGCATTCAGGGCGGACAGTAGTGCTGGTCCGGTGTGACTCTCTGCTTTCAGGCAAGTCAACCCCAAGACAGCGTGACACTGTCGTATCCGGCATGTGGAATAGCCCCTGGGGAGCTGGGGGGGTGCAGTTGGTGTGGAGCAAGACGCAACAGCAGAAGAGGACTCAGCCGAGGAGGTTAGCAAAGAGGATGGAGTAGGAGGAGTAGAGGAGGTGGCAGCAGGCCTGCCTGCAAGTCGTGGCGGTGTCACCAACTCCTCTGCAGCAGAGCCACGCATTCCATGCTTGGCAGCCGCCAGCAGGTTTACCCAATGCGCAGTGTACGTTATATACCTGCCCTGACCGTGCTTTGCAGACCAGCTATCAGTGGTCAGATGGACCCTTGCCCCAACACTGTGTGCCAGACGTGACATGATTTCTTTTTCCACAATAGAGTACAGGTTGGGGATTGCCTTTTGTGAAAAATAATTTCGGCCGGGTACCTTCCACTGCGGTGTCCCAATAGCGACAAATTTTTTGAAGGCCTCAGACTCCACCAGCTTGTATGGTAAAAGCTGGCGGGCTAAGAGTTCCGACAAGCCAGCTGTCAGACGCCGGGCAATGGGGTGACTCTGCGAGATTGGCTTTTTGCGCTCAAACATTTCCTTCACAAACACCTGACTGTGGGCAGGTGACGAGCAGGAACTGCTGAAGGTGAGAGGCGGAGGGGCGGGTTGTTGATAGGGGGCATGGAGGACAGCAGTGGTTGACGTGGCTGAAGATGCTGGACCAGGAGGAGGATGGTGGCTTTCAGTTTGTGTGCTGCTTTTACTCATGTGTTGATCCCATAGGCGTTTGTGATGTGAGATCATGTGCCTTCGCAAAGCAGTTGTACCTAGGTGGGTGTTGGACTTCCCACGACTCAGTTTCTTTTGGCACAGGTTACAAATGGCATCGCTGATATCAGAGGCAGACACACAAAAAAAATGCCACACTGCTGAGCTTTGCAAGGACGGCATTCTGGTGGTGGCAACAGCTTGCGTTGATTGGCGTGCTGTCTGGCTGACCCCGGGTGCCGAATCTACATGCTGTCTGACTGCGCCACTAGCTCCTTGCGATGACCTCCTCCCCCTGCTTCCAACTCGTCTCCTCCTCCTCTCTGTCTCCCCATCTGAACTTTCCCCCTCTTCTTCTGCTCTTCGAGCAGGCACCCAGGTGACATCCACAGACACATCGTCATCATCAGCCGCTTCACTTGACAACTCAGCAAAGGCAGCAGCAGCAGGTACAACATCATCATCATCACAATGTACGTCCATGTGTATAATGCTGCCTGACTGAGACATATCCCCGTTATCTACATCCTCTGGCACTAATAGTTGCGCATCACTTATTTCTTCAAACTGATGTGAAAATAACTCCTCTGACGGATCAAGTGAAGCGGCTGTGGTGCTAGTGTTGGTGGTGGTGCCGGCGGGCTGGCGAGTGGTAAATTGAGAGGTGCCCGAAGCTGAGCTGGAGGAGGATGGTGCATTAAGGTTCCGAGCGGAAGCTGTAGACGATTGGGTGTCCTGTGTAAGCCAGTCAACTATGGCCTCAGAATTTTTTGAGTTCAGGGGCTGTGGTGGCCTCTGAACACTGGGCATTATTCTAGAGCCTAAGGAAATCACAGCACCACGACCACGACGGCCCTTGCGGGGTGGCCTGCCTCTGCCTGTCATTTTTTTTTTAATGTGTTGTTACTGTTGTACTATGAGTGCAAGCTGCTGTGCCACCTTATATATCAGTGGTGGGTGGGCAGTGGCACAGTACACTCTCTGTGGACCTGACAGCAGTCACTGGCACCCAGGCAACTGCAATTTAAAAAATATATATATATTTTTTTACTTTGCAAGCTGCTGTGCCACCTTATATATCAGTGGTGGGTGGGCAGTGGCACAGTACACTCTCTGTGGACCTGACAGCAGTCACTGGCACCCAGACAACTGCAATTTAAAAAATATATATATATTTTTTTACTTTGCAAGCTGCTGTGCCACCTTATATATCAGTGGTGGGTGGGCAGTGGCACAGTACACTCTCTGTGGACCTGACAGCAGTCACTGGCACCCAGGCAACTGCAATTTAAAAAAATATATATATATTTTTTACTTTGCAAGCTGCTGTGCCACCTTATATATCAGTGGTGGGTGGGTGGGCAGTGGCACAGTACACTCTCTGTGGACCTGACAGCAGTCACTGGCACCCAGGCAACTGCAATTTAAAAAAATATATATATTTTTTTTACTTTGCAAGCTGTTGTGCCACCTTATATATCAGTGGTGGGTGGGCAGTGGCACAGTACACTCTCTGTGGACCTGACAGCAGTCACTGGCACCCAGGCAACTGCAATTTAAAAAAATATATATTTTTTTTTTACTTTGCAAGCTGCTGTGCCACCTTATATATCAGTGGTGGGTGGGCACACAGTGGCACTGCAGTGGGCACAGTACACTCTGTGGACCTGACAGTCACTGGCAGCCCAGGCAACTGCAATAATAAAAAATATTTTTTTTTTCAATTTATTGCAACAAGATGCTGTGCCAACGTATATATATCAGTGGTGGGCAGTGCACTGCAGTGGGTACAGTGCACTCTGTGGACCTGACACAGCACTCACTGCAATTATGACAGAGAAAAAAAAAATATTTTTTAAAATGCCAGGTACTGTGCCTGTGCCACCCGAAATGAGTGTGGTGTGCACACAGTACAGTCTGTGGTAGGTCTGTGGCCTCTCACACACAGCGGGCAGGCAACTGCAGTGTACAATAGATATATATATATATATATATATAAAGAAAAAAATCTATTACCTTACCAGCCCTTGAAAGGGCTTTTGGGGACACTATATATATATATATATGTATATATATAAAAATAAAAAAATCCTCAATTACCAGCCCTTAAAAGGGCTTTTGGGGACACTAGATAGATATAGATATATATATATATATATGAAGAAACAACTCAATTACCAGCCCTTAAAAGGGCTTTTGGGGACGCTAGGTATATATATATATATATATATATATATATAAAAAAAAAAAAAAAAACACAAATACCAGCCCTTAGAAGGGCTTTTTGGGGTGCTGATATTACAGCAGTAGTGGACCAAGAACACTGCAAGACCAGGAACACTGACTAACTGTCCCTAGCTTAACAGCAGCAGCAGCAGCAGCAGCTCTCTCCCTATTCTCACTACACACACTGCTTCAGAATGATCTAAGATGGATGCTGCCCTTGCTTATTTATAGGAGGTGGGAGGGTGTGGGAGGGAGGTACGCTGATTGGCTGGAAATGTGTCTGCTGACTGTAAAGTTCAGGGTCAAAGTTTGCCTCAATGATGTCTTATGGGGGGCGGACCGAACATCGCATATGTTCGCCGGCAGCGGCGAACGCGAACATGCTAAGTTCGCCGGGAACTGTTCGCCGGCGAACAGTTCTATACATCTCTATGTTCTACCAGTGTTTTAATTTTTCCGACCCATTTGTACATTTATACCACATGTTTATATGTATTTTCTTGATCGTTATGCTCCTTTGGATATACATGCACTTGTTGTTCTTAGTTCCGGCTGTTATTGCTATTTTTCTTCTACATTGCTAAACTTTCTTGAAAATCAATAAAAATGTATTGAAATGAAAAACTTAAGATTTTCTGGATCTACAAAGTACTCACAATGTTAGAGGGACAAAAAATACCTCTATTCATTGAAAAATGGGAAAATTAGTTAGGCTCACACATAAAACAGCAACAAAAACAGCAGCAATTGAGCAAAGTACTAAGGACTGTACCTGGTTTGATGGTGGATAGAAACACAATATAAATTAACTATAAATGTTTGGCGAGATGGTATATTACACCCGATAAGGCACAAAAATATCAGCCAGAAAAATCGTCCCTGTGTTGGAGAGAATATAATCAAAAGGGTACCATTGCACATCTCTGGTGGGATTGTAGGAAGATACGGGGGGAATATTGGCAGGAGGTAAGACCCATGGTTTTGTTTATTCCATAATACGAGTATTGCTAATAAACACTATAAAAGTACCATATTTAATAAACGCAGCAAAGTAGATAATACCAAAAAAATTGCAAGACTCAGAAAAGCCCACAATTAGAGATTGGTTTAAAAGGATTGAGTACATATATAAAATGGAGTATTTGAGTAGTAGGGAAGAGGATCAGGCAGAAAAATTTGCCAGTACATGGGATAAATGGATACAATTCAAGAAAACCAAGAAATATGTGGATATAAAGATAGAATTGGTAAGGAAGAAATAAGATGGAGTAGAGAGTTGGTAGAAGGGGGATGGCACAATTAGGGTAACTTAGAGGGCAGGGTAGGGGAGAAAAAGAGGGAATATAGGAGGATTGTATGGATATGGATATGTTTTTTCTGTATATTGTGTTTATTATATGGTAATCTTTTTATATAGACAATCTCATAAAGGTTAAACATGAAAAAAAATGGATCTTGCAGTGCCCCATTCCATAAATAAAAAATGCTAACAAAAAGTAAGAAAAAAAAAAGGAAAACAAAACTAAAAAATATTCACTTTAAACGGGGCTCCCTGAGAGCTTAACTAGGCATGGGTTGCATTTCTAAACCTCACTGTAAGATTTGGGCTAATATGAGGGTCCTTAATCTCATGAGTATGAGCTCCTGCACAGAGCAGGGTTCTTTCTACTGGAATTTGTATTAAATAGTAATATTGTAGCAATAGGTTTGTGAAGATGCCCTTTAGTTGGCAACAATAAGTAAAACATATATAAATAAAAAACAAAAGAAATGACCCGTATCCAAACAACAATTTTGTTCAGAACACAATTCATTAAGGATTGATACCACCAATGTAGCTTTAAAATACTCATACAATATTCTAATATTATAAAGGAGCAAGACAGTTAAATAGGTCCTATAATAGACCCATTTCCAATTATTTCAGGTTTAAAGTGTCAGAAGAAAATATGGACCTCATCACTCACAAATCTGACACTAGAAACTTTACATTTATAATCCAAAAAAAAAATGAATGCTATGCATTAAATATATCAGAAAAAAAATATTCTTATAGCCTAAACAGCCACTTTGCCTGCAATAAACCTGTCTGAGGAGGCCGACAATGTAACCAGAGATGAGCAGTTACAGTATTCAAATACGGACTTACCGGTAACTGCCATCTTACTAATTGGCTTCCACAGTCTGAGTCTGAGTCTATCTGGATTCAGATTATTAAATCAACCCATTTTTTATTATTATCAATTAAAAATGTTGATGCAAGCCAAACACACCATTCCAAAAGACTGGTTACTCCAAATCAAAAGGACCAGTATTGGGAAAAGAGAAGACAGGGGATTAAGCCAGAGTAGTGTCACAGGAACACATGGTCCAAAGCAGGACTGCATTCTCCTGTACCATGCCCACAGCCCTGCATCTCCTGTACCATGCCCGCAGCCCCTGCACCATGCCCGCAGCCCCTGTTTTTGGTCTCGTGGTGGTTCAGTTGGGTCCAGTAGCTGCTGCATTTCCCACCCTAGGCTTAAACTCGAGTCAATCATTTTTCCCATGTTTTGTGGTAAATTACCTTGGCTTATATTCGAGTCGGTTTATACTCGAGTATATACGGTAGATCCCATAGCGTATGTCTAGACAAAACACAAAATATATTTTTTCTCACTGATGAATATCAAAATTGTTGGGTTGCTTATTTTGGCAATATTCAAACTGAGAAAAAAAATATGAATTAAATGTCTGCATGAATCCTAAAACAGATTTTTATATATTTTTTTAAAACCAAGCTAAAACCTTTACATGACCAATGAGTTGCATTTGTCTGGGTTACAGCAACTTTGTCTAAAGACTCAATATTGCCCGACCTTTTTTTTTTTTAATTAAATGATTTTGCTGTTGGGCTCTGTGAAATAATTCAGTTGTTTAAAACATTCCCACGGCACACTCAATCTCACCACAGCATGAACACTTGTGCCTAAAAATAAGTGCAAAGGAATTTATGTAACGATTCTAAACCTGTGCAGCACTACTCCCAAGGGAGCTGCTGGGGACAGGTTCCCCTGGGTTACCATTAGCAACGCTAGAACATTCTGGCATGTTTCCAAGTGTTTTTACCTTAGACAAGGACCAATCAAGTTTCTTTGGTTTTTAGGTTTTATTAGGAACTTGGATAGGAGAAGGGAAGAGTGGGATACTCCAACTGAACTAAACTATGCACAATAGGATGGGAGGACTTGAATACATGCTTGTTAATGGTGGTTAACACTGGTTAACGCTGAGTAACGATGAATACACTGAAACTGAGCTAGCCACAGCTAGGCCGCTGCTTCACTTTGCCCTTGGCTATGAAAGGTTCTCTTTAAGCTTCCTGAGGTAATTCTGTCCTAAGGCAAGCTATTCCTTAGGTAAACTGTACTGCTGAACAACTTCAGGGCCCTTCCTGGTGCCCCCTTTATCCCTAATCTTCAGGGCTTAACAACTTGGCACCCCCTTTCCTGTAACACTCTGGGTTAACTGGCTCCTTAATCCCTTTTACCTCTCTGGAGTGGTCCCCTCTCTTAGGCAGACCCCTGGGCAGATCCTTGAGTACACTGTTTTTCCTGAAGTCTTCTGCCCAGCAGCTCCACTCAGTCAGCACACTGGATCCTGTCAGCTCAGCTCAACCCCTGGTCCCTAGGCCGACTGCCTGGACCACCTTCCTCACTTCAGCAGGAGGAGAGACAGCCGTCCACCTCCTCCTGGCACTTTGCTCCCACCAGCCAAAAGACACCCTGTGACATGCCCCCTCCGGGTTTTATTCCCAATCCCAGGATGCATTGCAGCAATGCCCACCCACAGTCATAAACCCTGGTGTGCTATTGGCTAGGTTTCCTCCACTGTCCAACAAGGTCCCTTATTGGATACAGTGGGGAGACTCCCCAGACTCAATCGGTCACACCTGGAAGCATGTGACAGGCTAACTAACAGATCAGGCCCTCCTGATAGGCAGAACAGGGCCACACATATGCTTTGCCTAGCACCTACCGGGGAGGGTGCTACACATGTATTAGGCATAACATTTTTTTATAATAAACTGGTCACTAGCAACAGAAGTTGGAGGTAACATTAGGTTACTTATCACAATATAAACAGGCAAAAAATTTGGGGGAGCATACCCATGTATTTCCAAAGCTGCTGCAGCTATGAACCAAAAGACATGTATATTAAAAAAGAATAGCGCGCAAATGCAAAAGAAATTACTACCAAATCTCAAGAGTCCATAAATAAAAATGGGGGTTTGGTCCCACCATATGGCCATATCGTGCTCAAGCCCACTACTGCGTCAAAGTACCCCATTATCAGTGGGTCCTACACTATCCATGAAAAAGAGATGAATCCAGCCCTTCTAACCCTTGGAGACAACACTCCTTGCTGGGAAAAATGTGCAAATGCACTACAGGGGACTCCTCCTATATCCATTTGATGGTGGACACTGATTGAGTACAGGTGTATGTGGGGGGTGGGGAGGGCTGCTCAACCTCGATAGTCTGGTCAGACCGAATACATAATAAACAGGCAAAAAATTTGGGGGAGCATACCCATGTATTTCCAAAGCTGCTGCAGCTATGAACCAAAAGACATGTATATTAAAAAAGAATAGCGCGCAAATGCAAAAGAAATTACTACCAAATCTCAAGAGTCCATAAATAAAAATGGGGGTTTGGTCCCACCATATGGCCATATCGTGCTCAAGCCCACTACTGCGTCAAAGTACCCATGGTACTACACAGGGCCACACATATGCTTTGCCTAGCACCTACCGGGGAGGGTGCTACACATGTATTAGGCATAACATTTTTTTATAATAAACTGGTCACTAGAAACAGAAGTTGGAGGTAACATTAGGTTACTTATCACAATATGTTGAAGAAGAAGACAGCAAAGACAGCTCTTTACCGGGCTAATGCATCCATACATACATTGTACAATAGGCATAGAGCTTTGAAGGAAAAAATAAGATCAACAAATAGCACCAGTGAATAAATGAAGTAATAAGGTTTTGGGCACATCTAAACACAAAACTATAATGATCAATGAGCTCATTCACATGGGGGATTTAAAATGACACATTTAGATTTATACAACAGATAGTTTTTTATGCATCTGAAATCAACACTATACAATACAATGAGCCCATACACAAAGCTATGTCTACATACAAACATGTGCACTGTGTTTAACTGGGCACACAAAAGAAAAAAAAAAATAGGACACAGCTTCAGAATTCACTTCAGTAGAGCTGCAGATTGTACACACATACACACATAGGGGAATGCCTTCAAGCTGATTTCAAAATAAAAATTGTGTGAGATTTTTTTTATGTGTTAGTGCTTTAGTACCAAAATCAAGCTGCCTGTGCCAGCAACATGCTGGAGATCCAGACTGTTAAGGCCCGTACACACGTACCGATTTTCGGCCGAAACTGTTCGGCCGCCGAATGATCGGCCGATTTTCGGCTTGTTAGTATGATGCTTCCGACAGCCGACAGCGCACTTTCGGCCGAACAGAATCTGACGTGCAAGCATTAAAATTTTTGTATGCCGACACCAGAACGGCCGATTGTTCGCCAGTCAGTACAGAATTCGGCCGACAGACAGCAGATTTGCAAGACTGGGCATGCTCAGAAAAGAAAAAACACAGGGAAAGTTAACCATCACATGACATCACTTCTGCAGTCGGGCGGACAAAATTTGTGTGCAGTCTTTTGCACTTTTCGGCGGACAGGACAGCTGGCCGACGATCGGTACGTGTGTACGGGGCTTTACTCTCACACAGAGTGCAGTGATCCAGGTTTCCAGTGGTCAATCGCACCTCCTAAACAGTGCTCCAAACAACAAAACAAATGCTTCCTGAGCAACAACACACCCGAAGCCCAACATTGTTAAGATAGTATTAAACCCTCAGCTTTTCTTAAAGGTACCTGGTAACAACAAGCAATGCAGAATTACCCAGTACATTTTTTTCTAAATATGTGTGTCCGAACATAGGTTATCCTCCCTGCTCACCACCATTGGCTCCAGGTTCTCAACAAGGAGCAGGGGGTGGTTTGTCACTAGGGCTATCAGCTTTAATTGATGTAAGGAGTCTCATCCATGTAGCCAGATAGAAGCATGTACGCAAACTCTATGGGTCTCTGTAAGTGGACGGGAGACACCTAAAGACAGAAAACCGGATAGGGGGCAAATTTCAAAGTGGGATTTAAAGCAGGCACAGCATTAAAAGGATAGAATAGGAATACAAACAAAGTCATTTCTGAGGTCTATAGCACTATGTGTTTTTTTAATTTAGGGTCCTGTATCACTTTAAAGCAACTGAAGACCCCCAGTGTGTATCTACACCAAAAACAACTGCTAGTCTCTTTTTGGTGTATAGCTTTTTGTGCTGACTAGCTGGATTAAGTGCTGGGGAATGTCGATTCATCTTTACTGTGTTTTAACTTGTCATTGTAAGATAAACCCCTTCAATCTAATATGCTAAGCCTTCCCCTTTTTCACCTGTAATAATCTTTCTATGGCTTTATTTTTATGCAATCTATCTTTATTTAAATAAATTTAAATAAAGTGCTGGTCCCTAAAGGATTGCTGATATAGTCTTCTTTTTTTGTTACGTGCATTATCCAAAAGGCAGCCAGCATTTTTAGTATTGTAAATTAAACTTCTAATCACTGTGAATTTATAACTGCATAATAGCTCATTTCTATGCAATATTAGGTCAGATAATGTTCTAAGACGGAAGGTATTGTAATGCTGTACTGTCAATTATAATTAGCATTGCTTCTGATATAATTTGGAAACACAATTCCAAAGATCAAGCCATTGTAGCAGACTCTTAGGAAGAAAAAACATAGCTAATCATTCTGACAAGTAGGCAATCCTTTCTGGCCTTAATTAAGTTTCAGATTTTGAAGATTTAGTTTCTCATTTTGCCCACAAATCATATGACAAAGCCACAGTGGCAGGCAGGGAGCACACAGGATCTGAACAGAATGGCTACAAGGACTCATTTTCTGCCTCATATAAATCCTTCTTGCAACTGATGATCTTATAATGAGAGGCGGTTTTGTTTTTGACTTATTATGCATATATGATTTGTGGCAAGCTAATGACATTTGTTAGCGAGCAGCCAGTCTAACATGGCAGCTCATGTAAATGTTAATAGTTCAGCTCCGCTGAAACAAATCCATAGGCACTGCCATTGGGGAAATTACTAGTTCTGCTTTACTTCTTAGGACAAATCTTTAGCTTTTATTTCATGATTATGAACATGATGACAGTGTTTGGAACATTTAGGTTGTCAATATATAATAAGTAATTTTTATTGGTAAGTTTATTTATTTTTTGTCCAATTGAAATGATTTCCCTTCACTTCCTGTTGTGTACAGACAGCACAAAGTGTGAAGACCCTACAAAGTGAGGCAAAACACCTGGTAGACAGTTGTCACCAGAGCATGGTGACATGGTCATTTTTGGAAGATTTCCCCTTTATTCCTGTTCTGGTCACTACTCAAATGTTTTGGATTCGTAGTAGAGGAGAGGAAAATCTGAACGAAGATAGATAGTGTGTAAAAACAGAAGGAAGCTAAACATGTCATCAGTTCTTTTAAACTATAGAGATAGGTAGAGAAGGCTAAGTCCTTTAAGGCAGGTGACAAATCCTTTTTAGGTACAGTATATTAGTGACAGAATGAAAAGAATCCATGGGATCACAAAAGACTGAGTACAATACTCATGTTGAAGGAGATCTGGATGTAGCTAATTATTTAACCACTTTACCCCCGGAGGATTTTGCTGTCTTAGGTCTGGGCCACTTTTTGCGATTGGGCACTGTGCGACTTTAACTAACAATTGCGCGGTCATGCAACACCGTACCCAAACGAAATTTACATCCTTTTTTTCCAAAAAACAGAGCTTTCTTTTGGTAGTATTTGATCACCTGTGCGATTTTTACTTTTTGCGCTATAAACAAAAAAAGAGCGTAAATTTTGAAAAAATAACAATATTTTTCAAATTTTTTATATGAAATTCCCCCCAAAAAAAATGTAAAAATCAAATTTTTTTTTAAATTTTTGGCCAATTTGTTTTCTGCTACCTATGTTTGGTAAAAAAAATCACAATAAGCGTATTTTGATTGGTTTGCGCAAAAGTTATTGCGTTTACTAACTAAGGGAAAGATTTCTGTCATTTTTGGTGGGTTTTTTTTTAACGAGTAATGGCGGCGATCTGCGATTTTTTTTGCGGGACTGCGACATTGCAGCGGACAGATCGGACCCTTGACTGACATTTTTGACACTTTTAGGGGTACCAGTGACATTACTACAGTAATCAGTGCTATACATATGCACTGTTACTGTAAAAATGACACTGGCAGGGAAGGGGTTAATTTTATTGGAGAGGGAGGGGTTAATGTATGCCTGGTGCTTACTGACATGTGTGGGGGGAGGTGACTGAGTGACACAAGGACAGATCGCAGGTTCAGCTATGCTGAACCCTGCAATCTGACCCTGTCTGTCACTTAGGAGATCCGCCCGCTTTGTTTACACAAGCGGGCGGATCTCCAGACTCGATTCCCCGGCGATCGGGGAAGAGCAGCGGCGATCGCCGCTGCACCTCCCCTGGCCCGACTCCCGCTGTGACTGAATACAGCGGGAGCGAGCCTCCGGCGGTGCGCGTGCGCTGCCGAGAAAGGGGAGTGTCTGACGACGTAGGTCTACGTCGCCAGACGATAATGATCCACTTTGCCGCAGTAGAGCTCTATTGAGCAGTGGCAAAGTGGTTAAACAATTACTTCTGTTCAGTTTTCTCAGAAGTAGATCTCAAAATGACAGCAGGTTGGGGAATCATATCAGTTCTAGTAGTGTAGGTTCCTTCCAGGGCTTCTAGAGGCAGAGGTAGCAGGTGAACAAGCACACTTAGAGCTTTCAGAATTAATGGATACAAATGGTATTCATCTCAGAGTTCTAAGAGAACATCAGGGTATATTTGCATGGTCCATTTTCTTATCTTTTAAAATAATCTCTTCTAACATGAAAAGACAGCTAAAATTATATCCATCTACAAGAGGAGTACAAAGGAAGAAGCGGGCAACTGCAGGCCAGTGAGAGTAATGTCTGGAATATTACCCTAATTGAATCTCTCCAAAAACAAAAGAAGAACAATGGTCATTTACAAGCACAAAACCTGCTGGACCCAAAGCAGCATGGCTTTACTGAGTGAAGACCATGTGAGACTAATCTAACTGTTTTTTTTTACTATATCACAAATGTTTTAGACCAGAGTGATACTGTAGACATAGCTTTTCAGCAAAGTTCAAGGCTAAGGGAAAATGGTAATTGCAGATACACTTACAATTAAGTGATGCCTTACATATTATTTTTTTAAAGAAAGGCCATAGATTTATTCTAATCAGAACAATAAGTGCGAGGATGCTGCTGCAAAAGCCGATGAAAAGGGGAATGCATATAAATTCAGCTAAACAATGTCAAGCAACCATGTCAAATAATATATTAGTCACTAATCAGGAAACAAAGTTCATAGGCAAGACTGCTGCTCATTACCATAGGTAATGGAAAGGTTACTCTAGAAGCAAATGTTAGGTGATTTAGGTTGGCTGATATTGGAGGAAGGTGCAATAATTGTTCATTAGTATGTAGCCATGTATACATGACCAATTCAAAGATTAGTTTGAGATTTAAATACCAAGGACAGAATGTAACATTGATTTGTTATTTTTGGCTGTTTTTATTGATCTTCACCAGAGCAAGAGGATTTTTTTCAGAAAGAAATTTTGCACAAATTAAAAAGTAGGTTATAAAAGAAGGATGAGAGGCGGTGACAGAAATTTACATTCTTTAGAAAATAATATTTAAAGCACAATTTAACTTTTGGTTTTAATCAACTAATTACATTCCAGGTACAAAAGGTGTTCAAAATCTTTCAGGTCATTTTCTTTGGAAAGTAATAACATCCTGAATAAATACGTATTTTTCCTACAAACATGTTGTAGAGAAGGACCCTTGCTGTCTGTGGAAACAGTGGTCTCCCTGCATCAAAGCTATACTATATGTATTTTGTGTACTACCTTTCTGTATGCTAGTACACTTAAAATCAGCAGAAGGAATACTTCCCTTTGATCCTGTCCTTATGTCTACCCCTGTAATAAAGCCTTCTGCAGTATAAAACATGTCACAAAATTTCAAATCCAGATCTACTAGCCAGGCCTTAAGAGTTACTTGCCACCAGTTGCCCCACTCAACCCCTACCCTTCCCCACCCCTAAACATGACCTCGTAAATTATTTCACGAAATGACACTGTTAAATGTTTTATGCAGAATTAAGTTACAAAAATAAAAGTTAACAAAAACAACTTTAACAATATTAACATAAAGCATATTTTATTGATCTGGCTGTGATAAATAAAATAAGGATAAAATATGATTAACTACTACTGTATAAGCACTGTACACATCATTTCTGCCTTGTTAAGGAAATATTTTGATGCTATATCAAATATAGCTTTAAAAAAATTAAAATCATTGAATGACACTTTCAATGATTTAGGATGCAGGGAGACTTACAGCGGAGCACAGCACTGGACAGGGGAGCGGGAGCTGCCAAAATTAACTTTTCCTATTCACAAGCTAGGCGGTCCAAGCAACCAATCACCAGGTTGTTAACAGAAAGCGTAAACATTGGCAGCTCCTGCCCAACCCCCCTCACCACCCCATCCCCACCTCATCTAGTTCTTTGCATACTTCTGCTGTATGCCAGGCTCTGCTAAGAGAATGACAGGGGGCAGAGGCTGGGAGGAAAATCAGCTCCCATTTAACCCATCTGCTGGCAGCACCCGCCCCCCTCCCCTTCGATGTGGCTCCATACTCTCCCTTAGCTTATTTTCACTGTGAGCAGGTGAGTGGAAATTTTGAGGGCTGTTATAATATCAAAGATGTCTTAGCCAAGTGGCCTCAGCACTGTCTTTCCAAATCCTCCTCAACACAGGCAGAAGCATTTTAAACCTTGAGATTAAGCCATTACTGGTTATAACGGATATACTGTACATAACATGATATTTTTTGGATATTTCAAGAGACAAAGTATTATGGGAAAATAGCAAAAAGGAAGCCATCAATAACTAAAACACATATGATATTTTATCTACAGTTTCTCAGAGGACTTATGGAAAATTCTGAAGTCAGTTGAAAGAAGATTCTAAGCTTCTGGCTATCAGATTGTTTGGCATCAACATAAAAACACCATTCCTACTTTCTATCATTTTGGAATGAAGGAAACCTTCATGCTGTCTGTAAGAAATCTAAGCACTGATAGGAGATTTAGATTCCAGGAAGGACAATGCCTTTGAATATAAAGCCAAAATTACAAAGGAATGGATTTCAAACCACAATGTTAATGTTCTGGAATGGCCCAGTCAGAGTCCAGATCTCCATAAAAAGAGAAAGTTGTGGCTGGACTGTCTAAAGCAGTCATGTCCAAAGTCCAGCCCGTGGGCCAGTTGCGGCCCGTCCTTTAGTGAGACACAGCTGACTTTTGTCAATGTCTTTTTCTCTAAAACTCCTCACATCCCCGCCCCGATGCAGATGCGATGGCTTGGGGGCGGGGCCTCTGGCCTCGCTCGGCTGCTCCCCGAGTCCCGCTGCGCCCCCGCTTGGCTCTATCTGCCCGGCGCCACCGACGTCTGCGTGGGAGTGCGGAATGAATTTGAAAATTGCATGCCTTCTCTCCTTCATCGCACACAGCCACCTGTAGGAGCCGACTGAGGATCTTGTGGAGCTGACCGGGAGGTGTCACTTCTACAATCCTACTGCCTGTTTCTGTAAGTGTATTCATAAAGCACTGATGCTTATTATTTCCTATATATGTATGTGTGTGTGTATGTATGTATGCATGTGTGTGTGTGCGTGTATGTATGTGTGTATGTATGTATGTATGTATGTATGTATGTGTGTATATTTAATTTTAATGGTTCAAATGTCAGGCAAAATGGTATCGCATGTTCATTTCATCAAATCTGGCCCTCTTTGAAAAAAGTTTGGACACCTTCAACTTGTTGCTAACAAAGGCAAAGCTGCCCTTTGTTAGCAGAAGATCACTGCATACTAATGTGGCCCAGTTTACTAGACTAAAACACTAGAATGTGAAGTGCATTAACCACTTGCCGACCGCCGCACGACTATCTACGTCGGCGGTCAGCCCCTCACAGGCAAAGTGACGTAGGGCTATGTCACTAGCTTGTGAGGGTCTAGGGAGCGAGCGCGCGCCCCCGGAGGCGCGCTCCCGCTCCCGAGTGGTCACGGACCCCCCCGCGCGTGTGACCGGCGGACCCGATGTCCGCCGGCCACTCTGCGATCGGCGGGGGAGAGGGAGAAAGTCAGGCAGCTTGTGTAAACAAGCTGCCTGTCATTCTCCTCGCTGTATGAGAGCTGATCATCTGGATCTACTATGTAGATCCGTTGATCACTCTGCATACAGCTGAAGCCCCAGCCAATCACAGTTAGAATCACGCCCCTAGGGACACACACAGCCCCTCCCTCTCAAATAAAGTTAACCCCTTCACTACCAGTGTATTTTTACAGTAACAGTGCATATATATAGCACTGATTACTGTAGAAATGTCACTGGTAACCCCAAAAGTGTCAAAAATGTCAGTCAAGGGTCCGATCTGTCCGCCGCAATGTCGCAGTACCGCAAAAAAAATCGCAGATCGCCGCCATTACGCGTTAAAAAAAAAACAACAAAAATGACAAAAATCTTTCCCTTAGTTAGTAAACGCAATAACTTTTGCGCAAACCAATCAAAATACGCTTTTTGCGATTTTTTTTACCAAACATAGGTAGCATAAAACAAATTGGCCGAAAATTTTAAAAAATTTTGATTTTTACATTTTTTTTGGGGGAATTTCATATAAAAAAAAGGGAAAAATATTGCTATTTTTGCAAAATGGACGCTCTTTTTTTGTTTATAGCGCGTGATCAAAAAATCGCACAGGTGATCAAATACCGCCAAAAGAAAGCTCTGTTTGTGGGAAAAAAGGACGCCAAATTCGTTTAGGTACAGCGTCGCACGACCGCGCAATTCTCCGTTAAAGTCACGCAGTGCCGAATCGCAAAATACCCCCTGGTAGGAATGGGGGTAAAATCTTCCGGGGCTTAAGTGGTTAAAACACTACAACATAATTTCCTCTATTGGTAACTAAATTAGGCAGTCCCCTATTTTCATTATAACTGGGAGGCCTTAAGGAAAAGGCTGAGGTGCTTCATGTGCACTTAATATGGGAGGTTCTGCCTCCACAAGTCAATGTGGTAGTAATGCTGCACATTGGAGAGAAAGGACATTTGCCTTTCTTTTCTTGCAATAGGTATGCTTTACAGCCAGAGCACATGGAGGAGGTGTGGAGTGGATAACCAAGCCTTCATCATCTTACTTCTACTTATCTCAGTTGAAGACTGCAGAGTAAAGGTTTTATCAGCATCTGAAAATGCACCCTGTTCTTTATTCTTCTTCTTCTACATTTAATTTAACTACTGCCTTGAGAACCTGCATTGAGACGTCAGATGAATTATGTGAGCACACCTTCTATAATTTGCGACATGAGGATGCTCTGGAATTTTTTTTTTATTTAAGCACTTGAGGAAGAGAGTGCAAGCAATATAGAGGGAGAGGACAATAGACATGGGGAAGCAATTACAGTTGATGTTCCTGTAGCTACAGCTTACTGTCAATTGACCTTCAGAGATGAAAAGAGTGGAGATGATGAGCTGGCAGACCATACCCAGGTGCCAAAGATTGTAAAAGAGGAAATTGAGGGAGAGGCACAACATCAGTTAGACAAGATGTCATCCAGAGAAGGGATGAGCTTAAGATTATTCGAGTGTTCATCTAAAAGCCAAACTTTTAGCTCATTTGGTGGGAGCCAAACATTTCATACTGTATAGTAGCTGTTTTTCTACTGCTTCCAAATGTGACAGCTGTCTTGTTCTGCTGTCAATTGTTGATAAGGAAATAGTTGGTGCCAGCACCTATCCCTATTCATTTGCTGGCCAGGAATGTAAACAAAGGGGCAGAGATAGGGACTGACATCATTGACCAAATTTCAACACTTCACGGGCAGGTTCAAGGGACCTCCTAGGAATGTTAGCTAAAGAAATTAACGTTTTAATTTTGCCCTTTAAAAATTATTAAAATTACTTCTCCTTGCCAAATGGAAAATAAAAACACTTTTGGTACATGTTCCCTAGTTTAGTGCCCTGGAGTCCCTTTGGTAAACTACCTTGTCTGCATTTTAATGAGGACCAGAACCTTCTCCTCACAACCCTTCCCTGGTGTCTGTGGAGGTCTGTGGAATCTGGATCACCCATTTAAAGTATTGGCTATGAAAAAAAACCTCCATACTCACCTCCATGCATCTGTGTTGTGCTGCAGCTGTGTTACGCCGACTCTACCTCTGAGAACTGAGTTATCACATGCCAGGTGATTGCTCAGTTCTCTAGCTGCTCCAAGCAGAGAGCAGTGACTGTCAAGGCAGAACTTGCTGTTTTTCAAGATATCTATACTGAGAGTAGCACAGTTCTATTTTGGATGTGAATGACTGAGGGGTACACGGTAATCATTCACATTCAAAATGTAAACAGTATATAAACACAATGATGTTTTTTGACAAGCCCTTTAATTGAAAAATAAAAAGCCCTAGAAAGTAATTTCATTGGTAATCACATCATCCAGTCACCCACATCCATGTTAATTAGACAAGCATTACTGGTGCAAAAGAAAAACATTCAGATCCCATCACTTACTTGCACCATATGACATCTCCCAGAGCCCTGCCGCTAAAGGGATTGAGTCTCCTGAGTGACATCATTGACTAAATATGGACATGACCCATGCCTGTTAGCATAGAAAATGGCCATTACTGTTTAATTAACATTTGGTTTCCAGTGACATTCAGCGCTGTATTTGGCCCTTTTTTTTAAAAAAGACCATTCTTTTAACAAGTCTACCTTTTATTGTACAGCAGCTGCTATACTTTAATGTATTCTCATCAAGACTCCTTTATATATATATATACCAACTATACACCTTATCTTTGGCGCATGGAATATACTTTGTATATTTTTTCTCACACATTCAGATTCTGCATCCAAACTTTAGTAATGTTCACCTAGCTCAGCTCAAACTTAAGCTAAGTATATCCATCTCCTCCCTAGTAGGGAGCAGTGTTGGGGGTAACTAGTTACAAAGTAATGGATTACAGTAACTACATTACTTTTTTTGGTAACAAAGTAATGTAACTAGTTACAATACTAATATTGGTAACTAACTACACTACTTTACTAGGCTATAGGAGGTAACTACACTACTTTACTAGGCTATAGGAACGCGCTTTCCTGCGTTACCCAAGCCGTGCGATACAATCGTTATTTCGAAGAATAGAGAGGGATGAAGTTTATGACTTTTTGTTGCACTTAATGTTTTATTCTGCTTTTTCAGGTTTTGTTCTCATGTTTCCCAAAGCCTGTGTTTATACAATAAACTCTATGCAGAAAGAGTGTCATGTATCTTCTTCTACACGGTCAATTAAGAAAGAGGAAGGTAAAGTAATAAGTAGTGAAGTTACTTTTCAAATGCAGTAACTAGTAAAGTAATCTCGTTACAATTTACAGAAGTAACTAATAACTAGTAACTAGTTACATTTTTTGAGTAACTACCCCAACACTGGTAGGGAGTCAGTACAATATTTAACTTTTGTTGTTTCATGGAAATAAATACACTCAAAAGCTTATATTTGGATAAAAAGCTGACTGTTATCTCTTCTCTTCAAAATGCCTCAGACCAAAAGTGCTTCAATACCATCTATGAAGTTATTGAAATATTTCTTCCTTTTTCATGTGAAATAAATTCTCTTAAATGAGGATTTTTGTATGGCTGCAACACTGCACAGGGTCTGTTTTCAAAATGTGACCCAAAAGTGATCATTACAATACTTTCTGTGCAATATGTATAATATTCCTTTTTTTTAAAAATGTGAATTATTATTTTTTTAGTCTTTGTCCTCAAAAACTGGACAAAGTAAGTGCTTTCTCAAGTGAGGCTTCCAAGATATTACACTCACAGGTATGTTACAGTCATTAAATTCACAAACCAGAATTTTAATAAGAAGATCAAGATTCCTATTTTCGATTAAGGATGTGCATTGTATCCATAATGGTATGGTGGATACATTCCATGAGTTTGATTGCCTCCATGCATTGTAATACCTGAGCCCAAGGAACAATGAGGGAGCACCAGTTCAAAGCAATGGCCCAATGAATAGCATTAAATAAAGTGTACGCCAACTTTTGGCAAGGCGGCATCACCCCCAGCAGATCTGCAAAAAATAAGCCCGTTGGGTACTTAAATGTAAATTGAACTCCAGTAATCTGAGCTACCTTAGTGGATGCCTGTTGCCAAAGTTGTTTAATTACTTTGCACCTCTAAAAATATGAAGATGCGAGCCCCTATCTGGGCAGCTTCTAAAACAGACCTCTGGTACTAAATGATAGAACCTATATACTGTAGCTTAGCAGGGGTATAATGCCATCTGGTATGGACCTTAACCACTGTCTCCTTCGCCGCTATGGATCATGCGCATTTATGCATTTTGGAAAGCATATCCAACCAATCTTCTGAGGAAAACTCCTGACCTGTCTCAGCCTCCCAACTAAGCATTGCTGAGAATTTGGCAGGAAGATCCCTTTTGTTAAGATATCTATAGATAGTAGAGATGGTACCTTTATCTTTAGATGATGACCTACATAACTGTTCAAAGGTAGGTCCTAAAAGTCCAGTACTTGGCGGATATTGAGTGGAAAAGAAATGTCTGATCTGTACGTATTTATAAAATTCAGACTGTGGGAGAGCATGATTAAGTTGGAGAAAGGAAAAGGTGTAAAAAGGGATCTCTCATATAAAAGACTCCAAGGTGACCAAATCGTTCTCAATCCATCTAGAGAAATTAGAGTCAGAATTAAATGCAGGGAGGAACCTAGGGTCACCCAGAAAGGACACCAACAAAAGGGAGGTGGACCTCAGGTTATATTTCTCTTCATATAAAGACCAAAAATGCAATGATTGACCTACTACCTAATTCAGGGGAGCTAGGTCTTTGGGGCCAATTTACTGTGTCCACAGTAGCACCCTGTATATAGCACACGCTTGACATCTGCTCCCTGTACATAGCACATGCCTGACATCTGCTCCCTGTAAATGGCACATGTCTGACATTCTCCACCCTGTACATAGCACACGCCTGACAGACATCTGCACCCTGTACATAGCACATGCCTGACATCTGCTCCCTGTAATAGCACATGTCTGACATCTCCACCCTGTACATAGCACATGCCTGACATCTGAACATGCCTGACGCCTGCACCCTATACATAGCACATGCCTGATATCTGCCCTCTATTCATAGCACACGCCCAACATCTACAACCTATACATAGCACATGCCTGACATCTCCACCCTGTACATGAAATCTGTATGTCTGGAATCTGCACGTGGCTCTAAGGAAGAGGCAAGACCTCGAAATACTTCAGTCAGTTATATTGAGGATGTCTTACCTGCTATGCAATAGTTTTGATGCTATAACATTGGAGTTTGTCAAACCTATGCTTGTAGGTTTTGAATTTGAATTTTTACTAAAAAAAAGCTGTTTTTATTGAGGATAATGTGCTAGGCCGGTGTGCCCCCTCTCTATTTCTTGATGCCTGACATCCCCACTCTGTGCATAGCACATGCATGACATCTCCACCCTGTACATAGCACATACCTGAAAATGCACCCTGTACATAGCACACGCATGACAGTTGCACCCTGTACATAGCACATGCCTGAATATGCACCCTGTACATAGCACACGCCTAACATCTGCAGCCTGTACATAGCACATGCCTAACATCTCCACCCTGTACATGGCACATGCCTGACATCTCCACCCTGTACATAGCACATGTCTGGAATCTGCACCCTGTAGATGTGACCAAAATATTGGTATCGGCCCTGAAAAAACCATATCGGTCTATCCCTAATCTGCACCCTGTACATAGCACACGCCCAACATCTATACCCTGTACATAGCATATACCTGACATCTGCACCCTGCACATAGCACACACCTGACATGTGCACCCTATACATAGCACACACCTGACATGTGCATCCGGTAGATAGCACACGCCTGACATGTGCACCCTGTACAAATTGCATGCCTGGAATCTGCACCCTGTACTTAGCACATGCCTGACTTCTCCACCCTGTACATAGCACACGTCTGGAATCTTCACCCTGTACATAGCACATGCCTAACATCTGCACCCTGTATATAGCACATGCCTGACAGCTGCACCCTGTACATAGCACACACCTTGAATCCGCACTCTGTACATACACATGCCTGACATCTCCACCCTGTACATAGCACATGTCTGACATCTGCACCCTGTACATAGCACACCCCTGACATCTACAACCTTGTACATAGCATATGCTTGGAATCTACACCCTGTACATAGTGCATGGCTGACATCTGCACCCTGTACATAGCGCATGGTTGACATCTCCATCCTGTACATAGCACATGCCTGACATCTGCACCCTGTACATAGCACATGCCTGGAATCTGCATCCTGTACATAGCACCATCCTGACATCTGCACCCTGTACATAGCGCATGCCTGACATCTGCGACCCATACATAGCAGATGTCGGACATCTCCATCCAGTACATAGCACATGCCTGGAATCTGCACCCTGTACATAGCACACGCCTGATATCTGCACCCTGTACATAGCACACGCCTGATATCTGCACCCTGTATGAAGCACATGCCTGGCATCTCCACCCTGTACATAGCACACATCTGGAATCTGGACCCTGTACATAGCACAGGCCTAACATCTGCACCCTGTACATAACACATGCCTGACATCTGCACCCTGTACATAGCACATGTCTGACATATCCACCCTGTACATAGCACATGCCTGAAATCTGCATCCAGTACATAGCACATGCCTGACATCTGCACCCTGTACATAGCAGATGCCTGAATATGCACCCTGTACATAGCACACGCCTGACATCTGCACTAGGGATAGACCGATATATCGGGGGCCGATATGAACTTTCCCCGATATATTGGTATCGGCCCCCAGAACTGGCCGATATTTTTGTGACGTCATTCTGCCTTCTCAGGCCGCCTCCCTCGCCTTGGACAGCCTCGTCTGGAGTTGGGACTAGTCTCACGGGAGTGCATCACAGCCATACACCCACTCACAGCAGCCCGCTGCCAGCCAGCCACCCACATCCACAGGCCCTGTACCAGCCAGCCACAGGCACTGTACCAGCAAGCCAGCCAGCCACCCACAGGCCCTGTACCAGCCAGCCAGCCACCCACAGGCCCTGTACTTGCCAGCCACAGGCACTGTACCAGCCAGCCACCCACCCACAGGCACTGTACCAGCCAGCCACCCACAGGCCCTGTACCAGCCAGCCACCCACAGCCCCTGTGCCAGCCACCCACTCACCACAGGGTGCCAGCCAGTCAGCCAGCCACCCACCACAGGGTGCCAGACAGCCAGCCACCCACCACAGGGTGCAAGACAGCCAGCCACCCACAGACAGGGTGCCAGACAGCCAGCCACCCACATGCCCTGTACCAGCCAGCCACAGGCACTGTACCGGCCAGCCGCCCACAGGTCCTGTACCAGTCAGCCACCCATAACCCCTGTGCCAGCCACCCACCTACCACAGGGTGCCAGCCAGCCACCCACCCACCGCAGGGTGCCAGCCAGTCAGTCACCCACCACAGGGTGCCAACCAGCCAGCCATCCACCACAAGGTGACAGCCAGCCAGCCAACCACCACAGGGTGACAACCAGCCATCCACCACAGGGAGCCAGCAAGACAGCCAGCCACCCACCAAAGGGTGCCAGACACCCACCACAGAATGCCAGCAAGCCAGTCATTAAGTATTAAACAAAAATTAACATGTTCAGTACCAGATTTGTGTAAAAAATTGTCTTTATTCTTTAAAACTTTAAATGTACAAAATATCAGCCCATACCAATACGTTGTGACCAAAATATTGGTATCGGCCCCGAAAAAACCATATCGGTCTATCCCTAATCTGCACCCTGTACATAGCACACACCTAACGTCTGCAACCTGTACATAGCACATGCCTGACATCTGCACCCTGTACATAGCACATGCCTGAAATCTGCATCCTGTACATAGCACAAGCCTGACAACTGCACCCTGTACATTGCACATGCCTGACATTGTCACCCAGTAAAAAGCACACACCTGGAATCTGCACCTGGTACATAGCACACGCCTAACATGTGCACCCTGTACATAGCACATGCCTGAAATCTGCACCCTGTACATAACACACGCCAGATATCTGCAACCTGTATGAAGCACATGCCTGGCATCTCCACCCAGTACATAGCGCACATCTGGAATCTGGACCCTGTACATAGCACAAGCCTTACATCTGCACCCTGTACATAGCATATGCCTGGAATCTACACCCTGTACATAGCACACACCTAACATCTGCACCCTGTACATAGCACATGCCTAACATCTGAACCCTATACATAGCACACGCCTGTAATCTGCACCCTGTACATAGCATATGCCTGACATCTGCACCATGTACATAGCACATGCTTGATATTTCCACCCTGTATATAGCAAATGCCTGAAATCTGCACCCTCTACATAGCACACACCTGGAATCTGCACTCTGTACATAGCACATGCCTAACATCTCCACCCTGTGTATAGCACAAGCCTGGCATCTGCACCCTGTACAAAGCACATGCCTGACATCTCCACCCAGTGGCGGGACTACCAGTGGCAGAACGCCAGGGCACATACGACCTGTAAATTCCGCCACTGTGTGGGGCCTAAAATTGCAGTTTGCGGATCCACGGCGGGGTTACTGGCTGCAGTTGTGTCTGTTACACTCTTACTTACATTTCCGAGACAGAGCCAGCACTGGCAGCACGCTCGCCCCGCCGTGCCCCCCCCCTTCCCCATGTGCCTTGCACGGACAGGAGAGGAGAGAGCTAGATCTACTCCTCCTCCTGTGTGTGCCTGAAACCCTGCCCACACTCCAAACAGATTGGAGGATTGGAGTGTGGGCGGGGAAGCCCAGCAGCCAGGAACAGCATGGAGAATGAACGTGGAGCATATGCAGACTGCATAAGCCTTCTTCCTTCTTGGGGTGAGTGAGCTCACATTCATCCATTTACCCCCTCCCTTATCTCTCCTGCCTCTGAATCAGTAATATAATGTGAGGGGACCTCAGATTTAAGGGGTGCTCAGCAGACTCTGATGTAAAGGTGGCTTTGGTGAGCAGAGACCCTTTACATTAGAGTTACCCTTTACAGTAGAGTCCACAGCATTCCCCCTTACATCAGAGCACCCCTTAAATCAGGGTTCCCAGAACACCTCTTCCATCAGAGTTGTTCCCCTTTACATTAGAGTCCACAGAGCTCCCTCTTACAGTGAAATTGTGCAGGCTCCAATGTAAAGGGGGAGGGGGGCTATGCGGCCTCTGATGTAAGGTTGGGCTCTGCGGACTGTGATTGAAGGGGGGGCTCTGCGGACTGTTATGGAAGGGGAGGCTCTGCGGACTGTGATGGAAGGGGGGGTTCTGCAGACTCTGATGTAATATATCATATCATAACATATCACATGACTGACTTCTCCACCCTGTTCATAGCACACACTTGGAATCTGCATCCTGTAGGTAGCACACGCCTAACATCTGCATCCTGTACATAGCACATGTCTGACATCTGCATCATGTTTATAGCACACACCTGGAATCTGCACCCTGTACATAACACGGGTCTGAAATCTGCTCCCTGTACATAGCACATGCCTGCACATGCCTGAAATCTGCACCCTGTACATAGCACATGCCTGAAATATGCACCCTGTACATAGAACACGCCTGACCTTTGCACCCTGTACATAGCACAGGCCTGGAATCGGCACCCTGTACATAGCACATGCGTGACATCTCCACCCTGTTCATAGCACACACTTGGAATCTGCATCCTGTAGGTAGCACGCGCCTTAATTCTGCATCTTGTACATAGCACATGCCTGAAATTTGCACCCTGTACATAGAAAACACCTGTAATCTTCACCCTGTACATAGAACATGCCTGAAATCTGTACCCTGTACATAGCACATGCCTGAAATCTGCACCATGTACATAGCCCAGGCATGAACCTTGCAGCCAGTATGCAGCACACGCATGAACTCTGCACCCTGTACATAGCACACGCATGAACTCTGCACCTGTATGTAGTGCAAGCCTGAACACTGCAATCTGTATGTAGTGCACATCTGAACTCTGCACCCCATACCTAGCTCACTCCTGAACTCCGCACTCTGTGCATAGCGCACACCTGAACTCTGCACTCTGCACACAGTGCACTTCTGAACTGTGCCCTCTAAACAAAGTGCACTTCTGAATTTTGCACTCTTTGCATAGTGCACTTCTGAACTTTGCACTCTGTTTGTAGCGCACTTCTGAAATGTGCACTCTGGGCATAGTGCACCTTCTAATCTCTGCAGTCTGTGCATAGTGCACTCATAAGCCCTACACTCCACAAGCCCTGCACTCTGTATGCAATGCACTCCTGAATCCTGTATTCTATACATAGCACATTCTTATGTAGCTCACCCCTGAACACTGCACTTTGCGCATATGTCATTGCTGAACCCTGCACTCTGTATGTAGCGCACTCCTCAATACTGTGCAGAATGCACTCATGGTATTTAACAATGCCCCATTAAGACCCTCCCCAACAGTTAGTACAGTTTGGCCACACCTACCATTTGTAGCTCTCTTCCTGTGGGAGGGGTGCTGGTGATGTTGATGGTGATTGGTGCGATAGGAGCGCCATTGAGTTCCTACACCTATTCTCTAAGAAAAAAAGTCCTGGCGTACAGAGTTATCTCTGCTCCAGTACAAGCAAAGTCCATGCCGGGAAAGAGGGGCATGGGAGCCTGTGATCATGTACTGTAAAGTGATCACAATGGGGGAGAGGGCTGTGACTGGGGAATGACTTTTACTGTCACTGGTTCTGTTAGTGAAATTATAACCCATTATCCCCCCTTCTGCATTTGAGGTCATTACAGTAAAAGTTAATCCCCCTCACCCTGCCACACATACTTTGTGTGGTTGTTTCCCTGTTAAGGGCCCCAGTGTATAACTTTGTCCAGGGGCCCATGGTGCTTTTAAAACTACTCAGGCTCTGTGTGTCAATGGGAAAATGAAGTGCAACATGTCTGTGGTATATTTCCGCCTCTTTCCTGTGACCTTATTCACTTCATAATTTTTACATTATTATCTTTCCTTATTTTTTTTTTACCAATAAAATGTAATGTATTTCTCCCTCTTGAAAGGTGACTTAGTCAAAAGTCTTACATGACATACAGTGAGACTGTGCTCTTTCTGGCTTTTCTGGCTCTTTCTGACTCTTGTTTCTGACATAATCCACTGTAGTTTTTATTTCTTGATAAAACTTGCTTCATTTTGTGGCATAGTAGATGTGCAGCATGTTTGAGCTAAATTTTTAGCTATTGTATGACACAATCCACTGTAATTTTTAGTTCATGATAAAGCCTGCCTTGTCTTTGTCTCGCCCAATAAAATGGCTTCAATGAAGAACAATGTGCAGTGCTATGTTTCTGGCTCTTGTCTGTGACATAAAACACTGTAACTTTTATTTCACTACATAAACTGCCTTGTCTATTCCTCTTACATAGCTATCTAGTAAAAAGACTTACATGATGCGCAAAGTGCCTGTGCTATATTTCTAGCTTGTGTTCCTGACATAATACATTGTAATTCCCATTTCATTAAAATCTGGCCTGCCTCTCTCTCTTACATTGCTGTCCTATCAAGCTGCTAACATATTCTCCAGCCAGTGTGCTATATGTCTGACTATTGCCTCTGAAATGTGGCCCCATAATTTATATTTTTTCATAACAACTGTCCCTGGAATGTGGGGTTGTGATTTTGAAGTGTTTTTGTGCACTTTATGTTCACATTTTATTAAACCTAACAGTGGTACTGCACAAAGAGAAGATTACAAACTAAGAAACAGGCTTTGCCACCTTTTGGCACATGTTGTGAAGTGGGGGCTTTAGCTTTATTTTTTTGAAGTGTAAACCTTCCAATAGTTTTTAGATCTGTTACAGTACTATATGTCACTACTTAAAATGGCCTGTTACTGCTAGATAAAAAGTTATGTGTCCAGGCAATAAGTATCTAACTTAGTACTTTAAAAAAAATCGGATAGGGGTGCTCCTGCTGTATGTAAGCCAATGAAAAAGGTTAAAATACAATAAATGTATTACACATAGAATTTATATGATGTCATGCACTGTATGTTGCTGACACTGTGCTGGACAATTATACTGTTCCATAACACTTCATGTAGTTTAAAGGTATTTCATAAACATATAATTTGAAAAATTGGTGTTTTCTCATATCGCCCACAAAATCATATAATATGAAGGACCCTTTCCCACTGAAAGATATTTCTGACATTCTTTGCAATGGTACATTATTTCCATGGCTGTGCACATGTGCCCATGGCCTATGTTGATAATCCCTTCCCTGTTAACCATGAAAATGGCTGGTACTGACTTTTAATATTTACTTCCCATTGACTCCAATGGGATTCAGATTCAATTTTACAATTTTTAGATTTTATGATGAGTTCAATGAATGGCCTTGAATAGACCTCAAGCACACTTGCTCATTTTTAGGGATAATAGTTTCCTGATCGATTTAAAACTAAAAAAAAATATCTGTTTGCATTAGAAACTCTATAATTGGCATGCAATCTATCTAACCCTACTATGTATCTCTTTGACAGTGGTAGACTATAAACTTTTCTGGGTAAGGCCTAATGAATGCTTTATGTACACTGTTGGTGCAACTTACATTATTTAAATAATTACAATAAATTTGAAGTCACTTAACTAAAGCAGGATATTGGCTGAATGCTACAATTATACAGAAACAGGCCTTCATTTTTCATACAGGTAATAGGGTACATTAGACAGGTGGTTTGACCACTTAAATATAACTTGCATTTGTAAATAGTACATATATTATTGTGAACTGCATATTGCTATTACCCTGTCAGGTTCCTCGATTCCCCTGTCATGGTGTGTCATGTCAGCTCTCCATTTGATTTTGTGAATATTCAGGTAGAGAAGTGTAAATGTTTCATGGAAATGATGTACTTGTCAGTAGTGCACATATCATCTGGCTTCTGAGCTGTCAGTGAACAGATTGTAGAATTAGCATCAGAATACAGAAGTCCGTGCCTGCAGGCTGCAAATGGATAGCTGGTAAGCATATGTCATCAGCGGGATATTTTAGATACATATAAATTTGTGCGGTGGAAACAGGCCAACAGACTTGCCACAACTGCTCAGTACTCTATCTTCCAGGGTTTACTTATAAGCCATTGTAAGGTAACAAATAAATTACTGGTTAAAAAAATATGACAGGGCATAAACTAGATATTATTGCAAAATTTTCTCTTTACTGTTTGGTCAGGATATTTAGTATGTATTGCTTAACACAAGACATCTTTCAATCCTTTAGGCCAAAGGGACTAGACAATGTCTTCAAACCATCTGCTATTTTATAATAAAAATTTTGCCCTCAGCTTAAAGATTTTGTCTTCCATTTGTGTCAAGGCATCAACATATCCCAAAGCAATAAACATACAGTCACAAATACACAAAAGCAGCAAATGTGGCATGATATGACTGTGGCAATGTATTAACAATTAATCCACAGCTATATTTGATATAACTACATTATGCACTTCATACCAACAGCTCAGAAATATCAGCACAAATGCATGCATTTGTCAGTCTAAGGCTGAGAGCATATTGGTCTGAAACAGAAATATAAGTGGAAGCTATTCACACAATTCCAAAGAATTAAAAAAAAAAAAAAGAAATTGAAAGGGTCGGTGTACTGGTTGAATCAGCCTATGCCTTTTTATATGTCCTAAAGCTGAACTTAAGGATTTCAGCCCCTTTTAAAATTTGCCAGATTACTATGGGTTAAGTCCAACTAGGTGCCTGCCACCTTGTGGACTTATATTTCTTTATTTACAATTTACATTTTTACTGAGTGCTGGGAACATAGGCTATCTCTGTACTTTTGGTGTTTCAAAGCTCGACCTTCTATCTCAGGCCCTTTCGTAATTGTATTTTTTTTTTTTTTTTTTACTTTTACAGTGGTATTACAGAGAAGTAAAAGATAACCAGTTTACATATTACAGAAGTATTATGCAATTACATAACAATATCAGATATTTAAAATATGCGTAACTAGAAAGCCTAGTACAAAAAATATGAGAATAGTTAAGAGATTTACAAATGGGGATATAGGACAATAAAGAGCATATTCAGTGGATGTGAGTAAAAAAATTACATAAAGCTATTGTCGTTTAATGGTTAGGCCATGTACCTCTGTCCCTATGGCACCTCCCACAAAGCTGGGAAACTGAAGGGTCAAAGCTGTGAAGGACCTATGGGGTTCTGTACCAAAAAAGTAGGATATTGTAGGCTGTCTCTCTCTGCTCCGAATCCCGTATTTTCTGTCATTGTGGGAGAGGGAGGGGTCTTTGAAGGATTTGGGCCCATTTCTGCATATAAGTAGAACAGGTTTCAGTGAGTGGAGTAGCTTCATGGAGAATTTTTCAAATGGATGAAATAAGGCCAGGTTGGTATGGACCTTGGGAGCACAGAAATTCAAATGTGGTATGTTTATCCAAAGTCAGGGATGAGGATTTGGAAAAAAAAAAATGCTTACTTTGGAGAAAAGAAAAAAGAAGAAAAGATGTTTAGGGATCTGATATTTATGTTGGAGTTCAGCAAATGATAGTAATTTGCGGGTTAGAGGATGTACCATATTCCGGAGCTGGAAAATACCTGCTTGCAACCAGGGGAACATCCGGCAATAGGAAAGACTGTCTGGAATATCAGGATTGAATAGCACGTTCAGGGCACAGAGAAGAGAGAGAGAACCTTTGAGAACATTTCTTCCATACAGAGAGACTAAATAACATTAGACCCAGGCATAAGCTTCCTAGTTGCATCATAGATTAACTCAAATCTGACCAAAGCACAGCACAGGGATGCACAGGACAGGTAATACTTAGTTCTATCTCTGACTATCTACTGGACGCAAAGCGAGTTGACCAAGAGGTAACTGCTCTGAGGTGTGTGGCATAGTTGTATTTTTTAATGATGTCTGGGGCACCCACCCCTCCTCGGGATTGTGGGGCAAATACTATAGAGCTTGCAAAGAGGTGAGACTTGTTATGCCAAAAAAATTAAAGAAAGGATCTCTGAAGGTGTTTAAGCTGCATCACTGGGATATTGACGGGAAGAGTTTCAAAATAGTATAGAAGTTTCAAAAGTATCAACATCTTAAGAACATTAATCCTCTTCAGGAGTGACAGAGTATAATTATCCCATTGCTGCAGGAGATAAATAATTTCTTTAAATAGGGCAGGGTAGTTGATTTGGACCAGGGGTACCATATCATTCTTTGCTTAAGGTATGAGTGTTTGTCTTTTGCCAAGGTTATCTCATAAGTGTAGTGGGTTTGAAGCATTTTTATAACATCTAGCAGGGATGGGGATTTATCAGTCTTCCAAAGTTTGGTGATATTATGTCTACCAGCTAGTAGTATGTGTGTAATTACACTGCGGTGGGTTTTTGGGATGCTTTCAATGTTCAAGTTGAGTAGTGCTAGATCAGGGGAGGGTTTTATGTTAGCTTCTAAGATTTGCTATAATAGGTAGAATATCTTTTGCCAGTATCTTGTTATGAGCGGGCAGTCCCACATGATGTGGAGCAGTTTGCCTAGTGACGCACAATTTTTCCAGCAATCAGGGGGTGTGTGTTAGTAAAATTTGGCTATTCTATCGGGGGTTAGGTATCTTCTTTGTGTCAGGCTTTGTGTAAGTTCCCATAGAGCAGTGCATTTTGTGGCGTTGTATATTGATTGTAGAGCTTTTTGCCATTGTATTCCTGTGTAGTGGTTCCCCGAATCATGTTCCCAGTGGGTGAAAGTTAAGGAATGTTGGAAGTGTGTCTTATCTTGGAGAATATTGTAGAATATGGATATCCCTTTCGCTCCTTTGGATGTAGGTGAATAGTAAGCCCACACCTGAATAGAGGCCAGAGCCCAGAGTAGGGTTTTTTTCTTAAGGCAGTGTGCTATTTGTAGGTATTGGAAGTAGGATTCAGGACCTAGGCCAAGCTTGGTTCTTAGCTAAAAGAAGGGTTTGAGCTTTCCATCGCTAATCAGATCTGTCAAGTGTAATGAGTCCAAGTGTGACCAGATATGTACAGTATATGAATGTTTGGTATTATGAGTCTAATAATTGAAAGGTATTATCATGGCGGAGGCTGGGGTGCTTGACCATTGTGCTGATATGAATTTATGCCATGATTTAATGGCTGCTATGATAGTGGCAGGTAGGTGGATTTTTTAGCTTTGATTTTGGTTTTAGACTATATAGCCACAGTTTTAGATTGTGTTCAGGAATTGTCTGTTTTTCTATGTCTCCCCAGCGAGTTGTATGGTGCAGGAGAAACCATTTTCTCAGTTGGGCTAATATGCTAGCTTTGTGTTAGTCGGCGAGGTCAGTCAGACCTGAGCCACCAACCAATCTGTGTTTAATAAGTCTGAATTTGGAGACACAAGGTTTTTTGCCTGCCCATATGTAGTTATGGAGGGATGCTTGAAGAGAGTGCATATGGTCGTGTGAATGGGGATAGGTAGTGTGCAGGACAGGTAGATAAGTTGGGGAAAAATGGATATCTTAAAGGCTGCCAGTCTACCTGCCCAGGAAAATTCATATTTTGATAGTTTTTGGAGTGATTGGAGGAGTGTCTGTTTGAGTAGGTTGTAGTTTTGTTTAAAGAGGTTCTTCGTGTTTCTGGTTAGGGTAATCCCGAGATAAGATATACCAACGTCTGCCCAGTGAAATAGAAACTGCTTGGAAAAAAGGGTACGGGTGGTGATATCTATTCCCAATTATAGGATGTGGGATTTGGTGGTATTAACCTTATAGTAAGGTACATCTCCGAATTTTTGTAGGATAAATTGTATAGCTGGTAGGGACGAGTGTGGGTTAGTTAGCACGAGGATAATGTCATCAGCGAATAGACCGATCTTGTGGACAGTATTAGCAATATAGATTCCAGTAATCTCTGTTGAGCTTTGTATGTGTTCTGCTAGTGGTTCCATGGCAAGGTTGAAAATTAGGGGGAAAGGGGGCAACCTTGACGTGTACCATTTAAAATTTGGAATGGGGTGGAGAGCATCTCAGCTACATAAACTCTGGCTGATGGGACTGAATATAGGGCCATGATAGCCGATAAAATAGTGCCACCAAAACCAAATTTCATGAGAACTTCTTTCATGTACGTCCAATGTACTCTGTCGAACGCCTTCTCTGCATCTAGTGACAGAAGCAGAGAAGGCGTTCCTGTGACACCAGCTGAAGCGATCAAATTAATTAATCTTCTGGTTGCATCCGAAGACTGCCGGCCTTTGACCAAACCAGTTTGGTCAGCGTTATCAGGAGGGGGAGTATGTTGGTTATTCTGGTGGTGCGCAACTTGGCGTACAATTTTAGGTCTATGTTGAGGAGGGAAATTTTTTTGGGGAGTCAGGGTCTTTTCCTGGTTTGGGTATAGCAACAATAGCGTTTAACATTTCATCAGGGAACAGGGAGGAGGAGGCAGT
This sequence comes from Pelophylax lessonae, assembly GCF_965119305.1. Taxonomy (NCBI): domain Eukaryota; kingdom Metazoa; phylum Chordata; class Amphibia; order Anura; family Ranidae; genus Pelophylax; species Pelophylax lessonae. The sequence continues at coordinate 152,928,141 of NC_138770.1, read as the reverse complement.
GTTGTTGAAGAGATCTTGCAGATGGGGGGGCAAGTGTTTCATGAAATTGTTTGTAGTATTCCCCTGGCAAAACATCTGGACCAGGGGACTTGCCAGATGGTAAAGATTGGATACCATGCGAGATTTCTTGCTGGGAGAATGGAGAGTTTAGGTCATTTAGCTGGGCTCAGTGACAGTTGGGAGGTGAATTTTGGATAAAAATTGTTGGATTGTTTTTTAGTTAAAATGTGGAATATTTTGGCCTTCTTTTAAATTGCAGAGGGATTCGTAATAGGTGCTGAAAGTGTTGGCTATATTTTGGGGGTTCATTGGCTTTCCCGCTACATATAGGTGTGAAAGTAGCAGAACCCTATGCCTACGCTAATGAAATTATTTGCAGGCATAGGGCTCCGCTCCTATCACACCTATATGTGTGTATGTGTATATACACATATATGTGTGTGTGTATATATACCCCTATTCAGAAGTTCAAATGTTATGCCTGCCTCCAAAGATGCCCAAAAAATGCCCAAAAAAACACCTGCAACAAAAACGCCCAGGTGTGTTGTTGCAGGCGTTTTTTTGGGCATTTTTAGGCGTCTTTGGAGGCAGGCATAACATCTGAACTTCTGTATAGGGGTATATATATACAAACACACATATATGTATTTATACACATACACACATATAGGTGTGATAGGAGCGGAGCCCTATGCCTGCAAATAATTTCATTAGCGCAGGCATAAGGTTCTGCTACTTTCACACCTATATGTGTGTATGTGTATATATACATATATGTGTGTGTGTATATATACCCCTACACAGAAGTTCAGATGTCATGCCTGCCTCCAAAGAGGTCCACAAAAAAGCCCAATAAACGCCTGCAACAAAAACGGCCAGGTGTGAAAATAGTGGAGCCATATCTCTGCTCTACTGCAATTCTAAGACAAACAATCTTTTTTTTCTGGTTCTGGACATGCTACAGAGCTGAAACTTCACAGGTACACTTTTTAGACCCCCCAGACACTAAATCCATTTTTTTTCAATAATTTTTTCAATAATTGGCTATAAAATACGACAATTTTTAAGAACTTTTTTTGTGTGATTAATAGTCCCTGGGGCATGACCCAGAACCCTAGGCACTTTTTATGGGCATTTATTGGGTTTTAGGGCTTCAAAATTGTGTTTTTTATTTCAATGGGGTTCTGGAATCCGGACCCGAACTTTCGGGAAGTTCGGGTGTTCTGGTCGAACCAAACTTTTCAAAAGTTTGATCATCCCTAGACATGAGGTCCTGGCGGAGCACAGATTCAGGAACCCCCCTTAATCGTAAAGTGTTACAGTATGCCTGGAGTTATTCTCCAGGTCAACTATTTTGGCACGTAGTCATGGTCTTTCTTCTAGACTTTCATTGTTTGCATTCACTAGGTCATTGACAGTAGTGGTAATGTCAGTAATCACATTTTCTACTTTATTGACTATCACCTAGCATTGAGATTTCAGCATTGTACTTCTGAGTGAGGGTAGTAAATTCTGCATGCAGGGAATGATGCAGGGATAGGAGAATTTATTTTAGTAGTGTATCCATTACTGACTGGTTAGAGGTAGGGATGTTTACAATAGGAGACTGAAGTTCAGTACGAGTATATGCTGGGGATAACTCAGGCTTGTACAAGGAGGACTTCGTAGTGGTGAGACCCCCAGTACTGCCATCTGTCCAAGGTGTTTCCTCAGGGAAGTCTGAGTAGTGGCTGGCGTTCAGTGTGTGAAACCGGCGCCATCTTGTCCTCCTCTTCCGGCAGGCCGGTGGAAGTATGCGGGGAGTTTTTTGGGCTTGTTTTCCCTTTCCTCTTCCGAGTCATGTTCTGATTGTTGGGAAAGGTATTAGGGTCCAGTGTGGTTCATTTGAGACCGCTTGCGGTGCTCAGGGCTTTCTCTGGTCGCTGGATTCTCCCTCAGGGCTCCAAAGCTCCGGTCTTAGGCAGCCATCCGCCACACACGCTAGCCACGCCACCCACGGGATTCCATTTCATGTGCTTTTTAGAGAAGTTGAAGATTGGGGGAGAGTAATGTGGGTCTTGCTCAGTAGGTTGGTTATGTAGGAAACAAAAAAGGAATGACCAAAGAACAAAGACAGACCTTGTGTCAAAATAGAGGTTCTATATAGAAACATAATGCGGCTTTTAGAAAACAGAAGTATTTTATTGAGCAATAATCAAATAGTCAAATCAAAACCTTCACCAAACCATGGATAAAAACATTCATGACATCGTTGTCAGTAAAGTAACATTAAAAACAACTCGGGCACTCAGGCATCCATCCATTAATGCCAGGGGCAGAGAGCAAAGTGATGTGTCAACAGCTAAATAAAAGTTACATAAATTGGCTTATAAGCATGTAGGACAATGTCCTCCATCAACTAAAGGGCCAGACAGATTTCCTCCAGTCCACAGGAACACAAGCCCTTAATGGATATTGAAGGAGCAATGATGGTGGTTACTCTGGGAAAAGGATAGGTTGAAGCACATCAAAGCGTAGATGAATAGAGGCTCATGCTAAGCATAGGAGGTAAGCCAGGACAGGCATTCATGCAATCAAAGCAAGCAGGGGAAAAGGAGCAGATTTCTACAAGTGTCACCTTCCAAAACTGCCATGCAGGATTTGATTGGGTGAAATACAAAGCCGGGAGCAGCGTCCCATATGTCAGTCCCACCCTCAATGAAAATGAATACAGACACTGTTCAGTCCCTCCAGTCCCTTATCCAGTGAGCAGTGAACTCCCCCTGGGATGGAGTACAATGGCTGGTCTACGTGCCATGTTCGTACCAGGAAGCCGATGAGCTTGGATGATATGACGTGATGACATTGATGCATTTCGCTCACATGGTCACGTGAGCTTCATCAGGACACTATGGGTTTCTATTCATGGGCTAATAGCAGGGAGTTACATAGTTACATAGTTTGTGAGGTTGAAAAAAGACACCAGTCCATCCAGTTCAACCTATGATGTGTGTGTGTGTTTGCTGTTAACCGTACATTGTATACCCCTGTATGTTGTGATCTTTAAGTGGGAGTGAAACTCCTCCCACTTATATCTTTACCCACTAGTACCCATAGCTTTATAAATTCCACATCATGGAAAGATTAAATGGAAACATATAAATAAGTGTAAGTTCAATGATATGCAAGTGGATACCTAGAATTATTCCCTGCTTTATACAAGGAGGCAATTCATCTTAGCAGTCATACCACAAGACACCCGCAGCAGTTGGAGTATCAGAGAGCGTGAATATAGAAAGAGGATCAAAAGGGACCTCCATATGTAGGGGTTCATTAGATAGGGCCACTTATTCCATATTTTAAAAAAACATTTTTTAGAAAGAATTCCTTTTTGGGTACATTACAAAGTTAGGGTTCGAAAAACACTTGCAAGCTAAGTTCAGAATTAAGACCCTTGGGGTTCATTGTTTGAAATTGAAAAATACACTCTTTTTCTTTTCGCAGTAGGACTGTGTCAAAGTCACCACTGCGGTTGGACAGAGTAAGGGCAAAAAAGCCTCTTAGCTCAACCCCTCAGGGGACAAATTATGGAATGTCTCAAAGTGTTGGGCAACACGGATCTTCTCCAGGTTACACTTATTTTTATTACTGCCCAAGTGTTCATGTGGATACGCAGCTGACGCTTGGTCTTGCCAGCTAGTGATGGACGAACATCGGCCGGGGCGGTTCGCGAACGCCAGCCGCAAATTTTCTCAAAAGTCAGCGAACCGCGAGTTTGCGGCGGGCCCCATTGACTTTAATGGGAGGCAAACTTTAAAAACCTTTATGTCATATTTGCAGCCACAAAAAACGTACTAGCTGTGCACAAATAGTCCCAGCACATGGACAATGTCATAACAGAAGTATTGCAATTGAAAAAGTTGCCCTAAATTGTTTTTTTTTTTTTTACAGCAAAAAATATATATATTTTTTTCATAAATGAGCCAGAACTGACAGCAGCCGGTAAATACATTGTCTAATACATATTGGGTCCATTCACACATCTGTAAAATGGGTCTGCATTCATTCCACAATTTGGCGGAACCTTTACAGGCCCATTGTTTTTCATTTCCAGTCTGAAAAAATTGGCATTCACAGGATAAAGACGGGAGCCTGCCGGGCGGTTTGGTTTTTCCGGCCGTTCCCGCGGTCTCTCTCCCACAGATGCACCTAATACATGACGCTGGACGCTACAGGACCGACGGCTCCTGGCGGAAACCCTGCACACCTCAAACTATTTTCCATCTGGTATCCACCCATTACATTCCCTTTCCTCTCCTATCTTGGTCACTGCACATCCCCTTTCACTTCATTCATTCCATCTGTCTTTCCCTTGGGCATAGTCTCCACTGGATGCACACCTTATTTTCATACTTGGACACCCTATTTCTTTTTCTTTTTGGTTTTTTATAATCTCACTCCACTTATTCATGCTTTTTTCACAATTTGGTTTTAGGGTCCTATTTCCCTATCTCATTTTTTCTTTTTTTCTTTTTCTTTCTAACCCACTCACAGTTCCATTCACTCATCACTTTATCACATTCATTCACACTATCTAAGATATTTGTCACTCTTTCTCAAGTACACATATATTTTCACTCACTCCAACAGATACTTGTTATATACTATTCCATTGTCATTGTCTATATTTAATTCCTCCTCTTCATTCACAGTATACTAGTTATACTCAAATACATACACACAGTCATATTTATTATATATATTATATCCATTGTGTATCGCTACTCATTGATTCAGTACATATACATATACGAGTTTAATACTTATGATTATTCATTTGATATAGATATACATCACTACCAACATCACGGCATCAATTCTCATCTCATCTGTCCTTGTGTGTGGCGTTTCTTGCCTATGCCGCTAACCCTATGCGTCCTCAGCTCCCATGGGAGGCACCTGGGTTTATGCCTTCCCTTCCATTACCAGTTCACGCCGAGATTACCATGTAAGTGTTTGGCCCCCCGGGGGGGGGGACTATCCTCCCTCCCCCTTCCCCTTCCAGCTTCCGCCAACCACCATTCCATACAATGTTTTTATACGCATTTTTTTGTTATAGATTTGGATCAAACATCGACTCTTGAAGAAGTGGCATATGTAGTCCACGAAACGCGTCAGTCTATGGATGTTTTGATTGTACCCTACTCTACTACTCATTGTGATCATTCATTGTCATGTTGGTTTGTTTGAAGCTGTCTTGGGAATTTACTACTTTTCACTGCCTTTTAGGTTTCTTTGACATCATGCATCATGTTGTATCATGTAATCCATGTCTGTACTTTTTACAACAATATTAAATGTTATTCTTCAACCGTGCAAGCCCTGTCACTGCCATGTTTCTCATTCAAAGTCCCGACCTTTTCTCTTTTTTGCTATTGAATTTAGGGATGGAGACGGACGGCCAATCCCACCGTGCGCCTCATTTAAAGTCCCGCCCTTTCCCCCCTCTTTGGATTCACAGGATAAAGAAGTAAGTGTCGGCCATTCCAGGCCCCAAAAATTAGCCCACATGCGTTTACCTGACAGCTAAGAACATAGTATCCTGTGGCTGAAGGTACATTAGGCATTCACAGGTAACCGAAGTACAGTAAGTGTCGGCCATAAAAGGCACCAAAAAATAGCCCACATGGGTTTACCTGACAGCTAAGAATGTAGTATTCTGTGGCTGAAGGTACATTAGGCATTCACAGGATACAGAAGTAAGTGTCGCCCATTCCAGGCCCCAAACATTAGCCCACATGGGTTTACCTGACAGATAAGTATGTAGTATTCTATGGCAAAAGGTACATTAGGCATTCACACAGTATACAGAAGTAAGTGTTGGCCTGTATAGGCTCCAAAAATTAGCTCAAAGGGTTTGAACTGACAGCAAAGAACATAGTATATGATGGCTAGAGGTATGGTAGGCGTTCACAGTACACAGAACCGTAAGTGTCGGCCTGTATAGGCTCCAAAAATTAGCTCACATGGTCTGAACTGACAGCAAAGAACGTAGTTTTTGATGGCTAGAGGTACGGTAGGCGTTCACAGTACACAGAACCGCAAGTGTCGGCTGTATAGGCTCCAAAAATTAGCTCACATGGTTTCAACTGACAGCAAAAAACTTAGTTTTTGATGGCTAGAGGTACGGTAGGCGTTCACAGGATACAGAACCGTAAGTGTCGGCCTGTATAGGCTCCAAAAATTAGCTCACGTGGTTTGAACTGACAACAAAGAACGTAGTATATGATGGCTAGAGGTACGGTAGGCATTCACAGTACACAGAACCGTAAGTGCCGGCCTGTATAGGCTGCAAAAATTAAACCTGGTATACTGGTCACATGTGTTAAATTCCTCAGAGATCCATGCCTCATTCATTTTTATAAATGTGAGGTAGTCTACACTGTCATGAGCTAGGCTAGTGCGCTTATCGGTCACGATCCCCCCTGCTGCGCTGAACGTCCTTTCGGACAGGACACTGGACGGGGGGCAAGCCAACAGTTCCATTGTAAATTGTGCAAGCTCTGGCCAGAGGTCAAGCCTGCCCACCCAGTAGTCCAGGGGTTTATCACTACTCAGAGCGTCCACATCGGCCGTTAACCCGATGTAGTCAGACACCTGTCGGACTAGGCATTCCCTCATGCTGGATCCGGAGTACAGGATCTCATATCTGAAGTGACCAAGACATCTTCCAACTGCCCTCTTCTTGCAGGCGCTGTTGGATTGCTACCCGCAACTGTCTCTCTGTGACTGGACATTCCTCTGCCAGTGCACGGAAAAGCAGAATGCAGCATTTCCCTCAGCAAGGCCTGGAAGTGCTGCATTCTGACCGTCCTCTGTGATTGTGGTAACATTTCCGCCATTTTGTGTTTGTACCGGGGGTCTAAGTACGTTGCCACCCAGTACTGGTCCTTGGCCTTTATGCGTTTTATACGGGGGTCCCCCTAAAAACACTGCAGCATGTAGGCCCCCATTCCCACTAAACTGGAAGCAGTATACTGGCCTGCTTCCAGCTCATCATCCAGCATAACGTCTTCTTGCTCCTCCTCCCCAGCACCATCCTCCTCCTCTGACTCCTCTTCAGACTCCTGCTGTTGATTTGTCTCAGATGGAGTAGCACCACCTGGGAATTCATCCAACATTGCGACTTCCTGATCTTAGTGCTCCTGCTCCTCGATGGCTTGATCAATGACATGACGCAATGCACGCTCCAGAAAGAAGGCGTAAGGTATGATGTCACTTATAGCGGCCCTGGCCGTGACTGACCAGTTTGGTGATCTCATCGAATGGCCGCAGAAGTCCGCATACGACCCGCATGAGCAGCCATTGCTCAGATGAAAAATACCCAAGCTCCAAACAACCTGTCCTGCCGCTGACTTCGAACAGGTAGTCATTAACTGCACACTTCTGCTGGAGCAGCCTATCGAGCATATGCAACGTTGAGTTCCATCGCATCCTGCAGTCACAAATAAGACGCCTGAGGGGCAGGTTGTGTCGCTGCTGAATCTCAGCAAGGCGAGCCATGGCTGTGTAAAATCTTCGTAAATGGCCCGAGATTTTCCTGGCCTGCCGCAAGACGTCCTGGACCCCAGGGTATTTGCCAATGAATCGCTGCACCACCAAGTTCAGGACGTGTGCCATGCATGGCACGTGTGTTATTTTGCCCTGTTTCCAGCGCGCTCAGCAGATTGGAACCGTTGTCGCACACCACTTTACCAACTGACAAATTCAGCGGTGTCAGCCACTGATCTGCCTGTGAACGCAAAGCTGAAAGGAGTGCAGGACCAGTGTGGCTCTTGGCTTCCAGGCACAACAGACGCAGCACAGCATGGCAGCATCTCACCTGGCATGTGGAATAGGTTCTGGGGATGTTGGGCGGCGCAGGAGGAGAGACGGTAGCAGCGAAAGAGGAGGAGCCAGCTGAGGAGGAGAGGGAGGATGATGGAGGAGGAGAAGAAGAGGCAGGCCTGCTTGCAATCCGTGGCAGTACAACTAAATCTACATGGGTGCCACGGGTTACATGCTTAACGGCCGTCAGAAGGTTCACCCAGTGGGCAGTAAAAGTGATATACCTTCCCTGCCCGTGTTTGCTAGACCATGTGTCTGTGGTCAGATGTATCTTGGCACCAACACTGTGTGCCAGAGATATATTCAATTGCCGCTTAACATGGCCATACAGCTCTGGAATGCCCTTTTGCGAGAAGTATTTCCTGCCTGGGACCTTCCATTGTGGTTTTCCAATGGGCACAAATTTATGAAAGGCCTCTGAGTCCACCAGTTGATATGGCAGTAGTTGGCGGGCTATCAGTTCCGACAAGCCAGCAGTCAAACGTTGGGCAAGAGGGTTATCCGGCATCATCATTTTTTTCCGCTCCAACATTTGGACCACAGAAGCCTGCCTTTTTCCAGAACAACGTGACAACGGCATCATGGAAGGTGGAGTGGAGGACAAATGTGAGGAGAGAGGAGAAACAGAAGGAGAAGGGGCTGGACGGTGAGAGCCTGGAGTGTGGCTTTGTGGGTTCTGATGGTATTTCTCCCACTGGGCTCGGTGATGGGAGTTTAGGTGCCTTCTTAAGGCGGTTGTCCCTAGGTGAGTTTTGGGCTTACCGCGACTTATGCGTTGACTGCAAAGGCTGCAGATGGCAATACTGTTGTCAGCAACGGACACATTAAAAAAGCCCACACTGCGGAGCCATGTGTCGGCGTCCTGGGAGCGCCAGATGTGACTGTACATGGTTGATGGCTCACTCCTGATACATTTGCAGTCTGCTTTGTACCTCTTGTGCAATGCAAGTTCTGCCTGCCTCTCCTCCCTATCTGCCGGTCCGTCTCTCCCTCTGAACTCCCTTCCTCTTCCTCTCTTGTGGACTCCCACGAGACGTCCATAGACTTATCATCTTCCCCACCACTAACATTCGAGATCTCGGAGTAGGCAGCAACAGCGGGGACCAAACTCCTTGGGCTGATCTGGGTACTGTCGTGAGACTGCTGAGTGGCGGCTTTTGCTACCTCCTCTTCCTGATTCGATTCCAACAATGGCTGTGGATCGCAAACCTCTTGTGATGGATCGGAAAATAATTCCAGTGACTCAAGTGGAGGGTATGTGGTGATGGTGGTGGTGGTGTCTTTGGGGGTGCACACAGCAGAGCGTGAAGAGGGTGCAGATAGAGAGGATGAGGAGGGTGCAGAAGAGGAAGGCTGAGTGACCCACTAAACCAAGTCTGGTGCGTCCTTTGTCGTAATTGCACGTGACTTTTGAAACTTCACAATTAGGCTCCGGCTTACCGCTCCTGCCCTACCCTTACCACCCCTGCGTACGTCTCTACCTCTTCCTCTGCCTGTCATGTTTTTTAATTACCCTGTGACAAAAGTCTCTAGAGAATCGCAGTATATCTGCAAAAAGGTAGATAACACGCCGCTTCAATTTGTGGTATTGGGGGCCACAGGCTTATCACACCAGTTCTACAAACAATTGGCCAGTAACTGTTGTCACTGTGTGTAGCACAGGCAACACAGCAAGAGAGGCCACATTTTTGCAGGACTAAAATACACTCTTAGAAAAGTATACTGTTAAATAACACCCCACTTCAATGTGTGCTATTGGGGGGCTACTGGTTTACCACACCAGTTGTTGAAAAAATTGGCCAGTGAGTTTGGCGCTGTGTGTATCAGACTTCACACAGCAACAGAGGCAATGTTGTTGCAGGACACAAATACACTTGTAAAAGTATACTCAGATAACACCCCACTTCAATATGTGCTATTGGGGGGCCACTGGTCTATCACACCAGTTCTACAAATAATTGGCCAGTAACTGTTGTAACTGTGTGTAGCACCGGCAACACAGCAAGAGAGGCCAAATTTTTGCAGGACTAAAATACACTCTTAGAAAAGTATACTGTTAAATAACACCCTGCTTCAATATGTGCTATTGGGGGGCTACTGGTTTACCACACCAGTTCTACAATTAATTGGCCAGTAACTGTTGTCACTGTGTGTAGCACAGGCAACACAGCAAGAGAGGCCACATTTTTGCAGGACTAAAATACACTCTTAGAAAAGTATACTGTTAAATAACACCCCGCTTTAATATGTGCTATTGGGGGGCTACTGGTTTATCACACCAGTTGTTGAAAAAATTGGCCAGTGAGTTTAGCACTGTGTGTATCAGACTTCACACAGCAACAGAGGCAATGTTGTTGCAGGACACAAATACACTTATAAAAGTATACTCAGATAACACCCCAGTGACCCCACTTCAATATGTGCTATTGGGGGGCCACTGGTCTGTCACACCAGTTCTACAAATAATTGGCCAGGGAGTTTTCCACTGTGTGTAGTGTTGCTGCAGAAACGCTCAGTCTCACCACCACACCTGTCACAATGCTGCGATTTGTGTGTGACTGCAGCCGATCTCTAACTGCCCCTACAGCAACCACAGGATACCTGCCCCTATAGTAAAGAGACTGTAATAGACCCTAAAACGACATTGGAGTTTTTTAAATGACTTTGGTGGACATTGACAAAGCGATTTGTGTGTGACTGCAGCCGATCTCTAACTGCCCCTACAGCAACCACAGGATACCTGGCCCTATAGTAAAGAGACTGTAATAGACCCTAAAACGACATTGGAGCTTTTTAAATGACTTTGGCAGACATTGACAAAGCGATTTGTGTGTGACTGCAGCCGATCTCTAACTGCCCCTAAAGCAACCACAGGATACCTGCCCCTAAGCTCTAAAGGTACTAGACCTATACCGAAATACCAGCCCTCAAAAGGACTTTTGTGGACATTGACAGAGCGATTTGTGACTGCAGCCGATCTCTAACTAACGACGCCATGTGTCCGAAAATTTGGCGGGTAGCGAACAAGCAAAATTAGCCGCAAACTGCAAGACCATCTCTATTGCCAACGTAGAGTTTTTCGCACAGGCACTCAAGAGGGTAGAGGACCCGTGCAGTACTACAATTAATAAATTGTTTGATGTGATATACCTTTTGCCCATTCGCATCTGTGAAACTATCACATATCTGCCAATGTGGCAGTGGTCACAAGGGAACATGCCATTTTTATGGGGCATATCTATCCCACCAATTTCTTGGTGGAGTACATATAAATTCAGAGTATACCAAGCTATCTCTGAGGTTTCAAGATTTCTTGGAAACAAGTAACGGTCTCGGACCCACAATCTGACAAAAGTCAGGGGATTGTGTTAGAATATGCCAATGCTTGGTCAGAATAGACCGTAATTTTATCCATTGCAAAACATAGAGTGTGATGATGCAAACTGGGGAGGGTTGAAATGGAGAGGATTTTGGCACTTGAGTTACAATGAGGTCCTCTCGTTTATGTAAGGAAGCATTTTTACGTGACCCGCCTAATAGTTCTATGAGAGTAGCCTCTGTTCTGGAATCTTTTATAAAGTTCCTCTGTTTTGGACTTATAAGCTTCCTATGTGGAACAGTTTCTGCCAATATGCAGAAACTGACCAGTCAAGATACCCTTGATGAGTGATGGGGGATGATGGCTTGAGGCCAAAAGAATTGTATTTGCTGCTGTATGCATTCTAGAGGTCATTGTCTACAGTTTGTCCTCACAGGGAAATATGGAGAGATCAAGGAAGGAGATTCTCTCAAAGTCCCAAACAAACGTAAGTTTGATTTTCCTATCATTTGAGTTTAGTTCAGAGATGAAATTCTGTAATTCATCCACAGTTCCACTCCATATGACCAAAACATCATCAATGTACCTCAGCCACAACAAACGTATGTGGTGGAGGTACAACGGGGAACAATAAACGAGACTCTCCTCCCACCATCCAAGGTGCAAGCAGGCATACGCAGGTGCCCATGGTGTCCCCTTGGAAGTTCCCCTAATCTGTTGGTAATTTTCTCCCAAGAACTGGAAGCAATTGTTTGTCAAAACTAATTCAAGTAGTTCTATAATGGATTCATGTTGTGATGCCATGGAGAGATATTTTGACTCCAAAAAGTGGGCAACCGCATATACACCCCATTAGTGGGGGATAGAGGTGTAGAGGGACTCAATGTCAATACAGACATGTATAGCTCTCTCCTGCACCTCTATCTGTGCCACCTGAACAATGGATGGCAATTCCATCACCATACCCTTGATCAAGCCATCCAAAAATTTGCCTACCCATTCAAGGTGGCTCTTTAGGCTAAAATTAAGGGCATTCTGGGGGACCAGTTAAGCTCTTATGAATCTTTAGAAGTGTATATATGGTGGGGATGATACATTCAATTACCAAAAGGTAACTCAATTCCCTCTTAGTTAGAAGGTGCGCTTCGAAAGCTAGCTGCAGTTTATAATTTAATAAACTAACAACCAATGGAAACGGATTGGTCTTGAGTTTTATGTAGGTTATTTGATCCCCAAGTTGACTTAAGATTTCTTGTTCATGACTTTTTTCTGATAAGAGTATCACATTACCTAATTGCTTTGTTTCTTGACAAAATTTCGAGCCTCACTCAGCTCCCAAAGTGCTATGTGCTCATCTGGTAAGAGGTTATCATTGGTTATTTTCTCCCATCTAAGTTTACTCATATGCTCCTAAACACGATCAAGAAACACCCCAATCCACCGATTATTTCTTAACAGTGGCATCTTGATAGATTTAATGTTAAGGTTGGCTTGTCGTTTCCATGGATCCTCATCATAGTTGTCACTTTCTGTCTCACTTGTGCCCTCCGCCATCAGGGAAACAAGATCCTCAAATGCTTATTGTTTTTTACTATCCGAAGAGATCACCACCCCCTCTGGGGGGTCCAGGGGATCTGGATAGACAGATCTATTATTTACCTTCTTGAGGAAAAAAGTAAAATCCTTAAACACCTCAAAATGATTTATCAGATTTGTGGGCGAGAATGAGAGGCTGCAGCGAAGTAGTCGCACATGTCTATCCTGGAGGTCAAAATCCCAAAGAATAATAGTATATCTATTAGCAGCTGGGGATCTCATTTCATTCACATCTCATTCCCAGGGGTATTTACCTGCGGTTCTGGCTTCTGGTGACAGTTTTGTTTCCTTCTTTTATATGTGGCCTTCCTCTTCCTATGCCTCTTCCCTTTTCCTTGTTTGATCCCTTGTCCAGAGCGGTTGTCTTCAATATTCCTCATACAGGGGTCATCTTGTCTGTATGAGCAATTTCTCAAAAAAAAGAAAATTGACCAATCAAGGTTTATCCTCCTCACTTTCTGATCAGGTAGGACCACCCCTGGCTGAGGAATAGGATTGGTTTGGCATCATCTATAGTCACTGCGACTCCGGTTGTGAGTTAAATCAAATATATCACCCCGCGCCCAATCGTCCAGGTCTCGCTGAAACTTGGACTGCTTGGTCATGTGGAAATTTCTTTGAACTTCATCATTTTCCTTTCAATAGTGTGTCTAATAAATTCACGTTTTTCCTTATGTGGCTCCAGGAGTTTAGTGCTCTCCTCAATTTGGTCTTTTAATTCCGCTAATTGTCTATTCTGCTCTAGGGATGATTGAACTTTTGAAAAGTTTGGTTCGACCAGAACACCCGAACTTCCCGAAAGTTCGGCCCGGATTTCAGAACCCCATTGAAATCAATGGGATCCGAACTTCTGTAATCAAAAAACATCATTTTGAAGCCCTAAAACCCAATAAATGCCCCTAAAAAGTGCCTAGGGTTCTGGGTCATGCCCCAGGGACTATTAATCACACAAAAAAAAAGTTCTTAAAAATTGTAATTTTCGATAGAGAGCCAATTATTGAAAAAAGTATTGAAAAAAAAATGAGATTTCTTTGGATTTAGTGTCTGGGGGGGGGGGGGGGTCTAAAAAGTGTACCTGTGAAGTTTCAGCTCTGTAGCATGTCCAGAACCAGAAAAAAAAAAGTTTGTTTGTATTAGAATTGCAGTAGAGCAGGATAGTGGCTTCGCTATTTTCACACCCGGCTTTTTGTTGCAGGCGTTTATTGGGCTTTTTTGTGGACGTGTTTGGAGGCAGGCATGACATCTGAACTTCTGTGTAGGGGTATATATACACACACACACACACATGTATGTATATATACACATACACATATATAGGTGTGAAAGTAGCAGAACCCTATGCCTGCGCTAATGAAATAATTAACAGCCATAGGACTTCGCTCCTATCACACCTATGTGTGTATGTGTATAAATACATATAAGTGTGTATATATACCCCTATACAGAAGTTCAGATGTTATGCCTGCCTCCAAAGATGCCCAAAAAATGCCCCCAAAAAATGCCTGCAACAACACACCTGGGCATTTTTGTAGCAGGCGTTTTTTTGGGCATTTTTTTGGGCATCTTTGGAGGCAGGCATAACATCAGAACTTCTGTGTAGGGGTATATATACACACACACATGTATGTATATATACACATACACATACAGTGCCTTGCGAAAGTATTCGGCCCCCTTGAACTTTGCGACCTTTTGCCACATTTCAGGCTTCAAACATAAAGATATAAAACTGTCATTTTTTTGTGAAGAATCAACAACAAGTGGGACACAATCATGAAGTGGAACGAAATTTATTGGATATTTCAAACTTTGTTAACAAATAAAAAACTGAAAAATTGGGCGTGCAAAATTATTCAGCCCCTTTCCTTTCAGTGCAGCAAACTCTCTCCAGAAGTTCAGGGAGGATCTCTGAATGGTCCAATGTTGACCTAAATGACTAATGATAATAAATAGAATCCACCTGTGTGTAATCAAGTCTCCACATAAATGCAACTGCACTGAGATAGTCTCAGAGTCTGTTTAAAGCGCAGAGAGCATCATGAAGAACAAGGAACACACCAGGCAGGTCCAAGATACTGTTGTGGAGAAGTTTAAAGCCGGATTTGGATACAAAAAGATTTCCCAAGCTTGAAACATCCCAAGGAGCACTGTGCAAGAGATAATATTGAAATGGAAGAAGTATCAGACCACTGCAAATCTACTAAGACCTGGCCGTCCCTCTAAACTTTCAGTCATACAAGGAGAAGACTGATCAGAGATGCAGCCAAGAGGCCCATGATCACTCTGGATGAACTGCAGAGATCTACAGCTGAGGTGGGAGACTCTGTCCATAGGACAACAATCAGTCGTATACTGCACAAATCTGGCCTTTATTGAAGAGTGGCAAGAAGAAAGCCATTTCTTAAAGATATCCATAAAAAGTGTCGTTTAAAGTTTGCCACAAGCCACCTGGGAGACACACCAAACATGTGGAAGAAGGTGCTCTGGTCAGATGAAACCAAAATCAAACTTTTTGGCAACAATGCAAAACATTAT
Organism: Pelophylax lessonae; assembly: GCF_965119305.1. NCBI lineage: Eukaryota > Metazoa > Chordata > Amphibia > Anura > Ranidae > Pelophylax > Pelophylax lessonae. The sequence continues at coordinate 152,912,825 of NC_138770.1, read as the reverse complement.
GTTTGGCGTAAAAGCAACACAGCTCATCACCCTGAACACACCATCCCCACTGTCAAACATGGTGGTGGCAGCATTATGGTTTGGGCCTGCTTTTCTTCAGCATGGACAGGGAAGATGGTTAAAATTGATGGGAAGATGGATGGAACCAAATACAGGACCATTCTGGAAGAAAACCTGATGGAGTCTGCAAAAGACCTGAGACTGGGACGGAGATTTGTCTTCCAACAAGACAATGATCCAAAACATAAAGCAAAATCTACAATGGAATGGTTCACAAATAAACATATCCAGGTGTTAGAATGGCCAAGTCAAAGTCCAGACCTAAATCCAATCGAGAATCTGTGGAAAGAACTGAAAACTGCTGTTCACAAACGCTCTCCATCCAACCTCACTGAGCTCAAGCTGTTTTGCAAGGAGGAATGGGCAAAAATTTTAATCTCTCGATGTGCAAAACTGATAGAGACATACCCCAAGCGACTTACAGCTGTAATCGCAGCTAAAGGTGGCGCTACAAAGTATTAACTTAAGGGGGCTGAATAATTTTGCACGTCCAATTTTTCAGTTTTTTATTTGTTAAAAAAGTTTGAAATATCCAATAAATTTTGTTCCACTTCATGATTGTGTCCCACTTGTTGTTGATTCTTCACCAAAAATTACAGTTTTATATCTTTATGTTTGAAGCCTGAAATGTGGCAAAAGGTTGAAAAGTTCAAGGGGGCCGAATACTTTCGCAAGGCACTGTATATAGATGTGAAAGTAGCAGAACCCTATGCCTGCGCTAATGAAATAATTAACAGCCATAGGACTTCGCTCCTATCACACCTATATGTGTGTATGTGTATAAATACATATAAGTGTGTGTGTATATATACCCCTATACAGAAGTTCAGATGTTATGCCTGCCTCCAAAGATGCCCAAAAAATGCCCAAAAAAAACGCCTGCAACAACACACCTGGGCATTTTTGTAGCAGGCGTTTTTTTGGGCATTTTTTGGGCATCTTTGGAGGCAGGCATAACATCAGAACTTCTGTGTAGGGGTATATATACACACACACATGTATGTATATATACACATAAACATATATAGATGTGAAAGTAGCAGAACCCTATGCCTGCGCTAATGAAATAATTAACAGCCATAGGACTTCGCTCCTATCACACCTATATGTGTGTATGTGTATAAATACATATAAGTGTGTGTGTATATATATATACCCCTATACAGAAGTTCAGATGTTATGCCTGCCTCCAAAGATGCCCAAAAATGCCCAAAAAAAACGCATGCTACAACACACCTGGGCATTTTTGTAGCAGGCGTTTTTTTTGGGCATTTTTTGGGCGTCTTTGGAGGCAGGCATAACATCAGAACTTCTGTGTAGGGGTATATATACACACACAAACACATGTATGTATATATACACATACACATATATAGGTGTGAAAGTAGCAGAACCCTATGCCTGCGCTAATGAAATAATTAACAGCCATAAGACTTCGCTCCTATCACACCTATATGTGTGTATGTGTATAAATACATATAAGTGTGTGTGTGTATATATACCCCTATACAGAAGTTCAGATGTCATGCCTACCTCCAAAGACGCCCAAAAAATGCCCAAAAAAATGCCTGCTACAAAAACGCCCAGGTGTGTTGTTGCAGGCGTTTTTTTGGGCTTTTTTTCGGCATCTTTGGAGGCAGGCATGACATCTGAACTTCTGTATAGGGGTATATATATATATATATATATATATATATACATACACACTTGTATGTATTTATACACATACACACATATAGATGTGATAGGAGCGAAGTCCTATGCCTGTTAATTATTTCATTAGCGCAGGCATAGAGTTCTGCTACTTTCACACCTATATATGTGTATATATACATACATGTGTGTGTGTGTGTATATACCCCTACACAGAAGTTCAGATGTCATGCCTGCCTCCAAACACGTCCACAAAAAAGCCCAATAAACGCCTGCAACAAAAATGGCAAGGTGTGAAAGTAGCGAAGCCACTATCCTGCTCTATTGCAATTCTAAGAGAAAAATTATTTTTTCTATGGCGGTCACCCTGACATGGAAGGGTTTTGTCACCCTGCCATAGCAGTCAGAGTCAGTTAACCCTACACTACACTACAGTCCCCTGACACTTAACACTTTCCCTACAGAAACTAGATTATTAAATCTAACTATAGTGGAAAATAGTACCCTAACTACACTAGATATCCCTTTCCTCACACTAATAATTGCTAAATGACACTTTGAAGCAGGATCAACAGAACTGCTTCCACTCTCTTCCAAATCCCTGTATTACAATGCTAGAGATTTGGCGGGGCTATCTTATATACTGGGGGGGGGGGGCGTATTCACTAATGATTGGCCTCTGGACCCCCTAGTCACTCCAATCACATTCCTAGCATTCTCCTGCCCCCTCAATTGGCTTTTACTGATGGTCCAATCATGGGCTTTTAAAGCCCAGTTCCTGTCCCATTGCATTTTGGTCGGTTCTGGTTGCCGAATTCCGAACTTTTTCAGCAAAAAGTTTGAAATTTGGCCGAATTTGGAACAGTCAATGTTCGGGTCGAACCGATGGTCGACCTGAACTGTTCGATCATCCATATTCTGCTCCTCAATGATTAGGTTATGTAGGAAGCTTGGAAGCATATAGTGCGTTCGTTGCTTGGAAGAGAAGCTGATTCTATATTGCAACTTTGAGTAAGAAAAACAATACCACACAGCTGTATTAAAAAATTGTTCCAGACTCAGACTGCACTCTTGCAACCCTGTTTCAGAGTAATGCTGCCAGTTATTATGGCTCATTTACACCAGGGAGTAGGGTTGAGCGGACACCTAGATGTCCGTGTTCGACGGGTTCGGCCGAACTTTAAAAAAAAGTCCGGGTCCGTGTCCCGGACTTTTACCGAACTTTTCCCGGACACCGAACCCCATTGAAGTCAATGGGGACCCGAACTTTAAGGCACTAAAATGGCTCTAAAACACCAAAGGAAAGGGCTAGAGTGCTGCAAATGGCAGCAAAACGTAATTAAGAGCATGGCAAGTGCTCTGCAAACAAATGTGGATAGGGAAATAACTTAAAACAACAAAAAAAAACAGAAAAATAAAACAATGTTCTTCTTCATCTCTGAAGGACGAGGCCCATATGGAGTAGGAGGGAGGTTGAGGTGGTGGTGGATGTGGCGGTGACATAGGCGTGCGCACAGGGTGTGCTGGGTGTGCCTGGGCACACCCTAATCACCTAGGGCACATAGCATTGCCAGTGAGGAGATGGGAAAGATCTCCCTGGGACCTGCTCTGCTCTATTTCTCCTTGCCTACAGGTACATGGCCCCGATACATTACTCTCCCTGCTGGCAAACACATGCATGTGTATTTCAACTTTGGGGTGCACACCTTAATGCAATAGGCTGCGCACACCTATGGGCGGTGTAGGTGGAAGCGGCGGTGGAGGAGGACCAGGGCCGGATTAACAGCATCATGGGCTTGGTGCTGAGGATTTTGAAGGGCCTTAGGGCCGTGCCTTGCCATGCACCCAGAGGAGGAAGGGTGCAGCCATGCATGCCTAATTCAACATGGGATGCTGTCTCTGAAGCCCATAAACACATCCATGCATCGCCAACTGTCCCTCCTTGTCCGGCCTTCACGCTGTGTGGGGAGGTTCTGAGGGTGCTGCCTGGGGAAGCGAGCATAGAAGCCAGACTTCTGTGTTTACAAGTGACAGAAGAGCGGTAACAGTGAATATGGCCAACCCGGGGCCTATATAAAAGGTAGGGGCCTGGAGCTGCAGCTCCAATAGACCCTACATTAATCTGGCCCTGAGGAGGAGGACGAGGTAGCCAACACTGCTTCTTTTCACAAATTTTAAATGAGGGTACACCCCAAAAGAGTGAGAAAGAGCAAAAATGGAACAATGGGTGGGTAAGGTCGGTATCCATTGCTATTCTGCATAAGGTACGGAAAAGTCCCGTGGGATCCATGCCTGGTTCATTTTAATGAACGTGAGCTTGTCCACATTGTCTCTGGACAGGCGGCTGCGCTTGTCTGTTATAACGCCCCCAGCCGTGCTAAATACCCGTTCAGATAATACACTGGCTGCAGGGCACGCCAGCACCTCCAAGGCGTAAAGGGCAAGCTCAGGCCATGTGCCCAATTTGGAGACCCAGAAGTTGAAGGGGGCAGACCCGTCATTCACTACATGTAGGCGTGTGCACACATACTGCTCCACCATGTTGGTAAAATGCTGCCTCCTGCTAAGACGTTCCATCTGAGCTGCTGGTGCTGCTGTTTGTTGTGGCGTGCTGACAAAGCTTTTCCACATTTCGGCCATGCTAACCCTGCCTTCTGAGGTGCTGGCGGTGCCCTGGTTGCGTTGGCGACCTCCTCCTCCTCCTCCTCTGCCTTGTGCTTCCACTGTGGCCCCGCTGTCAGATGGGAATGCCAGCAGCATGGCGTCTACCAGCGTGCGCTTGTACTCGCGCATCTTGCGATCGCGCTCCAGTGAGTGAATTAAGGACGGTACGTTGTCCTTGTAACGGGGATCCAGCAGCGTGGCCACCCAGTAATCAGCACAAGTTAGAATGTGGGCAACTCGGCGGTCGTTGTGGAGACACTGCAGCATGTAATCGCTCATGTGTGCCAGGCTGCCCAGAGGCGACGAAAGGCTGTCCTCTGTGGGAGGTGTATGGTCCGTGTCCTCTGTATCCCCCCAGCCACGCACCAGTGATGGCCATGAGCTGGCCTGGGTGCCACCCTGCTGTGAACATGGTTCCATCTCCTCCTCCAGCTCCTCCTCCTCCTCATCCTCCTCATCCTCCAGAACTGTGCCCCTGCTGGACAATTGCGTCCCTGGCGTTTGCGTGTGCAGGAACCCACCCTCGGAGCCCCTTGCGAATGACTGCCCTGAAAGCCTTGGAAATGTTACCTCTTCATCCTCCTCCTCCTCCTCATCCTGTGCCACATCCTCTTCCATCATCGCCCGAATTGTTTTTTCAAGGAGGCATAGAAGTGGGATAGTTAAGCTGAGAACGGCGTCATTGCCACTGGCCATGTTGGTGGAGTACTCAAAACAGCGCAACAAGGCACACAGGTCTCGCATGGAGGCCCAGTTATTGGTGGTGAAGTGGTGCTGTTCCGCAGAGCGACTCACGCGTGCGTGCTGCAGCTGAAACTCCACTATGGCCTGCTGCTGCTCGCACAGTCTTTCCAGCATGTGCAAGGTGGAGTTCCACCTTGTGGGCACGTCACATATGAGGCGGTGAGCGGGAAGGCCGAAGTTACGCTGCAGCGCTGCCAGGCGAGCAGCAGCAGGGTGAGAACGCCGAAAGTGCGCACAAACGGCCCGCACTTTCTGCAGCAGCTCTGACATATCGGGGTAGTTTTTAAGGAACCTCTGCACCACCAAATTCAGCACATGCGCCAGGCAAGGGATGTGCGTCAAACCGGCTAGGCCCAGAGCTGCTATGAGATTTCGCCCGTTATCGCACACCACCAGGCCGGGCTTGAGGCTCGCTGGCAGCAACCACTCATTTGTCTGCTGTTCCATGCTCCTCCACAACTCCTGCGCGGTGTGTGGTTTGTCCCCCAAACAGGCAAGTTGTAAAACTGCCTGCTGTCGTTTACCCCTGGCCGTGCTGAAGTTGGTGGTGAAGGTGTTACGCTGTCCGGATGAGGAGGCGGTAGAGGATGAGGAAGCGGAGTAGGAGGAGTTAGGAACAGGAGGCAAACTGAAGCGCCCTGCAATCCTCGGTGGTGGAAGGACATGCGCCAAATTGCTATCCGCCTCAGGCCCATCCGCCACTGCATTTACCCAGTGTGCCGTTAGGGAGATATAACGCCCCTGACCGTGCTTACTGGTCCACGTATCCGTAGTTAGGTGGACCTTGGCACAGATGGCGTTGCGCAGTGCACACCTGATTTTTTCCCCCACTTGGTTGTGCAGGGAAGGGATGGCTTGCCTGGAAAAGTAGTGGCGGCTGGGCACGACGTACTGTGGGACAGCCACCGACATAAGGTTTTTAAAACTGTGCGTCTCCACCAGACGGAATGACAGCATTTCAAAGGCCAATAATTTTGAAATGCTGGCATTCAGGGCCAGGGATCGTGGGTGGGTAGGGGGGTACTTCCTCTTCCTCTCAAGTGTTTGGGAGATGGAAAGCTGAACGCTTCCACGGGACATTGTGGAGATGGTTGTTGGTGACCCAGGTGGTGGTGTTGCTGACAGATCGTCTGTTTGCGGGGTGGCAGGTGCCGGTATCACTACAGATGTGGCTGGAGCGGCCGAGACTGCAGCAGAAGAGGAAGCAGGATGAGCCAGAGACGTTTCTTGGTTTTGAAGGTGTGTACTCCACTGCAGCTCGTGCTTTGCACTTAGATGCCTGATCATGCAGGTTGTGCTCAGGTTGAGAAGGTTCATGCCTCGCTTCAAGCTCTGATTGCACAGGGTGCAAACCACTCGTGTCCTGTCATCAGCACATTTTCTAAAGAACTTCCACGCTAGAGAACTCCTTTGAGCTGACTTTGGTGCGCTCGTTCCCTTGCTGCGTTGGGCAGTAGCGGGCGTAGTGTCTAGGGCACGGCCGCTCCGCTTCTGCACCCTGCTCCCTCTTCTGCTGTGCTGGTGGCTCTGTGCGACCACCGCCTCTTCCTCCAAACTACTCAGTTCACCTGCATGACGTTCATTCCATGTGGGGTCGAGGACCTCATCGTCCTCCACATCATCTTCCACCCAGTCTTCACCCCTGCCCTCCTTGTCGGTCTCCACAATGCTGAACGCCGCAGCAGTTGGCACCTGCGTTTCGTCATCATCGGAGACGTGCTGCGATGATCCTTGCATGTACTCATCTTGAGGAATAAGTGGTTGGGCATCGCTGCACTCAATCTCTTCCACTTCTGGGGCAGGGCTAGGTGGATGGCCCTGGGAAACCCTGCTGACAGAGTCCTCAAAAAGAATAAGAGACTGCTGTATGGCTTGGGGCTCAGACTGCTGGCCTGATTTGCAAGGGGGTGAGGTGAAAGACGGTTGGACATTGGCTGCAGGTGCCAACTCTGACCTTTCTGCAGTAGACTGGGTGGGAGACAATGTGAAGGAACTGGAGGCACTGTCAGCAGCAAACCAATCTACTATCGCCTCAACTTGTTCTGGCCTCATCACTTCTAGGGGCGTTTGATGCCCTACCAAATACTGATGCAGGTTCTGTCGCCTACTCACACTTGAGGAAGGTGTTTCACTTGTGCGTGTAGCTGGCACAGATCGACCATGTCCTCTCCTTGCAACAGGAGCTCTACCAGCAGCACCACGACCCAGGCCACGGCCCTTATTTGACGGTCTCCTCATATTTCTGTAATTTAAGATCTTGCCCTAGAAAGGTTTTTATTGAATAGCGGAATAGAAAATATGATCCAAAAAAAGTGTATGTATATCACACGTACACAACCACACTAGGCCCCAATTACTATTGTTTGTACCCCTAAAAGGCTAGATGAGGAGTAGGGGGAGTATGGAACAGGCAGCACCCTCAAACCTTCAGAAGTATGAGATGAACCCCAACAACTTGGAAAGGTGGATCTCTCTCACACGTACCGACACAGACTATCCCGCAATTCAATTGATCCTCAAAGGTTTTTATTGAATAGCGGAATAGGAAATATGATCAAAAAAAGTGTATGTATCTCGCACGTACACAACCACACTAGGCCCCAATTACTATTGTTTGTACCCCTAAAAGGCTAGATGAGGAGTAGGGGGGGTATGGAACAGGCAGCACCCTCAAACCTTCAGAAGTATGAGATGAACCCCAACAACTTGGAAAGGTGGATCTCTCTCACACGTACCGACACAGACTATCCCGCAATTCAATTGATCCCCAAAGGTTTTTATTGAATAGCGGAATAGGAAATATGATCAAAAAAAGTGTATGTATCTCACACGTACAGAAACACACTAGGCCCCAATTACTATTGTTTGTACACCTAAAAGGATGGATGAGGAGGAGGAGGAGTATGGAACAGGCAGCACCCTCAAAGCTTCAGAAGTATGAGATGAACCCCAAAAACTTGGAAAGGTGGATCTCACACGTACCGACACAGACTATCCCGCAATTTAATTGATCCCCAAAGGTTTTTATTGAATAGCGGAATAGGAAATATGATCAAAAAATGTGTATGTATCTCACACGTACAGAAACACACTAGGCCCCAATTACTATTGTTTGTACACCTAAAAGGATGGATGAGGAGGAGGAGGAGTATGGAACAGGCAGCACCCTCAAAGCTTCAGAAGTATGAGATGAACCCCAAAAACTTGGAAAGGTGGATCTCACACGTACCGACACAGACTATCCCGCAATTTAATTGATCCCCAAAGGTTTTTATTGAATAGCGGAATAGGAAATATGATCAAAAAATGTGTATGTATCTCACACGTACAGAAGCACACTAGGCCCCAATTACTATTGTTTGTACACCTAAAAGGATGGATGAGGAGGAGGAGGAGTATGGAACAGGCAGCACCCTCAAAGCTTCAGAAGTATGAGATGAACCCCAAAAACTTGGAAAGGTGGATCTCACACGTACCGACACAGACTATTCCGCAATTTAATTGATCCCCAAAGGTTTTTATTGAATAGCGGAATAGGAAATATGATCAAAAAATGTGTATGTATCTCACACGTACAGAAGCACACTAGGCCCCAATTACTATTGTTTGTACACCTAAAAGGATGGATGAGGAGGAGGAGGAGTATGGAACAGGCAGCACCCTCAAAGCTTCAGAAGTATGAGATGAACCCCAAAAACTTGGAAAGGTGGATCTCACACGTACCGACACAGACTATCCCGCAATTTAATTGATCCCCAAAGGTTTTTATTGAATAGCGGAATAGGAAATATGATCAAAAAAAGTGTATGTATCTCGCACGTACACAACCACACTAGGCCCCAATTACTATTGTTTGTACCCCTAAAAGGCTAGATGAGGAGTAGGGGGGGTATGGAACAGGCAGCACCCTCAAACCTTCAGAAGTATGAGATGAACCCCAACAACTTGGAAAGGTGGATCTCTCTCACACGTACCGACACAGACTATCCCGCAATTCAATTGATCCTCAAAGGTTTTTATTGAATAGCGGAATAGGAAATATGATCAAAAAAAGTGTATGTATCTCGCACGTACACAACCACACTAGGCCCCAATTACTATTGTTTGTACCCCTAAAAGGCTAGATGAGGAGTAGGGGGGGTATGGAACAGGCAGCACCCTCAAACCTTCAGAAGTATGAGATGAACCCCAACAACTTGGAAAGGTGGATCTCTCTCACACGTACCAACACAGACTATACCCCAATTTAACTGATCCCCAAAGGTTTTTGATTAAATAGCGGAATAGAAAATATGATCCCAAAAAAGTGTATGTATATCACACGTACACAACCACACTAGGCCCCAATTACTATTGTTTGTACCCCTAAAAGGCTAGGAGTAGGGGGGAGTATGGAACAGGCAGCACCCTCAAACCTTCAGAAGTATGAGATGAACCCCAACAACTTGGAAAGGTGGATCTCTCTCACACGTACCAACACAGACTATCCCCCAATTTAACTGATCCCCAGAGGTTTTTGATTAAATAGCGGAATAGAAAATATGATCCCAAAAAAGTGTATGTATATCACACGTACACAACCACACTAGGCCCCAATTACTATTGTTTGTACCCCTAAAAGGCTAGGAGTAGGGGGAGTATGGAACAGGCAGCACCCTCAAACCTTCAGAAGTATGAGATGAACCCCAACAACTTGGAAAGGTGGATCTCTCTCACACGTACCAACACAGACTATCCCCCAATTTAACTGATCCCCAAAGGTTTTTGATTAAATAGCGGAATAGAAAATATGATCCCAAAAAAGTGTATGTATATCACACGTACACAACCACACTAGGCCCCAATTACTATTGTTTGTACCCCTAAAAGGCTAGGAGTAGGGGGAGTATGGAACAGGCAGCACCCTCAAACCTTCAGAAGTATGAGATGAACCCCAACAACTTGGAAAGGTGGATCTCTCTCACACGTACCAACACAGACTATCCCCCAATTTAACTGATCCCCAGAGGTTTTTGATTAAATAGCGGAATAGAAAATATGATCCCAAAAAAGTGTATGTATATCACACGTACACAACCACACTAGGCCCCAATTACTATTGTTTGTACCCCTAAAAGGCTAGGAGTAGGGGGAGTATGGAACAGGCAGCACCCTCAAACCTTCAGAAGTATGAGATGAACCCCAACAACTTGGAAAGGTGGATCTCTCTCACACGTACCAACACAGACTATCCCCCAATTTAACTGATCCCCAGAGGTTTTTGATTAAATAGCGGAATAGAAAATATGATCCCAAAAAAGTGTATGTATATCACACGTACACAACCACACTAGGCCCCAATTACTATTGTTTGTACCCCTAAAAGGCTAGGAGTAGGGGGGAGTATGGAACAGGCAGCACCCTCAAACCTTCAGAAGTATGAGATGAACCCCAACAACTTGGAAAGGTGGATCTCTCTCACACGTACCAACACAGACTATCCCCCAATTTAACTGATCCCCAAAGGTTTTTGATTAAATAGCGGAATAGAAAATATGATCCCAAAAAAGTGTATGTATATCACACGTACACAACCACACTAGGCCCCAATTACTATTGTTTGTACCCCTAAAAGGCTAGGAGTAGGGGGAGTATGGAACAGGCAGCACCCTCAAACCTTCAGAAGTATGAGATGAACCCCAACAACTTGGAAAGGTGGATCTCTCTCACACGTACCAACACAGACTATCCCCCAATTTAACTGATCCCCAGAGGTTTTTGATTAAATAGCGGAATAGAAAATATGATCCCAAAAAAGTGTATGTATATCACACGTACACAACCACACTAGGCCCCAATTACTATTGTTTGTACCCCTAAAAGGCTAGGAGTAGGGGGAGTATGGAACAGGCAGCACCCTCAAACCTTCAGAAGTATGAGATGAACCCCAACAACTTGGAAAGGTGGATCTCTCTCACACGTACCAACACAGACTATCCCCCAATTTAACTGATCCCCAGAGGTTTTTGATTAAATAGCGGAATAGAAAATATGATCCCAAAAAAGTGTATGTATATCACACGTACACAACCACACTAGGCCCCAATTACTATTGTTTGTACCCCTAAAAGGCTAGGAGTAGGGGGAGTATGGAACAGGCAGCACCCTCAAACCTTCAGAAGTATGAGATGAACCCCAACAACTTGGAAAGGTGGATCTCTCTCACACGTACCAACACAGACTATCCCCCAATTTAACTGATCCCCAAAGGTTTTTGATTAAATAGCGGAATAGAAAATATGATCCCAAAAAAGTGTATGTATATCACACGTACACAACCACACTAGGCCCCAATTACTATTGTTTGTACCCCTAAAAGGCTAGGAGTAGGGGGAGTATGGAACAGGCAGCACCCTCAAACCTTCAGAAGTATGAGATGAACCCCAACAACTTGGAAAGGTGGATCTCTCTCACACGTACCAACACAGACTATCCCCCAATTTAACTGATCCCCAGAGGTTTTTGATTAAATAGCGGAATAGAAAATATGATCCCAAAAAAGTGTATGTATATCACACGTACACAACCACACTAGGCCCCAATTACTATTGTTTGTACCCCTAAAAGGCTAGGAGTAGGGGGAGTATGGAACAGGCAGCACCCTCAAACCTTCAGAAGTATGAGATGAACCCCAACAACTTGGAAAGGTGGATCTCTCTCACACGTACCAACACAGACTATCCCCCAATTTAACTGATCCCCAGAGGTTTTTGATTAAATAGCGGAATAGAAAATATGATCCCAAAAAAGTGTATGTATATCACACGTACACAACCACACTAGGCCCCAATTACTATTGTTTGTACCCCTAAAAGGCTAGGAGTAGGGGGAGTATGGAACAGGCAGCACCCTCAAACCTTCAGAAGTATGAGATGAACCCCAACAACTTGGAAAGGTGGATCTCTCTCACACGTACCAACACAGACTATCCCCCAATTTAACTGATCCCCAGAGGTTTTTGATTAAATAGCGGAATAGAAAATATGATCCCAAAAAAGTGTATGTATATCACACGTACACAACCACACTAGGCCCCAATTACTATTGTTTGTACCCCTAAAAGGCTAGGAGTAGGGGGGAGTATGGAACAGGCAGCACCCTCAAACCTTCAGAAGTATGAGATGAACCCCAACAACTTGGAAAGGTGGATCTCTCTCACACGTACCAACACAGACTATCCCCCAATTTAACTGATCCCCAAAGGTTTTTGATTAAATAGCGGAATAGAAAATATGATCCCAAAAAAGTGTATGTATATCACACGTACACAACCACACTAGGCCCCAATTACTATTGTTTGTACCCCTAAAAGGCTAGATGAGGAGTAGGGGGAGTATGGAACAGGCAGCACCCTCAAACCTTCAGTATGAGATTGTGTTCACTGTACCCCACAAAGATTGAGTTCACTGCACCCCACAATGATTGTGTTCACTGCACCCCACAAAGATTGTGTTCACTGCACCTCACAAAGATTGTGTTCACTGTACCCCCCAAAGATTTTGTTCACTGCACCCCACAAAGATTCTGTTCACTGTACCCCACAAAGATTGTGTTCACTGCACCCCAAAAAGATTGTGTTCACTGCACCCCAAAAAGGATGTTGTTCACTGCACCCCAAAAAGGATGTTGTTCACTCCACCCCAAAAAGATTGTGTTCACTGCACCCCACAAAGATTGTGTTCACTGCACCCCAAAAAGATTGTGTTCACTGCACCCCAAAAATGATTTTGTTCACTGCACCCCAAAAAGGATTTTGTTCACTGCACCCCAAAAAGGATGTTGTTCACTCCACCCCAAAAAGATTGTGTTCACTGCACCCCAAAAAGATTGTGTTCACTGCACCCCACAAAGGATTTTGTTCACTGCACCCCAAAAAGATTGTGTTCACTGCACCCAAAAAAGGATGTTGTTCACTGCACCCCAAAAAGGATTTTGTTCACTGCACCCCAAAAAGATTGTGTTCACTGCACCCCACAAAGGATTTTGTTCACTGCACCCCACAAAGATTGTGTTCACTGCACACCAAAAAGGATTGTGTTCACTGCACCCCAAAAAGATTTTGTTCACTGCACCCCAAAAAGATTGTGTTCACTGCAGCCCAAAAAGATTGTGTTCACTGCAGCCCAAAAAGATTGTGTTCACTGCAGCCCAAAAAGATTGTGTTCACTGCAGCCCAAAAAGATTGTGTTCACTGCAGCCCAAAAAGATTGTGTTCACTGCAGCTCACACACAGAAAAATGGATGTGGATCACTGACACCTGCCTATCTCCAATCCCACACCACACAGCAATATCGATTGTAGTTTGTAGAACACAGTTTCCCTAAAATTCAGCAGACTCTGTCCCTAACAGGATTGAGAGGAGATCGTAGATCAGGATTGAGTGCAGATTCACCCCACCCCCCACACAGCAATATCGATTGTAGTTTGTAGAACACAGTTTCCCTAAAATTCAGCAGACTCTGTCCCTAACAGGATTGAGAAGAGATCGTAGATCAGGATTGAGTGCAGATTCACCCCACCCCCCACACAGCAATATCGATTGTAGTTTGTAGAACACAGTTTCCCTAAAATTCAGCAGACTCTGTCCCTAACAGGATTGAGAAGAGATCGTAGATCAGGATTGAGTGCAGATTCACCCCACCCCCCACACAGCAATATCGATTGTAGTTTGTAGAAGACACTGACCCTATATAATTCAGCAGACTCTATCCCTAAAATGCCTACAACTCGCCCTGCCTAAACACTCCGACCTGTCCCTCAATTCTATCCGGACACAAATGGTTTTTTCCTGCCTATCTTTCCCTAATCAGCAGCCAGCACGTTGATGTGTGCTCTCTGTCCCTGAATCTAAGCAGCATAATGACGCCGCTGCGGCTGCCTCGAACTTATAAAGACTTGGTCACATGCTTCAGACGGCCAATCACAGCTACTGAGACATTTGCAGGCATGGCTGGGATGGCTTAAGGCACACCAGTTAAACGATTGTTGATTGGCTGTTGAAAGCCCGCCATGAAAAGAGCGCCAAAGCATGCAAAACCCGGAAATAAAACGACCGAACACGGATTTTTACCCGAACATACAGTAAAGTGTCCGTGTCCGTGTTCGGGTACAAAAAATCCAATTATTCGGTACGAACACGAATAATACAGTCCGTGTTCGCTCAACACTACCAGGGAGGTCTGTCACAATTTGTTTAACATTACATTTGAATAAGTGGCCAACCCACTACAATAAATCAAAAATCGTTTCAGCAGAATTATTTCTATCACAGTGCGCAGCAACACATCGGTTACCGCATTTCATGGGAAGCTGTAAAGTGGTGCATTGAGACATTGCATTGTAGTACCTTTCACAATGAATACTGCTTGTTATTACAATCAGCAAATCAATGAATTATCATGCAACACTTTTATGTATGTGGTGCATAGAATACTAAATATGTGTGTATAAAGAAATTGGAACATATATTCCATGCACTTTTGTTATTTCTCTAATCTGAATTCACTCATGTTTCTTTCCATAATTAGGTTACTTTCTGTAGAACTCTTAAACAATGTTTTTTCTTTTAGCATATCTGGTAGATATGGAAAGTCTTATGCATGCTTCCTGGATTTAAATAAATTGCTATGCATGTCAACTGAAAGTGACGTAGTGCCCATTTCTAGCAGATAGGCATGTCATTTTTAAAACTTCAGAGCAGAATGTCCAGCTGTATCTATTAAGTAGTAAATCCATACATTCCTGCCATGATCTCCCTATGACATTCTTTATCAGGGTCAATAGAAAGGCCTCACATTAATATAAATACATGCATTTAATATATATATTTTTTTAAAGTATGCGATAAGACCAATTGAAAAAGTTATGATAAACAGGTATGGGATCTATTATCCGGAATGCTTGGAACTTGGAGTGTTCCGGATATAGGATCTTTCCAAAACATATTAAATTACATTATAATTATGTTTAATTACAAAGTGCTCTATTCTGCAATTTGCCTCCAGTCTTCCTATGATAACTGAATTGTTTACTAATACTCCACTATAGTAAAGAGAAAGTATGGTGCATTCTGAGTCACTACATATATACTGTAGATATACAATATATTATATGTATTTATACAGTATATATATATATATATATATATATATACACACACACAGCATCTCACAAAAGTGAGTACACCTCTCACATTATTGTGAATATTTTACTATAACTTTTCATGTGACAACACTGAAGAAATTACACTTTGCTACAATGTAAAGTAGTGAGTGCACAGCTTGTATAACAGTGTAAATTTGCTGCCCCCTCAAAATAACTGAACACACAGCCATTGATGTCTAAACCACTGGCAATAAAAGTGAGTGAGTGGAATTTTCAGTGACTTATAGACGGACTGCTATATTGTGACAAAAACCTAAAAACTAACTGACACTTTTTTGGGAACCAGTGACACTAATACTGTGATCAGTGCTAAAAATATGCACTGTCACTTTACTAATGACACTGGCTGGGATGGGGTTACTATCAGGGGCAATCAAAGGGTTACATTTGTGCCTAGCTGGTTTTTCAGTGTAATGGGGGAGGTGCTTTTACTAGTGGAAGGCATGGATCAGTGTTCCTGCTTTACAGGATCCATGCCTTCTGTACTGTCAGAACGGCAATATGCCTTGTTTACATAGGGAGATCGCCATTCTACTTGTGTACAGAATGATCAGTGGGTGCTGGTGGACATTGGGTCCATAGGACCTGGTGATCATCTCCCGATGTGTAGAATTGCAGTGGGAGCAGCCCGCCAGATGCCCGACAATGCAGGTTCCTATATAAATAATACGTGATCCTGTGCAGCCACCCTGAAGCAGTAAATCTGCTATTGGGCAGTCGGCAATCGGTTGAGAAACACATCAAAAAGTCTTTTGAACTACACTCTCCACTGATACCACCAACTGGGGAAAGGAGTTCTACATCCTTACCACTGTAACAGAAAAGAATCCCTTACACCAGGGGTCTTCGAACTATGGCCCTCAAGTTGTTCAGGAACTGCAATTCCCATCATGCCTGGTCATGTCTGTGAATGTCAGAGTTTTACAATGCTTCATGGAATGTGTAGTCCTGCAACAGCTGGAGGGCCATAGTTTGAGGATCCCTGACTTACACAGTTGAAGATTAAAATGCTTCTCATCCAACTATTCTCATTTCACTTTTTCGGAAATTTAAAATCAATGCTGTCTTCTCCCTATTTCATGAGTAGGCCACATTCACTGAGTTAAAATAACACTAATGCTGGAGCTGTTGTGCTTACTTCACACACTGCTAGTACCTATCCCATCTTTTGCACTTCAAGCTATGAAACATAGTGTTGTGTCCTATATCTGGGGCAAAAAAACCCTTGCATATTTAGTAAAAATAGTTGTGCCTGAAAGGGAGATGGAGGCCAAACGCTTACCTAACTATGACTGACTCTCTCCCTTCGATTTCTTATCCTCTCTAACCTCTTTTTATTAGCCCAACTCTGAGACACAGTCTACTCCTCCAAGTTTTTCAGTTCCTTAATCTCTGCTCTTCCCCCTTTATCCACCTTTCTGGGAAATCCCATGTTGCCGACTTCTCTTGAAAGGCCTATGACATATCAATAGTGGTCAGATAATGTTTTCACAGCTTTACACTGTTCAATCTGTTACTCTGTATTTTTACCATGGGAGATCCTGAGTAGAGATGGACGAACATCGGCCGGAGAGGTCGCGAACGTCAGCCGCAAATTTTCTCAAAAGTCCGCGAACCGCAAGTTCCCGGCGGGCCCCATTGACTTTAATGGGAGGTGAACTTTAAAAACCTTTAGGTCATATTTGCAGCCACAAAAGACATACTAGCTGTGCTAAAAATTATTTTTTTACAGCCAAAATTTTTCTTTTTATAAATCAGTCAGAACTGACAGCAGCCGGTAAATACATGTCTAATACATATAGGGTCCATTCACACATCTGTAAAATGGGTCCGTTTCCATTCCACAATTTGGCGGAATCTTTACAGACCCATTGTTTTTCATTTCCAGTCTGAAAAATTAGGCATTCATAGGATAAAGAAGTAAGTGTCAGCTATTCCAGGCCCCAAAAATTAGCCCACATGCGTTTACCTGACAGCTAAGAACATAGTATTCTGTGGCTGAAGGTACATTAGGCACCTTCACAGGATACAAAAGTAAGTGTCGGCCAGTATTGGCCCCAAAAATTAGCCCACATGGGTTTATCTGACAGCTAAGAACGTAGTATTCTGTGGCTGAAGGTACTGTACATTAGGCATTCACAGAATACAGAAGTAAGTGTCGGCAATAAAAGGCCCCAAAAATTAGCCCACATGGGTTTAACTGACAGCAAAGAACTCAGTATTTGGTGGCTAGAGGTACATTAGACATTTACACAGTATACAGAAGTAAGTGTCGGCCTGTATAGCCCCCAAAAATTAGCCCACATGGGTTTAACTGACAGCAAAGAAAGTAGTGTATTTGATGGCTGGAGGTACAGTAGGCATTCACAGTATACAGAAGTAAGTGTCGGCCTGTATAGGCTCCAAAAATTAGCTCATATGGGTTGAAATGACAGCAAAGAACGTAGTATTTGATGGCTAGAGGTACATTAGGCGTTCACAGGATACAGAAGTAAGTGTCGGCCTGTATAGGCCCCAAGAATTAGCCCACATGGGTTTAACTGACAGCAAAGAACGTAGTGTATTTAATGGCTGGAGGTACAGTAGGCATTCACAGCATACTGAAGTGTCGGCCTGTATAGGCTCCAAAAATGAGCTCACATGGGTCGAACTGACAGCAAAGAACGTAGTATTAGGTGGCTAGAGGTACATTAGGCATTCACATAGTATACAGAAGTAAGTGTCGGCCTGTATAGGCTGCAAAAATTCGCTCACATGGGTTTAACTGACAGCAAAGAACATAGTATTTGATGGCTAGAGGTACATTAGGCATTCACACAGTATACAGAAGTAAGTGTCGGCCAGTATTGGCCCCAAAAATTAGCCCACATGGGTTTACCTGACAGCTAAGAACGTAGTATTCTGTGGCTGAAGGTACTATACATTAGGCATTCACAGGATACAGAAGTAAGTGTCGGCCATAAAAGGCCCAAAAAATTAGCCCACATGGGTTTAACTGACAGCAAAGAATGTTGTATTTGGTGGCTGGAGGTACATTAGGCATTCACACAGTATACTGAAGTAAGTGTCGCCCTGTATAGGCTCCAAAAATTAGCTCACATGGGTTGAACTGACAGCAAAGAACGTAGTATTTAATGGCTAGATGTATATTAGGCATTCACACAATATACAGAAGTAAGTTTCGGTGTGTATAGGCTGAAAAAATTAGCTCACATGGGTTGAACTTACAGCAAAGAACGTAGTATTTGATGGCTAGAGGTACATTAGGCATTCACAGGATACAGAAGTAAGTGTCGGCCTGTATAGGCACCCAAAAATGAGCCCACATGGGTTTTAACTGACAGTAAAGAACGTAGTGTATTGGATGGCTGGAGGTACAGTAGGCATGCACAGCATACAGAAGTAAGTGTCGGCCTGTATAGGCTCCAAAAATGAGCTCACATGGGTTGAACTGACAGCAAAGAACGTAGTATTTGATGGCTAGAGGTACATTAGACGTTCACAGGATACAGCAGTAAGTGTCGGCCTGTATAGGCCCCAAAAATTAGCCCACATGGGTTTAACTGACAGCAAAGAAGGTAGTGTATTTGATGGCTGGAGGTACAGTAGGCATTCAAAGTATACTGAAGTAATTGTTGGTCTGTATAGGCTGCAAAAATTAGCTCACATTGGTTTAACTAACAGCAAAGAATGTAGTATTTGATGGCTAGAGGTACATTAGGCATTCACACAGTATACAGAAGTGTCGGCCTGTATAGCCCCAAAAAATTAGCCCGCATGGGTTTACCTGACAGCAAAGAACGTAGTGTATTTGATGGCTGGAGGTACAGTAGGCATTCACAGTATACAGAAGTAAGTGTCGGCCTGTATAGGCTCCAAAAATTAGCTCACATGGGTTGAACTGACAGCAAAGAATGTAGTATTTGATCGCTAGAGGTACATTAGGCATTAACAAGATACAGAAGTAAGTGTCAGCCTGTATAGGCCCCAAAAATTAGCCAACATGGGTTTAACTGACAGCAAAGTAGTGTATTTGATGGCTGGAGGTACAGTAGGCATTCACAGTATACTGAAGTAAGTGTTGGCCTGTATAGGCTGCAAAAATTAGCTCACATGGGTTTAACTGACAGCAAAAAAAATAGTATTTGATGGCTAGAGGTACATTAGGCATTCACACAGTATACAGAAGTAAGTGTCGGCCTGTAGAGGCTCCAAAAATTAGATCACAGGGGTTTAACTGACAGCAAAGAACGTAGTATTTGATGGCTAGAGGTACATTAGGCATTCACAGGATACAGAAGTAAGTGTCGGCCTGTATAGGCACCCAAAAATTAGCCCACATGGTTTTAACTGACAGCAAAGAACGTAGTGTATTTGATGGCTGGAGGTACAGTAGGCATTCACAGCATACAGAAGTAAGTGTCGGCCTGTATAGGCTCCAAAAATTAGCTCACATGGGTTGAACTGACAGCAAAGAACGTAGTATTTGATACCTAGAGGCACATTAGGTGTTCACAGGATACAGAAGTAAGTGTCGGCCTGTATAGGCCCCAAAAATTAGCCCACATGGGTTTAACTGACAGCAAAGAACGTAGTGTATTTGATGGCTGGAGGTACAGTAGGCATTCACAGTATACTGAAGTAAGTGTCGGCCTGTATAGGCTGCAAAAATTAGCTCACATGGGTTTAACTGACAGCAGAGAATGTAGTATTTGATGGCTAGAGGTACATTAGACATTCACACAGTATACAGAAGTAAGTGTCTGCCTGCATAGGCTCCAAAAATTAGCTCACATGGGTTGAACTGACAGCAAAGAACATAGTATTTGATGGCTAGAGGTACATTAGGCATTCACACAGTATGCAGAAGTAAGTGTCGGCCTGTATAGCCCCCAAAAATTAGCCCACATGGGTTTAACTGACAGCAAAGAAGGTAGTGTATTTGATGGCTGGAGGTACAGTAGGAATTCACAGTATACTGAAGTGTCGGCCTGTATAGGCTCCAAAAATTAGCTCACATGGGTTTAACTGACAGCAGAGAATGTAGTATTTGATGGCTAGAGGTACATTAGACATTCACACACTATACCGAAGTAAGTGTCCGCCTGCATAGGCTCCAAAAATTAGCTCACATGGGTTGAACTGACAGCAAAGAACGTAGTATTTGATGGCTAGGGGTACATTAGGCATTCACACAGTATACAGAAGTAAGTGTCGGCCTGTATAGGCTCCAAAAATTAGCTCACATGGGTTGAACTGACAGCAAAGAACATAGTATTTGATGGCTAGAGGTACATTAGGCGTTCACAGGATACAGAAGTAAGTGTCGGCCTGTATAGCCCCCAAAAATTAGCCCACATGGGTTTAACTGACAGCAAAGAAAGTAGTGTATTTGATGGCTGGAGGTACAGTAGGCATTCACAGTATACAGAAGTAAGTGTCGGCCTGTATAGGCTCCAAAAATTAGCTCATATGGGTTGAAATGACAGCAAAGAATGTAGTATTTGATGGCTAGAGGTACATTAGGCGTTCACAGGATACAGAAGTAAGTGTCGGCCTGTATAGGCCCCAAGAATTAGCCCACATGGGTTTAACTGACAGCAAAGAACGTAGTGTATTTAATGGCTGGAGGTACAGTAGGCATTCACAGCATACTGAAGTGTCGGCCTGTATAGGCTCCAAAAATGAGCTCACATGGGTTGAACTGACAGCAAAGAACGTAGTATTAGGTGGCTAGAGGTACATTAGGCATTCACATAGTATACAGAAGTAAGTGTCGGCCTGTATAGGCTGCAAAAATTCGCTCACATGGGTTTAACTGACAGCAAAGAACATAGTATTTGATGGCTAGAGGTACATTAGGCATTCACACAGTATACAGAAGTAAGTGTCGGCCAGTATTGGCCCCAAAAATTAGCCCACATGGGTTTACCTGACAGCTAAGAACGTAGTATTCTGTGGCTGAAGGTACTATACATTAGGCATTCACAGGATACAGAAGTAAGTGTCGGCCATAAAAGGCCCAAAAAATTAGCCCACATGGGTTTAACTGACAGCAAAGAATGTTGTATTTGGTGGCTGGAGGTACATTAGGCATTCACACAGTATACTGAAGTAAGTGTCGCCCTGTATAGGCTCCAAAAATTAGCTCACATGGGTTGAACTGACAGCAAAGAACGTAGTATTTAATGGCTAGATGTATATTAGGCATTCACACAATATACAGAAGTAAGTTTCGGTGTGTATAGGCTGAAAAAATTAGCTCACATGGGTTGAACTTACAGCAAAGAACGTAGTATTTGATGGCTAGAGGTACATTAGGCATTCACAGGATACAGAAGTAAGTGTCGGCCTGTATAGGCACCCAAAAATGAGCCCACATGGGTTTTAACTGACAGTAAAGAACGTAGTGTATTGGATGGCTGGAGGTACAGTAGGCATGCACAGCATACAGAAGTAAGTGTCGGCCTGTATAGGCTCCAAAAATGAGCTCACATGGGTTGAACTGACAGCAAAGAACGTAGTATTTGATGGCTAGAGGTACATTAGACGTTCACAGGATACAGCAGTAAGTGTCGGCCTGTATAGGCCCCAAAAATTAGCCCACATGGGTTTAACTGACAGCAAAGAAGGTAGTGTATTTGATGGCTGGAGGTACAGTAGGCATTCAAAGTATACTGAAGTAATTGTTGGTCTGTATAGGCTGCAAAAATTAGCTCACATTGGTTTAACTAACAGCAAAGAATGTAGTATTTGATGGCTAGAGGTACATTAGGCATTCACACAGTATACAGAAGTGTCGGCCTGTATAGCCCCAAAAAATTAGCCCGCATGGGTTTACCTGACAGCAAAGAACGTAGTGTATTTGATGGCTGGAGGTACAGTAGGCATTCACAGTATACAGAAGTAAGTGTCGGCCTGTATAGGCTCCAAACATTAGCTCACATGGGTTGAACTGACAGCAAAGAATGTAGTATTTGATCGCTAGAGGTACATTAGGCATTAACAAGATACAGAAGTAAGTGTCAGCCTGTATAGGCCCCAAAAATTAGCCAACATGGGTTTAACTGACAGCAAAGTAGTGTATTTGATGGCTGGAGGTACAGTAGGCATTCACAGTATACTGAAGTAAGTGTTGGCCTGTATAGGCTGCAAAAATTAGCTCACATGGGTTTAACTGACAGCAAAAAAAATAGTATTTGATGGCTAGAGGTACATTAGGCATTCACACAGTATACAGAAGTAAGTGTCGGCCTGTAGAGGCTCCAAAAATTAGATCACAGGGGTTTAACTGACAGCAAAGAACGTAGTATTTGATGGCTAGAGGTACATTAGGCATTCACAGGATACAGAAGTAAGTGTCGGCCTGTATAGGCACCCAAAAATTAGCCCACATGGGTTTAACTGTCAGCAAAGAACGTAGTGTATTTGATGGCTGGAGGTACAGTAGGCATTCACAGCATACAGAAGTAAGTGTCGGCCTGTATAGGCTCCAAAAATTAGCTCACATGGGTTGAACTGACAGCAAAGAACGTAGTATTTGATATCTAGAGGCACATTAGGTGTTCACAGGATACAGAAGTAAGTGTCGGCCTGTATAGGCCCCAAAAATTAGCCCACATGGGTTTAACTGACAGCAAAGAACGTAGTGTATTTGATGGCTGGAGGTACATTAGACATTCACACAGTATACAGAAGTAAGTGTCCGCCTGCATAGGCTCCAAAAATTAGCTCACATGGGTTGAACTGACAGCAAAGAACATAGTATTTGATGGCTAGAGGTACATTAGGCATTCACACAGTATGCAGAAGTAAGTGTCGGCCTGTATAGCCCCCAAAAATTAGCCCACATGGGTTTAACTGACAGCAAAGAAGGTAGTGTATTTGATGGCTGGAGGTACAGTAGGCATTCACAGTATACTGAAGTGTCGGCCTGTATAGGCTCCAAAAATTAGCTCACATGGGTTTAACTGACAGCAGAGAATGTAGTATTTGATGGCTAGAGGTACATTAGACATTCACACACTATACCGAAGTAAGTGTCCGCCTGCATAGGCTCCAAAAATTAGCTCACATGGGTTGAACTGACAGCAAAGAACGTAGTATTTGATGGCTAGGGGTACATTAGGCATTCACACAGTATACAGAAGTAAGTGTCGGCCTGTATAGGCTCCAAAAATTAGCTCACATGGGTTGAACTGACAGCAAAGAACATAGTATTTGATGGCTAGAGGTGCATTAGGCGTTCACAGGATACAGAAGTAAGTGTCGGCCTGTATAGGCCCCAAAAATTAGCTCACATGGGTTTAACTGACAGCAGAGAACGTAGTGTATTTGATGGCTGGAGGTACAGTAGGCATTCACAGTACTGTATACTGAAGTAAGTGTTGGTCTGTATAGGCTGCAAAAATTAGCTCACATTGGTTTAACTGACAGCAAAGAACGTAGTATTTGATGGCTAGAGGTACATTAGGCATTCACACAGTATACAGAAGTAAGTGTCGGCCTGTATAGCCCCCAAAAATTAGCCCACATAGGTTTACCTGACAGCAAAGAACATAGTGTATTTGATGGCTGGAGGTACAGTAGGCATTCACAGCATACTGAAGTAAGTGTTGGCCTGTATAGGCTGCAAAAATTAGCTCACATGGGTTTAACTTACAGCAAAAAAAAATAGTATTTGATGGCTAGAGGTACATTAGGCATTCACACAGTATATAGAAGTAAGTGTCGGCCTGTATAGGCTCCAAAAATTAGCTCACAGGGGTTGAACTGACAGCAAAGAACATAGTATTTGATGGCTAGAGGTACATTAGGCGTTCACAGGATAAAGAAGTAAGTGTCGGCCTGTATAGGCCCCAAAAATTAGCCCACATGGGTTTAACTGACAGCAAAGAACAACGTGTATTTGATGGCTGGAGGTACAGTAGGCATTCACAGTATACTGAAGTGTCGGCCTGTATAGGCTGCAAAAATTAGCTCACATGGGTTTAACTGACAGCAGACAATGTAGTATTTGATGGCTAGAGGTACATTAGACATTCACACAGTATACAGAAGTAAGTGTCCGCCTGCATAGGCTCCAAAAATTAGCTCACATGGGTTGAACTGACAGCAAAGAACGTAGTATTTGATGGCTAGAGGTACATTAGGCGTTCACAGGATACAGAAGTAAGTGTCGGCCTGTATAGGCCCCAAAAATTAGCTCACATGGGTTTAACTGACAGCAAAGAACGTAGTGTATTTGATGGCTGGAGGTACAGTAGGCATTCACAGTACTGTATACTGAAGTAAGTTTTGGTCTGTATAGGCTGCAAAAATTAGCTCACATTGGTTTAACTGACAGCAAAGAACATAGTATTTGATGGCTAGAGGTACATTAGGCATTCACAGGATACAGAAGTAAGTGTCGGCCTGTATAGGCATCCAAGAATTAGCCCACATGGGTTTTAACTGACAGCAAAGAACATAATGTATTTGATGGCAAGAGGTACAGTAGGCATTCACAGCATACAGAAGTGAGTGTCGGCCTGTATAGGCTCCAAAAATTAGCTCACATGGGTTTAACTGACAGCAAAGAACATAGTGTATTTGATGGTTGGAGGTACAGTAGGCATTCACAGCATACTGAAGTAAGTGTTGGCCTGTATAGGCTCCAAAAAGTAGCTCACATGGGTTGAACTGACAGCAAAGAACGTAGTATTTGATGGCTAGGGGTACATTAGGCATTCACACAGTACACAGAAGTAAGTGTTGGGCCTGTATAGGCTGCAAAAATGAGCTCACATGGATTTAACTGAAAGCAAAGAACATAGTATTTGATGGCTAGAGGTACATTAGGCGTTCACAGGATACAGAAGTAAGTGTCGGCCTGTATAGGCCCCAAAAATTAGCTCACATGGGTTTAACTGACAGCAAAGAACGTAGTGTATTTGATGGCTGGAGGTACAGTAGGCATTCACAGTACTGTATACTGAAGTAAGTTTTGGTCTGTATAGGCTGCAAAAATTAGCTCACATTGGTTTAACTGACAGCAAAGAACATAGTATTTGATGGCTAGAGGTACATTAGGCATTCACAGGATACAGAAGTAAGTGTCGGCCTGTATAGGCATCCAAGAATTAGCCCACATGGGTTTTAACTGACAGCAAAGAACATAATGTATTTGATGGCAAGAGGTACAGTAGGCATTCACAGCATACAGAAGTGAGTGTCGGCCTGTATAGGCTCCAAAAATTAGCTCACATGGGTTTAACTGACAGCAAAGAACATAGTGTATTTGATGGTTGGAGGTACAGTAGGCATTCACAGCATACTGAAGTAAGTGTTGGCCTGTATAGGCTCCAAAAAGTAGCTCACATGGGTTGAACTGACAGCAAAGAACGTAGTATTTGATGGCTAGGGGTACATTAGGCATTCACACAGTACACAGAAGTAAGTGTTGGGCCTGTATAGGCTGCAAAAATGAGCTCACATGGATTTAACTGAAAGCAAAGAACATAGTATTTGATGGCTAGAGGTACATTAGGCATTCACACAGTATACAGAAGTGTCGGCCTGTATAGGCATCCAAAAATTAGCCCACATGGGTTTTAACTGACAGCAAAGAACGTAATGTATTTGATGGCAAGAGGTACAGTAGGCATTCACAGCATACAGAAGTGAGTGTCGGCCTGTATAGGCTCCAAAAATTAGCTCACATGGGTTAAACTGACAGCAAAGAACGTAGTATTTGATGGCTAGCGGTACATTAGGTGTTCACAGGATACAGAAGTAAGTGTTTGCCTGTATAGGCCCCAAAAATGAGCCCACATGGGTTTAACTGACTGCAAAGAATGTAGTGTATATGATGGCTGGAGGTACAGTAGGCATTCACAGTATACTGAAGTAAGTGTCGGCCTGTATAGGCTGCAAAAATTAGCTCACATGTGTTTAACTCACAGCAGAGAATGTAGTATTTGATGGCTAGAGGTACATTAGACATTCACACAGTATACAGAAGTAAGTGTCCGCCTGCATAGGCTCCAAAAATTAGCCCACATGGGTTTAACTGACAGCAAAGAACGTAGTGTATTTGATGGCTGGAGGTACAGTAGGCATTCACAGTATAGAGAAGTAAGTGTCCGCCTGTATAGGCCCCAAAAATTAGCCATTCAATGGACATGAAATGCCATTTATGCCGCTGTATTTAGCGAAGACAAGGACCAGAAATTGTTTTGGGTGGATGGCAGTCTGGCAGATATTTGTGGCCTGTGATGAGGAATTTCAATGAATCATGGTCTAATGGTCACATTGTTGAATTCCTCAGAGATCCATGCCTCATTCATTTTTATAAATGTGAGGTAGTCTACACTGTCATGAGCTAGGCGAGTGCGCTTTTCGGTCATGATCCCCCTTGCTGCGCTGAACGTCCTTTTCGGACAGGACACTGGACAAATTGTGCAAGCTCTGGCCAGAGGTCAAGCCTGCCCACCCAGTAGTCCAGGGGTTCATCACTCCTCAGAGCGTCCACATCGGCCGTTAACCCGATGTAGTCGTACACCTGTTGGACACCTTTTTTTTACGCTTCAACATTTGAGCCACAGAAGCCTGCCTTTTTCCAGAACAATGTGACGACGGCATTATGGAAGGTGGAGAGGAGGACAACTGTGAGGAGACAGGAGAAGGAGAAGAGGCTGGACGGTGTGAGCCTGGAGTGTGGCTTTGTGGGTTCTGACGGTGTTGCTCCCACTTGGCTCGGTGATGGGATTTCAGGTGCCTTCTTAAGGTGGTGGTCCCTAGGTGAGTGTTGGGCTTACCGCGACTTATGCATTGGCTGCAAAGGCTGCACATGGCAACACTGTTGTCAGCAAAAAGCCCACACTGCGGAGCCATGTGCCAGCGTCCTGGGAGCGCCGGATGTGACTGTACATGGTTGATGGCTCGCTCCTGATACATTTGCAGTCTGCTTTGTACCTCTTATGCAATGCAAGTTCTGCCTGCCTCTCCTCCCTATCTGCCGATCCATCAGTCAGCCAGTTCTACAAATAATTGGCCAGTAACTGTTGTCACTGTGTGTAGCAAAGTTAACACAGCAAAAGAGACCACATTTTTGCAGGACACAAATACAATGTTAGAAAATTATACTGTTAAATAACACCCCACTTCAATATGTGGTATTGGGGGGCCACTGGTCTATCACACCAGTTGTTCAAAAAATTGGCCAGTGAGTTTGGCACTGTGTGTACCAGACTTAACACAGCAAAAGAGGCAATATTGTTGCAGGACACAAATACACTTGTAAAAGTTTACTCAGATAACACCCCACTTCAATATGTGGTATTGGGGGGGCCATTGGTGTATCACACCAGTTGTTCAAAAAATTGGCCAGTGAGTTTGGCACTGGGTGTAACAGACTTAACACAGCAAAAGAGGCAATATTGTTGCAGGACACAAATACACTTGTAAAAGTTTACTCAGATAACACCCCACTTCAATATGTGGTATTGGGGGGCCATTGGTGTATCACACCAGTTCAAAAAATTGGCCAGTGAGTTTGGCACTGTGTGTACCAGACTTCACTCAGCAAAAGAGGCAATATTGTTGCAGGACACAAATACATTTGTAAAAATTTACTCAGATAACACCCCGCTTCAATCTGTGGTATTGGGGGGGCCACAGGTTTATTACTACAGTTCTACAAATAATTGGCCAGTAACTGTTGTCACTGTGTGTAGCACAGTTTACACAGCAAGAGGCCAAATTTTTGCAGGACTAAAATACACTCTTAGAAAATTATACTGTTAAATAAAACCCCACTTCAATATGTGGTATTGGGGGGCCATTGGTGTATCACACCAGTTCATAAAATGGGCCAGTGAGTTTGGCACTGTGTGTACCAGACTTCACTCAGCAAAAGAGGCAATATTGTTGCAGGACACAAATACACTTGTAAAAGTTTTCTCAGATAACACCCCCTTCAGATGACCCCCTTCATTGATATTTAGCACTGTGCTACTTTAACTGCAATTGCTTGGTCAGGCAACACTGTACTTAAATTAAATAATAAAAAAAAAAATTCACACATATAGAGCTTTCTCTTGGTGGTATTAGATCACCACTGGGTTTTTCATTTTTTATTATAAAGAATAAAAATAATCAGCGCAATCCCTGTCTAAATAATACAAGTGATGTGCACAAAGCTGCAAGCAATCAGTGCCAAACACAAAACACCTGAAATAATGAATAAATAATATTGCTGCGCTAAGTGAATGAAAATCAATAACAAATAATCGCTTAGTGAAAAATGGTAAATAATGTGACCATAAACTCAAATAATGTGATAAACAATAATGAATATTGAATCAAAAAAATCGGTGATATTAACTACCTCAATACTGGGCACTTAAACCCCCTTCCTTCCCAGACCAATTTTCAGCTTTTAGCGCTGTTGCATTTTGAATGACAATTTCGCGGTCATGCAACACTGTACCTAAACCAAATTTATGTTATTTTTTCCCCACAAATAGAGCTTTCTTTTGGTGGTATTTGATCACCGCCAGGTTTTTTCTTTTTTGGTGCACAAATAAAAAAAGACCGAAAAGTTTGAAAAAAAAAAAAAGTTTTTTTGTTTAGGTTATAAAATTTTGTAAATAGATATGTTTTTTCCTGCACTGATGAGCACTGATGACACCGCACTGACAGGCACTGATGAGGAGACACTGATGAGGAGACACTGATGGGGTGGCACTGATGGGGTGGCACTGATATGCAGCACTGATGGGCACTGATAGGTAGCACTGATATGCAGCACTGATGGGCACTGATAGATAGCACTGATGTGCAGCATTGGTGGGCACTGATAGGCAGTGCTGATGGGCACTGATAGGCAGAACTGATGGGCACTGATGGGTGGCACTGATGGGCGGCACTGATCGGCACTGATGGGGGGCACTGATGGGCACAGATAGGCAGCACTGGTGGGCAATAATGGGCACTGGTGGGCGGCACTGATAGATGGCAATAACGGGCACTGGTGGGCAGCACTGATAGATGGCATTGGTGGGCAGCACTGATAGGGGGGCACCACTGGCAGGCTCTCTGAGCCCTGTTTGCCATCCCTGGTGGCCATGGTGGGCATCCCTGGTGGTCATGGGTGGGCATCCCTGGTGGCTCTAGTGGCATCCCCTCCCCCCAGGGCTGCACTGGTAATCAATCATCTGATTACCAGCACAGACCCCCCCTGTGATCAGTGAGTAATTAGAAATACTCACTGATCACCCCGGCTGCAGAATCGATCCTCTGACCTTCTCCTCACTGACAGGATCTGTCAGGAGGAGAAGAGATCGAAGCCGTTACAACGGCTGTATTGACATTACATGACGGCTGTGATTGGTCACAGCCGTCATGTGATCAGGAGGGCCAATCACAGGGCCCTCCTGCCGAGTCTTGTTGCTCTGTGTCCTAGGGACACAGGCACATCGAGATCGCGCCGCTGCGCGTGCCTGCGGTGGCGCGATCTCTCTCCTTCTGAAGGACGTTCCGGAACGTCCATTCAGAAGTATGAGACTCCCACCCGGCCGTATATGTACTATGGCCCGGGTGGGAGGTGGTTAAAGATCCCAATACACAGTGCAAGTAGAGTGACACAATATTACTGTGATAAATAAGTCCCAATGCACAGTGCAACTAAAGTGACACAATAATAAATAAATGAATGAATCTTCATCTGTGATTAAAGTGCTGCATGCTTCACTCCAAGTGATCCACGTGACAATGGTAAGATTAGCAGCTCACCTCAAAGAAAGACTCATGAGAGCCAAAATGCGCATAGGGTAAATCACAGTCGCCTGGTAAGCCCTCCTGCCACTGCCTCCAAACAATCATTCAAGTTGTATATGGCATCGGTGAAGAAATAAAAAGGAGATCTAGTGCTCTCTGTCTCAATAAAAGGCTATTTATTACATGTACTGAAATCACACTTACATTGTATAGCACTTAAGCAGTGCAAGCGATCTCGGCATTCAGACACATTCAGACACTTCTTGGTACCTCCGGGATCAGCGTGATGACGTGCAGGCTCCTCCCCCGTACGTGTTGCGTCATCGACTT
Source organism: Pelophylax lessonae (assembly GCF_965119305.1). Lineage (NCBI taxonomy): Eukaryota > Metazoa > Chordata > Amphibia > Anura > Ranidae > Pelophylax > Pelophylax lessonae. The sequence continues at coordinate 152,882,410 of NC_138770.1, read as the reverse complement.
TGTTATTGATTTTCATTCACTTTTCATTTTTTATTATATCAAGAATTTTGGAAAAAAAAAACAATCATTTTTTACTTTCTAATATAAAACTTTTCCAATAAAATCAAGCCTTTTTTCTTTTTTTTTGTCCCACAGCACGGTTTTTTGAGCTATTGAATATCAGAACTTTAAAAAACTGCTCTAGTCTACAGGGGTGTACAGATGTGAGAGGTGAAGTGGTTAATGTTTTTTTTCCTCAAATTTTTAAATTGGATCTTTCCGAGAAGAAAATCAGATGTAGGACAAAAAAAATGTATGGGGGCTGTAGGAAGCACAAATGTAGAAGCACCAATTTGTAAAAGGGCAGTAAAAGTGATCTCCAGAAGTCTCATGTAATTTGTGTCCAGTTTGATGTCTCTTGAATCTTGTCTCTAGTCTCCAACAACTCCTATAGTTTGTACTGCCAATCATCTCCTGTTGCATGTATGCAGTCTCTAAGAATTCTCTGTACCATTACATTTGCTAAATGTTATGTTCAGCCCCTTGGTGATGTCAAGGGCTGCACTTGAGGCCTCTGTCAAGAAAGACCATCCCTGATCTATATTATATAAACTTATATTTTATTTTATTTTATTTTATTTACCATGGTTATTTTTTTCCTGAACATAAAATTTGTGGTAAAATACATTGTGCACAATTCAATTTAACAGATTTTGGGCTTGCTCTGAATTTTCAACTACTATATAATCGCATGGTCTCTGTGGCATCATTTGACTGCTAAAAACAGCTACTTGACACCTTTCTACCACTGCATCTGCCACCTAACTGAGTAGGATTCTTCAGATCTTTTAGGTTGATCACTTCTTAGATTCATATATGGTCCAAATAATCCTACACTTTGCCTTAAACATTGGCACTATGTTCCCTCCCTTCCCTCCCTGTGTGAATACTCCAAACTATATACCCCTCATAGCTCATGCACCTACACCCTTCCTCTTCCTCCCTCTCCCTCTATGGCAAGCACCTCCTAAATAAATTCTTCTCCCCTTTTGGCACTTTTCTATCCCTAAAAACCTCTTCCACTCTCATTTCACTTCTACCTCTTCAGGCCTTTCTTCCTGGTTGAGTTCCGCTCTTCCTAATTTTCACAAACCCCTTTGATACTTTTTATCTGTCCCTCTCTCCACTTTCATGATGTCATTAGGCATATACACGGTGCCAGGTGACTTTTATTCACCATACTCTGGGCTAAAGAAACGGCCTACTAATTTCAAGATTCTACCCTACTACTTCAGATTCAACCATCAGTCCTTCAATAAATGCTGGCTCTTCATTTTGGGCTGCTGTTTATTTGGAATTCACTTTATTACCTGTGGCATGACCATTGTTAACTTACCCTTTATCCAGTGTATGTGCATTCCCAAACAATCTTATCACAGTCTGAATTAATGATTCCAACTGTCTTGTTCTTTTCTATGCAACAAAATGCATGTTCAACAAAGGTTAAAAATATAGATTGGAAAAATCTACATTATGCACAGTGTCTTGCTAAAATGCTGAGATTCTGCATAAATGATTTAAACTACACTTGAATCTTTTCTTTTAGATACATTACATGTAGCCAATTCTTCCACTACTGACAATTATAAATTGTGCCTCATTGACAACAAGCACAGTGCTGTCATTTTGATAATGATGAATTTAGATCATACATCTTGAAAGTAATGCATATCGCTGATGTAAACCTCCATAGATTTACAGTGCACCATTCTAGAAGGGATGATCTCACAGCAGATTTACTTTAATTAGGGAAAGGAGTCCAAGAATAATGGGTCTCTGGGAGATCTTTGGAAAATTCAAAATGTAAATAAATCATTTTATTACCTGAATGTATCTGGCACACTTGTCCATGACTAAAGACTATCAATCAGTTTCACAGAAGTAAATAGAATGTGTGTTTTTTTTTTTTTTTTTTTTTTATAAGGTGCCCTGCATCCATGTATCCAAATAACAAAAACAGCAGTTGCATCAAATAATTGTTCAGGTGGAAAAGTTGTTGAGTTTGTTGGGTGCAAAAAAAAAAAAAAAAACAACTTACAAACACTGCCACTTGACCAAGTTCTGCAAAAGTTTGTATATGTACAGTCTATATCAGGGGTATTGAATTAAAATTCATGGAGGTCCGATTAGTAAAATCTTCTTCCAGCAGAGGTCCAGATTGCATTTTTGCGTGATGACTCGGATTCTTTACATCACAGCCCAGTTGTGCAGGCACAACAGCCCATTTATTTAAATGGGCTGCTGTGTTTGCGTTTTCTGCTTGGAAAAAGCCCTGGCACCTTTTTAAAAATGCAGTCGCATGAAAAGTGCATCTTGCGTTTGCACCATGCAATTTCCATGTGTAGGAAACCGCACCTTGTATTTCATTGCGTTTAAGAGTCAATGGTACCCCTGCACGCTTTCGGTGCAGCTGCTTATCCCCCTTCACATCACCCCCCACACACAGCACTGTCCCCCTTCACATCCCCACCCCCCCACACACACAGCACTGTCCCCCTTTACATCACCCCCCCACACACACACACACAGCACTGTCCCTCTTCACATCACCACCCCCCCCACACACACACCACTGTCCCCTTCATATATCACCCCCCAAAGTGCTGCCCCTTTCACATATCCCCCCACAGCACTGTCCCTCTCACATCCCCCCACTTCACTGCCCCCTTCACCTATCCCCCCACAGCACTGCCCCCTTCACCTATGCCCCACCGCACTGCCCCCTTCACATATCCCCCACAGCACTGCCCCCTTCACCTATCCCCCCACAGAACTGCCCCCTTCACCTATCCCCCCACAGCACATCCCCCTTTACCTATCCCCCCACAGCACTGCCCCCTTCACCTATCCCCCAACAGCACTGTCCCTCTCTCATCCCCCCAACATCACTGTCCCTCTCACATCCCCCCACAGCACTGTCCCTCTCACATCCCCCCCACAGCACTGTTCCTTTCACATCCCCCCAACATCACTGTCCCTCTCACATCCCCCCACAGCACTGCCCCCTTCACCTATCCCCCCACAGCACTGCCCCCTTCACCTATCCCCCCACAGCACTGCCCCCTTTACCTATCCCCCCAACAGCACTGTCCCCTTCACCTATCCCCCCAAAAGCACTGTCCCTCTCACATCCCCCCACAGCACTGCCCCCTTCACCTATCCCCCCAAAAAGCACTGCCCCCTTCACCTATCCCCCCACAGCACTGCCCCTTCACCTATCCCCCCAACAGCACTGCCCCCTTCACCTATCCCCCCAACAGCACTGCCCCCTTCACCTATCCCCCCACAGCACTTCCCCCTTCACCTATCCCCCCAACAGCACTGCCCCCTTCACCTATCCCCCCAACAGCACTGCCCCCTTCACCTATCCCCCCACAGCACTGTCCCCTTCACCTATCCTCCCAACAGCACTGCCCCTTTCACCTATCCCCCCAAAGCACTGCCCCCTTCACCTATCCCCCCACAGCACTGCCCCTTCACCTATCCCCCAACAGCATTTCCCCCTTCACCTATCCCCCCAACAGCATTGCCCCCTTCACCTATTCTCCCACCAGCACTGCCCCCTTCACCTATCCCCCCACAGCACTGCCCCCTTCACCTATCCCCCCCCCAGCACTGCCCCCTTCCTCTTACCCCCCCAACAGCACTGCCCCCTTCACCTATCCCCCCAACAGCACTGCCCCCTTCACCTATCCTCCCAACAGCACTGCCCCCTTCACCTATCCTCCCAACAGCACTGCCCCTTCACCTATCCCCCCACAGCACTGCCCCCTTCACCTATCCCCCAACAGCACTGCCCCCTTCACCTATCCTCCCAACAGCACTGCCCCTTTCACCTATCCCCCCACAGCACTGCCCCCTTCACCTATCCCCCCACAGCACTGCCCCTTCACCTATCCCCCCAACAGCACTGCCCCCTTCACCTATTCCCCCACAGCACTGCCCCCTTCACCTATCCCCCCAACAGCATTGCCCCCTTCACCTATCCTCCAAACAGCACTGCCCCCTTCACCTATCCCCCCACAGCACTGCCCCCTTCACCTATCCCCCCCAGCAGCACTGCCCTCTTCACCTATCCCCCACAGCACTGCCCCCTTCACCTAACCCGCCAATAGCACTACCCCCTTCACCTATCCCCCAACAGCACTGCCCCCTTCACCTATCTTCCCACAGCACTGCACCCTTTACCTATCTTCCCACAGCACTGCCCCCTTCACCTATCCCCCCAACATCACTGTCCCTCTCACACCCCCCAACAGCACTGCCCCCTTCACCTATCCCCCAACAACACTGCTGCCTTCACCTATCCCCCAACAGCACTGCCGCCTTCACCTATCCCCCCAACATCACTGTCATTCTCACATCCCCCAACAGCACTGCCCCTTCACATCCCCCTACACAACTGCCCCCTTCACACATCCCCCCAAAGCACTGCCCCATTCACATCCCCCTCACAGCACTGTCTCCCTTTACATCACCCCCCCCCCCCCACACACACACACACACACCACTGCCCCCTTATATCACCCCCACCGCACTGCCCATTTGCATCACCCCCACACACATACACAGCACTGCCCTGTTCACACACACCCCCATAGCACTGCCCCCTTTACATTAACACAGACCACTACCCTCTTAACATATCACCCCCATAGCATTGCTCCCCTTTACATGAATCCCCACACACCACACTACCCCCCTGCACATGACCCCTGCTCCCCAATCATCCTTCACAACTTCACAGCCCTGTCCTCCCTTCACTCTCCTACCAGGTATAGTTGCATAACTGAACATAACCAGGTCCGTGCTATGTGAATTGATGCAACATTAAGTATAACTAGGTCCGTCACTATATGGCTCGCGTCTGGATTACATGGATGGCCGTTACTGGCAATATCCCTGATTAAATATGGCGCCCACTGTATTTGGGTGCGGCTCAGATAGGGGTGGCAATGTTGTTGTTTGCTTGTTAATCTATGTGTATATAAGTGGTGAGTCAACACGCCGCCCGTGTCCCCAGGAAAACGTCATCTATGACGAAACGTGTCGGAAAGGCGTGCTGACGTCACCACGTGATACCCGGAAGTCGGAGGCTGCGTCCTGTGGATTCTGCCGTTTACAAGCGCTGTTTTTTCTCGTACACATGTGAGTTTTATACCTTATTTAATAAACTTTTTTGTCTTATATAAAAAAAATATGCCAATCTGTACCTATATCAGAGCAGCTCCCAGCGATCAGCTGATCCCTGGGCTCTCTTCTCTGCCCAGCTGACAGCTGCAGTGGGCCGGGCCGAGCACTGCAGCTGACGTCACCCGGGGAGGAGGGGAAGAGAGGAAAGAGAGAGCCGAGCAGTCACGTGATCGCTGGAAGCCGCTCTGCTATAGGTACAGATCTGCATATTTTTGATATAAGACAGGCACAGGAGCACTTAGTGTTATATTACAGAGTGGATGGGATTATTTTATAATAAATATCAGAGCAGCAGGAGTGGAGGGGCAGGCGCCGACACAGCAGACAGGCAGGGGGGGGGGAGGACACAGGAGATGAAGAGTAGATCTGCGGATGACGGAGGCACATACACTGACCACGGTGTCAGGGCTCAGCAGCCATGATATACTGTGGTCAGTTTACGGGGGGAGGGTAGAAACTGGCTGGATCAGCCAGGTTTTTTTAGGTGATATGGGGTGCCAAATGACACAGCACAATCACTGTGCTGTATAACATGTTTTAAGGAAACCGTATCTGTATCACTTTATTGGTGGCCATACACTATATGAAAAATCGCCCGGGATTCGGTCGTTTGGACAGTTCGGTCTTTTTTCAGCCAGTTAACGGGCACAAATTGATAATCGGTTGTGACGTTTTTGAGGCGAAAAAACGAAGGACAAATTTGGAAATTTTCTGCCGAACAAACGATAAATTTAAAGGTTAAATTGTTTCTCGTCCAAACTGTTTGCACTAGATATATGTGAAAATAATTATCGGTCCTTGTTTGTTTTAGGACAATGAGTTTGAACGATTTTTCGTATAGTGTATGGCCAGCATTAGAGTTCTCTTTATGACTGTTTTCATACAAGAATTACGCAGCTTATTACCAAGATTTACATATTTCCCAATTTGATTCAATTAGAAAAAAATATATGAATTCTTGGTAAAAGAATAGTTAATTGGAATTAAGACCATTTCCTTTTTGTATTACATATCATGGATGACAGACCTTTTTTTCAGATTTTGATTTGAGGTCTGTGGCTTTTAATTATGTTTCTAGAAAATGTATGTATGGATCAGTCATGCATGGCCCACTTTAGCCAATGAAAACGGAAGAAGGGGCAGTAAGGAGTAATAGAGATATGTAAGGGCCCTAAATAGAGTTCTCTTTATTTGCATTACCTCCTTTAATACTCTCCTGTCATTATTTTCACTGGTGATGGCTTATCCACAGGGAGTCAAGGCTGGTGCATCCACCTTTCGTTTTCATATACCACTAAGCTTTAAATTCACAATAGAGAAATATATAAAATTGTGAGCTTATTTGCATTGATGTAGCAGGAGAAAACATAATCACATAAAAAAGCAATTATCTGGGTTCCTGATTTTCCCTGCAAAGTAGTTAAAACACACAAATAAAAAATTACACATACAGCCTCTCACATTTCCATCTGTCTAAAAGAAACATAATGAAATGCTGAAATACTGCCTTTAATTTCAAAGGCTTTTTTTCTATTCAGACATTTGCTCTTATGTGTCAGTCAAAAAGGTCAGGAGCAACAGCGGGAGACAACAGGGGAGGGGGGGGGGGGGGGGGGTGATTGTTCTTTCTAATATAAATCATACATTATTGAGATAGAAAGGCTGCTTAGTGCTGATATCATTTAAAAGTAAACGATTCACCACTTAATTTAACCTTCTGTAGTAAAAATCAGTAATCTATATAACTTGGTTGATGTGTCAAAAATAATGACATCAATATCACTTAGGGCAGTCAAATACTCTAAATAAAAGGGGCCTATTTAAAACTATACATTGATTGTCAGTACTGGCAGTAGTTCCCTGGGTAACGGGGTTAAAAAGAAGAACAAATCTGAAAGTCTTTTTAAGGGTTACTAACAAAAGAGTACACCTTTAGGTCATACCATGATATGGTGGACCTATGCACATACCATTGTCTATTCTTGCAACCCAGCCAGAAACCTTATAAGTAAGCCATCCAATTTACTTCACACAAGATAAGACTTGGAGTTGGGGGTAGGCTCAATATTCTGGGTTGTGACCACACAAAATAGTGGTGAAATCCAGGACCAGTTCATCACTAAGCTAAGGCCACTATAGAACAGTCTCCTGCCTCTATTGAATGCATTGCTCTCTCCATCAGAACAAGCCCCCCTGTTCCTTTTACCAGAGCACCACATAAATCCCTCAGAGATGCCCAGAAACATCCAAAACATCTGCTGGCAAATTTAGGAAATGTACCAGAGGAGCTATAACTTGGAGAAGAGAGCTGGCAGACACAATACAAAGCAATGGGGGCACAATGGTTGGCTGGCTCTAAGTGAGGAATTGCTCATTTAGAGCCAGCCTCCACACAGGGAATCTTACAGGAAGAATAACAGTCATCAAAGAAACGGTCATAAACGTTATATTGGCTTTTTATCTCAAGCAGTATATGCTGATACATGAAAAAAAAAACTGGTTTAACAATGGGCATTGTTCTAAAATCCCAGTGAGCAGAGCTCTGTAACATGGCCTTTGCTGTGGCCCATATTCTGACCCCTGTACCAAGATTGTATCATCATGCTTAAGGTAATTGTAGCCATATTAGGGCATTTGCAACAAAAACAACAGTCCATCATAATGTGTTAGGAAAAGCTTTTAGGGGTGTTTTTACTTTTTTTGAGTCCAAGTACGAATGATACTCAACATTTTAGCAAAATGTTAGGTAGGGCAAAAAAGAATATATGGGGCGGGGTGCAAAAGTCACAGAGGTAAGAATGGTCTTAAACTGTTAAACTGTTACTGTTATAGTGACTTAGAGTACCAAGGTTCACACTTTACATTGAATTAACATTTATATAACCTCAATGTCAAAAAAGTTGGGACACTGTAACAAAAATCTACATAAAAACAGAATGTAATGAATTGCAATTCTCATAAACCCATATTCTATTCACAATAGAAAATAGAAAACACATCAAATGTTTGCATGGAGAAAATGTACAGTTTTAAGAAAAAAATAAGATACGGTAATTTTGACATTTTTTGGCAGCAGCATGTCTCAAAAAACAGCCCAACAAAAGCTGTCAGACTAAGTAGTACTAAGAGCTGGAAGAACATTTTGCAACTAATTAGAATAACTACTTCTGGACTGCCCACGTATATATACTGTCGCAGGGCAGCCCTTCAGGGCGAAATCACGTACCTGTACATCATTTCTGGCGACCAGCTCCCGCTTTGAATGGACATGGTAGGAGCCAATCAACAGATCCGGTGGACCTGCATTCCCTGGAGGGGCAGAACGGCGGTCTGACTATGTAAACAAGGCAGATCGCTGTTCTGTCAGAGGGGAAGATGGAGATTCTGTGTTTCTGCTAATCAGGAACACAGGTCTCTGTCTTCCCCCAGTCAAAGCACCCTCCACACAATTAGCAAGCATTCCCAGGCGTTATCGCCCCTGATCCCACACAGTGGATCGCCCCTGATGTAAACCCCTTCCCTGCCAGTTTCATTAGTACAGTGACAGTGCATATTTTTTTTTTTAGCACTGATCACTGTATTAGTGTCACAGGTCCCCAAAAAGTGTCACTCCCATGTCAAAATTTTTCGCCCCAATGTCGCAGTCCCGCTAAAAAAAACGCTGATCACCACCATTACTAGTAAAAAAATTAAAAAAATAAAAATTCCATTAATCTATCCATAGTTTGTTGACGCTATATCTTTTCCGCTAATCAATATATGCTTATTGGGATTTATTTTTACCAAAAACATGTAGCAGAATACATATTGGCCTAAGATGATAAAGAAATTAAATTTTTACATTTTTTTATTGGATATAAAAAATATTGTTTATTTATTTATTTATTTATTTTCAAAATGGTCAAATTTTTTCGTTTATAACGCAAAAAAAAAAAAAAAAACTGCTGTGGTGATCAAATACCACAAAAAGAAAGCTCTATTTGTGGGGGAAAAAAAAGACATCAAGTTTTATTTTTGTGCAGCGTTGCAATTTTCAGTTACAATAACGCAGTGCCGTATTGCAAAAAATAGCCTGGTTTATGAAGGGGAGTAAACCTTCTGGAGCTGAAGTGGTTAATTGCCAACAGATCAGTAACATGATTGGGTATAAAAAAAGAATCTTAGGGAGTCAGAGTGTCTCAAAAGTAAAGATGGGCAGAGGTTCACCAATCAGAAAAGCTGTGTTCAGAAATGGTCAATTTCGGAAAAATGTTCCTCAGGCCAAAATTGCAAAGATTTTAAATATATCATCATATACACAGTATGTAATACAATCAAAAGATTCAGAGAATCTGTAGAAGTCTCTGTGCAAGGGGCAAGACCTAAAAATGGAAAATTGTATGTAGCACCCTCCTAGGTAGGTGCTAGGAAAACCTGTCTGCTTATCAGGGGGGCCTAATTGTTCAGCTAGGCTGTCATGTGTTTCCAGGTGTGACTGTTGAGCTTGGGGAGTCACCCCACTGTATCCAATGAGGGCTCTCATTGGACAGTGGAGGAAACCTGGCCAATAGCACACCAGGGCTTGTATCTACCCCAGAGGGCAGAATCTGCAGCAGTGCATCCTGGGAGGGGATATAAGTCTGAGGGGAGCACATGACAGGGTGTCTTTGGCGGGAAGCAGAGTCCCAGGAGGAGGGTGACGGCTGTCTCTCCTCCTGTCAGCAACAGGAAAGGTGTCCTTGGCGGTATGCCTAGAGGACAGAAGGTTGAGCTAAGCTGCAGAGAGGGATCCAGTGTGCTGTGGAACGTGTGGAGCTGCTGGGGCAGAAGTTTCCAGGAAAGCAGTGTCGCGAGTACTGTAAACTGCCTAGAGGTCTGCCTAGGATAGGGGACCACTCCAGAAGGTCAGAGGGATCCAGGAGCCAGCTAACCAGGAGGAAACTTAGAAAGGGGGTGCCTGAGTCTAAGCCCTGAAGAGAAGTGTGTGTGTCAAGAGGGTGCCGGTGCGGGCCCTGAAGTGTTAAGCATTGCAGCAGATGTACAAGTAGCTACCCCAAAGGTAAGTGTTAAGGGAGCTTCTACAAGGATTTTGTGCCACAGGAAAATGACAGGAGTCAGTCCAGTGCTAACAGACCGCAAGTCAGCGTTCATTAGCGCCAACCGGCGTTGGCCAGCATTCAGCCAGCGTCAAGTCAGCAGGCATTTTTCCAGCTGTCCCCCTAATATTGTGCATAGTTGAGCCAGAAGAGTATCCCACTCATCTCTTCTCCCATCCAAGTTCTCAATAAAGCAAAAAACCCAAAGATACTGGACTAATTTTTGTCGTAGTGCTCACACTTGGAGAATATGCCTAATTGTGCTACTGTTGCTAGCGGTAACCCTGGCGGACCCATATTCAGCAAAACGGCTGGGAATCCTGCTACATGTATCAAGTACTTACTGTAATTTTCCTTTCCTGACGCCAATCCATGGCGGCATACAATTGATATAGCTCCGCCCCCTATATCCACGCACAGGACCTGTTTAAATCTATAAAAGTCTGACTGAGAGCAACCTCCCCCATTCTCCGTATAAAGCACAAAGATCAGAGGGAGGGTTCATATGCTGCCATGGATTGCCATCAGGAATTAAAATGACAGTAAGTATTTGATACAATTTTCCATTTTCCTGATGCCAACATGGCAGCATACATATGATAAACAGCTAGCTATACAGAGAGGGCTAAAAAGTACAGTCAAACTTTATTACAATGGACATAGAAGCCTGGATCGTCATTCTGTTGAAGTTCATTGATGTATAAGCTCGCGGATTTTCCCTGTAGTGCCGTAGGCAAGTGCACCATGCCAACCAACCTGCTGCTTTGCAGAGGTCTCTATAGGCAAATTCCCAAATTTAAAGATGTAAAAATGTACCTAGCTGAATCAGCCTGCATCACTTCTGGAGGCTCTTGCCTGGCTGCACTGTAAGTTTTCTGGATGACTTTGACTCTCCAAGATGACAAGGTTTTGCTATAGGTACTCCCTACAAACTTGCCTGATGGAAACACAAACAGCCTTCTGGAGGATTTTACCTAGCAACTTGCTTAAAGGTAGGCACCAAGTACTGGCATGAGTGGTGACAATGATCCCGAATAATAAACCTACCGGATGGGATCAAGTGAGGGTCCCCTGACATACCCATCACTAGAGGCTCCTGCATATCTGGAAGGAAGCACATTGAATCGGCTGCCTTTTGCATTGCAAAAAGAAAATTCATTGGATGTCCAGAGAATCCAGTGTGCCCAGGGTAGCATGGGGATGCAAGACATCATCTATTCCAAGTGACTCCTGCATTGGAAAGCTGACAACTAATTGGCCCATTCAAAAAGGAGGTAAAAGTGCTTGTGTGAGTATTGAACTGGGGCTCCGTATGTGAGCCAACAGTAGAATACCATTCAAGTAATAGTGGATTTGAAGCAACCCCATTTCCTCAGAGGAGCTACACAGAGATTAGAACCTCCATAAAGGTCATTGGTGAGGCGGATAGCCCTGAAAGGAAGACCCATAAACTGGAAATGTCAATCTTACACCGAGACTCAGTTTCTTTAAAGTCAACACTGGTCTTCTTTGTACGGGACACAGTGGAGAATAAAAGCCTGTAAATCTCTTTCAGGGTAGACTTAGAATAATTCCCCTTTACAGTCGTATAATATTTATGTAATCAGAAAAGACATCCACCTTCTGAGGGGAATGTGCTATTCTAGTCAGGATGAAGAAATGTTCTGGAGGGTGATGTCTAAGTAACAGTTTTACTGTAGATGAAACCCCTGGATCCCAAAAAATGGGCTTTACCATTTGTGCACACATTCGGCCACCCTAGTCCCCTCACACTAGCCTGGGGGGGGGGGGGTCTCCCATCAACCAGACTCCTGTAGTGGATGATGGAGGGATTAAAAAGGATCATGGCTGTGTGTCCTTCAGAAAGGTGCCCTTGCACACCCTTCCATTAGCTCTTGAAGTTTTCCATTCTGGCAAAAAGATCGTGAGTCCTGGAATGTAGAGTGGACTAAAATATCAGAAAGAACTCACCGGAGCCTCGACCTCATATGAAGAGGAAGGTCAGACTAACCACCGATTGCTCCTGGAATAGTGCTTAGCATTAGGATATACATATGACTTTTAATTGTGGCCAATGAAGAGTGTTCGACATTTCAAGGATGTGTGCCGCTTTATGAAACTTAAACCCTGTTATACGGCAATCAAGAGCCAACTGCGAGCACCATCTATCTACACAGTAAACTGAGGATAACCAGAATTGAGCGGCGGAGAGTCTCTTGGAATAGTCAAAACTTCTAGTCAGAGGGAAAATTTTCATCATACAGGTACTTATGACCACCCTGCCTGAGGACAGGTTTGTTGACCAAGGACTGGGCTTTAAAGCACTCTTCATTGTTGCTGAATGCAGCATTGCCTTAGGGGAACATTGATAACAACAAATGCTACTTCATCTACAAGATTCTTTGATCACTTAAGCTCACCAAGAGCACTAATAATCTGCTCTTTCAGTGATTCATGGGTGATGGAGACCTCCACTCAGTCCCAACTCTGCTACGCTTGCAACAAAGTACTGTGATCACTGGCTTACAAGCACCCCCTGAGTCTTGACATAAATCTCTCAGATATCCATCAATTGTAGATACAGCCATACAGCCATAATCCTGACAAAATGTATAGGGCACTATCCACAGACATTTAAGTCTGGTAATAGCTCCAGCCCGCAGGCCCAGCACCTCCTGGGCGAGACCTGCAAGGATGGATGAGCCGCTGTCCACACTGGACTTGTCACGACATGGCAACACTCTTTTAGCCTGACCTTAAGCAAGAGGGAGGGCAGGCTAAGTTACATCAGGAGATGAAGGCCACACTCATGGAAAGGCACTCTTCTTTCTCTTCCTACTTACCAGACTGATGGTCCCTACCTAAGCACATGGAGGTCTAGGCTATGTGGCAGAAAGTTCCTTTTGGAGCAAGGAGGATGTCAGCGCTGTGCAGAAAGAAAAAGAATCAAACTTAAAGAAAGAAGCAGATAATAGGCATGTTCCTGAATTATTTCCACACTTCCGCATTCACCTGCAGCATAGGCAAGGAAAACCGAAGATGTTCCCAGTGCAAAAACCACCTCGCGCAAGCGTGAGCCTGTACATGCCATAGCAAAGATGGCTGCTACACAAGGCCCTCTGCACAGTCCATGCATGGACACCATAACCAGCCCTGAGACTGGAAACAGCCACAAACCCTGGACCAGACTGTTCACACACGCACGTTGGTCAAAGGAAAAGCCACAGATGAAAGGAAAAAACTGCAGAAAAAAAAAATAATTACTAGAACGAGCACATTTTGCGATTATTATCATATAAAAATTGTACAGTGTGGAGTGATCTTTTCAATGGTCAGTCCACCCCTTGGGCTGATATGAGGAAACTCTGATCTATTGGGGGTCTATAAGTGGGGGTGTTGCTGACTGCTGATCTAATGGTTTGTCACTAACCATTAGATCAGCAGTCAGTACCCCCTCTTAGAGACCCCCATTAACTCACAGCCCCCTTATATCAGTGCCCCCTCCTTCCTTAAAGACCTCCAGAGATGAGAGAGGTCCCCCTTACAGCATCACCCCCTGCCTTCTTAACCACTTCCCAACCACCCGCCACAGGTATACTGCGGCATGCAGCTCCCCCTGCGCAAACCGACATAGGTGTACGTCTGTCACGCGCCTGCAGCTAGGGGGCAAGCGTGCGCCACCCCCACTCGGTAGCGGGGATGCTGATGCACAGGGCAGGCGGCTCCGATTGCCGCCTGACACCCTCAATCATTCCCCGCTGAGAGAGAAGGATGGGCAGCTGTTGTAAACACAGCTAACCGTTCTTCTCTCTGAAATTATCACAGAGCGCCTGTGATCCTGCTATATAGAAACACAGGTCTCTGTGATCTATATTATGTTATGAGTCACGCGCTGTCCAAGGAAATATCTAAATACAATAAATACTTCCTAGATGCTGCATGTACCATTACTGAAAACCATGCAGTAAAGGAACTTGTAGTGAGGGTTAGGGGGTACAGCGCTTCTGGGAAGTAATGAAACTAAAATAAAATATTGCAGTGGAACTCCAATAGGGGTGTAATAAATGTGAAAAAATAAATTAAACTGTGTATCTCATTTATGTATCAATATACTTTGTGTAAAGTGCATAAGTGTATTCAATCATTAGAGTGGATCATACTATAAAGCATCCAATACAACGTGCAAAAAATATGAATAAATAGATAAAAAATATACGCAATCTTATCTCAAATAAAAACAATATAAAATGAATATACTCAAGTGATAAATAAAGTGCTCAGTGCAATCTATAATCCATTGATTCATATATCAAATATAAACAAATTAAGTGACAGGTAAAGTGTTAAGTGCATTCGACAGTGATGTGCATATTCTCACACAGTCCTTTAAAATAATGCAGGTGACTCAAATAGTTCAAAGGTGGGGAAGAAGGGAATGTACTCCAATGGTGTGTCCAGATAGAGTTAATATCATATAGGGATTCTGCCCTCTACCTCACACAGTGTAGAAGATAGTGGGTTGCTTCTTCTCACTTTTGTGCCCCTATAGGTGTACTAATCTCTCACCTCCAAATATCTCATTATACGCCTTATAAACTCTGGCCCGGACTCCTCTCCACTCCTTCCCAGATTTCCAATGAATAGAGGTGCCTCGGATGGATCGGCTTTTACAGCTTTCCCAATGGCCAGCGAATCTCAAAAGTAAAGTGCTCACAATAGTGCAATATTGCCATATAGATTCAATTTATTGAAGTAGATTAAAAAGACTTACATTGGTCTTTTAAAAAAAGCGCCTTAGGTTAACAAACCAAGAGGATCGCGGTCCTCACTTCCGCGTTCGTGCGTCACTTCCGGTAGCGGCCCTACGCGTTACGCCACTTCCGCTCACGTGGCTTCTTCAGGGGATTTTCTTTTTAATCTACTTCAATAAATTGAATCTATATGGCAATATTGCACTATTGTGAGCACTTTACTTTTGAGATTCGCTGGCCATTGGGAAAGCTGTAAAAGCCGATCCATCCGAGGCACCTCTATTCATTGGAAATCTGGGAAGGAGTGGAGAGGAGTCCGGGCCAGAGTTTATAAGGCATATAATGAGATATTTGGAGGTGAGAGATTACTACACCTATAGGGGCACAAAAGTGAGAAGAAGCACCCCACTATTTTCTACACTGTGTGAGGTGGAGGGCAGAATCCCTATATGATATTAACTCTATCTGGACACACCATTGGAGTACATTCCCTTTTTCCCCACCTTTAAACTATTTGAGTCACCTGCATTATTTTAAAGGACTGTGTGAGAATATGCACATCACTGTTGAATGCACTTAACACTTTATCTGTCACAGAGGGCCTAATTCAGTATAAGTTTGGAGTAGAGCTGCTCACTTCTCCAGAAATAACTCCAGCCTAAACTCATTGCATCCTAATTAGGTAAGTGGCTGGAGTTAAACCATCAACTAGATGCTTTAATGAATTCGGAGTTGGAGTTAACTTAGACTGAATTCGGGTTTGGAGTTAACTTAGGCTGAATTTGAGTTTGGAGTTAACCAAATTCCCTTTGTGTTTTTCATAAAAGGAAATTTGTCTATTCTGAATCACTATTACACAGCAATGTCATCTATTATGGTTTATTTTAATTTTAAGGTATAGTTATGTATCTTATGTGTTTTAACCTTTAGATTTTCTAATAGCAGACTACACAGCTGTCTAATTAGCAGTCTTCATTCTTTATTCATCTGAAACTTTCAGGCATATCTGATTGTATTCAGCACTTTGGTGTAGTGGGCTAAGCTCACAGCTAAAGATTGCTAGGTCATGAGTTCAAGGCCAGACCATGATAACACCCTGTGTGCCATAATTTTTTTTGGCCACATAGTAATACATTGGCTACATCACCTAAAATTGCATGTCAATGGCCATGTATATTCAAGAAACAAACATGCATATGTGCAGAGTGCAATTATGCATTTGCCAAGTTTCAGTATTTATTTATAGCTGTCTAAAATTTAGAAAGGTGATGGCACACTTGGGATTTGAACTCATGCTCTCAGTGTTTATAGCCAGGAACACTAACCACTGAACCATTGAGCTGAGCATGATTACCCCTGGAATATTTATTCCCATGTTTCAATAGTTAACCACTTCCTTACAGGGCAGTTACACCCCTTCCTGCCCAGGCCAATTTTCAGCTTTTTATACTGTTGCATTTTGAATGACAATTCCGCGGTCATGCAACCTTGTACCTAACACAAATGTATCACAGTATTTTCATTAAAAAAATAGTGCTTTCTTTTGGTGGTATTTGATCACTGCAAGGTTTTTTTTCTATTGGCAAAAAGAACACCTAAATGTTTGACCCCTAAAATAATGTGTTTTTGTTTATGTAATAAAATTTGGTAAATCAATATGTTTTTTGTTGCACTGACGAGCATTGAAGAGGCTGCGCTGGCAGGCACTGATGAGACACTAATAATATGCAGCACTGATAGACAGATAGGTGGCACTGATATGCAGCATTGATGGGCATTGATAGGTGGCACTGATGGGCAATGATTGGCACTGGTGGGCAGCACTGAAAGATGGTAATGATGGGCAGCACTGATGAGGAGGGCACTAACAGGTTCCCTGAGCACTGATTGGCATCAATGGTGGCATGGGTGGGCATCCCTGGTGGCTCTAGTGGCATCCCCCAAGGGTCTGCACTGGTAATCAATGCTCTGATTACAAGCACAGACCCCCCCCCCCACACACACACACTTAATTTGCATATGAATGCCATTTCTTCACAGCTGAAAGTGGCCCTCACCATGATTAGCCAGTTGATTGTGACCACTTGCTGGAATGTGTGCAAGCCAATGTGGTGTCATTTCTGGTCCAGGGCGAACGCCAATGTGCCATTTGCAATTTATTGTAAAGAGATTTTGCTTTATTTTAAAAATGGCGCACACAGACAACTAAAATGTATTGGAAATGTTTTACCCAGGCCAGTGATGGTAACCCTTAACCCCCCCCCCCCAAGATGTTTTTGCCCTACATTTCCCAAAATGCTCATGTACTCTGCAGTGTAGGTGAGCATCATGGGAAATGTTACAAAACACCTGTGTTGCCAAGGTTCATCATCACTGACCTAAGCCAACTAAAAAGGCGAGTGAGCGCTGTAGCAATCTTTTATTTAGTAATCATTTTTAGTGATTTTTTTATTAAATGTTTTGGTTACATTCATCCACAGAGGCTGAAGGGAAATTTGGTATTATTCCTTAATTTATATATTTTTAGCTAAATATATACATAAACACTTTAATTTTTTCTTAAAATTTACCACACACACCCCCCACACACACACACCCCACACACACACACACACCCCCCACACACACACACACACACCCCCCCCACACACACACACACACACACACCCCCCCCACACACACACACACACACACACACCCCCCCCACACACACACACACACACACACACACACACACCCCCCACACACACACCCCCCACACACCCCCCACACACACACACACACCCCCCACACACACCCACACACACCACACCCCCCACACACACACCACACCCCCCACACACACACCACACCCCCCACACACACACCACACCCCCCACACACACACCACACCCCCCACACACACACACACCACAACCCCCACACACACACACACCACACCCCCCACACACACACACACCACACCCCCCACACACACACACACACCACACCCCACACACACACACACCACACCCCACACACACACACACACCACACCCCACACACACACACACACCACACCCCACACACCACACCCACACCCCCCACACACCACACCCACACCCCCCACACACACACACACCCCCCACACACACACACCACACCCCCCACACACACACACCACACCCCCCACACACACACACCACACCCCCCACACACACACACCACACCCCCCACACACACACACCACACCCCACCCCACACACACACCACACCCCACCCCACACACACACCACACCCCACCCCACACACACCACACCCCACACACACACACCACACCCCACACACACACACCACACACACCACACCCCACACACCCCACACCCATACACACTTTGCTGGAGTAAAGGGAGAAACCCTACCCATGTTCATACTGCACTGCCATTGCACACACACACAAAAAATACAAGAAATTGATTACATTCAATAGACACAAAAGGTATCTGAATTACATCTAGACAAATAAGAAAAGAAAACAAAAAACCAGGAGCTGTGTACAAATGAATAAGCTTTATTGAACATGTATAAAACATCAGTAATCACTCAAGCAAGCATGTGAAATGTGAAATGTGAAATGCCCCCCAAATCAAGTAATTTTTATTCAAATTACAGTGCAAAAAGATACAACATATGATGGATAGATAGAGCTTACAATATCCAAAAGTCAAGCAAAATAAGTTGTAGACACCTTAGTATTAAGCATTAAACATACCCAACATACTTTTATGTTAATTGTTTGCATGAGCCGGTCTTTCCATTTAAATACCATCAAATCAGTAGAACATACAGCTACACAGAGGCATGAAAATTAAAAAAAAACATGTATAGAGTACATAAAGACACACTTTGCAAAAACTATACCAAACAGTTAGAGCATGAAAAGTATTCATCCAAAAGAATACACTTACTGCAATATGGATCATTAGGCATGCCAGCAAACCCCCCACCCCCAAAAGCAAATTCGGACATAAAGACCTGTGGCCCTTCCACAGGCCAAATGATATGATCTCATACATCCCTTTATATAACCTTGGTTAAACTACACCCACCCAGTATAGGAAACGCCCAGCAAAGTAATTAATTGGGTCTGTTGGTTCCTAAACCAAAATCACCAGTTCACTAATGAATGAGTGTTTGGCTGGCCATCCATGATCAAAGTTTCTTACAAGTCAACACACATAAGAAATGCTTTCAATAATCTCAGCATGAGCACAAAGTGGCTTTTTCATTTAGACTAATGCCTCGTACACACGTACCGATCGTCAGCCGACCGATCGGCCGTCTTTTGTCCAGGGCTGTCCTGTCTGTTGAAAACTGCAAAAGACTGCACACAAATTTTGTCGGCCAACAACAGACGACTGCAGAAGTGATGTCATGTGATGGTTAACTTTCCGTGTGTTTTTTCTTTTCTGAGCATGCCCAGTCTTGCAAATCTGCTGATTGTCGGCCGAATTCTGTACTGACTGGCGAACAATCGGCCGTTCTGGTGTCGGCATACAAACATTTTAATGCTTGCACGACAGATTCTGTTCGGCCGAAAATGCGCTGTCGGCTGTCGGAAGCATCATACTAACAAGCCTACAATCGGCCGATCGGTCGTCGGCCTAATGTTTACGGCCGACAATCGGTATGTGTGTACGAGGCTTAAGGCTGGCCATACATGTTCCAATTTTCTTACAATTTTCTGTCCAATTTTCTTGAAATTTACCTTCAAGTATGTAGTACAAAGGCCTGCCTAATTGGATACAAGTGAATGTGTTTTTTAGCTTTGACCTCACATTATGTGGTTTGTGGTAGATCTACCAGAAAATTGTACAACAAAAGTTGAACATGTATGGCCAGCTTAATGGGCCATACACACTATAATGCCTCGTACACACGTACCGATCTTTGGCCGTAAATATTCGGCCGACGACCGATCGGCCGATTGTAGGCGTGTTGGTATGATGCTTCCGACAGCCGACAGCGCATTTTCAGCCGAACAGAATCTGTCGTGCAGGCATTAAAATTTTTTTTGGCCAACACCAGAACGGCCGATTGTTCGCCAGTCAGTACAGAATTCGGCCGACAATCGGCTGATTTGCAAGACTGGGCATGCTCAGAAAAGAAAAAACACAGGGAAAGTTAACCATCACATGACATCACTTCTGCAGTCGTCTGTTGTTGGCCGACAAAATTAGTGTGCAGTCTTTTGCAGTTTTCAACAGACAGGACAGCCCTGGACAAAAGACAGCCGATCGTTCGGCCGACGATCAGTACGTGTGTACGGGGCTTAAGATTTTCTGAAGACTTTTTCCTTTAGATTTACCAAAACCATATAATATGAGGTCAAACCTAAACACTTTCAATTTGTATGCAATCTTGCAGGCCCTTGCACTACATAGAAAAGGTAAATCTGAAGGAAAAAGTCTTCGGAAAATCTTATAGTGTGTATGGCCATACATGTTCAATTTTTGTTGTACAATTTTCTGATAGATTAACCACAAACCACATAATGTGATGTCAAAGCTAAACAACACTTTCACTTGTATCCAATTAGGCAGGCCTTTGTACTACATACTTGAAGGTAAATTTCAAGAAAATTGGACAGAAAATTGTAAGAAAATTGGATCATGTATGGCCATACACACTATAAGGTTTTCTGAAGACTTTTTCCTTCAGATTTACCTTTTCTATGTAGTGCAAGGGCCTGCCAGATTGCATACAAATTGAAAGTGTTTAGGTTTGACCTCATATTATATGGTTTTGGTAAATCTAAAGGAAAAAATCTTCAGAAAATCTTATAGTGTGTATGGCCCATTAGTCTTAATAAAAAAAGCCACTTTGTGCTTATTCTGAGGTTATTCAAAGCATTTCCTATGTGTGTTGACTTGATGTAGTAATTTTTTATATATATATATCTTTTTTTTTTTTTGGGTTGTTGAATTCTGAGTTCTGGGGTTGCACTGCATATGTTCAATCAATTTGCAAATTCTCAGATTTGCAAGCTCAAACACTGCTATTTTTCAGAGTGTAATGTGGCTCTATATAGGAAGCAACACATATGGCTCCCCACTCAACAAATATATTCATTTCACACATATACAATGTTTTATTTTTGGGGTGTTGCTTGTCATATATAACAACAGACAGTTGTAGGTAGTTCAGGGATTTGAACACCCAAATACATTGTTGCAAGGCAGCTGTGCTAACCACTTGGATATTTTGGTCAGTTTATTTAATCAAGCTCAAGCTCAATACATATTTGCAACATTTTTGCAAAACACAATTTACACAAACATAATCACTTTGTTACATTTATTTCATAATATATGCCACTGATAGTTTCTTAGCCTATCAATTTAAGTTTAAAATACAAATTTTTCACAGAAATAAATGTTTTAAACACCTATATATAATTTCCAGCATGCAGGATTATTTTTAAAAATTTGTTGATTTTATACAGTTTCACTAAACTAGGTTAATTATTTGGGAATTGTGGTCTCTGAGGTTTTTTTTTTTTTTAGTTTCTTGTTATCTTTATACCAAGCATACATGCACTGGCACCTTAAGAGCCCATTCACATTGAGGCGACACGACTTCGGGGGGTGACCTGTGAAGTCGCGTGCACCGCTGTGCACTGCGACTTGCAGAGACTTCACATACTGGAAGTCTATGCAAGTCGCTCCGAGGTCGCCCCAAAGTGGTACAGGACCCTTTTTCTAAGTCGGAGTGACTTGTGTCGCTCCTATTAGAACGGGTCCTGTACTACTCAATGGACCCCGACATACCGCGACTTGTCAGGCTGACAAGTTGCCTGACAAGTCGCGCTAATGTGAATGGGCTCTAAAAATTAATATAGTTTGATTCAATTAGTCCATCAAAAAATTTTAATAAATAAAAATTATTTGAGCTTGAATTGGGTCTAAATAGAATATATATATAATTTTTTTTTTTTTAAAGTACAAATCACACATGCTTTGAAAAAAATGTCATTAGCTTTAGGTAGTTAAGTGGTTAGCACCGCTGCCTTGCAACAGTGTATTTGGGTGTTCGAATCCCTGAACTACCTACAACTGTATGTTGTTATATATGACAAGCAACACTAATACGGCTTCTCCCCAAAAATGAAACATTGTATATGTGTGAAATTAATATATTTTTGGGGTTGGTTAGATATAGGAAGTAACAATAATATATAGTTTTTTGCATATATATATATATATATATATATATACACACATATGCAAAAAAACATATATTATTGTTACATTCTATATCTAACCAATCCAAAAATATATTAATTTCACACATATACAATGTTTAATTTTCGGGGAGGAGCCGTGTTAGTGTTCCTTTTCATATATATATATATATATATATATATACACATAGGCAAATCAATAAATAAAACATATATATATATATATATATACATATAATTATTTTTGGGTATCTATCTATCTATCTATCTATCTATCTATCTATCTATCTATCTATCTATCTATCTATCTATCTATCTATCTATCTATCTATCTATCTATCTATCTATCTATCTATATATATATATATATATATCTATATATATATATATATATATATATATATATATATATGTGTGTGTGTTTATATATATATATATATATATATATACACACACACACATATATATATATATATTTATGTATAGATATATATTTTTTTGTGATTCATATATATATATATATATATATATAGACATACATAGATATGTGCAAAAAAAATTAAAAAAAAAAAAAAAAATTTTATTAGCGCCGGAATAGCGCCGTTTTACCGCGAATTTGTTATTTTTTATTTTCAGCCTAGTTTTTGGTTTGGAGCATGCTCACATGGGCTATCTGCCAGAAATTGACTCTGGAGCTATTTTTGCATTTTACACTTTTATTAATATCTTTTTTTCTACTTAACATTTTCACACAGTTTAAAAGCAGTTTAGCTCAAAATCATATAACACATCTTTCCCACACATTTTTTATTTTTTTCCTGCCATATTTTGTGATTTTGAAAAAATTAGTCCACCTTTTAGCTGGACTGTTTTTAAGTCCAGTCCTGACATTAGTTGATCTTAATGAATCTCACAGTTGGCGTTATTTTCCGCCCGCCGTTCTTTGAATACCAATTTCAGACTTAAAAATTCTCCGGTTCACAAAATCCCGCCGAAAAGCCATTTCTCCGTACTATGAATCAGGCCCATAATTTGTTTATATTTGATATTGGAATCAATGGATTATAGATTGCACTGAGCACTTTATTTATCACTTGAGTATCACTTGAGTGTATTAATTTTATATTGTTTTTATTTGAGAGAAGATTGCGTATCTTTTTTATCTATTTATTCACATTTTTTGCACGTTGTATTGGACGCTGTTTTATTGTATGATCCACTCTAATGATTGAATACACTTATGCACTTTACACAAAGTATATTGATACATAAATGAGATACACAGTTTAATTTATTTTTTCACATTTATTACACCCCTATTGGAGTTCCACTGCAATATTTTATTTTAGTTTCATCACTTCCCAGAAGCGCTGTACCCCCTAACCCTCACTACAAGGTCTCTGTGATTGTTTCACAAGCCATGCCCCTCACAGTTAGAAACACGCCCCTAGGTACACATTTAACCTCTTGATCCCTTACTGTGTTAACCCCTTCCCTGCCTGTGTCATTATTACAGTAACAGTGCATATGTGCATATTTTTAGCACTGATTACTGTAGTAATGTTACTGGTCCCCCCAAAAGTGTCAAAAATGTCGCAGATCGCCGCCATCACTAGTTAAAAAAAAACAATAAAAATGACATAAATCTTTCCCATAGTTAGTAGGCGCGATAACTTTTGCGCAAACCAATCAAAATACGCTTATTAAGTAGAAGGAAACAAATTGATTTTTACATTTTGGGGGGGGGGGGGGGAATGTTATATAGCAGAATGTGAAAAATATATATATTTTTTTTTCAGAATTGTCACTCTTTTTTTGTTTATAACGAAAAAAAATAAAAATTGCACAGGTGATCAAAATACTACCAAAAGAAAGCTTTATTTGTGGGAAAAAAGGGACATCAATTTTATTTGGGTACAGCATCGCACGACCGCGCAATTGTCCATTAAACGCAGTGTCGAATCGCAAAATATGACCTGGCAAAATATGACCTGGTCATTAAGGGGGAAAATCTTCCGGTCCAGAAGTGGTTAAAGATCTCCATTTATATTGCCTTAGCAGCGGGAATCAGTATTTGCTGCATGCAATGTGTGGGAGCCAGAGCTGGGGGCAGAGTTGGGAGACGGAGCAGCTCTATAGCTATGTCAGAATATTTATACTGCTCTGAATATAACAGTGTCTATTTATGTCAATAAGCAAAGATCTGTGAGGTAGGAGAATCTCAACTTATTTCCACAAATCAATATGTAGCGAATTATTTTTAATTGATTAATTTATTTTTAAAAGCATATACCAATCTTAGTGAAGACAGTCTACCGTAAGGAATACATATAAGAATATTTATTCACAAGACATGTATTCACAATAAATGATCAAACTGGAAATGACAAAAAGAGATAACCTTACACAAAATACAAACTTCAAACAATAATTGCAATGTGATATTTAGCTCAATAATGAAAGTAAAAATGAAACAAGATTACCTTTTCTCAGGTATTGCATAAACCATAGGTAAGTATTCTATACAAACAGACCACAATTGTTTGCGAATTGCACAGCCGACAGTCACTCCACTGCAGATGGAGCGAGAATAAGCTATGCAAAACGGAAGACTAAAATCGCAAATATTGCGCTAAATCTGATATTAATAAAAATGTATAAAAACAAAAATCAGCTTTTTAGAGAAAAATCTACTATGGTTTATACGGATGGGATTGTAATCTTATTACCCTTAAATATGCAATATAAAACATATAAAGGAAGGAAATAAACAATATTGAATAAAATCAAATAATAAACAAGGTATATTTACCACACTTAAGATGGCTGCTAGCTTCAAATGGTCATTACCAGAGTCCTAAAATGGCTGCCTTCTTAAAATGGTGGCCAGTTAGGGAGGAGTTTCGTTTGGCGTCCCTCAAAGTTTCAGATAAATGATGGAGCAAGATGGAGTATGTTTAGATGAGTATATAGATGGATGTGAGTAGTGTGTATGTTGTAGGTGTAATGTGCGTTTTCAGTAATGTAATGTGTCCTATTACATCTGGGTTCTCCTTTTTATATTGTATTGAACAAAGGACTATTAAAATTACCATAAGTTAAACCCAGAGGGATGAAACTTTATCCCCATTGGTTGGGATATTCTACCCATTAACTGGTGATGTCATTGGCAACACCTCTCCTAATCATGCCCAATATTTTGGATATAAAATTGAAGGATGATTTCTTTATATTTAAGAGTAATCATAAAACACAACATAAAACTTGTACATACTCTCAGTACAGTAAATGTCCATCTATATCTCCATCATGTACCCTGGCAATTATTGGATCTGGTAATGCCATTTCAATAATATTTATTTTTAATACAATACATATATTTATATTGGAAAATACTGAGTTACCCCAAGACTGCATTTAGTAGCATCTCCAAATGGGCAGCATTGTATTGCTTATTAAATTCAGTATTTAGAACATACAATAAGACCACTATTAAAGATAACCTTTGACCTGTCTGGCCAGTGAAGGTCCATTAATTATTTGGATTCTGTCAAACACTTCAGACTGAGTGTCTGGAATTGGAAGATCTATATGGCCATAAAAACTTAAACACAAACTTCTCTAAAATTAAGTAATTAGTATTTAGCCCCAAGTAAGATTATTACTGTAAGAATATAAAACCAAAATGTGATATAACATTCCTAAATATATATGTATACATATACATATAATTATTACTCATATTTTCTTACACACAATATAATATATCTTTAAAACTTATAGTTTAAATGAACCTAATGAATACACTATTGTCCATTGTTAAAGCGGTTGTAAACTCAATAAAAAAAAATAAAAAAATAAAAACCTGCAAGACAAAGGCATAATGAGCTAGTATGCAACGCATACTAGCCCATTATGTGTAACTTACCTGAAAACGAAGCCCCGACACGGACCCCCGGACATCGCTGCGGGCGCTGCCATGGTCCCTCGTCGTCTCTTCCGGGAGTGATTTTTCCGGCAAGCTCCCGGCAACTTAATTGAAGGTCCCCCGGACCTTCAGAGCGCATGCGCCGCTCGCACGAGATATTAGGAGATATTATTTGTACCTACAGGTAAGCCTTATTATAGGCTTACCTGTAGGTAAAAGTGTCAAAAAGCGGGATACTACCGCTTTAAATAAAGATAGACTAACGTCTGGACATCAGTGACTAGTATGGTGTCTCGCTAATTGACTCTTATCTGATGAGATGTCCATGTTCCACTTATTTACGATTTAACCACTTAAGCCCCGGAAGATTTTACCCCCATTCCGACCAGGGGGTATTTTGCGATTCGGCACTGCATGACTTTAACGGAGAATTGCGCGGTCGTGCGACGCTGTACCTAAACGAATTTGGCGTCCTTTTTTTCCCACAAACAGAGCTTTCTTTTGGCGGTATTTGATCACCTGTGCGATTTTTTGATCACGCGCTATAAACAAAAAAAGAGCGTCCATTTTGCAAAAATAGCAATATTTTTCCCTTTTTTTTATATGAAATTCCCCCCAAAAAAAATGTAAAAATCAAAATTTTTTAAAATTTTCGGCCAATTTGTTTTATGCTACCTATGTTTGGTAAAAAAAAATCGCAAAAAGCGTATTTTGATTGGTTTGCGCAAAAGTTATTGCGTTTACTAACTAAGGGAAAGATTTTTGTCATTTTTGTTGTTTTTTTTTTTAACGCGTAATGGCGGCGATCTGCGATTTTTTTTGCGGTACTGCGACATTGCGGCGGACAGATCGGACCCTTGACTGACATTTTTGACACTTTTGGGGTTACCAGTGACATTTCTACAGTAATCAGTGCTATACATATGCACTGTTACTGTAAAAATACACTGGTAGTGAAGGGGTTAACTTTATTTGAGAGGGAGGGGCTGTGTGTGTCCCTAGGGGCGTGATTCTAACTGTGATTGGCTGGGGCTTTAGCTGTATGCAGAGTGATCAACGGATCTACATAGTAGATCCAGATGATCAGCTCTCATACAGCGAGGAGAATGACAGGCAGCTTGTTTACACAAGCTGCCTGACTTTCTCCCTCTCCCCCGCCGATCGCAGAGTGGCCGGCGGACATCGGGTCCGCCGGTCACACGCGCGGGGGGGTCCGTGACCACTCGGGAGCGGGAGCGCGCCTCCGGGGGCGCGCGCTCGCTCCCTAGACCCTCACAAGCTAGTGACGTAGACCTACGTCACTTTGCCTGTGAGGGGCTGACCGCCGACGTAGATAGTCGTGCGGCGGTCGGCAAGTGGTTAAAAGAAAGAACTCTGTTGAATTTTTAGATGTCTCTTGTAAGAGACATTTTGCAAAAGAACATATATGAACTTTCCATGAACTCCTAACAAAATGGATGCTGCACTGTTCAAAATCTATATGCATAAGATCGAATATACATGGCTTTTAAAATCCATTTTTTTTCTATTATTTAATCCCCCAATAATCCTGACAGCTATTTTCTTCAGTGTGTGTAGAGCAGCAAAAGCGTGTCATTCTTTGTTAGTACACCGACAGTCCTAGCAACCAATGACTGCAAAGGGGGTCATTAAGGTGAGCGAAGAGAGAGGCACTGAATGGGGGAGCTGGGGAACTGAAGGCAGAAAGCAAGAGAGAAAGAAAGAAGAAAGAAAGAAAGGTGCAACTGACAGGAATCCTCACAGGGTTAAGCGTACTACACTGAGTGGAGCGTAGTGCCCGAAGTTCGAAACTGAGTACAGCACTGGCTTTATCTCCAGGATCCTCTCATGGGCCCCCCCCCCCCACTGGCCCCAGGCCCTCGGGCAGTGCCCGGTGGTTCAGTCAGTCCCTGGAAATGTCTGAATCCAGGGTGTCAGAGATGTCAGTAAACTTGCAAGGTCAGGGCAATCTTTGTGGTACCGTATCTTTAAGCGCCCCCCGTGGGGGTAATGCTGCAATTATACATTTTCCGAAAGCAGACACCTGTAGAATAACATACGTAGTTGTAGTTCCAATTTTTTACTTCACATAATATTCCCACAAAGGTCTAGAAAACACAACATTTCAGTAAAAAATATACTAAAGGTGACTTTAGGACATACAAACACAACAAATTACATACTTTTTGGTAAAACATAAAAAACAAGAGAGTAAATAGATACCCAACATGTCAAACCTAAAATTTGCGTTCGTGCCTGAAATGGCAATACATTTTAGTACCCTACATTTTCCATTGGCGACACTATAATGCCCAATATAGGTCATCAGTTTAGTGTTACGGAGGAGGTCTGGTGCTAGAAGTATTGCTCTCACTCAGGAGTGTGCAGTGATATGTAACATGAATATTGAATTTAACTTTTTCATGCGTAGGCGCCCTGACGCATGCATTTATGTTTGTACATGCGTATATGTGGGGGTGGGGGGAGCATCAATCATTTTTGGGGGTGATTTTATGTGCTTTGGTGTAATTTTAATTTTTTACAATAAAAAAAACACATTTTTTAATAATTTTTTTTTCATCACATAGGGGACAAAAAGTCCCCTCTGTGATGATTTTGTGGTGACAGGTTCTCTTTAGGGGAAACCCCTGTGCTCCACTGAATATAATGCAGTGCAGATGGCATTGCATTACATTCTTTCATGTCCATTCTGGGCAGATACACGATTGGGGTGCATGGAGGGGGGGGGGTCACGTTACCAAGGGGGGTTGGAAGCATTCGGGTGGCAGCGCAGCCGGCCGGAATGCTTCCACCTAACAGGCAGGAGTCTGCTTGTCAGATTTAATAACAATCCCAGCGGCTGCAGCCACTGGGAATGTGTGTAAATGCCCCGCTGTCAGGGGCATATGGCAAAGGGACCTGGCAGCAAAAGGGTTGGGAACACAAACATTCAGATTGTCCATACGTTTGGTTATGAGAAATAGTGTCCCACAGGTGTGCCAGTAATCCTCTTCCTTGTGTTCTTTTATGGGTTGTCTTTGTAAATTCATTTTTTTTTTTTTTTCATTCATTATTTCTGTCCTGTTTTGCCAACATAAGATTTGAAAAATACAGTATAGGCTGCATTTTTTGCATTAAATTAGGCACGCCACATTGCTAGAGGTACAGGTTTATGATGTTGTAGTACTGAAGGTTCCTTTGTGCATGTGTGACACTTTTTAATGGATTGCTTTGGCTGCACAGTTTGCAGTGTTTGTTATTACAAGGTTTGGTTCAGATGTTTGCATCCCTGTAATCAGAATGAAGTTTCTGGCTGATTAATTTATGTCTGAGTTTGGGTGGTTGCTTAAAGGCTAGCATTGGGGGTGGATGGAATATTTCTTTCATCGTTTTATCTTCTGTTGTAATGGGTTGCAGATCTTTGATTATCATTTTTTCCCTTCTACCATTGTAGTGCTAGAGGGTATGCGGTTACAAGAGGTACAAGGTTATTTGTTTTTTTCTCCTTGTATTGTAGGAGAATTTCTCTTTGGGTTTTCAAAGTAGTGTTCATGCTAGTGGTGATGGTTTTGTTCTTCTAACCCTTTATATTAAATAATTCTGCTAGTGTTTATTTCTGTCTTCTGGGTCTGAGCATATCCAGTGGCATGAATGTATATGATGGCTTGTTTGGTGAGTTGGGGGTGTAAACTGGAATTATGGAGATAGTTGCATCAGTCTGTGGTTTTCTTGTATATTCAGGTGTGAAGTTTGTCATCCATGATGGATATTGTGGTGTCTAGGAAGCTCACATATATACTTCAATAGTCCATTTTTAGTTTGATTGATGAGTGAAATATATCTAACGACGAGTGACATTTTTTTAGATTTTCTTAACCTTTATAAAGAAAATACCAGTATAGCGTTAGTATCATGAATAACTTTGCATAACGGGAGCCATTATACTTCCCATAGCAGTCCCCATGCTCTGAGGCTAAATGTCTTTATCAAAGGTGATATTGATGTGTGTTAGAATAAATTCAATGACTTGTGTAACATTCTCAGCCCCTTTTTTTTTGTGGATCAGTGAGGATGATAAAAATCTATGACATGCCTCAATCTCATCCTTGTGAGGGATGTTACGTCCAAAGTCACTAGAAAAATATTTGGTGGTAATTGATGTATATTGTGGAGCTTGTTCAGGAAATCAGTTGCATCAGTATTTCTGATGTATGGTTTTAACACTTTTACTACAAAGTCTGTATTTGTTCAGTTAGTGTATTTATGCCCATTATAATGCATTTGTCTTGATTTCCTGGCTTGTAGATTTTAAGCAGTATATAGAAGTTCATAATTTCTTGATTATGACCAGGCATTCTCAGAATGGCAGAGGTGCCAAGCAAGTGACCCACTCTGTGCAGTGTGCAGAATGTAAAGCCACTGGAGTAGCACCAGAAGCTGTTTGTAGTCCAAAACAGAAGAGCAGCCTGGGTTGTCAATGCTACTTCTATACACAGTAAAGTAAAGTAAATGTTGTAGCCTAAGGGCTGGAATTATATTGCTGGCAGGATCACCAGGTTAAAATACAAATAAAAGCATGAAAAAAGAAAATGAATGCAACCGTCACAATAAAAAATTAATATGCTGCAAAATATTACATTTTTGCACTTGGATTTGAAACAGTGTAGCACCGCACCTGAAGGTGCTCCATTTGCCTTGCACCACTGATAACCCATCATTACCTGGTCCTCAGAACATTGACACACACGTATTGCATTTTAAATGGACTTTATTACCACTGCCCAGTCGGATATTCAAAACAGTCCTGCCAAGGTTGGGGCCCTTCCTAGATAGCAAGCAATTGTGCTGCAGGTTTGAAAATGACTTGCTAATCTATCGCTAGATTTGCCAGGCTTCACAAGTTTGTTCCACAATTGCAGCAAGTCCGCATTGCATGATTCTAGATCAACTTTCTTTGAAAACATTTGCAAACATTCTGCAAGTCTGCTGCAAGTTCTGGTTCAGTTATGTTATACAAAAGTCATCCCACCAAAGGGGTCACTGTGACTTGCAGAGTACAACTTGCCAGTAAAAATGTACAGCATGTTAACAGACTTACAATTCAACACTGCCACATTTTTAAAAGCTATCCTTGCTATCAGGGTTATGGTAGCCTTTTTACTTTCCAGTTGGAGTTTATGTAATCCCAGGGTAGTTGTGAGCTCCAGTCACCTCTGGCAGCAACATTAAACAACAACAGCTACATTACAAACAAAGTGGATAAGTGGGCCCTTGCCAATCTAAAATTATGGTGGGATTTGTGCTTCCACACTGGGTGGTCATGGAATAAAGCAGGACCATAGCCCCTGAGTGGTCAAGTCAGGCGAAAGGTAGCCCACAACCCTGGGCCTACCTTTCCAACCTGTGCAGATTCTGAAACACTTTCAGGAAGTAGTAAGCAGGAACAATATAACTCTCTGGGCAACAGAAACATTGGAACTGAAGGAACACTGGAATGTTAGGAGTACTGGAACAGTAATACAGTCTCCTGAAAAAGAGTACTACTCCAAAACCCATAGCAGCTGCAGTATGACAACTACATGACTCTCAGCAGCAGAATCCCTTGTAGCTTTCTCCAGAAAAGCAGGAAGTCATTTTTGACAAGGCAACCTGCAGCAGCACTCTCAGAAAACAATCTTGCAGTCCAGGGTTCTTAGCAGGCTCACTAAGCAGCCATGTGGTTCTAGCAAAGCATATTTCCTGGTCTCAGCAGCTCCCTCTATCACAGCAACTCTCTCCTTCCTATGCAGGACTTCTGAAATGTTTCCCTACACAGGACACTGCTTACAGTACAGCTATGTGCCCCAGTCATTAACCACACTCCCTGAAACAAATACAGATGTCCCTTCAAAGCAGGGTGTCCCTTTTCCTCACTTCCCTGGACACTATCTCTCCCTCTGGTCCCTGGAAACTCTTCTCGA
The DNA here is from genome assembly GCF_965119305.1 of Pelophylax lessonae. Lineage (NCBI taxonomy): Eukaryota > Metazoa > Chordata > Amphibia > Anura > Ranidae > Pelophylax > Pelophylax lessonae. Next base: position 152,850,242 of record NC_138770.1, on the reverse strand, counting down.
ACCCCACAAGGGTCTCTTACATTTCTCCCTGTAGTAGGCAGAACTTAGCACCACCAGCAGACAAACAGAAGCCAGCTTGGCCCAGGTAAAAGTCCTTCTGCCTCAGGGGCTGCTAAGGGCAGGTCCTCATCAGCTGAAGTAAGAGTCAATCAGCGTCCAGTCTGACCCCCTCTCTCCTTGTAGCTGTCCATCAGGAGAGAATAGAAAAAGGTCCATGCTGCTATTTATTCTCAGTACTGTTGGGCATCATTTAACCACTTCTGGACAGGAAGGATTTACCCCTTAATGACCAGGCCATTTTTTGTGATACTGCGTTACCTTAACTGACATTTGTGCAGTCATGCGATGCTGTACCCAAATAAAAGTGATGTCCTTTTTTTTCTACAAATAGAGCTTTCTTTTGGTGGCATTTGATCACCTCTGCGATTTTTTTTTTTGCACTATAAACAAAAAAAGAGTGACAATTCTGAAAAAAAACAAACAAACAATATTTTTTACTTTCTGCTATATAACATTCCCAATAATAAAAATTTAAAAATCTAATTTTTTCATAATTTTAGGCCAATTTGTATTCTGCTACGTATTTTTGGTATAAAAAAAAAATCCCAATAAGTGTATATTGATTGGTTTGCGCAAAAGTTATTGCGTCTACAAACTAGGGGAAAGATTTATGTCATTTTACTTATTTTTTGTTTACTAGTAATGGTGGCGATCATTACGGCGGACAGATCGGACACCTAACTGACATTTTTTTTTTCCAAATAATTTTTATTGAGATTTCAACATAACAAAGAAAAAGAAAAGAATATAACATGACACAGTAGCATATTTCGCACTGAGGATATACAGGTTTGAACAGTGACATAGACCAATGAACAATATGGAATTGTCAAGGATACAATGTTAAAAAATTTGCAGAGTTAAACAGTAACATAACTGACATTTCTGACACTTTTGGAGGGACCAGTGACATTACTACAGTAATCAGTGCTAAAAATATGCACTGTTACTGTACTAATGACACTGGCAGAAAAGGAGTTAACACCAGGGGCGATCAAAGGGTTAAATGTGTCCCTAGGGGGTGCTTTCTAACTTTTGGGGGGGGGGAGCTAGCTACATGAACACAGAGACCTGTGTTCTTAACTAAAAGGACACAGGATGGGGACCATAAAAAATAAATAAAATAAAATGAACCTAAAAGAATATGATTTACCAATCAAATAGGTTACATTTTATTATGTAGGGCATTAACAATGGTCAAGCCAGTTCAAACATAGGCCCAATAATTACAAATTCAACTGCAAAGAAAAGTAAAAGATCAAAACAGAGAATAAAGAGCAAGCAACACAAATAAGAAAATATCCTTCTATTTCTCCTTGAAAGAACGCCATAAATGCTAGAAAAACAAGGATCACTTTGTATGAAAATTTTGTGTTAGTGTGTGCTCAACTGATTATGCATGAGGCTTTGGGAGATGGAACTACTTGAGCCAATTTACTGTAACCTATTTAGCATATTAATAAACACTTATGATTTAATGCATTGGAAAGCATGTGTTGCCACTAGGAATTCAGAAATGAACAAGCATCAGGAACACATGCTGTTTTAATACACTGTCTTTGTAAATAAAGAAAAATAGTAGACCTCGCTTGGTATATAACGTGTTACGTATAATTTTGCACAGTTTGGCTACGGCTGCGGTTTATAATTATTGATACATGAATTTAATCTTTTCGTTTGCATTGTGTGTTTGGTTCTCATTATCAAAGCTCAGCCAAAGCAGCTTGAGATTTCTGTAAAAGGCTTATTAGGTAATTTTTTTTTTTTAGACATTACGTCAGAATTATTTAATATACCACAAGGGATTGCTTTTTTTTTTTTTATGGTGAGCTCAGATGCTGTAGCTGCTGCTACACTTGATTGCTCCTGAAAGTAGCAGCATAAAATGTGAATTACATAAATTGTTATTCACTGTAATAGGCACTATTTTTACCGTGAAGCACTAGAAAGAGCTCTGAGATTTCTATATTCACATGAAAAATAAGTTATTATTATTCTAAAATCATAACAGTGAATAGTAGTGCAAAAAGCCTGTGGTTTTGGCATGTCCAATCTAAAATTTGTTCATTTAATGATGATTAATTTTTTAGTTCAATTCATTAAATGTATAAAAAAAAATGTGCTTTGTACATGCTTTGTAGGATTTTATTCTATGACTATTGCTAAACATTGTATCACTCGATTTCAAAGTTGTTTGGTTTATATATAAGTAATTACATATGCAAGTTCTATTTTTTGTACTATTGTACAGTTAACGTGTGTTAAAAATCTTTTCAATAAAGCACCTTTTTGGGAAAAAAAAAAATATTTTTTTTTTCCAAGATGTTAAATGTGTTTTAAAGGTAAGTTATAAGCAGTTTTGTTTTGTTTGTTTTTCTTTTATAGCTCATTTTTTTAAATTGCCATCCAATATTTTTTTTTAACAAATAAACATGTATGCAGCATACAGATTTGAAATTCAGTTTGAAAAACATGCTGGGATTTTGGATGGAAGGTCCAGCACTACCTGCATGCCTTTCAGAGCCTCTGTAGACTGACCAAGGGTAACGTTTTGGCTCTTCAGATATATTTATTTCACAACAGCTGCATTAAGAGGCATCGGAGAGCTTATTTTCTATAGAACTCCATCTGCTGGCTGCAAGTGGTAAATATGAAATATTTGTATGCAATACTTCATATCTGAATAATTTGTGTGCATTTACAACCATTTTTAAAAATGTATCTTTTTAGTCTTGAGCATAACAATATAGAAACATAAAAAATACTATAAACTATCCTTACACTAATTTAAAGTGTAATTCTGGTCGAATTCTAACTAAGCCTAGATCTGCTCCAATTCCCATTCTAAGACAATTCTATCTACCTTGTAAAAAGAAAAAGATATCTATACTTATTTGTTTTGAAGCAGCTCCAGTCCGGTCGTATGATTGGGTCCCATCGCTAGCTTCAGTGTGGAGGAGAGGCAGTAACAATGGCTGCAGAACCTGGGTGATGATGTCACCCATAGGCTTACTATGGGGTGTCCATTGTCAGCTGTCCCTCCTCTACGAAGCTGACAATGGGAACAGATTATGTGACTGGACCAGAGCAGCTTCAGAATAGGTAAGTATAGACATCTTTTTTTTCTTACAGGGGAGATAGAATTGTCTTACAATGGGGATGGGAGTAGGTTTAGGCTTAATTAGAATTTGACTGGAATTACACTTTAAAGCAAATAGTGTCATAGACCAAGCAAATTTCACATATCATCAGTTTTAGTTGTCAGAATAATGATGATTTCCCATTCATTTGTATGAGTTACTGCACTCTAGTCTCTGTTCTTTGTCTCTCTATGATACTATAGGAACATTGTATCTGCAATGTTAGCTAGTGCACGTTAGCCACTTTAGCTTTGGAAGGTTTTATCCCCCTTCATGACCAGGCCATTTTTTGTGATACGGCGCTGCATTATTTAACTAACAGTTGCACGGTCATGGGACGCTGTACCAAAATAAAATGTATGTCCTTTTTTCTCCACAAATAGAGGTTTCTTTTGGTGGTATTTCATCACCTCTGGGGTTTTTTTTTTTTTTTGCACTATAAACAAAAAAAGACCAACAATTTTGAAAAAAAAGTCTGTGCCAATCACTGGGGCTGTGTCAAAGCCTGTGTGCCCATTGGTCAGGTTTCCTCCACTGTCCAATGTGCCTCCCCATTGGACCAGTGGGGACACTCCCTCAGACCACACAAATTACACACTGAGCACATTGAGCAGACCTAACTCACAGATCCTGCTCTCTGTTAAGTAGAGAGCAATATAGAATTTACCTGCTGCTCCAATCGGCAGAAGGAGTGAAAAACTATACTCACTCTCTAGCACCTACCTAGGAGGGTGCTTCATTTATTTATTTATTTTTTACTAGTAATGGCAGCAATCAGCAACTTATAGTGGGACTGCGATATTGCGGTGGACAAAACAGACACCTACCTGAAACTTTGGCACTTTTTGGGGACAAGTGACACTAATACTGTGATCAGTGCTAACAAAATATGCACTGTCACTGTACTAATGACACTGGCAGGGAAGGTGTTAACATCAGGGGTAATCAAAGGGTTAAATGTGTTCCTAGGAAGTGCTTGCTATCTGTGTGGGGGGTGCTTGTACTGTGGGCAGTGGCGGAGCTAGACTTTTAAAACAGGGGTGGCAAAGGGGTGGCTAGGTATTATTTTGGGGGGTCAATATACAAAGTGTCATTTAGTGTCAGATTCGCAATGTCGCAGTCTCTCTAATAATCGCTGATCGCTGCCATTACTAGTAAAAACAATGAATAAAAAAAAGTTCCATAGTTTGTAGATGTAATAACTTTTTTTGCAAACCAATCAAAATACACTTAGGATTTTTTGCAAAAAATATGTGGCAGAATACATATTAGCCTTACAGGTGGCGGTCAAAGCATGCGGACAGGATACAGGTAGCGATCAGAGCATGCGGACAGAATACAGGTGGCGATCAGAGCATGCAGACAGGATACAGGTGGCGATCAGAGCATGCAGACAGGATACAGGTGGCGATCAGAGGATACAGACAGGATACAGGTGGCGGTGGTCAGAGGATACAGACAGGATACAGGTGGTGGTGGTCAGAGGATACAGACAGGATACAGGTGGTGGTGGTGGTCAGAGGATACAGACAGGATACAGGTGGTGGTGGTCAGAGGATACAGACAGGATACAGGTGGTGGTGGTGGTCAGAGGATACAGACAGGATACAGGTGGTGGTGGTCAGAGGATACAGACAGGATACAGGTGGTGGTGGTCAGAGGATACAGACAGGATACAGGTGGTCAGAGGATACAGACAGGATACAGGTGGTGGTGGTCAGAGGATACAGACAGGATACAGGTGGTGGTGATCAGAGGATACAGACAGGATACAGGTGGTGGTGATCAGAGGATACAGACAGGATACAGGTGGTGGTGGTCAGAGGATACAGACAGGATACAGGTGGTGGTGGTCAGAGGATACAGACAGGATACAGGTGGTGGTGGTCAGAGGATACAGACAGGATACAGGTGGTGGTGGTCAGAGGATACAGACAGGATACAGGTGGTGGTGGTCAGAGGATACAGACAGGATACAGGTGGTGGTGATCAGAGGATACAGACAGGATACAGGTGGTGGTGATCAGAGGATACAGACAGGATACAGGTGGCGGTGATCAGAGGATACAGACAGGATACAGGTGGCGATCAGAGGATACAGACAGGATACAGGTGGCGATCAGAGGATACAGACAGGATACAGGTGGTGGTGGTCAGAGGATACAGACAGGATACAGGTGGTGGTGGTCAGAGGATACAGACAGGATACAGGTGGTGGTGGTCAGAGGATACAGACAGGATACAGGTGGTGGTGGTCAGAGGATACAGACAGGATACAGGTGGCGATCAGAGGATACAGACAGGATACAGGTGGCGATCAGAGGATACGGACAGGATACAGGTAGTGGTGGTCAGAGGATACAGACAGGATACAAGTGGCGATCAGAGGATACAGACAGGATACAGGTGGGGGGTGGTCAGAGGATACAGACAGGATACAGGAGACAGCAAGACAAAGATTGTGAACATCTGTGATTCTGTACAATCTCACCACTGCCATTCTTGTATGATAACTGCTGCCTGTGCCTGCCAGTGGACATCACATCGATAGCAGCCAGCCAAGCAATGGATGCATGTTGCAGGCCAGGTGGTGGGACTCATTCTAAGTTAAAACTGGCATGCATGCTTACACTCCTGACTACACTCACTCACTTACCAGGGGGGCTGCAGCCAGGGCAAGGTGTGCTCAGTGTCAGCTAGTGGCACTGGTCAGGGCTTTGTGTGTCCAATCCATTCTGAGTGGTCGGGTCTGCGCTGTCTGTCTTTCCCATCTGCCCGCCGCGGCTTGGCGCCTCCTGGCATTTGAAATTTTTTAGGCCGGGCACCCGTGCAGCATGACATCATCAATGGGCGGTGCGCACTGCTCATGACACACCGGTCTTCCTGTCTTGTGGGATGGATCGGCGCTCGCCTTTCCCCTGTGATTACTCCGCTCCTCCTCCCTCCCTCTGCCTACCAGCTCTCCATCCGCCTCCCTCCGCAGCCCCCGTACGGCGATCCCCTGTGATCAGTGGTAGGATTCAAAAATTTTAGTAACCAGTTTCGACTTTCCCAGCAGAATGACCAGCGTGCACCCTTTCAATGCACAGTGACCAGCGTGCCCCCTTTTAATGCAGAATGACCAGCGTGCCCCCTTTCGATGCACAGTGACCAGCGTGCCCCCTTTCAATGCACAGTGACCAGCGTGCCCCACTTTCAATGCACAGTGACCAACATGCCCCCCTTATAATGCACAGTGACCAGCGTGCCCCCTTTCAATGCAGAGAGACCAGCGTGCCCCCCTTTCAATGCAGAGTGCCACCCAACCATTGCAGAGTGCCACAGCATTGCCCTCAATGATTATTGCAGAGTGCCACAGCATTGCCCCCAACCATTGCAGAGTGCCACAGCATTGCCCCCAATGATTATTGCAGAGTGCCACAGCATTGCCCCCAACCATTGCAGAGTGCCACAGCATTGCCCGCAATCATTGCAGAGTGCCCACAGCATTGTCCCCAATGATTATTGCAGAGTGCCACAGCATTTGCCCGCAATCATTGCAGAGTGCCAGCGTCCCCCCCCCCCCCACGCGAGATCGGTTTACTTACCTCACGGACGGTCATCACAGCAGCTTCCCATCGGTTGGTCCGCGGCTCCCTGCGTCTTCTCAGTCCTCCCGCCGGCACCTCCTCGACCAATGGCACGGCGTTTGCCATTCGGCCAATCAGGAAGCGGGAGGATCCGCTCCCTGATTGGCCGGAGGAGGATCCATGTAACAATAGCGAATTTTCATTCGCTATTGTCACAGAATGGGAGGGCTCGGCCTTGGGACGCACTGCTCTGCTGCTCCCTGAACCTGACCGCCAGCTTAGAGGGATCAGCCGGTTCTGCGAACCAGCTGATCCCACCACTGCCTGTGATTCCTCCGCTGCCAGCCATGCACCTGTCCAGGATCGGGGTGGCAACAGGGGTGGCAGGGACTTTTTCTGGGGTGGCAATTGCCACCCCAGCTAACCCTCTGGCTCCGCCACTGACTGTGGGAAGGCAGAGATCCATGTTCCTGCTTAGCACGAACACAGGATTACTGCCTTCCCTTATCACAGAACAGCAATCTGCCTTGTTTACATAGGCAGATTGCCGTTCTGACTGTCTCCTGAACAATCGGCAGGTACTGGCAGACATTGCGTCCACTGGACCTGCTGGTTTACTCCCGCTATGTCCAATCACAGTGGGAGCGGGTGGCCAGCGCCGCACATGTGCGCCCAGACCCAGAAGTGCAGAATCACATACAGGTACGTGATTCTACCCAGAGTGACCACACTGTAGCAGTAAATATACGTGAGGCCGTCAGCATCTGGTTAAAGCAACCACCAGTTTGCAGATGTAGTGCACTCCTAGCACAGAATACTAGGTACATTTAGTTTTGGCCCGTTTTTCAGTCAAGAGAACAGTGATTATTTTGGTCTCTTATGTTTAGGGTTTTGCAGGCTGGGAATTTGATTGTATCCCCCTTCTAGAAGAGGTCTTTAGAGTTTAGGGAGGAGCGATTTTAAATAACTTTGATCAGGGCCAACCAATCTCTGAGGAGGAGTGGCAAGATGGTGGCTGGAAAGCTGATATATAAGTTGGAGCTCTGGAGAGATTGTCACATCCCAGAAAGGAAAGTTCCAAGCCTTGGGGGCTATTGCCCTGAGGCAGCCTGTGGACTGTGTTGCTACTCTGTGAGGTTTCAGCGGTGGCAGAGCTGGGACCTGGAAGTGATCTTAAACTGACTGCAGAACTTTACCAAAGGGATCTGGTCTTGAGAAGGACTGTCTCATTCACTGGACAAGAGTCTGGCAGAAGCACAAATGTGGCAGCTGTCCTGGGGACTTATGAATAATGACCCTGAATTGATTCCTGATGGATGTATGCTTTTGGAATATAAGTGCCAGAGGTTGCTTGGACTGAGGCAGCTCTCAGGGTCTCAGATACTGGCCATTCCCCATCCTCAGCAATGTCCTGGACTGTGAGCTTAGTGAAGAGTGCCCTCCTGTACTGTGCAGTGTTCCTGAGATTAAACTGGGTACCAATCATTATATAGTGGTGCAGAGTAACCAGAAGCCAAAGAGATGTGCCTCATGGTCTCTAGCTGTGAGGCCTTAGATTGTCCAATAGTCACAGTTGCTTAAAGAAAATACTGTCCTCTTTGGGGGCGTGGCCCGCACCTGGGAAGATGGCCGCATAAGAGAAGTGCTCTGTGAGTGCAAGCCAGGTCCCACGACATATCGGCTACTGCACAGCGACATTACCACTGCACTCTGGTCAGCGAGCTACCTGAGAGGATGGCACAATGAATGGGGAAGAGAAAGGGCAGAGAGGGGCACCGCAAGCTGACAGAGTTTTTCACTCCGTCAGGGGCTTCCTCTCATCAAGATGGCGCCGGCTCCGGTGGTTCCCCGGTGGTGAGGCTCACTATCCAGCATGGGGAGAAACAATTTTCACCTCCAGAGGGACATGGCTCCTTCCTGAGCAGAACAGAGCCTATCTGAGGGACTCCCCTGTGTGCAGCCCTCAAAAATCAAGGCAGCATGTCACTTCAGGAGATCAGGTGGTTCCCCGGTGGTGAGGCTCACTATCCAGCATGGGGAGAAACAATTTTCACCTCCAGAGGGACATGGCTCCTTCCTGAGCAGAACAGAGCCTATCTGAGGGACTCCCCTGTGTGCAGCCCTCAAAAATCAAGGCAGCATGTCACTTCAGGAGATCAGGTGGGTGTCAACATAGAGGACTCCTTATCTGTGGACACCACCAAGGAATTTACTGAACAGTTATAGGACTTTAAAACCACTGACCTCCCTCTTAATGTGACCACCATTAAGGACACGCAGATCTCCCTTAAAGGCTTCCTTCACAGAGACATGCTTTCTTTCATGTCACAAGTAAAGGAAGATGTATCAGCATTAGGGGATAGAGTGAGACAAGTGGAGTCTAAAATGGGGGAATTTGCAACTGCACTTAATAAACTAGTTGATGTTCACAATGAGGCTGAGGAAGATATGCAAGCAATTAAAATGAAATTGGGCGATCTCAAAGATCGCTCCTGCAGGAACAAGATTACGTTTCATGGAGTATCTGAGACTGTGCTAGCATCAGATCTAAGGAGACATGTGCAACAAATGATCTCTACTTTACTCCCTGATACACCAGAAAGAGAAATTGTCATAGACAGAGCTCACAGGCTTCCAAAACCGTCACACCTCCCTGACAATATACCCAGAGATGTCATCATCAAAATTCACTTCTACCACATAAAGACGCATTGATGCGATTCTCAAGGAAAAATTCACCCCCTACCTGGTCCTTTTCTCCTTTGCTGATTGCTCAGGTAGAATATGGCTAGGATCTGAAAAAACTGAAGAAAAAGGGGGACTAAAAAAGGTGTGTGGAAAACAGCCAGCCTCTAGCTTACTCACCCACTAAAAAACTAAACAAACCGCTAAAAAACTAAACAAACCTGTCTAGCAATGTAGGTTAAAAACTTAGGTTTAGTTAACACACATTTTCAAATGCATGTGTAAGCTGCAAGGCCTCTCCACAGCATCCTGTGTATCTTGCAGTCCTAACACTACTCAACCTGAGTGTCTCCACAATGGAAGCACATGAATGCTGATGGATGGATGGGAAACAGGTGGGCTTGGAGATGGCCCAATCCTCCCCCAACCTGCTCCCATCCATTACTGGTATTGAAAAAACGAATGGCTGTCTGATAGCCATGGGGTGCAAACTAAGAAATGACCAGCTGGGAAGCACACACCTCCATCCCTTTATTATAGGTAGTAAAGACAAATTGGGACTTTAAATGAGACACCAGCCTGTAAAGCACAGCGTCTCCATCCACGATAACATATAAAATATGGGCATTTCTTTTTTTTTTAAATGAGACACCAGCAGATATTGCCCTGTGTCTCCATCCCTGTATATGACAAAACTGAAGAAAAAGGGGGAAAAAAAGGCATGTGGAAAACAGCCAGCTTGATACACCCACCCACCAGTCTGCTAACAAACCAAATAAACCTGTCTCACAATGCAGGTTAAAAACAGGGGTTTAGTTAACACACATTTGCAAAAGCATGTGTAAGCTTCAAGGCCTCTCCATGGCACCCTGTGTATCTTGCAGTACTAACACTACTCAACCTGAGTGTCTCCACAATGTCAGTACATGAATGCTGATGGATGGATGGGAAACATGTGGGCTTGGAGATGGCCCAATCCTCCCCTAACCTGCTCCCATCCATGACTGGAAAAAAACAATGGCTGTCTAATAGCCATGGGGTGCAAACTAAAAAATGACCAGCTGGAAAGCACACACCTCAATCCTTTAGTATAGGTAGTAAAGACAAAGTGACCGCTTCCTGACGGGATTGCTCAGGTAGAATATGGCTAGGATCTTAACATGCCTGAGTCCATCCCTAGTAAACAGTATGCAGTGGCAGGGCAGTAAGCAGTACAAAACAGTAGGGTTATTCAGTGAGCAGTATACCATATATTAGCAGTGCAGTGCAGTAAACAGTATGTAGTCACAGGGCAGTGAGCAGTAGAGATGTCCCGAACTGTTCGCCAGCGAACAGTTCCCGGCGAACTTCGCATGTTCGCGTTCGCCTCGGTGGGCGAACATATGCGATGTTCGGTCCGCCTCCTATGCATCATCATTGAGGCAAACTTTGAACCTCACAGTCAGCAGACACATTCCAGGCAATCAGCATACCTCCCTCCCACACCCTCCCACCTCCTATAAATAAGCAAGGGCAGCATCCATCTTAGAACATTTCTGAAGCAGTGTGTTAGTGAGAGCAGGGAAAGTGCTGCTGCTGTTAATAGCTAGGGACAGTTGTTAGTCAGTGTTCCCGGTCTTGTTAGTCAGTGTTCTTGGTACACTCCTGCTGTAAGGACAGCATCCTGACAGCACCCCAAAAAGCCCTTCTTAGGGATGGTATTTGAGGTTTTTATATATATATATATATATATATATATATATATATATATATTTTTTTTTTTTAAATGTTTCCAATAATTGGCTCTCTATCAAAAATGACAATTTTTAAGAACTTTTTTGTGTGATTTGGTGTCTGGGGGGTCTAAAAAGTGTACCTGTGAAGTTTCAGCTCTGTAGCATGTCCAGAACCAGAAAAAAAATTAGAACTAGGGTTAGGGCTAGGGTTAGGGTTAGGGCTAGGGTTAAGGTTATTTTTAGTGCTTAGGGTTAGAGGGTTAGGGTTAGAGGCATAGGGGTAGGGTTACTAACTCTAACCCCAAGTTTTTCACCATAACCCTAACCCTATCCCCTAACACTAAACCTAACCGTAACCCTAACCCTAATCCTAAACCTTAAAGCCCAGTTCCTGTCCCATTTTGGACGGTTGTGGTCTGTTTGCGGATGTTTGCGGTGCGTTAAACAGGGAGTTTGGTCTGTCACTGTGAAGCGGGCGTAACCCTTACACTACCTGATCGATACAACATCATACCTGATCGTATACACACACTGGATGTTTTAAAGCACGTTATTCCAAACAATTTAGGAATGTTAGGTGATTTATGCCCTTTATGGATTAAAACCCGACTCTGCGTCAATTACGTAATTTTCCATGGGAGTTTTGCCATGGATCCCCCTCCGGCATGCCACAGTCCAGGCGTTAGTCCCCTTGAAACAACTTTTCCATCACTATTGTAGCCAGAAAGAGTCCCTGTGGGTTTTAAAATTCGCCTGCCTATTGAAGTCTATGGCGGTTCGCAATGTTCGCCGGTTCGCGAACATTTGCCGATGTTCGCGTTCGCCGTTCGCGAACAATAAATTTTATGTTCGCGACATCACTAGTGAGCAGTATATAATAGCTGTGCAGTGTACAGTATCTAGCCCTGGTTACGATGCAACAGAAGGGCCATCTGTGTGTGTTCAGTGTAGCAGATAGGGGCCTTGGTGACAGATGGAAGGAATTCCTTTTGGAGGAAAGCCTTTCCCTCCCCATCAGCCTCTTACCACATGGCTCGTAGTGGAAGACTTGCCGTGCTGTCATCTCTGCTCCACCTTAGTGTCCACCCCATGGTCAGCAGCCTTACACTTAAGTTTCTTCTGCAAGGAAGATCAGCTGAATTGAAGTCGCACTCGCACCCTGTATAAGGAGTGAAGCAAATGATCATACCCCTGACTCCACCATCCCCCTCTGCCCACAATGGGAGAAGTTGTTGAGGCCTAAAAATCACCTACTAGCTGCCAGCCAAACCAAAATGTAATATATTGCAGTTTACCAGCCCTTAGATGTAGTGGCTGTTTAAGTTTTCTTTTTTTGTCAGTCTGGGGGGAGAGGAGTGTTAGGGTCCTTTTACACGGGCTTTCCGCTGCTGAGCAGGCGGATAACAGATCTGTCTCCGCTCACTGTGCTGGGACAGACCGGTCAGATTCCCGCTCTCCTCTATGGGAGATCGCATGATAACGGACCGCCTGTCCATTTTCATCCAATCCTATCAGATCCGATCCTCCAGACGGATGGAAAAATAGGGTTTCCATCCATCTGAATTTCACGATCGGGAATTTCAGGATCGGATAGCGACAGGTGTCAGCAGAGATGTCACCGCTGACATCCGCCACTCTATAGAGAGGCATGGAGCATCCGATCAGGTCCAGCTGAAAAACTGACAGGCGGACATGATCGGAAAGCTTGTGTGAAAGGGGCCTTAGAAGTACTAGCAGATTTACAAACAAAAAAACTCTAACAAACTAAAGCTAAACTCAAGCTCACACTTGATAACTAATTACATAAAACAGTATTTTTCTTTTTGGGATAAAGGTTTTACATAAATAAATAAATGCCAATCATTTTAAGCACCCCTACCGGTGTTAAATAGTCTGTCTCATCCCTATATCTGAAAGAGAGCTTTTCGCTTGAAAAACAACAGACTTACTAGCCAGGTCACCAGATGAAAATATAAGAAAGAAAGCCTAAGGCCCCTTTCACACATATGGTCTGTTTAGTTTTTAAGTTCAGTCACGTCAAAATGTATCAGTTTTCCATCCGTTTTTTTCATCCGTTTTTCATCCGTTTTTTCATCCATTTTTTCATCCGTTTTTTCATATGTTTTTTTTTACATCCACTACCAATGCAAAAACAGATGAAAAATGGACCGTTTGTCCATTTACATCCGGTTTTCGTCCGATCCATTTTTTTGACGGATGAAAAATAGGGCATTCTTCCATTCCAAAAAACGGACATGGACGGAAGAGGATGAAAACAGATGTTAACGGGTTAATCATCCATTGTCATCTGTTTTTACATAGAGATGCATTGATGTCCATTTTTCATCCGTCAATGGATGGATGAAAAACGGACAAACGGACTGTATGTGTGAAAGGGGCCTTAAAAGGAATCAAATGCAGCCATCACATCTAAGAATTGATAAGCTGTAATATAATGAATATTTTCTTTTGGGTTTATTACTGGTTTAAAGCCAGAGACAGTCAGAAAAGTAGTATTTTAAGCATGACATCTGCAATAACTACCCATAAATATATATTTATACTATCTTGGCTCAGTAAGTTAATGTTTTAATAAGGAACATGAGAAATGCCAAAACAAGCATTTAATTATCCATAGCTTGGCCAAGAAGGGGATGTAGTACTCACTTACTAAAATAAAATAGTCAGTGAATAACACAGGTAACTACTTAAGGGGCTGAATGACACTAGAAATTATTTTTAAAGGTCAACAAACATACAGATAATGGGATGAATGCCATACAAAAGATAAAACACAGCCAATAATCAAAGCTTGGAAGGGAGAAAAGCATTGTTCACTTTAGTTTTGTATCTAAGAGTGCAGTCATCCTGGAATAAAAAGCAGCCATCCCTACTGTAGCCACAAGGTTGGATGTGCACAATTGTCCAAAATGTCTTTGTGTAATAAATCATTAGCTGTACCCTTCACTAGAAGGGGCCCAAGGGGCTTAGCCCAAACCGTAATAATCATTCTCAGAATGTTATCCCTGCACCTCCAAACTTTACAGCAGACACTATGCAGTCTGGACAGAAGTGTTTTCCTGCCATCCACCAAACCCAGATTCCTCCATCAGACTGCCAGTTACTGACATTTGATTCATCAATTTAGAGAAGATATTTTCACTGCTCTCCAGTCACATGGAAGCATGCTGTACTTAAAACTAGCTGATGCTTGGCAATACAAATGGACTTGTGTACAACTATTAGGCCATGAAACCCATTTTGTGAAGCTCTAGATGTGCAGTTCTTGTGTTAAGGTTACTTCCAGAGGCAGTTTGAAACTCTTTTGTGAGAATGAAAGTCCACTGACTGCCATTGAGGGACATGGACCAATAGTAACCAAAGAGGGGTGCAGACCACTAACCATCAATAGGGCACACACAACACTGACAAGCAATATTTAAAGAAGCACACATGCTACATAATTTCGATTGTTGCACTCTATGCTAGAAATTAGCTTAAGCTTCAGTCTGAACACAAGTTTGAACCAAACTTTGGTTGTTTGGACATTCAAACATTTATCCATTTGTCATATTTTTTTCTTAATAGTTTTTTATTGATTTCTTACATATAAAAACAGATAAGTAAGAAATAGACTTTGTCGTATATCAATATTACGTAAAACAAGGTACATTTAGTTGAATGTATATGACATAAAATAAGAGTGTGATGAACATTTTATTCACTAAAAGGTGTGCTAAATATACTGTATAATGTGAACATTGGAGTCTATTATCCCGAACACCCATCTTGGAACAATCTGTGTCAGGGGAATAGACAACACTAGATTTCAATAACTCTTTCCACAAATTGTGGAGGAGTGCCAGTTGTGAGAAGTATCAGTGAGAAAACATAGGAATCAGTGTCCTTGACAGTTGTGCAAGAGTATACATTCTCAAAATTATCTGTTTGTATTCGTCGGTTATTCCTGTTTTGGGAGGAGACATGCATTACTGAGATGTAATGCATATTTCCTGATTACATTTAGGAGGACCATACCATTCGAATATAAGATGTGTGTATCATAGATTTATCTTTTTCCATTTTACCCATGGATCCCAGAGGTGGTAGATGCGTTCACCTTTGTTATTCCTCAGAGCTAACACTTGTTCATAGGTAAAGTGGAGTTCTGTTAAATATAGCACATTCCACAAAATTAGGATTTTTCCAATTGTTGGTAATATTGAGTCTGACAGACAATAAAATGTGAGCTATGGTGTATTGCAATTTGCTTGGGAATTGTGCCAATTCAAATGATAGGAGAGCTAAGCTAGGTGTAGGAACAACTGTTGTTTGGATGAATTCTGAAATTAGCTCAAAGATTGATGCCCAATAGTTTTTCAGATTGGGACAGCTCCAAAAGGTGTGAAGCATATCTCCTCTATGACCACAGAGTCTCCAACATTTGTCATCTAGGTTTTTATTGAATCTGGACATTTTGTCAGATGTTAAGTACCAGTGTGTAGCACAGCAGGGGAATTTATATGGTGCATTACAGGCTTTAGTACACAGTGTATGTGTATGTGCACCCAAGGTCGGCTTCCCATTTGTATAGGGGGGTTGTTTTAACGAAGATCCTTTTTTGTTGGAGGATATTGTAGAAGAGTGAGATCTCTTTTTGTAGCATTTTAGGAGTGTTTAGGAAGATCCAAGCAGGCTTGGGGATTTTATATGGCTATAGTGGTAATGAGGATATGCAATGTTTGGTACGTATATATTGGAATATGTCTGAGCTGAATAGTTGGAATTCTTTCTGAAGTATGGGGAAAGGTGTAGGTTAGCTGTCAACGAATAGGTCCTTAATATATGGTATATGTAACGGACCGTTTCAGCAGACTTGTAATTGTCCTTAATCGAATTCATAAGGACCAAGCAGGTTTTACAGAAGGCCGCAAATCCTCAGACGCTACAAGAGGGGTAATAAATATAATACATCATGCTGATGATGTAATACTCATGATTCCCAATCCAGTCACTTCCCTACTTGAAATTCACACTCACATAGCTTAAAGACCATCAATAATCTCCCTAATGCCAAATCCCCAGGCCCAGATGGGTTCACAGGAGAATATTATAAGGAATTTCAACAAATATTAGCTCCCCTCACATAGCCTCCTGTAGCTGTCCTTCTGGCTGTGAGAACGATCCCGCCGCTTGCCACCAATTGTAACGGACCGTTTCAGCAGATAATAATAATAATAATAATAATCTACCGAACGGCTGTGCAGAAACGGAGAAATAAATCCTTCTGCACCGTAAAATTAACCCTTTAGCTGCCGGTCCATAATCCAAAGGCAGCAGGCGGGCAACCAGGCTCCTCCAATTCAATGTGGCGAGGTTGGTCTCGTCACAGTATAACTTTTGACTTCCACATGGAGAAGGAGATTGACTTCATAATGTCATGTAGGGCTGTTATAGGGATATTGAGAACGGAAGTATTAGGGAAAGGAGGGGATTGTTTAACAAGTGCCTTCCAAGCTGTTATTATCGCTGATATTGTAGGAGGTACTTGTGAGGGGATTTGGGCCCCAAGTGTCACTGACAGCAGCCAAGTGGATAGCGAGACCCCTAAAATACAGGAGGCTTCAATATCCCCCCATAGTGTTGTAGGATGTGGTAGAAACCATTCTTTAAGCTATGTGAGTGTGAATTTCAAGTAGGGAAGCGACTGGATTGGGAATCATGAGTATTACATCATCAGCATGATGTATTATATTTATTACCCCTCTTGTAGCGTCTGAGGATTTGCGGCCTTCTGTAAAACCTGCTTGGTCCTTATGAATTAGATTAAGGAGAATTTCTAGTAATCTGTTTGCTATCAATTTTGCATATATTTTTAGGTCTATATTAAGTAGGGAGATGGGCCAAAAAATCTTAGGGGATGTAGGTTCTTTTCCTGGTTTTGGGAGTGTTTCCACCAGAGCATTTAACATTTCTGAGGGGAAGGAGGAAGAGGAGGCAGCAGAGTTGTAGACTTCTCATAAAAGGGGAGCTAATATTTGTTGAAATTCCTTATAATATTCTCCCGTGAACCCATCTGGGCCTGGGGATTTGGCATTAGGGAGATTATTGATGGTCTGTTGAATTTCAGGGATAGTGAAGGGTAAAGGCCCGTACACACGTACCGATCGTCGGCCGATCGATCGGTCGTCAAATGTCCACGGCTGTCGTGTTTGTTGTTTGTCTGCTGAAAAGTGCTCAAAACTTGCCCATGACTTTTGTCTGCCGACAGAAAATGACGTCAGAACGTTCGACGCACGTTCGCCGCTACAAAAGAGGAAGTGAGTGTTTGGCCGTGACCCTTCTGGGCATCTCACGCTGATTTCGGTAGCATTTGTTTGGTTGACGACATTTCGCTATTTTCCGAGACATCGTTCGAGAATTCATTATGGCGACCGTGAATTTGACCGTTGCTGTCGTTAGTGTTGGAGTTTTGGCTCAGAGACGACGTACGAGCAATAGGAAGAAGAAGCGGACCCCCTTATATTCTGAAGCAGGATACTTGTATGCGGGTTGCAATTACTCCTGAGCAAATGTTAATTGCGACTTTGAGGTATCTTGCAACTGGGAGAAGTCTGCAGGATCTGAAGTTCACCATAGGCATCTCCCCTCAAGCACTTGGAGTCATCATCCCTGAAACCTGCTCTGCCATCATCAAGGTCTTGCAGAAGGACTATATCAAGGTATGTTTAATTTTTTACATTACATTACATGTATTAGTCGTTTCACCCGAAATATGATGTTTTTGGATGTACAGCAATTGACACAGGCCATTATTTTGTAACTACCCTCTGTCCGCATGCACATAGTAGTAAAGATGTAGATTATCTTAACCATTTGTAAAATTACCCACTAACCACCCCACCATTCTCTCCTATGTGTCCCTAAACGCATTGCATGTTAACAGTATTTTGAATTTGTGTCATTTTATTACTTTCCCTCAAACAATTATTCCTTGGCCAATGTTTTAGTACCTAGTTTATGATTTATCTTAAATACATCAGTCCATCCATTCCCACCTATGATTGTATATATTTATGTAATGATGTTAAAACCTTCACTGACCACAAGCCCTTATTGATGTATAAATGCCCAGTTTTACTTACCCATCCCCCCACCCACATGCTAAATCTAAAAGTCAGCATATACCAAAGCTCTAGCTCAGAGGTCTTCAAACTATGGCCCTCCAGTTGTTCAGGAACTACAATTTCCATAATGCCTAGTCATGTCTGTGAATGTCAGAGAATTACAAGGCCTCATGGGATGTGTAGTTCTGCAACAGCTGAAGGGCCGTAGTTTGTAAATCTCAGCTCTAGCTGGTGAGTATAATGGGCCATACACACTATAAGATTGTCAGAACAATTTTTCCTTACAATTTACCAAAACCAGATAATATTAGGTCAAACAAACACTTTCAAATCCTATGCAATCTGGCAGGCCCTTGCACTACATAGAAAAGGTAAATCTGCAGGAAAAAGTCTTCAGAGAATCTTATAGTGTGTATGGCCCTTGACAATATAAGAACAATAGGAGGTGTAAAATAAATGTATGTAGATGTTACATCCCCAAATTCAAACGATTGCCTTCCTGTTGTTTATATATTGAAAAAGTTGCATAAGCATTTAACAGACAACTGTGTGTGTAATTAATAATGTGATGTGCTCAAGCACTAAATCTTTTTTTTTTTTTTTTTTTTGCCCCAGTTTCCTTCAAACGCAGAGCAATGGCTGGAGATTGCTGCTCAATTTCTGGAGAAGTGGAATTTTCCCAATTGTGGGGGTGCTATTGATGGGAAGCACATCCGCATTGTCCCCCCTCTGAATTCCGGCACATTTTATTACAATTATAAAGGATTTTTTAGTATAGTCATGCTAGCCATAGTTAATGCAAACTATGAGTTTATTTATTTGGATATTGGCAAAAATGGCCGCAATTCGGATGGGGGAGTTATTGAGCAGACGGAGTTCGCTCGTCGTCTTCATAACGGCACTCTGAACCTGCCACCCAGGGAGCAAACCGTTGAGGGTATGAGCTTTGTTTTTATCGCAGATGATGCTTTTGCGCTTGGGGAGCATCTCATGAAGCCCAACCCTCAGAGGAACCTCACCCCCGACCAAAGGATTTACAACTACCGGTTGTCCAGAGCTCGCAGAGTTGTGGAGAATGCCTTCGGGATAATGGCCAACCGGTTCTGGATATTCCTGACGTCCATACACCTGGCACTGTACAAAGTGGATAACGTGGTCTTGTGTTTCTGCATTTTGCACAACTTCCTACGCAGGAATGCACAAAATTATGTATTGCAGCAACTGGATACTGACCCTGCTATGCCAGGTACAAGTGGAGAGGCCCAAACTTGTGACCAAGTGGAGTCCATGACGTCAATGCAAGTTGGACGCTCAGTATTGGCATCACAGAGGGCCCGTCAGATCCGCCAGGAATATCTGGACTATTTCGTGGGGAGAGGAGCTGTGTCCTGGCAGCAATCACTGTCACACACCCATTAATGTTCTAAACTATTTTACACACAAGATAAATGTCAGAGATATAAGATTTTTCTACACATTAAACCAAAATTGCAATGATTCTGTATTGTGGATTCTAATCATTTGGGCACATATGCCAAACATAATTCTTTGGGTTAATCATGTGTTATATATGTGTGACTTTGGAAGGGTTAATACATTCATCAGTGTGTTTCTTTACTGTAGTCTCTCACCAGCTGATCCAAAGTGATGATGGCCATGTGTTATTTTTTAGCCAGTGGTGTAAATACAAGGGCCTTCTGCACCCCATAAAATTTCCACAAACCCTCTCACATTGAGAACTAGGTCACACCCAAGGTTCATCTAATGTCACCTTACATTGGTGGTCATTGTCCAGAAGGTGCCCATACTATATATTTCATATAATACATTAGGGTATTAACAACGTACCTACACCTGTTATGTTGTGTTCATTTATGACATCCTTCTCACTGCCCACCAATGTTAGGATATGTCAGTGTTATGTGAAACTTGATCATTGTTCATCTCCAAGTGTTATATATAGGTAATGGAAAGTGAACTAGAGCAATGAACCAGCAATACACTATAGATTACACTGATCTCCCTACACTGATTGCTACTGGCAATATCAATACCATATTGAATCCTATGACTGCTAGTACCTTGAGTGTTGAGTCACACTTATGTGATGCGGGAAGTCTGCGACTTTGCAGCCTTCCTGCATTGCATAAAGGTGACCCGCCACTTACTTTTTGCACACGATTGTATTCCACAAGTGTGAAGCACTGTGCGATCCAATCCAGATACATCAGAAATAAAGGGTCATGTGTGACTTGTGTGCGTGTTCAGTGCGAATGTAGCCATACAAAGTGTATGTCTCAATTCACACTGCACATCTGATGGCATGTAATATCGTAGCGCACTGCTCCTTTATTACATGCGATCAGATGTTCAGGCCAAAATCAGCTATACAGTTTGTATGGCTCAATTCGCACTGCACTCGCACAAAAGTTGCACATGATGCATTTATTCAGCCACATCAGGATAGGATCGCACAGTCGTTCACACTTGTGTGATCAGATCCTGTGTGAAATGTCAGATCGCACTGTGATATGCATTAAAACTGGGGGGATCTTTAACATTTCATTGACACCTCCAGCAACTCGCATATGGCAGTGTCCAAAATGCTTTCATTAACATGTAAATATGTGAATAGGACAGCCATCATACATTTAGTGCTTCTTTACACAGCTTTAGACCTGGACCCCCCAACGAAAGTCAAATAAAGAATTGAACACACATTGTTGAATGTAAAAATGTTTTAGTAAGAAACATTCACAGTGTTAGGGTTAGGGTTAGGGTGTTCTAAATTGTTTTTCCCAAACTTGGGTACACTCTTAACATCTGAGTGTCATAAAAATATCATAAAAGATTACAAAAAATTTGTAACATCAGGAACCAATACAAACATTAAAAACGTATAAAATATTTTTTTTAAAATTTGGCAAGCATGTCAACAAAATCACGCATTTTGGTTTGCAATGCCGTTGCAGTCTCCTTTATTTGCTCTAGGTCTGAGCAGCATTGTAGTGCCTCACGGGTTAATTTGGCCAAAGTGCAACTATGTAAAACATGATCTGTAAAATAAATACAACTGAGTCAATGTGAATCACCTACATGAGGTCATAATACAGAAACATTTGGTGTACAGGTTATCTTAAATTACTCTCGAGTTAATACCTACGGTGTTCTTATGCTCTTTTGCCCTAGGCCCTTCTTCTTCCTCCTGTCCTCCTCTGATCCTGTTGCTGATGATTCTGCCGGTCTCCTGAGCTTACTATATATTCATTAGGGGTGTGAACGCATGATGACGTCATTGTGAGGGCATGGTCGTAATGTATATATA
The DNA here is from genome assembly GCF_965119305.1 of Pelophylax lessonae. Taxonomy (NCBI): domain Eukaryota; kingdom Metazoa; phylum Chordata; class Amphibia; order Anura; family Ranidae; genus Pelophylax; species Pelophylax lessonae. The sequence continues at coordinate 152,828,621 of NC_138770.1, read as the reverse complement.
TTAAGCTGCAGAGACCAGAGACGGGCAGAATGCACGGCAACAGCATCAGATGAGGACAGGAGGAAGAAGAAGAGCCTAGGGCAAAAGAGCAGACAACATAAGAGCAGAAGATTGGACAGCAGAAGAGTGGAGAGGAGAAGATCCAAAGAGCAGAGTCGAGAAGACCGGATGAAGATATTTAAGAACATTTCATAAACGTCTCCTGTCGTTATTCACATACACTTCCATTTATGTGGTTAATGTGTAGGGGTACTATGTACCCCATACCCATTCACATAGGGATTGGGGTCTGGGATCTGGGGGCCACCCTTTGTTAAAGGTTGCTTCCAAAGTCCTAGGAACCCCCTGGCCGCATGACCCCCCAAAACCGCCAGACAGGGTTGTGGGGATGAGGCCCTTGTCCTCCTCAACATGGGAGCAAGGTGCTTTTGGGTGTGGGGTGCAGAGCCCCCCCCTGGCCCAAAGCAACAAAACCCCCCCATGTTAAGGGCATGTGTCCTGCTGTGGTCCAGGGGGTGTTTGGTCCGCTTGCTCGTCCCCTTTCCTGGCCTGACAAGCTGCATGCTTGGATAAGGGTCTGGTATGGGTTTTGGGGGTAACCCACGCTGTCTTTTTGTTGTGGGCCTACCCTCAAACTCAATACCACACACAAAAGGCCTGGTTGTGAACTTGGGGGGGACACCCACGGTGGGTTATTCAATTATTCTGTGTAGTTCCCCCTCAATAATCTTCACAGCGCAAGTGGCCCCGCAAGTCAGAGCATCCTGATCCGGTGCGACTTCCATTCAAATAAAGAGGCTCCCATAGGGAACTAGTGTTGACAATTGGAGGCTAAAAATAACACTGATAAAATCATTATGAAAAAACCTACGTGGGCACACAATTGGCTCTCCGACACTTGGTCCAGGATCCTCCACATTTTCGGGTGTGCCCGCAACGCTGCTTGGCAAGTTGCCAGGAGATCTTGGTTCTGACCTGGCTGGGGATGCCACATCCTCGCATGACGGAACATCTGCAATGTAAATTTGTAAGGGAATACAAGAATATAAGGTTAAACAATCATTGCAAATACACATATTTCTATGATCCCACTACATAAAAATCTGTGCCTACCAACCTTCATGTTGCTCTGGTGTCTGGTCACTTGTTGGCTCCACCAGGATTATTTCTGGAATAATGTCTTCATCTACATAATACAAAAAAGTTGCCATATCATAAAAGTCACAAGAGGTACATTTGTTAGGACATGGTGCCCTGATTGAGAGCTATTTTATGAACAAATATGAAGACATGTACATGGTTATCTACTAAAAATATGGTACATTAATGTTTGACTGTGCATAGGAACCAATTACCTTTTGTAGAATCTATGCCACCATCTGGGCCCATGTCCTCATCTTCTTCCTCCACTGCAGATGGAGCTGCCAAACCTCTCCTCCTCCTTTCCCATTGTTTGGCCCGTAGTTTTCTTTTTTCTCCTTCTTCAAGGTTTGAATAATAGAATAATAATCTGTGATTAATATGAATGTTTGCAGAGAAGATTCGTGCAGGAAAGAACGTTCGTTGCAACACAATACATATATTTTTAACTATGGCTTCCTGACTTTTAATGTAATATACTACAAAAACACCAATAGATCGATCTAATCAGGACATGACAAATAAAATGAGTAATAGTACTTTTTATATAGACATTAGAATCTAGACATGTTAATACAACATACACAAAATTTAAATAAACATATTGCATGATAAAAAAAAAAAACTTACTTTTTTTCAGAATGCGATGGATTTGGGCAAGCTGATCCTGCTCACGGTGTTTGAGGTCGGACCATCGTTTTCTAATCTGATCTTTCGATCGCTCCACACCATATTTTTTGGTCAAACAGGCCACCACCTTATCCATGATGCGATCTTTCCTGGCATTGGGCCGATCATAATTTGCCAACTTCCTATCATAATCCATTCTTTCTAAAATTGAGACCATCTCCACCATTTCCCCCTTGCTCATGGGTGTAGCCCTTGTTTTTCTGGTGGCCCAATCACTTCGGCCCACACTTGATGAACTCTGAGATCTTTCAGACATTTTTCTTGATAAAGATTATTCCACTGCCTCAGGTGTGTGAGTGTCGCATGTAGGCCTGATCTTCGGCACGTACACACCCCTGCACAAGCCCGCCACTGGAGGAGGAGTTGACGCATGCGCTGTATTTAAAGGACGCCAGATCTTTCGGCTGACGATTCGCTAGCGGACATATTGTTGGTTGGAGCACGATCGATCTGCGAATCACGACTCTTCCCCACAAACAAAGGTACGACTATTTGATTAGAAAGTGTGTGTTTTGGGCCCTATACAGCTTTTATTAGGAATATCTTTATTATGTCCCAAAATACATGCTATTTTAATATGTTTTGTGTTGTGTTGTGTCTTGCAGGCATATACTGTCCTGCAAAATGGTGGACAATTTCACCAGCCATGATTTCCTCATCAGCTTCATTGATGAATTTAGGCAACTGCCCTGTTTGTGGCAAGTCAAATCTGCAGAGTACAAGAATAAAAATCTTCGAAAACAGGCCTATGATCATTTAGTGGCCTTCTACAAGCCCGTCTATGCAGCGGCAAATCTAGAGTATATTAGGAAGAAAATTAACAGTATTCGCACTGCATACAGGCGAGAGGTTAAAAAAATTGAAGAGTCCACCCAGTCTGGAGCAGCTGCACAGAATATACATGTACCACGGCTGTGGTATTTTGACAACCTGCGGTTCCTGGCAGACACGTTGGAATCCAGGCCATCAATTTCCACGCTGCCTTCTACTTCGGCAGAGGGCTCAGTGTCTGTCCATCCCAGCCAGGATGAAGATATCCTAGAGGGCAATTTGACTCAGGTATGGCATTTCACAATATATTGTCTGCTAAAAATGTAATCATGTAACAAAATTATAAGCTAAACCATAATTGACCCTTTATGTAAACGGGAATAGCAAGGGGTTGGCATGACAGGCAACCGCCAGGGCCGCAGGCCAAGGGGGGGGGGGGTCGCAAAAACATTGGCATTGTTTTAGTGATTTTTTAACAATCCACTCAGCCTGCACACCCCAGAACCCCCAGTTTGAAGGCAAATTCATGCAGGTGTAAAACATTGAGAGCTACTTCATGCAGGTGTAAAACATTGAGAGCTGCTTCATGCAAGTGTAAAACATTGAGAGCAGCTGAGCCAACAGACCAGGAGACTGAGACTGCCTCTCACTGCATCCCCAGCACACCTCCGGTCTTACAAACACTGCTGCATCCCCAGCACACCTCTGGTCCTAACAAACACTGCTGCATCCCCAGCACACCTCCAGTCCTAACAAACACTGCTGTAGCCTCAGCATTCCTCAGGCTCAACCTTTTTTAAACAAAACTAACAAACTAACAGCTCCTGCAAATGATACATCCATCCTTGCTTCCATGTCTCTGGTCTCTCACTCCGGGTCAGCAAGGCAGGTGGCTTCCTTATTCCTGTTTCCCTGCACCGCTACACCCTCAATGCTCTACATCAAGCCCTCTGCAAGTTCAGGCCCATCTCTCTCTGCAACCCCCCTCCTCTCTCTCTCACACCCCCTCTTTCTCTCCCTCTCTCTATCTCTCACCCCTCTCTTTCTTGTTTTTCACACCTGAGACAATGATTGCCCACTAGAGAGCTCTACACTGGGCAAACAAGGGACAAATGAGAAACATTTAATGCCCTTTTAGATTTTTTTTGGGGGGGTTACATTTTTACATTGATCTTGGGGGGGTTGTTGCCAAATACAGCTCCTCAACAAGGGCACTGGAGACCCTAGATACGCCACTGTATGTAAAGTCTGCTATTTGTTCACAATAATATAACAAACATGCATTTTTATATTCACTATAACATTCTAATCAATTGTTCATTTCATCAACAGGGAAGTATCACTGAGGAGGAGCCAGGTTGCAGCCAGGAGCCTGAGGAGCCCTTGGAACTCTTTCCAGCACCACCTCCTGCAAAACGGAGGCAAAAAAGAAAACCTACCGATGAAATAACAGACCAATTTATAACTGAGGCCACCATAGCCCTACGTCGCAAACCGGAGGCAAATGAGTCCTTCAGGAACTTGACTGGCAAAATTTTAGGGCAGGTGGACCTCATGCAGCGGCACTATGCCAGAAAAATCATTTTAGATGTGCTGCAAAAGGCGGAAAGGGGCTTCCTTACAGAGCACAGCCACGCATGCGAGGAGCACCCATGCCCTCCACCTCCACCTCCACAACAACCACCACCTCGCCAAATGCCACATGGCCAGTGGCAATAAGGCCAGCATGATCCAAACCTGCCCTCATGGCAGCCGGATTATAGTTATCATCAATTATGATTTTTGTAACCCCCTATTATTTAGTTTACCCCTGTTTGTCATTTTCTAATTTAATTTAGTCCAAATGGACCTTTTTTATGTTTAGGTTTTAAATACGGAGAGTATTAATATTTTCTTTTTGTTTTCTCTGAGTTCCAAAAATAAAGAAAATTTGAAATAAAAATGGCCTATCTTAATTTGTTAACATGTTTAATATTGTACATAACCAACAAAATATGTTTGATACATTAATTCATAAAAGAATAAAGGGAAATATCAATAGTTAGATCTTTGCTGTCAAAATACAAAGATAACGGTGAAGAGTTAAAATTATTTAATTCTAAAATTTGATAGAACAGATAGAATAGACAAACATTATCTTCATCATAACAGAACACATGCCTTTTTATTTGAAAAGTATGGCATTATGAGCAGCATCTTCCTTCTTCTCACATTTATCCAGATGAGCATGTGCTCCGCATTTCATATATTTTTTGGCCTGCCGCGAGCCGAAAGTTCTTTTTGGATAAAATGTTGAGTTTACTTGAGAAAATTCTTCCAGGACCTTATTTGGTTCTGATCATGCGTGTTGAGATTTGTAGCTGTGTGTCGGCCGAATTCTGTACTGACTGGCGAACAATCGGCCGTTCTAGTGTCGGCCTACAAAAATTTTAATGCTTGCAAGACCGATTCTGTTCGGCCGAGAGTGCGATGTCGGCTGTCGGAAGCATCATACTAACAAGCCTACAATCGGCAGATCGGTCGTCGGCCGAAGCTTTTTGGCCGACGATCGGAACGTGTGTACGGGCTTTAAGTTAAGTGATGTTAATTGTTGTGGTGATATGGAAGGAAGATTGATCTGAGAAAGGAAGTTTGAGATTTCCATATTGAAAGTTTGATAGGTGTCTTTATCGTCACAAATGTTGTTAAAGTCATTCTAATAGGCGCTTAAAGCATCAGCGATGTCTTTGGGTTAAAGTAATTTTTCGCTTGTGTGGGGATAATATAGACATGGGATTTTGGATTTAATTATTTGACCTTTAATACATAATGGCTTTGTTGCCTGTAGAATATGTGTTTGCCTTGAATGTGTTATACGCCTTTTCATGTGACTCCAGGAGCAATAAACAGAGTTTGTGACATAGCTCAAAAATTTTTGTTTGGAGGGAGAAGGAGGGATTTGATTTGTTTAAGGATTCAGTGGATGCAATTTAAGCTGTAAGTTCCTCTACCTGCTGCGTCCTCTTTTTCCTTGCCCTAGACCCCAATTGTATTAAAACACCCCTAATAACAGCTTTGTGGGCATTCCACATCACCAATGGGTCAAATACAGATTTTGTAATAATGGTGAAAAACTCCTCTATATGTTTTTTGAGAATTGTAGTATAGTTATTGTTTCGTAGAAGGACATTATTAGCTCTCCATATGTACGAGTTGGGTTGGTTGGATTTGGTGGCTATAGTAATACTTATAGGTGCATGATCAAACCAGGTGGTGGTGTGTATAGTAGCCTTCAACACATTTTGAGGTAACCATTTGTCAGATAAAAAAAAGGTCAATACGTGAGTAGGTGTTGTGGCGCGGTGAAAGATAAGCATAGTCTCTTTCGCTAGCGTAACAACACCTCCACATGCCAAACAATTAATTGGCGACAATAAATTTGTTCAGAGGAGATTCATGTCACTTGGGTCCTGCGGTTGAATCTATTTTGTTATCTGGAACGAGGTTAAAGTCCTCACAGATCAGTAGATGGCCTTAAATTAATTAATTAAATTCAACACTGCCTGCAAAATGGTATTAAAAAAAAAAAACATGCTGAAACAGGTTTCTTAGGACAGTGCCCAGCCCCCCGAGAGCTTTTTATACCAATCCCTTAGCTATTAGCTTTAAAAATTGAGAAAATTGATTTAACAGATAAGGCTCCCATTGACTTCAGTGCGATTCAGAATCGGTATTCAAACTTTTCATATGTTCGACCAAACCTCCCCGAGCCTAACCTAGGTGTGTTTGGCTCATCCCCACTCATAGTTACATGTAGTTACATAGTTGGTAAGGTTAAATAAAGACACCAATTCATTTAGTTCAAACAGTACACTATACTCAATGGGAGCACTGAAGTCAATGGGAGCCTTATCTGTTAAATCAATTTTCTCAATTTTTAAAGCTAATAGCTAAGGGATTGGTATAAAAAGCTCGGGGGGGGGGGGGGGGCTGGGCACTGTCCTAAGAAACCTGTTTCAGGCTCCCATTGAAAACATGCTGAAACAGGTTTCTTAGGATATTGCCCAGCCCACCGAGAGCTTTTTATACCAATCCCTTAGCTATTAGCTTTAAAAATTGAGAAAATTGATTTAACAGCTAAGGCTCCCATTGACTTCAGTGCGATTCAGAATCGGTATTCAAACTTTTCATATGTTCGACCAAACCTCCCTGAGCCTAACCTAGGTGTGTTTGGCTCATCCCCACTCATAGTTACATGTAGTTACATAGTTGGTAAGGTTAAATAAAGACACCAATTCATTTAGTTCAAACAGTACACTATACCCTTAAAAACTCTAAAATTAAAAACAAATTTGAGCATTAGGTAGCATATAGGGCATCAAGCTGAGGCTGATTAACACAAGTACTGGATGGCTTTGCCTGAGATTTTAGCCCAAAAAAACAGGGCCTTAAGGCAGGTAGCAGCTGCTGTGTTCATTTTTAGACAAATCCAGTGCTCTGGAAATCTTTTATCATACAGTATATTTACATTTTTTGTAAAAAAAAAAAAGTTTGTACGCATACAGTAAAATTAAATAGATATAAAATATAAGATTAAAAACGTATCAAATTTACAAAAACATGATATAAACCAAAGTCATAATTTCCTGATAAGTTAAATACTGCACTGTTCTTTAGAGGTGTACTGCTTTTGCTACACACATATCCTAATTTACTAGCACTGATAAAAGTTTTAACAGCTATAAAATATTTTTTGGTTCTTGGGTAACTGGTGCCTTGTTTCATGTTGTTTTATAGATATCTCTAGATTTATTCTTTCACACTTAGCAGGGGACATTTAAAGCATATAATTACATAATTCTGAAAAAATAAAAAATAAAAATAAAGGAAATACAGACTAACAGAGTGAGAATTAAAATCCACAGGACACCGGCGAGCTTTATTTTAGAACGTATGTCTGGAACATCTATAATTAATGTATACAGTACTTAAGAAATATCCAATAACAAAGTTACATGAAAAATGATTTTAGAGCTATGGATTATTTTAAAGAAAACTTTAGTAAAAGGATCTTTTAAGTTCACATAGTAAAAGTATGGCTTTTGTAGTTTTGTTTATATATATATATATATATATATATATATATATATATATATATATATATATATATATATATATATATATATATATACATATATATATATATATATATATATATATATATACATATATATATATATATATATATATATATATATATAGTGACAACTTTGGGGTTTAGTAGTTCATTGGTAGTGCAAAACAGTGAGTTTACTCCACGCCAGAAGCACATTTTAGGGCTTTTCCTGTCCATTTTTATTTAGAATAAAGCAAAAGTTCAACACAAGACATCAGTTGCCCAAAGAGGGGTTTCAACCATCAAACAAAAAAAAGAGTATTCAGCCTTCTAGCTCTCTTTTCAGCTTTACTGCCCTGCACCTCTTTCAGCTGGTCTCTTATCCTGCAACTCCTTGCTGCTATGTCCTTCACAGCCCCATGCCTTTGTCTGTCCTCTCCTTTTTCCCAACACACACTAATCCCCTGGATGGTAGGGCATTGACCTTTAAGCCTGTCTCTTCTAAGTAGCCAGCACACACTTTCACCATTAATCTGCCTGTTTTCTAGAAAACCTAGCCCAGACTGCCATACTAGCTAGTGCCATGGCCTCGTCCTGGCGCTATATATATATATATATATATATATATATATATATATATATATATATATAAAAAACTATATATATATATGTATATTTAATTTACCACATATGGCCATCAGAGACAGCAAGCCTCAAGCAAGATCAACAGCTTTTTCAAGTTTATTTTACAGTTACTTTATGAAATAGACCTAAAAAGATCAGATTACATAAACTGTTCTATGATTCAAACAATCCTTTTCTCCTGGCAGATACTTTCTACTTCAGTGAAATATACACAGCCTGTGATGAACTGTGGCAGAAGTGCTGGGCTTTCCTATTAGAAAGTCCAGTATGCTTTTCTATGCAAACTGAGTATTATCCATACATGATGTATAAGCTGTTTTTTTTTTTTTTGTAAAATAATATTTTTTTTATAATATACTATAAACATCATAAAGTAGTAGAAGGATTTTTAAAATATTTTTTTTTTCACAGTGTGACAACAACCATAATACTAAATGTTTCTTTGCAAAAATCTAGTACTCAACTTGTGATGTGTGTTCATAGTAGTTGCTGAGATGGTTAACCCGTTAATGACTACCTACAATAAAAACTTTGATGGAAAATAACAAGGAGGTTTCTGACAAGGCGTACTTAATTTTAGTCATCTGGAAGGTTTGTTTTGTTGACGTATGAGCCTCCAAATACATGGCCACATTTGGGGTTGATTTACTAAAACTGGAAAGTAAAAAATCTGGAGCAGCTCTGCATAGAAACCAATCAGATTCCAGGTTTATTTTTGTCAAAGCTTAATTGAACGCTGAAGTTAGAAGCTGATTGACTACAATGCACAGCTTCATCAGATTTTTAACTCTCCCTTTTTAGTAAAATCAACTCCATAGTATTTAAAGTTGTTGTAAAGGCATAAGGTTATTTTTCTTACTGCATTCTATGCAGTAAGATAAAAAACCCTCTGCATGCAGCTTATTCCGTAACCCCCCCTTAAATATATACCTGAGCCCAATCTCGATCCAGAAATGTGCATGAGAGCTGAGGCTCTCTCTGCTCTCTCACTCCTCATTGGTTATCAATACAGCAGGAACCATTGGCTCTCATTGCTGTCAATCAGAGCTAGTGATGAGGAGCAGGGGCAGGGCCAAGTCCAGTTCTGTGTGTCTTTTTGACACAGAGCGGGGCTCAGGAGTGAGCACCTGCTAATGCCTCCATATCAATTGGCTTGCTATGGGAGCATTCGGCAGGGCGAGTGGAACCCAAGAAGAGGGGGATCGTAGCTGCTCTGTTAAAAATAATAACACATTTGTTATTTTAATTAAAAAAGGCTCTTCCGGTTTGGCGGCCATCGGACCAGGACGCTGTTGGTGAGAGCTCCGCCGGTCCCGTACACAATCCACGGCCATCCTCCCTCCCTAAGCTCCATCCGCACTTTTAATCTACACAGCTGGGACCCCCGTGCCCCCAGCTTCAATTTGACACCATTCTTGGCCATCAGAGCAGGACGCTGTTGGTGAGAGCTCCGCCGATCCCGTACACAATCCACGGCCATCCTCCCTCCCTAAGCTCCATCCGCACTTTTAATCTGCACAGCTGGGACCCCCGTGCCCCCAGCTTCAATTTGACACCATTCTTGGCCAATTCTGAGCACTTTTATATTTGCGGCCTAGCACACACAGCGAAGCCGCGGACTTTCCTGCCGAATAGCGCGATCGCGCGCACGGGATCGGAACTGGGCACAGCCATCAGTGTCAAAAGGAACAGCCATAGGAACACTCCACCTTCCTGGGCAACCAGTCCCGCCACCAGACAGGTATTGCCCTGTTTTGAGGAGAAAGGGCAGCGGTCGGTGGACCGGTGAGCTGAGGCCCAGGCAACTGCTAAAGCCACGGTCTCTCCCAGGACAGATTCTGACCGCGCACTCGGGGACCCGGTAAGACTTACTTTTTTTTTTTGAGACTCACATTCATCTCCCGGGCGCCCCCACGCCCACATAATTGCCTCCTGCCCCACACTGAAAGAACCCCAGAGGGGAGTGTGTTGCCGCTCGATGGATATGGCTGCCTAACTCCACAGCTCCCGGCCAGCCCAGGGGATTAAGCACTAGAATCAGCGCTGCTCGTCCTCAACTCTGACAATGACAGGCAAGGGGAAGTCGTCCACCCACTCCTCACCTTCCCGCTCTCGGTCCCCCCGCGACCCGGCGATGCAATCGTGCAAAAGCATCCCCAATCTGTTCCGCCAACAGCAATCACGCGAGGCCCCGACCTCAACTCGGGCCTATGCCGAGGTTGCAAAGGGAACCGCTACCGCTGCACTTCCTGCAAATTTAACTAACTCTCTCCCCACTATCCAATCTGCTAACAATGCCTGCTCCAATTATGGAATCCCTGAACCTTCTATGATTTTGGACCAGAACCCCCTAACGATAACTCCTACAACGCCCCTCAACTTCACTCACCTGAGAGCCATAGCAGATGAAATAAAAGCCTCTCTGGCCTTGGCTGTGACAGACATAAAAAGAGACATCCAGAACATCACAGTCAGAATTGACTCTATTGAGGAGAGATCTGAACTACAGTCTGAAGAGATTACTGCGCTTAACACCACGTCCAATGCCCACTCCTCCCAACTCAGAGAATTACAGCGACACATGGAGGATCTGGACAACAGGGGACGTCGTCATAACCTTCGGGTAAGGGGTCTCCCTGAAACAGTGGAACCAAGCCAAATCACAAATGCAACGACACAGATTTTCAACGACATCCTAGGCAGACCACCAGAAGTCCCGATTGAATTTGAACGCCTACATAGGGCCCTGAGACCTAGATCGAGAGACACTGATCCACCCAGGGACATAGTGTGCTGTCTGGTGAATTTTAGACTTAAGGAAGATATACTTAGACGGGCCAGAGACCGACATACACTCCTATTCCAGGGCTCCGAAATCAAAATCTATCAAGATTTATCCCCAATCACACTACAAAGGAGAAGAGACCTTCGCCCCCTACTGGATTCACTGCGGAATAAAAACATCCAATACCGTTGGAAATTCCCGTTTTGCCTGCAGGCATCCTCTAATGGCCGAACTGCAAACTTACGCTTCCCTGAAGATCTGACGTCCTTTTGCGCTATCCTAGATCTCCCGCGCATCGACCTTCCCGACTGGTACAGACCTCCGCAACCCCCTTTCGTTCGGAGGGCAACGTCTATGGACACTATTCCGGAGAGAGAGGATATTCACCAGAGACGCCAAAGATCAGCCTCCCCGAGACGTGAACTCTTCTCTCAATCTCAACCCCACAGGAACAACAATGGAAGCCCAACAGCCTCTCCAGTCCATAGAAAACCTCGCCATGAAGAACCAATCTAGAACACGCAGATACCGCCTCCTCAGGAAAATCCTTTCCCAGAGACTTTCTTTCTCCTTGTTTTTCTCCCACCCCCCCCCCCCTCTTCTTTTTTTTTTTTTTTTCTTTTTCTCTCTCACATTAACCCTTTTTTTACAGGTACAACATTCTCAACTTAAAGTCTCCCTCAGCTGCAAGAACATTACCTTCATCTACGCATAAGTAAGAAGTCTCATCTCTGCAAAGCTACCGCACACCCACAGACTTCACCACGTTCCGAACTTGAAGGCTCACTTGCCCTTCTAAAGACCTGCTTTTACCTTCCACTTGGGGACTGGTAATGTATTATTTGGTTTCACACACTCATCTTAAGTCTCCGGACCACCCACTCCCTCTTATGTTTGATTCATCCCACGATGCCCCCTCCAAAGACCTCCCCCTCCCCATCTCAAACTACAGACTCTGTCTATCTTGAGATACGGACCTAAAGTGCCCCCCCCCTCCAAATTTGCATTCCCAATTTAAAAAGCTAATACAACTCCACCTCATTCTACACCTACCATGATCAACCTACTCTTCATTTCAATGGACCATGTCAAGGATCGCAGTTGTGATCACTGTTTGAATACCTAGTTTTGAAAACGACAACATTGAATGTCTTATACCTACTGTTAATTTTGTTTCCAGCATCCTCTTTCGTTGACCCTGACCTTGTTGATATTATACTTGAATATAGTGGGAATCAGTGTTCCGGTCCCCCCACAGTTCAACTGCTACACAATTACCCCATATTCCAGATATTCTAAACTTAAGACTAAAAACTTCCTTTCCCTCCCAATCCTATTCGCAATATAAACCACCTACTTTAAGGTACCCTTTACCTCCACCTCCCCAAGAAGAGAGAGGTGGGAAAGGAGAGTTGAGGAAGAAGGGGAAAGGGAAAAAAAAAAAAAATATATATATATATATATATATAAAAAGGGAAAAAAAAAAAAAAGAAAGAAAAATTAAAAATTAAAGGATGTCTGTTAGACCCTTGCTATCCTCTAATTAATATAAAAAGAGGTTCCGGAACACTGATCCCTCATGCATGTTATGGGTCTCATTTGAGACACCACTCTCCCCTGGTTCCTACCCCCTTCCCTCCTGTATTGCTATACACATGCCTCAAAGTATGTCCTAACAGATATATATATTTGTGTAATTACTTCTTTTCCCCTGTACAAGTAATCTTACACACTATTTAACCTTCTCCATTACTGATCCATCTTGACTTCACACGTATTCCCATAGTCTTTATACCCCCCTCGCCTGAAGACCCAACCCCTTCTTTTTTTTTTTTTTTTCTCTCCTCTTACTAACTTCTCTGGACTGACATCAGGATACACTCAGAAGTCCCTATACACTCCTCTGATCCTCCTTCTGGCCAATATATCTTCCAGTTCTGGTAAAATAAACATTCCTCTGTATACATCCCTTCATCCCCCCTTGTTCGCTCCCTGGCAACCTGTCATACCCCTTAAGCAAACTGTTTTACCAGACGAGCCGTACACCAAACCTTACCACTCATCCCCTGGGCTGGCATGGGACCCCTTGGGATCCATTTCCAACCCGAGCGTCATTTACACCTCCAAGAGACAGGAATTGATTTTTTCTCTTCCCTGTCGAACTCTCTCGAACTGAGTGTGGGATATACTCCACCTCCCTAGTCTCGTTTACTCTTTCCCCTTATACATCCTCAACTTACCCATCCCCCCCCACCCACTTCCCCCCAAACTCTGAACGGTCCCTGTTCCACCGTCTACATTCAAACTAAACCCCTTTTGGGTACAAGAAAATCCCATCCGATCACTACCCCTACACCAACGCTACCTACTTTTGACATTCAACATGACTTCTACTCCCACTACTCAGAATTCGGTCCCACTTAAAATAGTATCTCTGAATGTCAAAGGCCTGAATATCCCACAAAAGCGTTCACAAGTCCTTGACCTTATGAGAAAACTCAAAGCAGATATTGTCTACCTCCAAGAGACACACTTCCGCTCCCGAGACACTCCTAAATTTTCAAACCACATATACAACACGGTTTATCTATCTACAAACCCCCAAGGCAAAACTAAAGGGGTAGCTATTTTGATCTCCAAAAAGCTTGACTGGACGCTCCATGACTCGGTGATTGACCCGGAAGGTAGATTTATTTTTCTCAAGGGCCAAATAGACAATAAACCTTTCACACTGGCCAACATCTACAGCCCTAACACGGCCCAGATCTCCTTTTTCAGGAAAATTGCACACACCCTTTCGGGCTTCCAAAAAGGCATCACGATTCTAGGCGGCGACTTCAATGTCGCTCTATATCCGCTACTAGACACTTCCACAGGCTCATCCTCTCTGCCCTATAGAGCCCTGAAACAGATCAGAAAACAGCTTCATGATCTCTTACTTCATGACTCCTGGCGCACTACCCACCCATCCACAAAAGATTATACTTTTTTCTCTTCCCCCCACAACAGATATTCCAGACTCGACTATATTTTTCTGTCTCAAAAAGATCTCCCCTACATCAAAAAAGCCACAATCGAACCCTCAATCTTATCTGATCACCATCCTGTATCGCTGACACTCTCTCTCCCATCCCATACCTACCACTCCAAATTCTGGAGACTAGATGCTTCGCTGCTGACTCTTGATTCAGACGTCCAACACATCCGCTCGGCGATTTCTGACTTCTTTACGTTGAACGATAATGCAGATACCTCTCCCATTACCATCTGGGAAGCACATAAGTGCGTTATAAGAGGAGTACTACTAGCGCTGAAAGCCTCTAAGAAAAAAGCACACCAAACCAAAACCAATTCACTTATTCAGACAATTAAATCCCTTGAGGCCTCACATAAGCGTACACATGCTGAAGACACCTATAATGACCTTATCAAAAATAGACAACTTCTCCTAGACGAACTGAATAGGGTTGAGTGAACACCTAGATGTCCGTGTTCGACGGGTTCGGCCGAACTTTAAAAAAAAGTCCGGGTCCGTGTCCCGGACTTTTACCGAACTTTTCCCGGACACCGAACCCCATTGAAGTCAATGGGGACCCGAACTTTAAGGCACTAAAATGGCTCTAAAACACCAAAGGAAAGGGCTAGAGTGCTGCAAATGGCAGCAAAACGTAATTAAGAGCATGGCAAGTGCTCTGCAAACAAATGTGGATAGGGAAATAACTTAAAACAACAAAAAAAAACAGAAAAATAAAACAATGTTCTTCTTCATCTCTGAAGGACGAGGCCCATATGGAGTAGGAGGGAGGTTGAGGTGGTGGTGGATGTGGCGGTGACTAGACATATGCCGGTTTTCGGTAATTCGATATATCGCGGTATTGCATAGCCACGGTATTGTTATTGTGGCATTTTTAAAATACCGAGTTTCTCTGTCAAGTCTGCCTGACTTGTGAATTGATACATTTCAGTGAGCTGGATGACTCATTCACTCACTCAGCTAACACCTTTCAGCATTAAGTCTCCTAACTATAAACAAAAATGATTACATTTGTATCTTTTCCTTCCCTCTGCCAGGGAGAAAGGAAGTTTAACCTCTTAAAGACTGGATCTTTTTCTGACACTTGCTGTTTGCAAGTTAAAATCAGTTTTTTTTTTGCTAGAAAAGTACTTAGAACCCCCAAACATTTTATATATTTTTTTAGCAGAGACCCTACAGAATAAAATGGCGATTGTTGTAATATTTTATGTCACACTGTATTTGCGCAGCAGTCTTTCAAACGCAATGATTAGACTTTAATGAATAAAAAAAAAAAAAAAAACGTAACAGTAAAGTTATCCCAATTTTTTTTTTTTTTGTTACACAGAGAATCGTGAGAGAATCGTGATCTTTATTCCAAGCTAAAAAATCGTGATTCTCATTTTGGCCAGAATCGTGCAGCTCTAATAAATATATATATACACACACACACGCCTAGCAGCCCACATTACATTATTATATAGCCATCAAGCAGTGTCTGGCCTACCTGGTGATGACTGGTCCTGGCGCTCTGATCCGATGGCCTGGTCTTTAAAGGGGCAAATCCTTGCGATCCAGAAGTGGTTAAACCTGCAGGAGGACCGGTGTTTTTATCTATTAATGACTTTACTATTGCTTTAGGCCTGGTTCACATGTATGCGGGTTGGTGGTTCACATGTATGCGGGTTGGCGGTTCACATGTATGCGGGTTGGCGGCCCACATTTGCACAGGCATAGCAGCCCATTGATTTGAACGGGCTGCTATGCCCTCATTTTCCGCAGAAAAAAGGTGCATGCAGCATTTTTTTTAAATTCAGTGGCCTTGAAATCCATCCTGCTTTTGCACCATGCGACTAACCTGCAGTTCCTGCTCTGGCAAGCTTTCTGCATTTTTTGTATACGTGGGCACGGCATTTAAAAATAAACAGTTTGCGTGTGCAGCAACGGCAGGTAAGTCGCATGGTGCAAAAGAAGGATGGATTTCATGGCCACTGCATTTTTTTAAATTCTGCATGCACCTTTTTTCAGCTGAAAACGCAGGCATAGCAGCTCAAGCCCATTCACATCAATGGGCTGCTATGCCTGTGCAAATGTGGGCCCCCAACCCGCATACATGTGAACCAGGCCTAAAGCAATAGTAAAGTCATTAATAGATAAAAACACCGGTCCTCCTGCAGGTTTAACCAATTAATGACTTTACTATTGCTTTAGGCCTGGTTCACATGTATGCGGGTTGGGGGCCCACATTTGCACAGGCATAGCAGCCCATTGATGTGAATGGGCTTGAGCTGCTATGCCTGCGTTTTCAGCTGAAAAAAGGTGCATGCAGAATTTAAAAAAATGCAGTGGCCATGAAATCCATCCTTCTTTTGCACCATGCGACTTACCTGCCGTTGCTGCACACGCAAACTGTTTATTTTTAAATGCCGTGCCCACGTATACAAAAAATGCAGAAAGCTTGCCAGAGCAGGAACTGCAGGTTAGTCGCATGGTGCAAAAGCAGGATGGATTTCAAGGCCACTGAATTTTAAAAAAATGCTGCATGCACCTTTTTTCTGCGGAAAATGAGGGCATAGCAGCCCATTCAAATCAATGGGCTGCTATGCCTGTGCAAATGTGAACCACCAACCCGCATACATGTGAACCAGGCCTAAAGCAATAGTAAAGTAATTTATAAACAACACCTCCTTCAGGTTTAACCACTTCTTGACCACAAGGATTTGCCCTCTTAATGACCAGGCCATCGGATCGGAGCCGAGCGCCAGAACCAGTTATCACCAGTTAGGCCAGACACTGCTTGATGACCTATTTTAGGCCTGGTTCACAGAGTCTGTACTGACTGACTATATAATAATGTGCATAAGTGAACCAAAGCCCCTAAATTCAGCAATGAAATTGAAGTGAGGTGGAAATTTAATAATTTAAATTTAATAATAGAATACCGTGATAATACCGTATACCGTGGCAAAACCTTAATCAATTAATCGCAGCATGAAAATCTGATACCGTCACAAGCCTAGCGGTGACATAGGCGTGCGCACAGGGTGTGCTGGGTGTGCCTGGGCACACCCTAATCACCTAGGGCACATAGCATTGCCAGTGAGGAGATGGGAAAGATCTCCCTGGGACCTGCTCTGCTCTATTTCTCCTTGCCTACAGGTACATGGCCCCGATACATTACTCTCCCTGCTGGCAAACACATGCATGTGTATTTCAACTTTGGGGTGCACACCTTAATGCAATAGGCTGCGCACACCTATGGGCGGTGTAGGTGGAAGCGGCGGTGGAGGAGGACCAGGGCCGGATTAACAGCATCATGGGCTTGGTGCTGAGGATTTTGAAGGGCCTTAAGGGCCGTGCCTTGCCATGCACCCAGAGGAGGAAGGGTGCAGCCATGCATGCCTAATTCAACATGGGATGCTGTCTCTGAAGCCCATAAACACATCCATGCATCGCCAACTGTCCCTCCTTGTCCGGCCTTCACGCTGTGTGGGGAGGTTCTGAGGGTGCTGCCTGGGGAAGCGAGCATAGAAGCCAGACTTCTGTGTTTACAAGTGACAGAAGAGCGGTAACAGTGAATATGGCCAACCCGGGGCCTATATAAAAGGTAGGGGCCTGGAGCTGCAGCTCCAATAGCCCCTACATTAATCTGGCCCTGAGGAGGAGGACGAGGTAGCCAACACTGCTTCTTTTCAAAAATTTTAAATGAGGGTACACCCCAAAAGAGTGAGAAAGAGCAAAAATGGAACAATGGGTGGGTAAGGTCGGTATCCATTGCTATTCTGCATAAGGTACGGAAAAGTCCCGTGGGATCCATGCCTGGTTCATTTTAATGAACGTGAGCTTGTCCACATTGTCTCTGGACAGGCGGCTGCGCTTGTCTGTTATAACGCCCCCAGCCGTGCTAAATACCCGTTCAGATAATACACTGGCTGCAGGGCACGCCAGCACCTCCAAGGCGTAAAGGGCAAGCTCAAGCCATGTGCCCAATTTGGAGACCCAGAAGTTGAAGGGGGCAGACCCGTCATTCACTACATGTAGGCGTGTGCACACATACTGCTCCACCATGTTGGTAAAATGCTGCCTCCTGCTAAGACGTTCCATCTGAGCTGCTGGTGCTGCTGTTTGTTGTGGCGTGCTGACAAAGCTTTTCCACATTTCGGCCATGCTAACCCTGCCTTCTGAGGTGCTGGCGGTGCCCTGGTTGCGTTGGCGACCTCCTCCTCCTCCTCCTCTGCCTTGTGCTTCCACTGTGGCCCCGCTGTCAGATGGGAATGCCAGCAGCATGGCGTCTACCAGCGTGCGCTTGTACTCGCGCATCTTGCGATCGCGCTCCAGTGAGTGAATTAAGGACGGTACGTTGTCCTTGTAACGGGGATCCAGCAGCGTGGCCACCCAGTAATCAGCACAAGTTAGAATGTGGGCAACTCGGCGGTCGTTGTGGAGACACTGCAGCATGTAATCGCTCATGTGTGCCAGGCTGCCCAGAGGCAACGAAAGGCTGTCCTCTGTGGGAGGTGTATCGTCCGTGTCCTCTGTATCCCCCCAGCCACGCACCAGTGATGGCCATGAGCTGGCCTGGGTGCCACCCTGCTGTGAACATGGTTCCATCTCCTCCTCCAGCTCCTCCTCCTCCTCATCCTCCTCATCCTCCAGAACTGTGCCCCTGCTGGACAATTGCGTCCCTGGCGTTTGCGTGTGCAGGAACCCACCCTCGGAGCCCCTTGCGAATGACTGCCCTGAAAGCCTTGGAAATGTTACCTCTTCATCCTCCTCCTCCTCCTCATCCTGTGCCACATCCTCTTCCATCATCGCCCGAATTGTTTTTTCAAGGAGGCATGGAAGTGGGATAGTTAAGCTGAGAACGGCGTCATTGCCACTGGCCATGTTGGTGGAGTACTCAAAACAGCGCAACAAGGCACACAGGTCTCGCATGGAGGCCCAGTTAAATTAAATAGCGGAATAGAAAATATGATCCAAAAAAAGTGTATGTATATCACACGTACACAACCACACTGGGCCCCAATTACTATTGTTTGTACCCCTAAAAGGCTAGATGAGGAGTAGGGGGAGTATGGAACAGGCAGCACCCTCAAACCTTCAGAAGTATGAGATGAACCCCAACAACTTGGAAAGGTGGATCTCTCTCACACGTACCGACACAGACTATCCCGCAATTCAATTGATCCTCAAAGGTTTTTATTGAATAGCGGAATAGGAAATATGATCAAAAAAAGTGTATGTATCTCGCACGTACACAACCACACTAGGCCCCAATTACTATTGTTTGTACCCCTAAAAGGCTAGATGAGGAGTAGGGGGGGTATGGAACAGGCAGCACCCTCAAACCTTCAGAAGTATGAGATGAACCCCAACAACTTGGAAAGGTGGATCTCTCTCACACGTACCGACACAGACTATCCCCCAATTTAACTGATCCCCAAAGGTTTTTGATTAAATAGCGGAATAGAAAATATGATCCCAAAAAAGTGTATGTATATCACACGTACACAACCACACTGGGCCCCAATTACTATTGTTTGTACCCCTAAAAGGCTAGATGAGGAGTAGGGGGAGTATGGAACAGGCAGCACCCTCAAACCTTCAGAAGTATGAGATGAACCCCAACAACTTGGAAAGGTGGATCTCTCTCACACGTACCAACACAGACTATCCCCCAATTTAACTGATCCCCAAAGGTTTTTGATTAAATAGCGGAATAGAAAATATGATCCAAAAAAAGTGTATGTATATCACACGTACACAACCACACTAGGCCCCAATTACTATTGTTTGTACCCCTAAAAGGCTAGATGAGGAGTAGGGGGAGTATGGAACAGGCAGCACCCTCAAACCTTCAGAAGTATGAGATGAACCCCAACAACTTGGAAAGGTGGATCTCTCTCACACGTACCGACACAGACTATCCCGCAATTCAATTGATCCTCAAAGGTTTTTATTGAATAGCGGAATAGGAAATATGATCAAAAAAAGTGTATGTATCTCGCACGTACACAACCACACTAGGCCCCAATTACTATTGTTTGTACCCCTAAAAGGCTAGATGAGGAGTAGGGGGGGTATGGAACAGGCAGCACCCTCAAACCTTCAGAAGTATGAGATGAACCCCAACAACTTGGAAAGGTGGATCTCTCTCACACGTACCGACACAGACTATCCCCCAATTTAACTGATCCCCAAAGGTTTTTGATTAAATAGCGGAATAGAAAATATGATCCCAAAAAAGTGTATGTATATCACACGTACACAACCACACTGGGCCCCAATTACTATTGTTTGTACCCCTAAAAGGCTAGATGAGGAGTAGGGGGAGTATGGAACAGGCAGCACCCTCAAACCTTAAGAAGTATGAGATGAACCCCAACAACTTGGAAAGGTGGATCTCTCTCACACGTACCGACACAGACTATCCCGCAATTCAATTGATCCTCAAAGGTTTTTATTGAATAGCGGAGTAGGAAATATGATCAAAAAAAGTGTATGTATCTCGCACGTACACAACCACACTAGGCCCCAATTACTATTGTTTGTACCCCTAAAAGGCTAGATGAGGAGTAGGGGGGGTATGGAACAGGCAGCACCCTCAAACCTTCAGAAGTATGAGATGAACCCCAACAACTTGGAAAGGTGGATCTCTCTCACACGTACCGACACAGACTATCCCCCAATTTAACTGATCCCCAAAGGTTTTTGATTAAATAGCGGAATAGAAAATATGATCCCAAAAAAGTGTATGTATATCACACGTACACAACCACACTGGGCCCCAATTACTATTGTTTGTACCCCTAAAAGGCTAGATGAGGAGTAGGGGGAGTATGGAACAGGCAGCACCCTCAAACCTTCAGAAGTATGAGATGAATCCCAACAACTTGGAAAGGTGGATCTCTCTCACACGTACCAACACAGACTATCCCCCAATTTAACTGATCCCCAAAGGTTTTTGATTAAATAGCGGAATAGAAAATATGATCCAAAAAAAGTGTATGTATATCACACGTACACAACCACACTAGGCCCCAATTACTATTGTTTGTACCCCTAAAAGGCTAGATGAGGAGTAGGGGGAGTATGGAACAGGCAGCACCCTCAAACCTTCAGAAGTATGAGATGAACCCCAACAACTTGGAAAGGTGGATCTCTCTCACACGTACCGACACAGACTATCCCGCAATTCAATTGATCCTCAAAGGTTTTTATTGAATAGCGGAATAGGAAATATGATCAAAAAAAGTGTATGTATCTCGCACGTACACAACCACACTAGGCCCCAATTACTATTGTTTGTACCCCTAAAAGGCTAGATGAGGAGTAGGGGGGGTATGGAACAGGCAGCACCCTCAAACCTTCAGAAGTATGAGATGAACCCCAACAACTTGGAAAGGTGGATCTCTCTCACACGTACCGACACAGACTATCCCCCAATTTAACTGATCCCCAAAGGT
The DNA here is from genome assembly GCF_965119305.1 of Pelophylax lessonae. Taxonomy (NCBI): domain Eukaryota; kingdom Metazoa; phylum Chordata; class Amphibia; order Anura; family Ranidae; genus Pelophylax; species Pelophylax lessonae. The sequence continues at coordinate 152,807,016 of NC_138770.1, read as the reverse complement.
TTTTGATTAAATAGCGGAATAGAAAATATGATCCCAAAAAAGTGTATGTATATCACACGTACACAACCACACTGGGCCCCAATTACTATTGTTTGTACCCCTAAAAGGCTAGATGAGGAGTAGGGGGAGTATGGAACAGGCAGCACCCTCAAACCTTCAGAAGTATGAGATGAACCCCAACAACTTGGAAAGGTGGATCTCTCTCACACGTACCGACACAGACTATCCCCCAATTTAACTGATCCCCAAAGGTTTTTGATTAAATAGCGGAATAGAAAATATGATCCCAAAAAAGTGTATGTATATCACACGTACACAACCACACTGGGCCCCAATTACTATTGTTTGTACCCCTAAAAGGCTAGATGAGGAGTAGGGGGAGTATGGAACAGGCAGCACCCTCAAACCTTCAGAAGTATGAGATGAACCCCAACAACTTGGAAAGGTGGATCTCTCTCACACGTACCAACACAGACTATCCCCCAATTTAACTGATCCCCAAAGGTTTTTGATTAAATAGCGGAATAGAAAATATGATCCAAAAAAAGTGTATGTATATCACACGTACACAACCACACTAGGCCCCAATTACTATTGTTTGTACCCCTAAAAGGCTAGATGAGGAGTAGGGGGAGTATGGAACAGGCAGCACCCTCAAACCTTCAGAAGTATGAGATGAACCCCAACAACTTGGAAAGGTGGATCTCTCTCACACGTACCGACACAGACTATCCCGCAATTCAATTGATCCTCAAAGGTTTTTATTGAATAGCGGAATAGGAAATATGATCAAAAAAAGTGTATGTATCTCGCACGTACACAACCACACTAGGCCCCAATTACTATTGTTTGTACCCCTAAAAGGCTAGATGAGGAGTAGGGGGGGTATGGAACAGGCAGCACCCTCAAACCTTCAGAAGTATGAGATGAACCCCAACAACTTGGAAAGGTGGATCTCTCTCACACGTACCGACACAGACTATCCCCCAATTTAACTGATCCCCAAAGGTTTTTGATTAAATAGCGGAATAGAAAATATGATCCCAAAAAAGTGTATGTATATCACACGTACACAACCACACTGGGCCCCAATTACTATTGTTTGTACCCCTAAAAGGCTAGATGAGGAGTAGGGGGAGTATGGAACAGGCAGCACCCTCAAACCTTAAGAAGTATGAGATGAACCCCAACAACTTGGAAAGGTGGATCTCTCTCACACGTACCGACACAGACTATCCCGCAATTCAATTGATCCTCAAAGGTTTTTATTGAATAGCGGAGTAGGAAATATGATCAAAAAAAGTGTATGTATCTCGCACGTACACAACCACACTAGGCCCCAATTACTATTGTTTGTACCCCTAAAAGGCTAGATGAGGAGTAGGGGGGGTATGGAACAGGCAGCACCCTCAAACCTTCAGAAGTATGAGATGAACCCCAACAACTTGGAAAGGTGGATCTCTCTCACACGTACCGACACAGACTATCCCCCAATTTAACTGATCCCCAAAGGTTTTTGATTAAATAGCGGAATAGAAAATATGATCCCAAAAAAGTGTATGTATATCACACGTACACAACCACACTGGGCCCCAATTACTATTGTTTGTACCCCTAAAAGGCTAGATGAGGAGTAGGGGGAGTATGGAACAGGCAGCACCCTCAAACCTTCAGAAGTATGAGATGAACCCCAACAACTTGGAAAGGTGGATCTCTCTCACACGTACCAACACAGACTATCCCCCAATTTAACTGATCCCCAAAGGTTTTTGATTAAATAGCGGAATAGAAAATATGATCCCAAAAAAGTGTATGTATATCACACGTACACAACCACACTAGGCCCCAATTACTATTGTTTGTACCCCTAAAAGGCTAGGAGTAGGGGGAGTATGGAACAGGCAGCACCCTCAAACCTTCAGAAGTATGAGATGAACCCCAACAACTTGGAAAGGTGGATCTCTCTCACACGTACCAACACAGACTATCCCCCAATTTAACTGATCCCCAAAGGTTTTTGATTAAATAGCGGAATAGAAAATATGATCCAAAAAAAGTGTATGTATATCACACGTACACAACCACACTAGGCCCCAATTACTATTGTTTGTACCCCTAAAAGGCTAGGAGTAGGGGGAGTATGGAACAGGCAGCACCCTCAAACCTTCAGAAGTATGAGATGAACCCCAACAACTTGGAAAGGTGGATCTCTCTCACACGTACCAACACAGACTATCCCCCAATTTAACTGATCCCCAAAGGTTTTTGATTAAATAGCGGAATAGAAAATATGATCCCAAAAAAGTGTATGTATATCACACGTACACAACCACACTAGGCCCCAATTACTATTGTTTGTACCCCTAAAAGGCTAGGAGTAGGGGGAGTATGGAACAGGCAGCACCCTCAAACCTTCAGAAGTATGAGATGAACCCCAACAACTTGGAAAGGTGGATCTCTCTCACACGTACCAACACAGACTATCCCCCAATTTAACTGATCCCCAGAGGTTTTTGATTAAATAGCGGAATAGAAAATATGATCCCAAAAAAGTGTATGTATATCACACGTACACAACCACACTAGGCCCCAATTACTATTGTTTGTACCCCTAAAAGGCTAGGAGTAGGGGGAGTATGGAACAGGCAGCACCCTCAAACCTTCAGAAGTATGAGATGAACCTCAACAACTTGGAAAGGTGGATCTCTCTCACACGTACCAACACAGACTATCCCCCAATTTAACTGATCCCCAAAGGTTTTTGATTAAATAGCGGAATAGAAAATATGATCCCAAAAAAGTGTATGTATATCACACGTACACAACCACACTAGGCCCCAATTACTATTGTTTGTACCCCTAAAAGGCTAGGAGTAGGGGGAGTATGGAACAGGCAGCACCCTCAAACCTTCAGAAGTATGAGATGAACCCCAACAACTTGGAAAGGTGGATCTCTCTCACACGTACCAACACAGACTATCCCCCAATTTAACTGATCCCCAAAGGTTTTTGATTAAATAGCGGAATAGAAAATATGATCCCAAAAAAGTGTATGTATATCACACGTACACAACCACACTAGGCCCCAATTACTATTGTTTGTACCCCTAAAAGGCTAGGAGTAGGGGGAGTATGGAACAGGCAGCACCCTCAAACCTTCAGAAGTATGAGATGAACCCCAACAACTTGGAAAGGTGGATCTCTCTCACACGTACCAACACAGACTATCCCCCAATTTAACTGATCCCCAAAGGTTTTTGATTAAATAGCGGAATAGAAAATATGATCCCAAAAAAGTGTATGTATATCACACGTACACAACCACACTAGGCCCCAATTACTATTGTTTGTACCCCTAAAAGGCTAGGAGTAGGGGGAGTATGGAACAGGCAGCACCCTCAAACCTTCAGAAGTATGAGATGAACCCCAACAACTTGGAAAGGTGGATCTCTCTCACACGTACCAACACAGACTATCCCCCAATTTAACTGATCCCCAAAGGTTTTTGATTAAATAGCGGAATAGAAAATATGATCCCAAAAAAGTGTATGTATATCACACGTACACAACCACACTAGGCCCCAATTACTATTGTTTGTACCCCTAAAAGGCTAGGAGTAGGGGGAGTATGGAACAGGCAGCACCCTCAAACCTTCAGAAGTATGAGATGAACCTCAACAACTTGGAAAGGTGGATCTCTCTCACACGTACCAACACAGACTATCCCCCAATTTAACTGATCCCCAAAGGTTTTTGATTAAATAGCGGAATAGAAAATATGATCCCAAAAAAGTGTATGTATATCACACGTACACAACCACACTAGGCCCCAATTACTATTGTTTGTACCCCTAAAAGGCTAGGAGTAGGGGGAGTATGGAACAGGCAGCACCCTCAAACCTTCAGAAGTATGAGATGAACCTCAACAACTTGGAAAGGTGGATCTCTCTCACACGTACCAACACAGACTATCCCCCATTTTAACTGATCCCCAAAGGTTTTTGATTAAATAGCGGAATAGAAAATATGATCCCAAAAAAGTGTATGTATATCACACGTACACAACCACACTAGGCCCCAATTACTATTGTTTGTACCCCTAAAAGGCTAGGAGTAGGGGGAGTATGGAACAGGCAGCACCCTCAAACCTTCAGAAGTATGAGATGAACCCCAACAACTTGGAAAGGTGGATCTCTCTCACACGTACCAACACAGACTATCCCCCAATTTAACTGATCCCCAAAGGTTTTTGATTAAATAGCGGAATAGAAAATATGATCCCAAAAAAGTGTATGTATATCACACGTACACAACCACACTAGGCCCCAATTACTATTGTTTGTACCCCTAAAAGGCTAGGAGTAGGGGGAGTATGGAACAGGCAGCACCCTCAAACCTTCAGAAGTATGAGATGAACCCCAACAACTTGGAAAGGTGGATCTCTCTCACACGTACCAACACAGACTATCCCCCAATTTAACTGATCCCCAAAGGTTTTTGATTAAATAGCGGAATAGAAAATATGATCCCAAAAAAGTGTATGTATATCACACGTACACAACCACACTAGGCCCCAATTACTATTGTTTGTACCCCTAAAAGGCTAGGAGTAGGGGGAGTATGGAACAGGCAGCACCCTCAAACCTTCAGAAGTATGAGATGAACCCCAACAACTTGGAAAGGTGGATCTCTCTCACACGTACCAACACAGACTATCCCCCAATTTAACTGATCCCCAAAGGTTTTTGATTAAATAGCGGAATAGAAAATATGATCCCAAAAAAGTGTATGTATATCACACGTACACAACCACACTAGGCCCCAATTACTATTGTTTGTACCCCTAAAAGGCTAGGAGTAGGGGGAGTATGGAACAGGCAGCACCCTCAAACCTTCAGAAGTATGAGATGAACCCCAACAACTTGGAAAGGTGGATCTCTCTCACACGTACCAACACAGACTATCCCCCAATTTAACTGATCCCCAAAGGTTTTTGATTAAATAGCGGAATAGAAAATATGATCCCAAAAAAGTGTATGTATATCACACGTACACAACCACACTAGGCCCCAATTACTATTGTTTGTACCCCTAAAAGGCTAGGAGTAGGGGGAGTATGGAACAGGCAGCACCCTCAAACCTTCAGAAGTATGAGATGAACCCCAACAACTTGGAAAGGTGGATCTCTCTCACACGTACCAACACAGACTATCCCCCAATTTAACTGATCCCCAAAGGTTTTTGATTAAATAGCGGAATAGAAAATATGATCCCAAAAAAGTGTATGTATATCACACGTACACAACCACACTAGGCCCCAATTACTATTGTTTGTACCCCTAAAAGGCTAGGAGTAGGGGGAGTATGGAACAGGCAGCACCCTCAAACCTTCAGAAGTATGAGATGAACCCCAACAACTTGGAAAGGTGGATCTCTCTCACACGTACCAACACAGACTATCCCCCAATTTAACTGATCCCCAAAGGTTTTTGATTAAATAGCGGAATAGAAAATATGATCCCAAAAAAGTGTATGTATATCACACGTACACAACCACACTAGGCCCCAATTACTATTGTTTGTACCCCTAAAAGGCTAGATGAGGAGTAGGGGGAGTATGGAACAGGCAGCACCCTCAAACCTTCAGTATGAGATTGTGTTCACTGTACCCCACAAAGATTGAGTTCACTGCACCCCACAATGATTGTGTTCACTGCACCCCACAAAGATTGTGTTCACTGCACCTCACAAAGATTGTGTTCACTGTACCCCCCAAAGATTGTGTTCACTGCACCCCACAAAGATTCTGTTCACTGTACCCCACAAAGATTGTGTTCACTGCACCCCAAAAAGATTGTGTTCACTGCACCCCAAAAAGGATGTTGTTCACTGCACCCCAAAAAGGATGTTGTTCACTCCACCCCAAAAAGATTGTGTTCACTGCACCCCACAAAGATTGTGTTCACTGCACCCCAAAAAGATTGTGTTCACTGCACCCCAAAAATGATTTTGTTCACTGCACCCCAAAAAGGATTTTGTTCACTGCACCCCAAAAAGGATGTTGTTCACTCCACCCCAAAAAGATTGTGTTCACTGCACCCCAAAAAGATTGTGTTCACTGCACCCCACAAAGGATTTTGTTCACTGCACCCCAAAAAGATTGTGTTCACTGCACCCCAAAAAGGATGTTGTTCACTGCACCCCAAAAAGGATTTTGTTCACTGCACCCCAAAAAGATTGTGTTCACTGCACCCCACAAAGGATTTTGTTCACTGCACCCCACAAAGATTGTGTTCACTGCACACCAAAAAGGATTGTGTTCACTGCACCCCAAAAAGATTTTGTTCACTGCACCCCAAAAAGATTGTGTTCACTGCAGCCCAAAAAGATTGTGTTCACTGCAGCCCAAAAAGATTGTGTTCACTGCAGCCCAAAAAGATTGTGTTCACTGCAGCCCAAAAAGATTGTGTTCACTGCAGCCCAAAAAGATTGTGTTCACTGCAGCTCACACACAGAAAAATGGATGTGGATCACTGACACCTGCCTATCTCCAATCCCACACCACACAGCAATATCGATTGTAGTTTGTAGAACACAGTTTCCCTAAAATTCAGCAGACTCTGTCCCTAACAGGATTGAGAAGAGATCGTAGATCAGGATTGAGTGCAGACCCCACCCCCCACACAGCAATATCGATTGTAGTTTGTAGAAGACACTGACCCTATATAATTCAGCAGACTCTATCCCTAAAATGCCTACAACTCGCCCTGCCTAAACACTCCGACCTGTCCCTCAATTCTATCCGGACACAAATGGTTTTTTCCTGCCTATCTTTCCCTAATCAGCAGCCAGCACGTTGATGTGTGCTCTGTCCCTGAATCTAAGCAGCATAATGACGCCGCTGCGGCTGCCTCGAACTTATAAAGACTTGGTCACATGCTTCAGACGGCCAATCACAGCTACTGAGACATTTGCAGGCATGGCTGGGATGGCTTAAGGCACACCAGTTAAACGATTGTTGATTGGCTGTTGAAAGCCCGCCATGAAAAGAGCGCCAAAGCATGCAAAACCCGGAAATAAAACGACCGAACACGGATTTTTACCCGAACATACAGTAAAGTGTCCGTGTCCGTGTTCGGGTACAAAAAATCCAATTATTCGGTACGAACACGAATAATACAGTCCGTGTTCGCTCAACACTAGAACTGAATCTTAGAGTCAGACACAAATTCATCTTGCAACAGAAATTATTCTATGAGCACGGCAACAAAAGCGGCCAATATCTAGCAAGAGCCCTCCAGGCCAAAAAAGCGTCGCTTTCTGTTCGCAATATTAAAAACGGCCAAGGTCATGTTTCCGCTAGCTCCCCAGATATCGCTGCCCAATTTCAACACTATTATTCTAAATTATACAATCTTAACCCTTCTTCTACTGAAACTGACAAACCCACCCTGATCCGTGATTTCCTCCTTAAGCATTGCCCGGCTCCCATCACTCCTGAAACAGCCCAAGATCTAGAAAAACCCATATCCCAGGATGAACTCAATATAGCAGTTAAACAACTTAAAGTTGGCAAAAGTCCCGGCCCAGACGGCTTTACCGCCCCATATTACAGGACCTATCTAGACATTCTCTCTGGCCCCATGATAAAGACCTTTAATTCATTGTCATCCCCACCTCTCCCTCCAAACAGATTGTTAGAAGCCCATATCACTGTCATACACAAAGAAGGAAAGGACCCCACCTCAGTGACGAATTATAGACCCATTTCTTTATTGAATGTTGATATCAAATTGTTTGCTAAAATCCTAGCAAACAGACTTCTCCCTATCATCCCAAGCCTAATCAATAAAAACCAAGTAGGTTTCGTTCCAGGCCATGAGGCCCGCGACAATACGATAAAAGCAATAAATGTACACAATTGGATGTCCACCTCCAAACTTGAAGGCTTTATGCTGTCCTTAGATGCTGAAAAGGCGTTTGACAGGCTTGACTGGACCTATATGGCTGATGTTCTAAAACACTTAGGCTTTCCAGATAGATTATTACGCTTTATCATGTCTCTATACTCCACCCCTTCAGCGAAAGTCAAGGTCAACGGACACCTGTCAGACACCTTTTCAATCGGTAACGGCACCAGACAGGGCTGCCCCCTATCCCCTATTTTATTTATACTCACTCTAGAACCCTTCTTGCGCTCATTAGACACCAACCAAAATATCCATGGTATCACAATTGGCTCCAAAATATATAAAATAGCTGCCTTCGCAGATGACATTCTTCTTTTCCTTGGCCAACCACTACTATCCATCCCTACATTACTACACGAATTTAAACTTTTTCAAAGCATTTCGAATTTTAAAATAAATTTCTCAAAGTCCCATGCACTGAACATTTCCTTACCCTCCAAGATAGTAGCACAATGTAAACGTAACTTTCCCTTCCAATGGCAACAAGAGTCCATAAAATACCTGGGCATATACCTACCAACAAACTTAAAAGACCTATTTGCCAAAAACTTCCTCCCTGTATTAAAAACCATTAAAGATGACATTGGCAACTGGTCCAAACCCCACTTCTCGTGGTTCGGTAGAGCAGCTATCATTAAAATGAATGTCCTTCCCCGCATCCTATACCTACTACAGACAATCCCCATTAAATTACCATCCCCCTTTTTTCAAGCCTTCAAATCCACATGCATTAACTTTCTTTGGCACCAATCCAGACCAAGACTCTCATTTGATCTTTTGTCTAAACCAAAACTTATGGGTGGTATCGGTCTCCCAGATCTGAAAAAATACTATTGGGCCTGCCACTTGACGAGAATTCTGGACTGGTCCTTACATGGGGAGAATAAAGACTGGATCTCTCTGGAAAATTCGATCGCCGGCATCCCCATTCAATCATTACCTTGGCTAACACCGCAAAATATTCCTCCTTGTCTTAAATCCCATCCTTTGATATCTGCCACCCTATCCACCTTCAGAGACATCTGTTCGAACTCTCTCATTACCTCCACTCCGGGCCCCCTCACACCGCTGAAACTCAATCCAGACTTTCCTCCGGGAATGTCCCCATCTTTCCTATCAAATACCTGGAGACACGACACAATTCAAGCATACCATTTTTATAGAAACGGTCTCCTTCTAGAAAGATCCCAGCTTCCATCTATATCCGATTCACCCCCCATACCCCAATGGATTTATTTCCAAATTCGACACTTCCTAAACACACAGAACCGCTCCAATGACCTAACCAGATCTCTAACTCCATTCGAAACTCTATGCACGAGCAACACCCCCCAACGACATATGATTTCCACAACCTACAATATGCTCTTCGCTGACTCGGAGATAATCACAGCCAAAATTATACATACCTGGGAATCAGACCTGAACATTCAACTCACTAAACGCGAATGGGAAAATATTTGCTTTATCACACATAAAAGCTCCCTCAACGTCTCAATGCAGGAATCCTGCTACAAACTCTTGACCAGGTGGTACAGGACCCCAACGATCCTACACAAATTCTACCCTGATTCACCCCCGACTTGCTGGAGATGTCACGAACATCAAGGAACACTTCTTCATCTTTTCTGGACTTGTCCCAGAATCCAACCTTTCTGGTCCAAAATCCATGAAATCATAACGACACATCTAAATATCTCACTACGTTACGCACCGGCACATTTCCTACTACAACACACCACAACCCCTCCACGCCGCTTCTGCAAATCTATAACACCATTTCTGATCAATGCCGCAAAAGCATGCATCCCTTTACATTGGAAGTCTCAATCCCCACCCTCCATAAAGGAATGGATCCAAAGAATAGATAAAATTGCAAAATTTGAACAACTCATAGCAATTGCACGCGACTCGCCTGATAAATACGCACAAATTTGGGCTACATGGTCCACTTTTAAATCATCCTCTACCTATAACACACTTATGTCGCATAATAACACCAACGTTTCTCTTCCCAATAATGACTTATGACACTGGACCATCCTGACACATACCCCTTAATTTTTCTTTATCCGAAACACATTGAAAAGTGGAGGACTCGTCCGAATTTTATTTTTCCAACTATATGATGCTCCCACCCCTAAACAAGGGTGGAAAGTGGGAGTTCATCGTGCCTTTTTCCTCTCTCATCGGACGAGAACCCTCCATACCACCCTTAATAATACTCACTCTGATTCTCCTCATCCCTATACCGTCTAAATTTTACACCGGTTGTCGATAAAATGTGCGCAGAACTTAAGACGTGGGCGAATTTACCCCTCTCCTTTATCGGTCGGTGTCACCTATACAAAATGGCCACCTTCCCCAAACTCCTTTATCCCCTCCAAACTTTACCACTCCTCCTGAAACATGCGGATGTCACCAGGCTGAGCAAAGCCGTCTCCTCTTTCATATGGAACGGGAAACGCTCTAGAATATCGTTGGCCAAATTGCACTTAAATAAACGGGAAGGGGGAGTGGATCTACCTGATACTCGTTTGTATAATGTGGTCTGCCTTGTGAGGAACTGTATGGACTGGTTGAGCCGTGAATCCAGATATACTAATTATGCCTTAGATTCAGAACTAGCCGCTCCCTGGAACCTGGCGGCGCTGCTGCACTGTGGAACGGCGGATCTTCCGGTGTCGCTGCGCGGCAACTTGTTGCTCAGGGATACTGTGATGGCTTGGAGGGACCTGAGGAGACGTTGTAAGTTGCCTCAGCGACTCTCCAGGTGTTTGCCTATCTGTAATCATCCCATGTTCCCGCAGGCCCAGCAGTGCTCAGCTTATGGGGATTGGACTGAGCGAGGGATTACTAGATTTGCTCAATTGTTTGATGAATGTTCGGGTATGCCTCTCCCTTTCGACACCTTTTCCGCTCGATATAATCTGCCGAAGGGTCACTACTTATACTATAGACAATGCCTTAGTTTCGTGGACTCAATCTGCCGAACACCCCAAAAACGCTTTGCCACTTCTCTACTGGATACGTGGCTACAGCAGGGTAAACATAAGATTTCCCATCTATACAAACCCGTTCTTATTGCATTCTCCCAAAACGTCTCGAACCAAGTGGCGAAGTCATGGAATACTATACTCCACTCTGATACAGCAAACCAACGCATATTGTTCGGATATCTCACCACCCGCCGCTACATCACAAACGAGTTCTGGAGGGAACAGCAACTTAAAATTATGCATAGAGCTTATTTCCCCCATATACGGTGGTCTACAGATGTTTCCCATCACTTTTGCACGCTGTGTAGATGCCAATTTCCTTCCTTGCTCCATAAACTTTGGATGTGCCCCCCAATCGCCTCCTTTTGGGACAAGGTTCTAAGGTATATATCGAAAAATACGGGTCTACTGCTACCAAAAGACATTTACCTCCTACTGTTTGGTGACCCCTCATTGCCTGGCTTTCATAAAACCAAAAACTCCCAGAGTCTCTTCTCCAATAACAAGCCCTGGATACTCTCCTGCCTCATGATAGCTCGCAGGCTGATCCTTAAGCGGTGGTTGGAGCCCTCTCCTCCCACAATCAAAGACCTTTATGCTGACCTACTGACTCTGCGAGAACGAGAATCTACGGGCCTGCAGCACACCCCCTCTGCCAACGCACTACGATTCACCAGGAAATGGAATCTTTTCTCCGCAGCGGCAGGGGACCCTCATGGCAGACCTAGTCTGGACAGCTGACCATTTACGGATGTACAGGAACAGATTGTCTCCCTTTCTTCACATCCTGACGCCTCTTCTCCTCTAACGATCTTAAGTATAGGATCAATCTATCACTATGAGGCATCGAGGCAGACCATACTGTTCGTTGGGGATAATGTTATTATAGTTGTTGTCTAGCTGTGTTGTTCTAGCCACATTTCACTGTTTTATTGGTACAGAGAGCAGCTGAGACGGTGCCCGCTGGTATCACTTAACGTTGCCTTATACTTATGCTCCCCCTGGGAGCGCATCTAGGGGGCATTGCCCCCTCCTATGCTATACATATCTGGACTACAAGCATGTGACTGGCTTCCCACTCTCTCCACCTCCCCTTCCCCCTCCTTTGACCCTACCTCCTCCCCTCCCTATCTCCAAAAAAAAAAAAAAAATATAACAAATTGCCTTACTTGTTTGATGTTGCTGATCATTTTGGTCACGACAAATTGTCGTTATATTGTCTCTGGAGTTCTCGCGCAAATTCGCATATTTTGTTTCATGACCGATAGTCATATACTTTGTAATCATATCACTGAAAAAAAAAAAAAAATTTTTCTGGTTGTAATGTACTTCTGCTGTAATGCTTTGAACTTCAATAAAATGTTATAAAAAAAAAATAATACTCACTCTACCCAACCCCCTTAACATTAGACTAAGTGTGAACGACCCCGGAACAGGGACTGAGTCAGACTCCCCCCCCCTCACCCTCTCCTACCCCCCCCCCCTTACCTCCCTCCCAACCGCATTTGAACGGAGGGTTAATTTGGCCACATCAGGATACCACCTTAACCCTCCACAAGCGCCCAGTCATACATTTACTTATCCCTAGATTATTACATAATCAACATAGCTGACCCATCTATCACTTAGACAACACCTTCTCCATACCCTTCAGATCTCAGCTATGGGATAAACCACAAGGAGATCTTATTCTTATAGTTGGATCTTTACCAACCCTTTATGCCTTTCACTCACAACCATGAACCGATCTTTACTTAGCTCTCTAATTTTGGCATGTTCAAGATAAATCCTTTCTCACGATGTACTTGACTTTTCGTTATTTGTCAAATACCTTTCCTCTTGACAATATGTTTAGGTTGACTTGTTATCCATTCTTGGTTATAAGATTATTGTATTCTCCTTGTTCAATGCAATAATTTATGTTCACCAAATGCCTTGCCAGTCTTGCTGTATGACTTTTTCAATTTCATTTAATAAAAATATTTTGGAAAAAAAAAAAAAAAAAAAAAAAGCCAAACTTTTCAATAACTTCAACTGACAGAGGTTCACCACAATAAGTTTTAGCTGGAATTCTACTTTAAGTTCAGTTAGGGAGGCTGAAACCAGAACAATTAGTTGCCAGACAATCTGTTAAATCTACACGCCCTAAAACTAGGCTGGATAAGGGATGGAATAACCCTGATGGGCATAAAGCTGTTTAATTTAATGTCAGGTACTTATTTAGCTCTGTCAATTTACGCAGCGCTTTACATATACATTGTACATTCACATCAGTCCCTACCCTCAAGGAGCTTACATTCTAAGGTTTAGCACTTCCACTGCTGACAGTTATCTGTATCTCAGCTGGAGCGGCTTCAATTTTCTGGATCCGATATGTCCTGACTATTCTACAGAAGTAATGGGCGTCTCCCTGAGACTCAGGGTTGTCTGTGATGGAGGTTAGGTGCTGGGGTTTATACTACAACTTAGGGCCAGTATTCTTTGCTACAGAGTTAAAGAAAAAGGAAAGCCAAAGCTTTTTTGGCCTGGGGATTACAGGAGTGCAGGTTAAAATATGCTGTCAGCTGATGTCATAGTGCTGGTTAGAGTTGGGCTGAATACCCCCTGGTTCGATTCACGCCAGACCTCTCAAACATCGCTATTAAAGTCTATGGGACCCAAATTTGAAAAATCAAAAGTCCCCATTTTGAAGGCTTTAATGCAAGTTATTAGCCATAAAAAAGGTATGGGGGGCCCAGTACTGTCCTGAGGGACACCTATCAATGCAAAAATGTTTTTAAAAAATATTTTTTTTTTACAGGAGAAGTGAATTTAATGATGCTTGAAGTGAAACAAGGAAAATATATTTTTTTAAACTAGGGCCTGGGGGTCCCCTTAGTCTGACTATAAAGTGATGCATCTGTACCGCGTATAAAACCTGAGGAAAAACTAACATTTATAAAAAAAAAGACATTTAAATTGTCAGGAATATATTACCTTTGCCAGCAATACAAAAGTGTAAAAAAAAAAAACCAGCGTGGGGGTCCCCTACAACCCATACAAGGCCCTTCATGTCTGGTATGGGTTTAAAAAAATGGGTTTAAGATCGACGTCTAGTGACGATAGATCGAAAATAATGAGCATATATATATATATATATATATATATATATATATATATATATATATAGAAACCCCATTGTGTGATGGTTAAACTAAGTTGGATGGAAGGTTCCCCTTTCCTATTTCTCTCCCTGTCCTTTCCTCCTTTCCTCTTCTCCCCCAATAATTTTATTGCAACATTTTATGTTGATATTTTGCTGTTTTGTTTCTTTTGTGTATGTGTATTATTATTTTTTTTTTTTGAAAATTACAATAAAAGAGATATTGAAAGAGAAAAAATGCGGAGGTGGCGGATTTCCTGATTATGCCTCTATAGGTGAAATACGGTACATTGAGATCTGGTTGCAGTTTGAATGCTGTGGAGAACTATTGAAGTCGCTTCCTTCACCTCTGTGGAACACACGCGGGCTGGCGGTCCGGAGCGAGCGGTGAGACTTAGCCTGGTTCGAGTGCTGAGGGTTACAGTGCAGGCTATTTGAGTTGGGCACTTTTTAATGTAAACAGACTACTGAAGAGTTGCTTTTTATTGGGTACTTTTAAATAAACGGTGTTGCAGGATCACCTTTGCTTTCATACTATATGCCATCTGCTGGATGAGGGGAAGACATACAGTGCCATGCGAAAGTATTCGGCCCCCTTGAACTTTGCGACCTTTTGCCACATTTCAGGCTTCAAACATAAAGATATAAAACTGTAATTTTTTGTGAAGAATAAACAACAAGTGGGACACAATTTTGAAGTGGAACGAAATTTATTGGATATTTTAAACTTTGTTAACAAATAAAAAACTGAAAAATTGGGAGTGCAAAATTATTCAGCCCCTTAACTTTCAGTGCAGCAAACTCTCTCCAGAAGTTCAGTGAGGATCTCTGAATGATCCAATGTTGACCTAAATGACTAATTATGATAAATAGAATTCAACTTTGTGTAATCAAGTCTCCGTATAAATGCACCTGCACTGTGATAGACTCAGAGGTCTGTTTAAAGCACAGAGAGCATCATGAAGAACAAGGAACACACCAGGCAGGTCAGAGATACTGTTGTGGAGAAGTTTAAAGCTGGATTTGGATACAAAAAGATTTCCCAAGCTTTAAACATCCCAAGGAGCACTGTGCAAGCGATAATATTGAAATGGTAGGAGTTTTAGACCACTGCAAATCTACGAAGACCTGGCTGTCCCTCTAAACTTTCAGCTCATACAAGGAGAAGACTGATCAGAGATGCAGCCAAGAGGCCCATGATCATTCTGAATGAACTGCAGAGATCTACAGCTGAGGTGGGAGACTCTGTCCATAGGACAACAATCAGTCGTATACTACACAAATCTGGCCTTTATGGAAGAGTGGCAAGAAGAAAGCCATTTCTTAAAGATATCCATAAAAAGTGTCATTTAAAGTTTGCCACAAGCCACGTGGGAGACACACCAAACATGTGGAAGAAGGTGCTCTGGTCAGATGAAACCAAAATCGAACTTTTTGGCAACAATGCAAAATGTTATGTTTGGCGTAAAAGCAACACAGCTCATCACCCTGAACACACGATCCCCACTGTCAAACATGGTGGTGGCAGCATCATGGTTTGGGCCTACTTTTCTTCAGCAGGGACAGGGAAGATGGTTAAAATTGATGGGAAGATGGATGGAGCCAAATACAGGACCATTCTGGAAGAAAACCTGATGGAGTCTGCAAAAGACCTGAGACTGGGACGGAGATTTGTCTTCCAACAAGACAGTGATCCAAAACATAAAGCAGAATCTACAATGGAATGGTTCACAAATAAACATATCCAGGTGTTAGAATGGCCAAGTCAAAGTCCAGACCTGAATCCAATCGAGAATCTGTGGAAAGAACTGAAAACTGCTGTTTACAAACGCTCTCCATCCAACCTCACTGAGCTTGAGCTGTTTTGCAAGGAGGAATGGGCAAAAATTTCAGTCTCTCGATGTGCAAAACTGATATAGAGACATACCCCAAGCGACTTACAGCTGTAACCACAGCAAAAGGTGGCACTAGAAAGTATTAACTTAAGGGGGCTGAATAATTTGCACGCCCAATTTTTCAGTTCTTTATTTGTTAAAAAAGGTTGAAATATCCAATAAATTTCGTTCCACTTCATGATTATGTCCCACTTGTTGTTGATTCTTCAGAAAAAAATACAGTTTTATATCTTTATGTTTGAAGCCTGAAATGTGGCAAAAGGTCGCAAAGTTCAAGGGGGCCGAATACTTTCGCAAGGCACTGTATGTTAAGGTGAATAGTGGTTGCTGTGGAAGAATTTCTGGATTTTCTGGTGCCTGTATCCAACTAAAGCGATAGTGGTCCCTGGGACCTGGGGACTCTGGTGAGCACAGTATTTTTTTGTATTTCACGCACTGGGAGCACTTTATTTATGGGAAGAGAAGCATGCCAAATATTCTGCACTGGTTGTGGTCACAGAGATTGATGCGTAACATATATCACCACTTTATTTGTAGGGGTCTGTGAAATTCATTTAAAGTGGAGTTCCACCCTATTTTTATACTTACCTCCATCTTCTCGCTCCGGGTCACCTGAAAAAGAAATGGATAATCGCATATTTTTTTTTTTTTACTTACCTCGTAGCGAAGAAAATATACTTACCTTACTTCCTTCTTCCTCCTTCCTCGGCCGCGGCCCGTCGTCACTTCCTGGCTCTGCAATGATTCCTGGGAGCTGGACGTCATAGCTCCCAGGAATCATTGCGCCTGCACCGGCCCCGACGTCAGTTCCGGGTCGCGCGCGTCATCCCCTTCTAAACAGCTTCTGGGCATGCCCAGAAGCTGTGGAGGGATGACACGCGTGACCCGAAAGTGACGTCGGGGCCGGCGCAGAGCATCGTGGGACCAAAGAAGGCGGAAGAAGACGCCGAAGAGGACGCGCTGGCTTCAAGCTGCCCACATCTGAGATGGCAGCGCTGGACAAGACATTTGCAAGGTAAGTATTTGTCCTAACAGGTAAGTGCAACCCGGGACAGATCAGAGGCTAGCCATTGTGGAATGCACTAGCCCTGACTGTCCCGGGGGTATTAAAAAAAAAAAAAAAAATCCAGGGTGGAACTCCGCTTTAAAGATTACCAATATTTGTCGTTCTTATATATTTTTTTGGTGTGGTTTACACACACTTACTTTTCATTTTTTAAAGCGGTTGTAAACCCTAAAAAAAAAAAAAAAAAACCTGCAAGACAAAGGCATCTTGAGCTAGTATGCATCGCATACTTGCCCATTATGTGTAACTTACCTTAGAACGAAGCCCCGACACGGACCCCCGGACATCGCTGCGGGCGCTGCCATGATCCCTCACCGTCTCTTCCGGGTTTGGCGACTCCGGCGCAGTGATTGGCCGGAAGAGACGGCTCTGTCACGATGATTGGCCCATGCGCGCGGGAGTGATTTTCCAGCAAGCTCCCGGCAAACAAAATTGAAGGTCCCCCCGGACCTTCAGAGCGCATGCGCCGCTCGCGCGAGCGGCTGCATGCACTGCAAATATCTCCTAAACCATGCCGGTTTAGGAGATATTATTTGTACCTACAGGTAAGCCTTTTTATAGGCTTACCTGTAGGTAAAAGTGTCAAAAAGTGGAATACTACCGCTTTAAGGTTATATTTATATATGTTTTTTCACATAACAGCGCCTGTCTTTATTAGTTATCCAATTGTTTTATGTGTATACCACATTTAAAGGGGCAGCAGTTATTTTGTATGTATATTACACGTTTACAGGGTTGAAGCCTTCAAATTTGCATAGAAAACAATTTTTAATGTCTGCATTTAATTTCTGTTAATATTATTCCTTTAATTTTAAGATTATTACTAAAAAAGGTTGTTGTACAGAGCAACAGGGTGTAAAAAATTATCTACCCAGGGTAACAAGTATGCTAAGTTTGCCTATTTTATACTTATATTTAACACATTCTGCAATTTAGTTATTAAAGTAATGTAATGCATACTGTAGGTTTTTTGAGACCCGAGGAAACATTTCAGGGGTTTCCTTACAGGCATAGAAACCAGCCTCCTCCATGTTCTGTAAAATGTGATGTGTGGCCCCAAGACAATTGTATTAGAATGCATCCTGGGTGAAATGGCTTTTATTTTGTGTGCATTATTATTAACAAGAAATATAGAAAGTAGTGTGTAGGTAGAGCCAAATTAATGCAGGCATAATGCTTCATTTCCAGGTATCACTAACAGTCTTATGGCCTTTTTTACATTAATGTGAGTCTGTGCTCCCAGAGGAAGCCAAAAAGCAAACATTCACCAGCAAATACATCACTATGCCTGGCACTTCACTCTGCAATTTTTTTGTCTGGGCCAGGTACTAGTTCTAAGGATAGGCTATTCGGTACCAAGAAAAGGTGAGTTCAATAGATTTTTAAAGCTTTTCTCTCAGAACTTTATTGTAGACATCTTCAGGGCAAATAGCTTCTGGCCAAATATGGTAGCAGTCATTAACCCTTTCTCAGGTCTATGTCCTGTCCACAACCCTCTCCTATCAAGGGAATTAGAACCTCTCCAAATATTCCCCAGTCACAGGATATCAATCACTGGAAGTACTACATCTCTGTAGAATAAACCCCACCAAGTCCCATAAAGGCCAGCTCCAGAGTCTCACTCAGGTTTTCTTGACTCCCAGCACAAGCTTTACCTATTTTGTCATATAACCTACTATTTATTTATGGACAGGGGGGCACTGGCATTGTGTTACACAACATCCACAATAATCTTCAACAGATTCAAAAGACAAAGCAAATATTAATATTTTGTGGTCATTCTTCTTCTTTCGGCCACCAAACTGCTTTGTCTTTTGTGCCTTCATGAGCTCTGACCATTATGGACATTTATCCATTGGAACTGAAATGAATTCACCAGATTTACTGGGCATTTACCCCATATGCCATGGTCACTCATTATGCAATTGCCACACATTAACAGACATTTGCTTACTCCAACATTACCTGCCAGAAATTCCTTTTTTGCCAGTACGCGGAACATTGCAAATGGCAGCTAATCAGTAAATGCAAATGTTCTTGATTTGTTAGATTCTTTATAAATAGCCCTCATGGTGATTTCTGCTATTCTCTTCTTTAATAGAACATTTACACATTTAATTACTGAAGCTATCGTTTCTGTAACACTGTCACAGATAATGTACACATTTTCATTTTTTTATTAGGTTTTATACTAATGTTTGTTCCTCCTTGTATGGATCTATTACATTTGTGTTTTAGCATAATTTGTTTTCCAAAAGTAAATTCCCTAGGCTCCCGAATCTCAAGACAACAATTCAGCTAAAACCTTTTTCCTTTGCGAGGGATAAATATATACACTTTTTAATTTTCTGTTGACATCTTCCTTTTATTGTTCTACCCCAATGTGGCTGTAATGTTGTTATTCGTTTATATTTAAACAGACATCTTCACTTTAGTTATGTCTTGGTTTGTTTTTGTTTCTCTTCGTGAATTGATCAGTGTATTCACTGTTCATCACTGACTTTCTAACTTTACCTAGCTGTCATTTAACTTTTCCTGCCCACATGGACTCTCTTTGCCACTTGAAGTAGATGGTCTATTGGGAAAATTACAAAACAGAGACCTACAAGATCACATGGACCATATGGATCTACCTTTCAGACTTTGCCAAATAATTTATTTAACAAGTTTCTTCTGTGTCAGCATACACTGACTCTGACCTGGACCACTGGTATGGACCACTGGAGGTGGCGTTGGATTCCTCCCTCCCACACACGCACACTTTTTTTTCATTCACCTCTATTTCTTTCTTTCTATCCATATTCATTGCCCATCTCTTAATTGTTGCTATAATAAATGATGATACTTTTGATCCTAAAGACCCGAAGAGGGGTAACATGCTTATTGCAGAGTGACAATGCACTCCACCTTCTTTGGGGACCATTTTTTTTTTCTATACGTAATAGCCTCAATGCTGTGTCCTACATCAATGCACCTAACATATCTGGATATGATCATTCTGGATGCCAAGGATGTTTTTTTATATGTTTGTGATATATACGGTAATACTCTATGAACACTTTTGGCGAAGCTTATGACTTATTTATTCTATCTTGCATAGGCAACACTTGTCTTTTATAGTATTACGTTGTATTAGAAATGTTGCAGTTTTGTACTTCATTATACAAAAATGACTAAATTTAACTTTTCCGGCCCTTTAAGGATTGTTTACACCCACGCCACTCTGTGAACATCGATTTGCGGTGGATCACTTATCACAGAGTGGTGCAGGCACAGCTGACAGGCATTCAGGAGGTAACATTGCTGCCTCCCACATGCCTGTTTTTTTTAAAAACTGCCAAACAGGCTGTTTGAGTAAAAATACAGTGGTGCAACCCACGAGACTAGCATTTGGCTTGTGGTTGTAGCACGACCCTGTTCACTTATCATTTCACCAGCAGTATTGCCTGCCAAACGCAACAGAGGAGATATTTTTTTTTTCTTGTGAAGCAAAACATCACAGCTGTGGCATGTATACACCCTGTCCAGTTGCCTTTTCAGCTTAAGGAAGTGTGGTTGGGGCAGCTCAACCACCTACAGTATCTCACAAAAGTGAGTACACCCCCCCCCCCCATTTTTGTAAATATTTTATTATATCTTTTTATGTGACAACACTGAAGAAATTACACTTTGCTACAATGTAAAGTAGTGAGTGTATAGCTTGTATAACAGTGTAAATTTGCTGTCCCCTCAAAATAACTCAACATACAGCCATTAATGTCTAAACCGCTGGCAACAAAAGTGAGTACAACCCTAAGTGAAAATTTCCAAATTGGACCCAATTAACCATTTTCCCTCCCCGGTGTCATGTGATTCATTAGTGTTACATGTTCTCAGGTGTGAATGGGGAGCAGGTGTATTAAATTTGGTGTTATCGCTCTCACTCTCTCATACTGGTCACTGAAAGCTATACATGACACCTCATGGCAAAGAGCTCTCTAAAGATCTGAAAAAAAAAGAATTGTTGCTTCACATAAAGATGTTCTAGGCTATAAGAAAATTGCCAAGACCCTGAAACTGAGCTGCAGCACAGTGGCCAAGCCAATACAGAGGTTTAACAGGACAGGTTCCACTCAGAACAGGCCTTGCCCTGGTTGAGCAAAGAGGTTGAGTGCACATGCTCAGCGCCATAACCAGAGGTTGTCTTTGGGAAAAAGACGTATGAGTGCTGCCAGCATTGCTAAAGAGGTTGAAGGGGTGGGGGGTCAGCCTGTCTGTGCTCAGACCATACGCCGCACACTGCATCAAATTGGTCTGCATGGCTGTCGTCCCAGAAGGAAGCCTCTTCTAAAGATGATGCGCAAAAAATCCCAAAAACAGTTTGCTGAAGATAAGCAGACTAAGGACATGGATTACTGGAACCATGTCCTGTGGTCTGATGAGATCAAGATAAACTTATTTGGTTCAGATGATGTCAAGCGTGTGTGGTGGGTACCAGTGGAGGAGTACAAAGACAAGTTTGCCTTGCCTACAGTCAAAGTCAAGCATGGTGGTGGGAGTGTCATGGTCTGGGGCTGCATGAGTGCTTCCAACACTGGGGAGCTACAGTTCATTGAGGGAACCATGAATGCCAACATGTACTGTGGCATACTGAAGCAGAGCATGATCTCCTCCCTTTAGAGACTGGGCCGCAGGGCAGTATTCCAACATGATAACAACCCCAAATACACCTCCAAGATGACCACTGCCTTGCTAAAGAAGCTGAGGGTAAAGGTGATGGACTGGCCAAGCATCTCCAGACCTAAACCTTATTGAGCATCTGTGGGGCATCCCCAAATGGAAGGTGGAGGAGCACAATGTCTCTAACATCCACCAGCTCCGTGATATCGTGATGGAAGCGTGGAAGAGGACTCCAGTGGGAACCTGTGAAGCTCTGGTGAACTCCATGCCCAAGAGGGTTAAGGCAGTGCTGGAAAATAATGGTGGCCACACAAAATATTGACGCTTTGAGCCCAATTTGGACATTTTCACTTATTGCCAGTGGTTTAGACATTAATGGCTGTGTTTGGAGTTAGTTTGAGGGAACAGCAAATTTACACTGGTATACACTGGTATACAAGCTGTACACTCACTACTTTACATTGTAGCAAAGTGGCATTTCTTCAGTATTGTCACATGAAAGGATACAATAAAATATTTACAAAAATGTGAGAGGTGTACTCACTTTTTGAGATACTGTATTTTTACCACCCCCAGCCACAATATAAACTAAGCCTTAAAGGGTCCATATTACCACTGCAGACCATTTAAGACAGGAAAGGCACAAGTTTATCCAGCCCTGTAATCAGTAATACATTAGTAAATGTAATGTTTTTTTTAATATGATGTAAGCATCTGAATTTGACAGTGTCAGCCTCTTGCAGTCACTGTACAGCAGAGCTCATAGCAGAGGAGTCACGTGCAGAACATGAGGCCAATGAGGTGTGCTACATTTCAAGAAGCATACTAACAGCAGGAGAGAGCAAGTCTGAAGGTGGGATGGAAAATAGACATGTGCAATGCATTTCGTTACGAATTAGTTTTTGGACGAAATTTGGCATATTGGTTCATTCGGAAGCATCCGAATGAATGAAAGACTTTTTCGACGAATGTGTACGAAACAAATTGTCAATAAGAAGGAAAATCCAAAAGAATGAAAATCCCAAAAAACAAAAATCTGAAAGAGCGAAAAACAATTCAACCTATGAGTTTAACAAATTGATTACATTGGATAATTTCATTTTTGTATTTTCGGTCTTTCCGACTAATTGTTATAATAAACTTTTTTCTACCTTTAACGCTCTACTTTGTCCTCCATTACCTCCACACACTAACTTACACAGGAGATTGAAAATCACTTAAAAAATAAGATTGATACAATTTGTGACGAGATCTCAACTCTACAGAAATCTCCCTCACCTTACACTCCATGTCCTCCTGCACAATTAATACTTCCCTTGTTTAACCCAGCTGCTGTAGAGGAAGTCACTAAACTTTTTTCTAACCCCCACCTAACTTCCTGCCCTCTGGACCCTGTTCTTTCTCAAATACTATGGTCACCCTCTGGCTCTATCCTACACTCTTTAACTCATATGTTCAACTCTCTACTGGAATCTTCCCCAACCCTCTAAAACATGCACTAGTCACTCCTATACCAAAAAAGGGCCAATCTTAAAAACCTTACTCCCTTTTGCATTCAACCTCTAGTCTACAAATGACTGAGCGATCACCTCATTGAGCATAACCTTCTTAAATCCCTTCAGTCTGTATTTGGCCCACAGAAACCGCTCTCCTATACCTCACAAACGACTTACTAACAGCTAAAATCAACCGTCACTATTCCGTACTCTTACTTTTGGACCTCTCTGCTGCCTTTGATACATTTGACCACCCCCTCCTCCTAAAAAAACTCAATTTGCTTGTTCTCCATAGCTGCGCTCTCCATTGGTTAGAATCTTACCTATCTCACCGCACCTTCAGTGTAACTTACAACTCCACTTCCTACTCTCCAACTCCTCTTACTGTTGGGATCCCCCAAGGTTCTGTCCCTGGACCTCTACTATTCTGGATCTACATCTCCTCCATGGGTCAGCTGATAGCCTCCAATGGCTTCCAATACCATTTTTATGCTGATGATCTATCTCTCTACCCCTCAGCTCACCCCATCTCCTCACACATCATTGATTTACTAACAGACATATCAGCCTGGATGTCACACCACTTCCTCAAACTGAATCTATCTAAATTCAAGCTCATAAAATTTCCTCCCCCACTTGCCCCTTCCCCTGACTTCTCTGTCAAGATCAATTGCACAACTATCAGTGCTTCCACACATGCCAGGGTGCTAGGAGTAACCCTGGACTCTGAACTGTCCATTTAGGCCCACATCCAATCCCGGTCCAAATCCCTGTCCAAATCCGCCTTAACCTCCACAATATCTCTAGAATACACCCCTTTTTAACCAACGACACCAGCAAGATTCTAGATCACTCCCTGGTTATCTCTCACCTTGACTACTGCAACTTCCTCGACATTAGATTACCCTTACATAGACTATCCCCCCTCCAGTCCATTATGGACGCTGCTGCAAGACTAATCCATCTTATCCACAGTTTAGTGTCCTCCACCCCTCTCTGCCAATCCCTCCACTGGCTTCCACTCACCCAACGAATAAAATTCAAAGTACCAACAATAGTTTACAAAGCCATCCACAACTCTGTCCCCAGCTACATCACTAGCCTGATCTCAAAATATCAACCAAGCCACTCTCTTCGGTCCTCCCAAGACCTCCTGCTCTCTAGCTCCCTTGTCACTTCCTCCCATACTCACCTCCAGGATTTTTCCAGAGCTTTTCCCATCCTTTGAACTCCCTACCCCAATCTGTCCGACTGTCTCCGCCCACCATGTATATACTGTGTCAGTGTGGCTCTAGTGCGTGAAATGACAAACCTGTACGTCATTTCATGTAATAGCCACTAGATGGTGCAATCGCGCCACCGGAGGCACGTTCGCACTGTGACTGGCTAGCGGGGATGTCAATCAATGGGTCCGGTGGACCTAATGTCCACTGGCCACCAGCAATCATCCCTGGGAGAGGCAGAATGGTGATCTGTAAACAAGGCAGATTGCTGTTCTGTCAGGGATGAACACAGCGATCTTGTGATCCTGCTAAGCAGGAACACGGATCATCCAGTGAGTCCATCCCCCACACAGTTAGCAAGCACTTCCTAGGGACAAACTTAACCCTTCCCTGTCAGTCAGTCCTTAGTGCAGTGACAGTGCATTTCTTTAGCACTGATCACGTAATAATGTCACTGGTCCCCAAAAAGCGTCAAAAGTGTCAGGTAGATGTCTGATTTGTCCGCCGCAATGACACAGTCCCGCTAAAAATGGCTGATTGCCGATTTTCTAGTAAAAAAATAAATAAATAAATAAAAACGCTATAAAAATATTGCATTGTTTGTAGGCACTATAACATTTGCGCAAACCAATCAATATACACTTATTTGGAATTTTTTTTTAACAAAAATATGTAGCAGAATACATATTGGCCTAAATTGATGAAAAAAAAAAAAAAAGATTTTTATAATTTTTCTATTGGCTGTGTTTTATAGAAGAAAGTAAAAAAAATATATTTTTTTTTTTTCAAAATTGTCGCTGTTTTGAAATGAAATGAAACAATTTTTTGGGTAGTGCCCGTGTCTAGTTGAAAGGTGTATAAAACAGTCTATAATTTTTTTTTTTACTTGTATTTCTTTATTATTTTCCTTCTTCAAAAAAAGTTACATATCAATATAAAAAGCAAACATACAATAATTTCTAAACATCTCCCTCACCCTCCCAGAAACTCTCTACATTTCTACATATCCTCTACCCCCAGGAGCTAGGCCAGGAGTTTCTATCCATGCTTTCCATGTTCTTTCAAACCTTCTTATATTTTCTTTTCTTATACAAGCCACTTTTTCTCTAATTATTATATTATTGACTTTCTTAACCAGTCTAATATATATATGGGGGGTTCAGATTAGGGATCGACCATTTATCGGTTTGGCCAATAATCGGCGGCCAATATTCACTTTTTTTAAAATATCGGTATCGGCCACAAACTTGACCGATATTTTCTTAGGGTAGGGCTGCCTCTGGAGGGGAAGGGGGGGATGGGGATTAGAGCACCGCCTGATTACACAAAGAGCAGGGTTCTTCTGCTCACCCAGGCGCGGGCGCTGTCATACGAAGTCCCGCAGGACTTGGTATGAGAGCGCCCGCGCCGGGTAAGCAGAGGAACCCTGCTCTTTGTATAATCAGGCGGCACTCTAATCCCCATGCACTGGTCACTCTGCATTATTGGGGGCACTGGTCACTCTGCATTGATAGGGTCACTGATCACTCTGCATTGTTGGGGGCACTGGCCACCCTGCATTGGATGGGGCACTGGTCACTCTGCATTCATGGGGGCACTGGTCACTCTGTATTGATGGGGTCACTGGTCACTCTGCATTGATGAGATCACTGGTCACTCTACATTGATGGGGGCACTGATCACTCTGCATTGGATGGGGGCACTGGTCACTCTGCATTTATGGGGCACTGGTCACTCTGCATTGTTGGAGGCACTGGTCACTCTGCATTGGATGGGGCACTGGTCACTCTGCATTGATGGGGGCACTGGTCACTCTGCATTGGATGGGGGCACTGGTCACTCTGCATTGGATGGGGGCACTGGTCACTCTGCATTGTTGGGAGCACTGGTCACTCTGCATTGTTGGGGGCACTGGTCACTCTGCGTTGTTGGGTGCACTGGTCACTCTGCATTGTTGGGGGCACTGGTCACTCTGCATTGATGGGGGCACTGGTCACTCTGCATTGGATGTGTGATTAAATGTGCAGAATATCGGCCCATAACGGCCGACACCAATACATGGTGACCAAAATATTGTTATCGGCCCTGGAAAAACCATATTGGTCTATCCCTAGTTTAGATTTTATCAATTTTCCTGTTATTGCTTTTATGGCTTGGTACAGGCATTTTAAAACTGCTGTTCTCTTGATCTCATATCCTCCTTTCTGCTCCATATACCCCAATATACATAAGACTGGGTCCAATTGTAAATTTATTTGGAATACTGAATTTATTTTATCCAACACCTACTTCCAGTATCTATGTAGCTTGAGGCACCTCCATAGCATGTGGATCAGGTCCCCAACTGCCACTTTATATCCTGGGCAGAGTGCATCTGGTCTTCCCCCAAATGAAAACAGCTTTTTGGGGGTATAAAATGCTCTATGGAGTATATAGAGCTGTGTGAGTTTCTGAGACGTTGAGAAGGATAACTTGTCTACTGAGGTTAATATACCATCCCATTGGGCATCTGTCAATTTGCCCAGAAACTCTGTCTCACCCCTTCCCATGAGTTTGCCTCTAGTGCTAATATAATTGATTTGTGGGGTACATAGAACAGCAGTGCCCGTGAGCTATAACTGGTAGTGTCCTTACCCGCTTCCCAGCCTTCCAGTTGTTGTAATTGAGCTGCCAAGAAGTAACTCCAGGAATGAGGCACAGCCAAACCCCTCCTACATTTTAGTAATTGTAAAGTTCATAGACGAATTCTAGCTTGCCTTTTCCTCCAGATCAGTTTCCTAAATAGCCCCGCCAGTCTCTTGAACCACATTCCAGGAATCCGCATTGGAGAATTATGCAAGATATACAATAATTGGGGAAGCCATATTATTTTAATCAAATTGCAATGACCTATTACTGATAGGGGAAGATGACTCCATGTCTCGCATTTTTTTCTAAATATTTGTATTAATGGCTCTAAATGTTCCCGTGTATATAACCCGGGATCAGCTGTTATAATTATTTCCAAATATCTAAACCTTTTAACCACCTGCAGACAGTTGACTCTCCTCGGCAGTTCTCACACCAACCCATCAACTGGGAGAAGAACAGATTTCTCCCAGTTGATGGAAAGCCCCAAGAACGAACCACATTCTTTTACCATGTCAACCGCTGCAACCAGTGAGTAGTTCACATCTTCCAGAAATAAAAGGACATCATATAGCAATATCTTTTCCTCCTCTTACCTTCTTCTAAACCCTCTTATAATATCCACTGTTCTAATGGCTATGGCCAAAGGCTCCATCGCCATAGCAAATAGCATGGGTGATAACAGACACCCCTGCCTCGTCCCAGGAAACAGCGGAAAGCACTCCGAGGATCTCCCACCAATTTTCAATTTTGCTCTTGGGTTGGCATACAACAATTTAACCCAATTCGTAAAGATGGGACTCACCATAAATAATGATAGAACCTGCCACAGATATTTCCACTCGATGCTATGAAATGCTTTGACGGCTTCGAGGGATAATATAGCACGTGACCCCACCCTTTCTGTTGGAATTTGTAGATTTAGAAATAGTTTCTAACATTTAGTGATGTTGATCTTCCTGGAATAAATCCACATTGGTCCGGGTGAATTATAGTGTGAACTATTTTAACTAATCTACTAGCCAATATTTTTGCCAGTATTTTAACATCTGTACAAAGCAAAGATATTGGTCTATATGATGTGGGCGAGTTAGGTCTTTCCCTTCTTTTGGTATTACTATTATAGTATATATTATAGTAGCTTCAGTCATCGACATCGGTAATCTACCTTTCTATATACTGATTGACATACAGTATATACAAATCCTTTGCCAGGTAAAGCAGTATGTATATATATATATATATATATATATATATATACACATATATATATATATATATATATATATATATATATATATATAGATAGATATCTATATATATATATATATATATATATATATATAAATCTGTATTTTTAGCTGGTTGCCAAGCACAGTGTGTACAGCATGTAAAAATGTGAGTTTGCTCACTCTTCACACTGTTACTTTACTAGAAAAAAAAACTAAAGTAAACTATATATAAATATAATTTATTTAAAATATATATATATATATATATATATATATATATATATATATATATATATATATATATATATATATATATATATATATATATATATATATATATATATGTATATATAGTGCCTTGAAAAAGTATTTATACCCCTTGCAATTTTTCCCCTTGACATTTTGTCATATTACAACCAAAAAAGTAAATGTATTTTATTGGGATTTTATGTGATAGACCAACACAGAGTAGCACATAATTGTGAAGTGGAAGGAAAATGATAAATGGTTTTAATTTTTTTTTTTTTACAAATAAATATCTGAAAAGTGTGGCATGCATTTGTATTTAGACCTCTTTACTCTGATACCCCTAATTCAATCTAGTGGAATCTATTACCTTCAGAAGTCACCTAATTAGTAAATAGAGTCCACCTACAGTATGTGTTACTTATTCTCAGCATAAATACAGCTGTTCTGTGAAGTGCTAAGAGGTTTGAGAACCTTAATGAACAAACAGCATCATGATGGCCTGGGAACACACCGGACAGGTCAGGGATACATTTGTGGAGAAGTTCAAAGCAGGGTTAGGTTACAAAAAAATGTCCCAAGCTTTTAACATCTCACGGAGCATTGTTCAATCCATCATCTGGAAATGGAAAGCGTATGGCACAACTGCAAACCTACCAAGACATGGCCATCCACCTAAACCGACAGCCCGGTCAAAGAGAGCATTAATTAGAGAAGCAGCCAAGAGGCCCATGGTAGGAGCTGCAGAGATCCACAGCTCAGGTGGGAGAATCTGTCCACAGGACAACTATTAGTCATGCACTCCACAAATCTGCCCTTTATGGAAGAGTGGCAAGAATAAAATCATTGTTGAAAGAAAGCCATAGGAAGTCCTGTTTGCAATTTGTGAGAAGCCATGTGGGGGACACAGCAAACATGTGGAAGAAGGTGCTATGGTCAGATGAGACCAAAATTGAACTTTTTGGCCTAAAACCAAAACACTATGTGTGACGGAAAACTAGCACTGTACATCACCCTGAACACACCACTGTAAAACATGGTGATGGCAGCATCATGTTGTGGGGATGCTTTTCTTCAGCAGGGACAGGGAAGCTGGTTAGAGTTGATGGGAAGATGGATGGAGCCAATTACAGGGCAATCTTAGAGGAAAACCTGTTAGAGTCTGCAAAAGATTTGAGACTGGGGCAGAGGTTCACCTTCTGGCAGGACAATGGCCCTGAACATACAGCCAGAGCTACAATGGAATGGGTTAGATCAAAGCACATTAGTGTTAGAATGGCACAGTCAAAGTCAAGACCTATATGAAATTGAGAATCTGTGGCAAGACCTGAAAAATGCTGTTCATAGATGCTCTGCATCCAATCTGACAGAGTTTGAGCTATTTTGCAAAGAAGAATGGAAAAAAATGTTTATTCTCAGCCAGGATTATACCGTGCATGCTGAAGATGATAGGACAAAAACAAGCAGGCAGACCTGTATAAAAAAAAAGAGGAAGAAAGGAGAACAAAATCTACTAAGTACAGAGGGATATCTGCACTTACACCTCAAGTCTTTGGCAGAGAGTAGTAACATCATAAAAGGGAGGGTCATGAAGGGTAGTCTGTATGTTCCAACACTCCTGGAAGTGTCAACTTTAGGCCTTGTTCTCATGGGGTGATTTGATCCGTGCTCATGCTGGGCTGTGTTTTACTTTTATGGGAATGCACAGGTGTTGCATGCATCCCTTTTCCGGCAGTCACATAGATGTCTAATGGGACACAGTAGCTGCACGGACACAACCGTTGTGTCCCAATTTGACATCTATGTGGGTGCGGGTGTATGGCCTTGAACTCACCCTGGGTGCATTTGGGGCCATGCACCCATATCTGCATGGATGTCACATTGGTTGCGGCAGCTCTATCCGACATCTATGGGACTGCCAGCATGGGGGGCAGCCAATACCTTTGCATCCCTGTACCACTAAAACATGGCCCTGCACAGAGCACAGATCAAATCGCCTCATGTGAAGTAGACCTTAGCATGAACAAAACTAGGGTTCCACTTCTTATAGGAAATACCATTTTAGCAAAGTGACAGAATGAATGGTGAGTACTTTTCTCACATTTATTCACATTGTACTCAACTCATTGTACTTTATTTATTTATTAAGTTCAAGTACACATTTAACAATTTTGTTTCAAACAAATATGAAATATTGGATATGAATATTATATAACCTTTCATGTGATCTTCCATGCAGCCAGCAAATAGAGAATTCTGCTTCTTTTCACAAATTTTTCTCTGTATTCCTCACCTTTTGCTGTAACAACGCTACTGTTTACAGAGTTCAATAGCTTAAAGCAGTTCTAATGTCACAGCATACACTTTCATTTTAGAACATCAGAATTGTGATAGTAATACAAACCATAGATATGTAGCAAGATTCCCAGCCGTTTTGCTGGATATGGGTCAGCCTGGGTTACCACTAGTAACAACAGCACATTTAGGCATGTTCTCCAAGTGTGAGCACTGAGACAATGACCAGTCCAGTATCTTTGGGTTTTTAGATTTATTGAGAACTTGGATGGGAGAAGGGAATGAGTGGGATACTCCTTTGGCTCAACTATGCACAAATTGCTAGGGACAACTGAAAAATGCAGATTGGCGCTGACTTGATGCTGGCTAAATGTCGGTCAATGCCAGTTGACGCTGGTTAATGCTGGGTTGCTGCCCATTATCTCCACACTGACTTTGGACTGCTTTCCTGTATAAATAAGTCCTCTTTGAGCTCCCTTAAGCACTCCTTGCTGAGGTAGTTACTTGTATTACTGCTGCACTGCTGAACACTTCAGGGCCCACACCGGCGCCCCCTTTTATTCACTTATCTTCAGGCCTTAGACACTGGAACCCCCTTTTTAAGCTTTCTCTACTGGTTAGCTAGCTCCCGGATCCCTCAGACCTTCTGGAGTGGTCCCCTATCCTAGGCAGACCCCTGGGCAGTTTTGAGTACTCACAATACTGTTTTTCCTGGAAACTTCTGCCCAGCAGCTCCACTCGGTCCACAGCACACTGGATGCCTCTCTGCAGCTCAGCTCAACCTTCGTCCTCTAGGCAACTACCCAGGACACCTTCACTATCGCTGACAGGAGAGACAACGTCAGGGAATCAATACCCTGTGCAGGCGCACTGGGGCCACTAACCAGCGAATGCCTATGCGCATGCGCGTACAAAGAGGCACCTTGAATAGCTAGAGGCTACCTTAGAATAGCTCGAGGCTACCTTACAATAGCTCGAGGCTACCTTACAATAGCTTGAGGCTACCTTGCGATAGCTCGGGGTTACCTTGCGATAGCTTGGGGTTACCTTGCAATAGTTCGAGGCTAACTTGGAATAGTCAGAGGCTACCTTGGAATAGTCAGAGGCTACCTTGGAATAGTCAGAGGCTACTAAATTGGCCCCAAAACTGCCTATTTAAACACAGCAGTCACTCCAGGTAATTGCTGTGTTATCATCTGCTCTCCTGTATCCTGTGCCTGTTTATATTCTGCTGTTTCTGTTTATCTGACCCGTCTTGTCTTTGGATTCTGATTACCTGCTGCCCGCCCTGACCTTGGCTTGTCCTGACTATTCTCCTGCCTGATCCTGATCTGTTTATCCGCTACCGGCTATTGGTCCTGAACCTGCTCCTGCTCCTGGCTCAACCAGGGAATGCAGGGGGCCGCGACCTGGTGTTAGCAAGCAGCCAAGTCCATCCTCACCATCTGGGGCCCTGGTGAAAACCGGCTAACACTTAGACTCCACGCCTCTGGTGAACCTGTGCATCCACTACCGGCTATTGGTCCTGAACCTGCTCCTGGCTCAACCAGGGAATCCGGGAGGCCGCGACCTGGTGTTAGCAAGCAGCCAAGTCCATCCTCACTATCTGGGGCCCTGGTGAAACCCGGCTAACACTTAGACTCCACGCCTCTGGTGAACCTGTGCCACGCCAGTTACCCGGTAAGCCACTCCTCTTAAGTCAGGCTCTGCCACGTTACCCCATGACTGTATAACACAGCCATGACTGAGCCTGCTAGGGGAGCCTCTTCTATGGATGACATCTGCCAGCATCTCGCGGCCCTCACCCAAGCCGTTAAGTCTCTGCAGTAGGGCTATACCCAGTTGGAGGGTCGTGTTCAGTCCCTAACCTCCTCCACGGATCCTACAATTTCTGCTGCTTCCATGGCTTCCTCTGGGCATCCCTCGGGTCCAATGGTGGTGATGCTGCCTCCTGAGCCAAGGGTCCCTATGCCGGAAAGGTTTTCTGGGGATCGGAGCAAGTTCAGAGCCTTCCGCAATGCCTGCGAGCTATACTTCTCCCTGCAACCCTGAACCTTCTCCCTGGAAGCAACCAAGGTGGGGTTCATCATATCCCTGCTTCAAGGTGAACCTCATTCCTGGGCTCACCGCCTGCTTGAACAGCGCAGTAACCAGCTGGACACCATGTCGGCTTTCTTTAATGCAATGGCGCAGTTGTATGAAGATCCGCAGCATACTGCTACCGCAGAAACCGCGCTCACCGCACTTCAACAAGGCCGTAGAGCCGTGGAAGATTAC
Source organism: Pelophylax lessonae (assembly GCF_965119305.1). Lineage (NCBI taxonomy): Eukaryota > Metazoa > Chordata > Amphibia > Anura > Ranidae > Pelophylax > Pelophylax lessonae. The sequence goes on along the minus strand of NC_138770.1, from coordinate 152,773,888 downwards.
GTCACTGACTTTACGCGTTGGAGTATGGACACTCACTGGAACAACCCAGCCTTGCGACATCAGTTCCGCCTGGGTCTGTCAGAAAGTTTGAAGGATGAGCTGGCCTGAGTGGGCATACCTGAAACCCTGGAGGCATTAATCGCCTTGACCATACAGATAGACCGCCGGCTCCGTGAACGCAGGGCAGAGAGGTCCACGCAGTAGACCCACCTGGTCTGGATGATGCCACGGGTCCCTAATCCCATCCACACCTTCTCCTCTGGTTCCCGTCTCAGCAGCGCAGCTCCGGTTACTCCTGAATCGGATACTTCAGAGCCGATGCAACTTGGGCTCATGCGTCCCTCCTTATCGGCAGAAGAACGCTTACGGTGACGTCAGAACAATCTGTGTCTGTATTGCAGAGAAGCCGGACACTTTGTACGCTCATGCCCAGCGAAGATGCGTAAGTGTCTTTCTATATCTCCCCCAAGTTACCCAGTTTCTGGCAACAATACCACTCACCTGGCTCTCTCTATCTCATTCCAACTTCCAGAAGGCCTGATCCCGGTCACCGCTATAATTGATTCCAGGGCATTCAGCTGCTTCATTGACCTCACCTTTGCTGCACAACAACGCATCCCACTTCGACCCAAGTCGCAAGGACTCTCCATCTTCCTAGCAGATGGGTCCCACATCAAGTCTGGGCCAGTAACTCAAGAAACCCCTCCATTGCCTGTGGTCACCCTCGAAGGTCACAAGGAGTTGTTGTGCCTGGATGCCATCTCTTCTCCCTTGTTCCCCGTTATTCTGGGGTTACCCTGGTTATAAGCGCACAACCCGCAAATAAATTGGACTTCTGGAGACGTCAAGTTCCAGTACCCTTACTGCCAGAATCATTGCCTGGCAGTACGCTATAGTGGTCCTAGCACTCTTCTTTGTATGGACACTGATAAGGAGATACGTTCCTCTGTCCAAATATCTGGATGTCTTCAGTAAACAAGAGGCCGAGACTCTACCCCCCCCCCCCAACACCCCTATGATTGTCCGATTGAGTTACTCCCGGGAGCCGACATCCCTTTCGGACGTATCTTTCCTTTGTCAGAATGGGAATTGGGTACCCTAAAGGACTATGTAACGGAGAATCTAGAGAAGGGATTCATCTGACCCTCTACTTCTCCGGCAGGAGCTGGGATCTTTTTTGTAGAGAAAAAAGACCATTCACTTCGGCCATGTGTGGACTACCGTGAATTAAATAAAATTACGGTCAAAAACCAGTACCCCCTACCCTTGATTCCTGAACTCTTCCAGAGATTAAGAACCGGCCCTATATTTACCAAACTTGACCTGCGGGGAGCCTACAATTTGGTCCGTATCAGAGAGGGGGACGAATGGAAGACAGCATTCCGCACCCGATTCGGTCATTATGAGTACTTGGTAATGCCTTTCGGGCTCTGTAATGCCCCGGCCACCTTCCAGCACTTCATCAACAATGTCCTCAGAGACTATCTGGACATCTTTGTGATTGTCTACTTGGATGATATCCTGGTCTTTTCTTCCTCCCTGGCCCAGCACCGAGAACACGTTAAAAGAGTACTCCACCGACTCCGGCTACACAGGCTCTACGCAAAACCTGAGAAATGCGAGTTTGAACAGCAGAGTATCCAGTTCCTCGGTCTAGTAATCTCCTCTGGAGGGGTTAAAATGGACCCTCAGAAGGTCTCCGCCATCCTGGATTGGCCCGCACCTGTGGATAAGAAGGGGATTCAGCGTTTCATAGGATTCGCAAATTTCTACAGGAAATTTATCAAGGGGTTTTCCTCTATCATCGCCCCTATTACCCTGCTCACCAAACAGGGTACCCATTTCCACTGGTCTCCCGAGGCTCAAGTCTTATTTACAACTCTAAAGGAGCTGTTCACTTCTGCCCCTATCCTCAGCCACCCGGATCCTGCCCTGGCTTACATCCTCGAAGTTGACGCCTTGGAAATCGTAGTAGGAGCAGTCATCTCCCAGCATCAAGGCCTCAAGGACCTGATCCATCCGGTAGCCTTCTTCTCCAGTAAACTTTCTCCTGCGGAGAGGAACTATGATGTAGGGGACCGGGAACTCCTTGCCATCAAGACCGCCATGGAGGAGTGGAGGTACCTGTTGGAAGGGGCGGCACATCCCATACTCATCTACACTGATCATAAGAACCTGGCTAAGCACTTAGACTCCATGCCTCTGGTGAACCTGTGCCACGCTAGTTACCCAGTAAGCCACTCCTCTTACGTCAGGCTCTGACACTTTACCCCGTGACAGACAGCCGTCACCCTTCTCCTGGGACTCTGCTTCCCACTAAAAGACACCCTGTCACATGCTCTGCTCAGACTTATAACTCATCCCAGGGTGTATTGCGGCAAACTCCACCCACTGAGATAGCCATAAGCCCTGGTGAACTATTGGCTAGCTTTCCTCCACTGTCCAATAAGAGCCCTCATTGGAAACAGTGGGGATACTCCCCATGGGCTCAACAGGTCACACCTGGAAACATGACAGCCTAACTAAATGATCAGGCCCCCCTGGTATGCAGACAGGGCCCCCTATATGCTATTTCCTATCACCTACCTAGGAGGGTGCTACAGATATATTTGACAATCCAATAAAAGCTTATTTGTAAACTCTCTTTTCATGTTGTGAGTGCTAAAGATAAAGGGACAACGGCGCTACTGTGTGTGGGGGTAGACGGGAGGGGAAACACAAGTTAAGGCAGCACCTTGAAAAAATAGGTCCTGAAAAACTATATAGGATAATTACCAATGGAGGGAGAGTACCCCAACACAATGGGGGTAAAAAACAAATATAATAAAGGCACATGAAAAAATTAGTAAAAATGAATGTAAAAAAGAGATAAAAGTAAAGGTAAAAACTCACTATTGGAAGGAAAAAAGTCTCCATCAAGCTCTGTGGAGGGCAGCTAATGCAGTGAGATGGAGAATGCAGATGGGAGGTCCAGTTGCTTGGATGGATGTCAGGGGGTGTGACAGGGCTCCACCCCTTTCTCAAACCATTAGGAAGAAGGGCAGGTGTTGATGGACGTAATTTATAGATGACTTGGGTTGAGCTAGTGTGGGTGGTGACTCCCCCCACTGTCCAATAGACATGTGCAGAACAAAAAAATAGTTTTGTTTTTCGTTTTGATTTGATATTTGCACAAATTAGTTTAGTTAAATTTGTTTAATCCGTTTGATTCATTTTCGGAATCCGGAATTGCAGATGACACCAGAACGCTGGATTCGCTGGTCATGTGAGTGCTTTTGGATAACTGGGCACAAGGTGACACTTCTAAATTATCTTGGTAATATCTGTAATTGCCTCATACTACTTAGGAAAGAATTTGGTGATGTGCTCCATGGTGTCCTTATACCGGAAGCTTGTCCAAGAGTTTCATACAGGCATTCTTTGGCATTGTGATGGTAGAAATTAAGTCAGCAGCTACTAAAACTGTAGCTGCTTTTAAAAAAAACAGCCACTCGCTTGCCCCAGGGTCCACGGTTTGCTCACCTGAAACGTTCCTTCCTTTAGACCTCTCTCCTGAAGCCGGCATCTTAACTGAGTTTATACCTATTTGTATCAAGTTGAATTTTCCAAATTTGAATTCAAATAGTTTTCAAATTAATTTAGAACATTTTTCGAATTCGAAAAGTTCTCAAATTCAAACTCAAAAAGTTTTCGAATTGTTTTCCTATTTCCAAATACAATAACATAGATAAGAAGATAAGGGAATAGAATAAAAAAAAATAGAATGAAATAGAAAATAATATAACAGAAAATAAAAGAGTAGAATATAATAGAGTAAAACAGAACAAAATAGAATAGAAAATAAAAGAACAGAATAGAAAAGAAAAGAATAATAAAAGAATAGAATAAAATAAAAAGAATATAACCAGCTCCTGAAATTCGAATAGAAAATAATAGAATATAAAAGAATAGAATAAAAAAAAACAGTCTGCTAGCCATCTCTTTCCACAACTTCCTGGATTCCCTGCATGCTTTGCAGCCTCTCGGATGCTGTTTTGCTCAGCGGGGATCGATCCGCTCCGTCTCCGTTTATTTTGCAGACAGTCCTGTCAGATCCCAGCTCTCCTCTATGGGGGGGTTGGATGAAAATGGCCTGCCTGTCCCTTTTCATCCGATCTTATCCGATCCGATCCTCCAAACGGATGGAAAATAGGGTTTCCATCCATCTGTATTTCACGGACAGAATTAGATCGGACAGCAGCGGGTGTCAGCAGACATGTCAACACTGACATCCGCCTTTCCAAAGGGGTGCATGAAGCATCTGATCAGATCCGCCTGAAAAACTGACAGGTGGACCGGATTGGAAAGCCCGTGTGAAAGGGGCGTAAAGCAAGCAGCTTCTACTGTACCATCTCTTTATATAGCCCATAGTACTGTGGAAGTCATTTGTTGGGTTTTTAGTGTATTTAAAAAAATTATAGCACAGCACTTTGAAAATATACGTTCTCCCCCCCCCCTTTTTTTTATCCTCCCTTGCCCCCCTCCTATTCCTCCTATGCCTTCCCTTTCTTTCCCTTCCTTCTAACACCCCCCTCCTCCCCAGATGTCCCCGACAAGCTCCAAAGGTTGCCACTTCTCCCTGATAGCACCTGTTGGTGTCCCCACTGTGGCCCTTTACTGCCTGGGAATCGCCCCTTACATGGTGTCTGCTCTCTGCTCCCCGACACAGCAAGTTACCCAATGGGGGTGTCGGGGTCCAGAATGCCTCACCGTGCTGCTCACCCTGCTCCAAAACCCCAGATTGTAAATACAGCTGGGACTCTTTTACTGCTGTGACCTTACATATGCGATACTTGTCGTGTTAATATTTTCCACAATGTCTTATTTTTCTCCATTTCCTCAGGCGCACTATGTTTAACTGTTTTTTATGATGCATCATTTGTATGTGCACTTTGGATTGCTTGAACTTGTACTGGTTGATTTTGTCCTTTCCTATATTTTCAATAAATTGTTTTAGAAAAAAAAAATATATACATTCTTTTTTAAATATTAAAATAAATATCAATAGCAGTGGCCCAAAAGCGTTATCGTTTCCCTTTAAGAAGCAACCATCAAGATTTTTACATTTTCTGATACTACAATGTTGCATATATTTGTATTACAGATTCACCTAAGTGCCAAGGGAAAATGTTACATCTTGCTTTAAACATGAAGTCAGCATGAAAACGAATAAAAATATGTGCAAAATGATATTATTACCAACAGGAGGGACATTCAAGTTAATTGCAAAAAGTTTCCTGTGCTACAGCGCACCATTCAATGCCATAAACGCTCGACCTTCTGAAAACACAGTAGAGTCACAGTCCATCTAATTAGCTGCACATGTAGACATATTTACAGTAAATGGGAAAACCATCCAGCATGCAATAAAACTGGTAAAATGTATTTCTCAAAACCCCAACTTATCCTAAGGGCTAATTATAAATCCTGAATATGAGATGTATATCTATTAAGCGACTTAGCTAATTACTTAGCTAATTAGGTCTGGCAACCTTTCTAACATGCTTAGCATAAGACACCTTATATCTCAGGGGGATTCAACATTAATGTGCCATACCCGTACTTTGCCTGGAAATGTAAATCAATTTACTGCTGTGCTAAGCTTAATGTTCTTCATTGTAGTTACCAAAATGTTTTATCCATCATCCAAATCTCTGCTTTCTGCGTTTTATTTTACTAGACTTGTCTGATTTACATGATCACTTTGTACAAATGGAACCGATCCTAATGACAATATTTAAGAATCACTGATACTTCCTGCAAATAATTACCAGTGTCACAAAGAAAGTGGAACTTTAATGCACAAGGAAGAGGTGATTGGCTTACATGGAGATGAAGGGTCACAACACCGCTATTTGCAGAGCTGATAGAAACTTTCTAAAAATCCAGGCAGCCAACAGGTGCACTCATGCAGTATTCTAGGTGAACGTCATAACAGCATTAGATACAAGATATGTTGTCAGGTAAGTGGATGATCAGAAGTCAGGTAGCAGACAAAAGTTAACCAGGTAATCATATAAAAATTCAGGATACAAAGGGTTTATAATCAGGCAATGAGCTGGAGGGGACTTTGCGATGAAGTAGGAGTTGGAATAGGATTACCAGGCATAAAAACCCACAATCTCATTCTTGCTTCGGCAGGACATATACTAAAATTGGAACGATACAGAGAAGATTAGCATGGCCCCTGCACAAGGATGACATGCAAATTTGTGAAGCGTTCCATATTTTTACGCAGCTAAATTATGCATTCCTATCCACTGGGGCTCCAGCCATGTTCCCTCCATAGCTGAATGGCTCAAAAGAGTGAATACATTTTTAGAAATGGAGGAACTTATACACATCTCGAAAGATACACCTTCAAAATTTTATACCACATGGGCTTGCTGGCTTCACTTTTAAACAACCCAACAATACTCTGACTTCATGACAGGTACCTACCCTCAACACAACGGTAGTTAGTTCAACATGTCTACTTTCATGTCCTAGTAGAGAAGCTTCCCTAGTCTGTACACTAGTTTACACTCAGTTATGGGTTCCCCCCCCTAAAACAAGGGTTGTGTGGGGAAACTCCCGCCGATCATTAGCAGATGAGGTGCGACTTCACAATGGGCATTCACATAATCGCAACATTTTACTATGCACCCGTGTCTTTTGCTTTTGCATAAATGTAACCTTATTGTGAATCTCTTTGCAAAGTTTATTATACAATTAATTGCTGTCTCTTGGAAGTACTCCACCACCGTCCAATATCTACCCCCGCCATTACCCTCTTCCTTTGATTTACTTTCGCTAACTCATCTCTTGACATTTCTTCTCTCTGAATGTATATGGTCAACAGAGTGTTACTCCTGGGAAGACTTGTTTTTTATTATCCGCTCTCTGATTACATTTGTTCATGTTTGTAATTTCTTGAATAAAAACTTTATGGATTAAAAAAAAAACACAATCTCATTTGTAAGGCCTCATGTACACTGCTACTTGTAAACGGACGTTTAGGAGCAGTTGGGCGTTTTTTTCAGAAGCCCCTGAACCCTCCTCTATGTTATCTTATCTGTCCATGTACACTGAGTCGTATGTAGTCATTTAGAGGCAGTTGAGTTCAGTGTCGTTTTTTGGAAAGCAATTATTTGCGTTCAGGATGTTCAGAACGTGTATTTACCGGCGTTTCAAATGCAAAACGCGACCGAACGCGATCATCCGCGTTTAGCGTTTGCATTTTTCCTGTTTAAAGGGGAATGATTTTTTGACCTCTAAAAATTGATCTGAGCGCAATTGCCCGCTAAATGCCGCTAAACGCTGCTGCAAACGCGATACAACGGACGTTTTAAACGGCCTTTACATAGCTGTTAAATTCCAGCGTTCAAAGGACTTTTTAAAACGTCCCATGTACATGTAGCCTAACATTTAGGGCAAAACTTTAAGGTATAAAGAAAAAAAAAAAATACCTTGGGTACCATGAAAAGTTCAATGATGCAGCAATATGGATTGCCCCACATGCTTATTTAGCTCCATCTGCGCCATTTTGGGTTAATGCTTGCACACCAGTGCGACTTCTCATGTGATCTGACAATTCAAAATCGCAAGACATGTCGCACCCCATTGCCAGCAATGGAACCGTTCATATCGCCGTGATTATGAGAAAGGTTCCTTCACTACTTTTACCGATTTCATTGCAACTTGCATAGACTTCTGTAAACCACTTCAGCCCTGGAAGGTTTTATCCCCCCTTCATGACCAGACCATTTTTTGTAATGTGGCATTGCGTTACTTTATCTGGCAGTTGCGTGGTTGTGCGACACTGTACTGAAATAAAATTTACGTCTGCGATTTTTCTTTTTTGTGCTATTAACAAAAAAACAGACAATTTTGAAAAAAAAAAAAAGAATATTTTTTACTTTCTGCTATAAAACATTTTGAATAAAAAAAATCGAATTTCTTTATTAATTTAATATTCTCATACACATTTTTGGTAAAAAGAAAAAATCACAATAAGCATATATTGATTGGTTTGCCCAAAGGTTATAGCGTTTACAAACTATGGGATATTTTCATGGAATTTTTCTTGATTTTTTTTTGTCTTACTAGTAATGGCGGCGATTGGGGACTTATAGTGGGACTGCGACATTGCGGCGGACAAATCAGCCACTAAGTGACATTTTTGACACTTTTTTGGGGACCAGTGACACAATACCTTAATCAGTGCTTAAAAATATGCACTGTCATTGTACTAATGACACTGGCAGGGAAGAGGTTAACATCGGGGGCAAAAAAAGGGTTAAATGTGTTCCTAGGAGTGATTTCTCGTTCAATACTTTTATTGAGTTTTATAAAACAGCCATAAAGCAAGTTACAAAACAAAAACAGAAGTAGAAATACTGTTATTGTTACAGAAGTATTCTAAATGTTATACTGTATAGTGAAGTTTGCACAAAAGGAAGGAACAAAAGAAAAAGGTAGAATTATTAATATGATATTCTGAGATATTAAGATTTTGAGAAGGTATTCAGAACATGGCTGTGGGGGGAAAAAAAAAAGGGAAAAGGAAGAAGTCAGCAGGGTGTGGGTAGGGTAAAGTGGGTAAAGGAGAGGGCATCGAGAATAGAACTTGTACCACAAAGGTTAATACAAAGTAAATAAAATATAAGTCTTAACTACCAAGCATTCAGAACCTGTTCCTCAAAACCCGGTGATAGGCCATGTTTAATCCAAGGGTCCCAAATGCTTATAAAAGTACTGAATTTATCGCAATCCATGGCTTCCATTTTTGCATATAATAATGCATTATTCATCCTATGTTTAACTTCTACAAGATTCAAAGTTGTAGTCTTCCAAGCTTTGGCTATGGTTTGTTTAGCGGCATTAAGAAGCTGAAGGAATAATTTGAATTGTTTTCGTGTCAGGCATGCAGGTTTTACATTTAAAATGGCAATCACCGGATCTGGAGTAATATCTATTTCAAACATTTTAGATGCTAGAGAGAATATTTCTTTCCAAAAAACTGTAGCAATTGAGCAATTCCACCATATATGAACATGTGTACCTATTTCCGTACAACCTCTAAAACAAAAGGCCGGATAGTTTGGTGTGAACTTGGCGATTCTAGCTGGTACCAAGTACCATTGTGAAAGAACCTTGTACGATGATTCAATTGCGATAATATTTGAAGAAGAAGATTTCGTTACAGACCAGATTTCAGACCATTCTGATTGGTTAAGTGTACGGCCAAGGTCTGTTTCCCATTTTCTGACATAGTTTGGCGTATCTATGTCTGGATTGTTAAGCAATTGAGAATATAGGCTAGAAATTAGACCTCTGGAGTGTGGGTTGTTGATACAGATACGCTCAAATTGAGAGAGCTGATTCAGAATGGTACCATTTGTTATAAATGGGGTATAGACATTTTTAATTTGGAGATATCGAAAAAGTTCTGAATGTGGTAAATGATGTGATTCACAAAGTTCAGGAAAACGTAAGATAGAAGAGCTAGAGACCAGATTAAATAGCCTTGACAGGCCTGACCTAGACCATGCCCGAAATGAATTTGGGAATTCCCAAGCCGGATAAAAGGCTGGATTTCTAGGAAAAGATTGTAGTGGATTGTGTGTAGACTGTAAATTTATAATTAGTCTTTAGTCTATCCCATAAAGAGAGAGAATGCTTAGTAATTGGATTAGTAATATGTTTTCGATCTGATGGTTGTAATCATAAGAGATTGGAAATTGAGATGGGGTCACATTCGATAGATTCTATCGTAACCCATAAGGGAATTTCAGTAGTGGCATGATACTTAGTTAATTGTGCCAATTGCGCAGCTTTGTAATATGTGGCAAAATTGGGGAGACCCAGTCCACCCCTTGTTATGGGGAGAATCAATGTGGTTTCGGGCAATCCTAGGTTTGATTGAACCCCAGGTGAATTTAATTATTTTACGTTGTAAGATTCAAAGAAAATTTGCAGGTATATGAATTGGCAGGACCCTAAATAAATATAAAAATGTGGGTAGAATAACCATTTTGATTGCATTTATCTTCCCAAACCACGACAATGGAAGTGATGCCCATTTCGTCAGTAGTTCAGTAACTTTTTTCAATAATGGAGTAAAGTTGGCTGCATAAAGATCAGAATGGTTGAGAGTAAATTTTATACCCAAATATGGAATGTGCTTCAAAGACCATGAAAATGTTAACACATTCTGCGTTAAATTTAACTCAGATTCACTCAATGAGATATTAAGGGCCGTGGATTTTTGAAAATGTATATTTAGTCCTGAAATAGCAGCGAATTTGTTAAGGGTAGCAATGAGATTAGGTGCTGATATATGGGGAGATGATAGAAAAAGAAGAATGTCATCTGCAAATAAACACAACTTATGATGGTGACCACCTAGTTCTATACCAGAAATTGAGGGATTACTTCTAATACTGTGTGCTAGAGGTTCTATGAGAAGGGCAAATAAGAGAGGGGAGAGAGGGCACCCCTGACGCATGCCTCTCTCTATGTTAAACAAGTCTGATTTATAGCCTGCGAATTTAATATATGCTTTAGGTTTGTTATAAAGCGCAGAGATCCATTTTAAAAAATTTGGGCCAAAACCCCATTTACTAAGAGTATATTGCATAAATGGCCAGGATATGGTATCAAAGGCTTTTTTAACGTCTAGTGATAGGAAGCACGAGGGGATGCGGCGTGTTTTAGCTATATGAGATAACAGAGTTGCACGTCTGTTGTTGTCAGTAGCTTGGCGAATAGGTATGAAACCTACTTGATCCCTATGAGTTGTCCTATGAAGTTATTTAGTCTGGAAGCTATAATTTTGGCTAAAATTTTAATATCTAAATTTAATAAGGAAATGGGTCGATAGTTCGACCAAATCGTGTCATCAGTTTGAGGCTTCGGGAGCATACAGATGATTGCTGTTAAAGTTTCCTGTTTAAACGATTAGCCATTAAGAAGTGTATTGAAAGCATTAGCTAGGATAGGCGAAGGGGAATCTGAAAAAACCCAGTAGTATAATGCCGAAAAACCATCAGGGCCTGGTCTTTTATTTAATTTTAGTGATTTTATTACTTGAGACACTTCATCTGGTGTTATTGATTTTTCCATAAATTCCATCTGAGAAAGAGTCGGTAGTGATATTTCAGCAAAAAATTAATTTTCCGCAGAAAAATTCAAATTGTTTTCAGATAAATATAGAGTAGCTAGGTGTGTTTTAAATTTCTTAAGAATTTTTATAGGGTTGCTGGAAAATGTATCTCTCGAGATTTTAAGACGTATGGGCTTAAATGGTTTATGGAGTGACGCGAGCATGCGGGCCATGGGTGAATCTGGTTTATTTGCTTTAATGTAAAAATTGTGACGCAATCTCCGAAGTGTCTTATCTGAAGATTCTGTAAGAAACAGATCAAATTCAAGCCTAGCTTTATCAAGATTGGTTTTATTAGAAGAAGTAGGATTGTTTTGATATACTGTGTAGCATGTATTAAAGTTTGTTTCTAATTTCTGGCTAAGTGTTTTACGTTCACGTCTAAAGAGTGCAGCCTGTCTCAAACAAATACCACGAATAACTGGTTTGTGTGCCTCCCATAAAGTAAGGGGAGACATATCTGGCGTTTGAATTATGTAAAAGATATTCAGAGAGAGCATTTTTAATATCCAGACAGTGAGATGTATTTTTTAATAAAGAGTCATTAAGGCACCACGTGGTGTCATGTGCTTTAGGAATAGTTGAAGCAATAACTGTGCATACTGCATTATGGTCAGACCATGTGAATGGTATGACCATAGATGCAATCGTTTCAGGTATGAGACCTATAGTGAGAAATATATGGTCTATGCGGGAGAAAGTTTTATGAGGGTGCGAATAATATGTGTATCTACGCTTGTTTGGATTCACCTCTCTCCAAGAATCTACCATATTATGTTTTGCAAGCAGTTGTGAGAATGAGAGTTTATTAGGGCTGCTCGAAGAAGATATAGGGGATTTATCCAGAAATGGGAAAATAACTTGATTTGAATCGCCACGAATCATAACTGCACCCATTCTATGAGAATCCACAACCTGAAAAAGATGCGAAAGAAATGGAATAGGATTTTTGTTGGGAGCATAATATGACACTATAGTGATAGCAGAGTCAATAAGGTATCCCGTGAGAATCAGATACCTGCCCACAGGGTCCTTGATTTCATGTACAAGAGTAAATGGAGTAGACCGATGAAAGGCCACTAGCACACCTCGTTGTTTTGTAGAGGCAGAGGCAGTGAAGATTTGAGGATATTTAGGACTAAAATATGTGGGAGTGGATTGTAAGGTGAAGTGTGTCTCTTAATGATGCAAAGTTGCGAAAAGCTTTAGTACATTTGTTTGGGTTATTTAGTCCCTGAACATTCAAGGACATTATGTTTAGGGGGGCCATTAGATTGTATATATATGATGTCTAGCATACCCTACCATTGTGGAATTTGTTGATTGTTTCATACTCGATGTTGGAAGGGGGAGGAAATGTGTAGAGAAAAGGGAAGAACTAAACAGAAGGGACAATTGTGTGCTTAACATAGAGGGTAATATATAAAACAAATAGTTAAGGCACAACCAATAGGAACGTATGCCGTTGATGGGAGATGGAAATCCCCCAACAAAGGCTAAATGGCTACCGTCAGTCTCTGAAGGGAGAGGCCACAGAGGGTAACAAATTGAGGACGCACAGAACAACCTAGGAAGGTACAGAAAACCACAAGTTAATAATCACTAAAAAATATACAGTAGTATAAGCGACTTATGCTATAATAACAAGCAGAAATCAGTGCAAGATACTGCGAATCTAAGAATACATTTCATAGGAATGAGTATTAACTATAAAGAACTTTATAGAGCTCTAAAGGAAGTTATCCATGTCTTCTAGCACATATTATAGATAGGAAAGGATGTAGCACAGTTAAACTGAATAATAACCATATTCAAAAAAAAAAAAAAGGAAGATTGATTTGAACCAAGCAACAGGGATTAATCTACAATAAGTAGAACTAAATGGAATTCTGTGCAACAGTGTAGTTTGCTATAACATGTATGAGCTTGAGCATTTAGCTCAAAAAACAAATTAGAAGTATGTGGCAAAAACGGATTAGATCCATGAAATATTATACTGGCAAGATAAAAAAAAAAAACTGAAGTCTTTCTAGGAAAAAGAAATTGGATGACCAACATGGGACACATTGGCATAAGACAGAGGAGATAAAAGAATTATCAGTCCATGGAATCTTCAGCAGATGGAGAAGGAGAAATTAAGCGACCACGTTTATGTGAATCACAACGATTTTGTTTCCCAGAGGATTTTGAGAAAGTGCGTGGTGAGCCAGAGGCAGATCTGCGTCGAGCATTTTCTGAGCCTTGCAAGTTCTGGTGTTCAGTTAGGTGAAGGTCTTGAAGGGTGTTTTGAAAATCTTCAGATGAATGACATTTGTATTTAGTACCTTGAAAAGTAAAACGCACCAAAAAAGGAAAACCCCACTGGTAGGGGATATGTTTTTGCTGCAATATTTGTAATAATGGTTTAAGAGCTCTTCTTTTATTTATGGTGATAGGAGACAGATCTGCGAAGATTTGGTATTCGTGACCCTGAAAATTTAAGGATCCTTTTTCTCTAGCAGCTGATAAGAGCTGTTCCTTTGTACGGTAATAATGGAATTTAATGATGATATCTCTGGGTGGACCCTTTGATTTTTTAGGAGATAAGGCGCGATGGACTCTGGAATAGCAGGTTGTAATTCCTGAAACAAGGCTAACATTGTCGCTTGTAAGTCAGTTATGGATTCAGGAATGCCTCGTCTGTGCAAATTGGAGCGTCTTGCCCTGTTTTTAAAATCTTCTAGACGAGACTGAAGTACTAAGTTTTCCTCTTTAAGATTCTCAATTTCTGTATTTTGGTCCTGTGTAAAATTCTCAATATCCTCTATCCTTGTTTCAAGATTAGCTATGCGTGTGCCCAGCTCCCTTATCTCTTTAGTCAGGCTATTAGTAATATGGTCAGAAGTCTGTTTAAGTGCCTTTTGAAACATACGTTTAATATGTGATAACATATTAGGAGAGACTGACTCAATGTCCTTTTCATCCTGTGAAACTGAGGTATTGCGGACTGTTTCAGTTTGATATGTGAGGAGAGGAGGGAATAGTTTCACTGCTCTGTCAGTGCTGTGAGGTGATTCTGAGGCGGCTGAGGGAGAGGGAGCCAACGCCATTTTAGTTGAGGCTCTGGACAGCACTTCCTCACCACTTTTGGACTTAAATTTAGTCTGAGACCCGCTGAATAGTGATGTCGCGAACATAAAATTTGCCGTTCGCGAACGGCGAACGCGAACATCGGCGAATGTTCACGAATCGGCGAACATTGCGAACCATTATAGACTTTAATAGGCAGGCGAATTTTAAAACCCACAGGGACTCTTTCTGGCCACAATAGTAATGGAAAAGTTGTTTCAAGGGGACAAACACCTGGACTGTGGCATGCCGGAGGGGGATCCATGGCAAAACTCCCATGGAAAATTACGTAGTTGACGCAGAGTCGGGTTTTATTCCATAAAGGGCATAAATCACCTAACATTCCTAAATTGTTTGGAATAACGTGCTTTAAAACATCCAGTGTGTGTATACGATCAGGTATGATGTTGTATCGATCAGGTAGTGTAAGGGTTACGCCCGCTTCACAGTGACAGACCAAACTCCCCGTTTAACGCACCGCAAACAGACCAGAACCAACCAAAATGGGACAGGAACTGGGCTTTAAGGGTTAGGGTTAGGTTTAGTGTTAGGGGCTAGGGTTAGGGTTACGGTGAGATACTCAGGGTTAGAGTTAGTAACCCTACCCCTACGCCTCTAACCCTAACCGTCTAACCCTAAGCACTAAAAATAACCCAAACCCTAGCCCTAACCCTAGCCCTAACCCTAATTCTATTTTTTTTCTGGTTCTGGACATGCTACAGAGCTGAAACTATACAGGTACACTTTTTAGACCCCCAGACACTGAATCACACAAAAAAAAGTTCTTAAAAATTGTAATTTTTTGATAGAGAGCCAATTATTGGAAAAATAAAAAAAAAAAAAAAAAAATTTCTTTGGATTTAGCATCTGGGGGGGGGGGGGGGGTGTCTAAAAAGTGTACCTATGAAGTTTCAGCTCTGTAGCATGTCCGGAACCAGAAAAAATTATGAATTAGGGTTAGGGCTAGGGTTAGGGTTAGGGCTAGGGTTAGGTTTAGCGTTAGGGTTATTTTTATGGCTAGGCTTAGAGGGTTAGGGTTAAGGTTAGAGGGTTAGGGTTATGGTTAGAGGGTTAGGGTTAGGTTTAGTGTTAGGGGCTAGGGTTAGGGTTACGGTGAGATACTTAGGGTTAGAGTTAGTAGCCCTACCCCTACCTCTCTAACTCTAACCCTCTAACCCTAAGAACCAGAAAAAAAGATCATTTTTCAGTAGAGCAGGGATGGTGGGAACCCCTTTTACACCTATATGATCTTTTTTTCTGGTTCTGGACATGCTACAGAGCTGAAACTTCACAGGTACACTTTTTAGACCCCCAGACACTGAATCACACAAAAAAAGTTCTTAAAAATTGTAATTTTTTGATAGAGAGCCAATTATTGGAAAAATAAAAAAAAAAAATAAAAATAAAAAAATATCTTTAGATTTAGCATCTGGGGGGGGGGGGGGTCTAAAAAGTGTACCCATGAAGTTTCAGCTCTGTAGCATGTCCGGAACCAGAAAAAAATTACGAATTAGGGTTAGGGCTAGGGTTAGGCTTAGGGTTAGGGTTAGGGTTAGGGCTAGGGTTATTTTTATGGCTAGGCTTAGAGGGTTAGGGTTAAGGTTAGAGGGTTAGGGTTATGGTTAGAGGGTTAGGGTTAGGTTTAGTGTTAGGGGCTAGGGTTAGGGTTACGGTGAGATACTTAGTGTTAGAGTTAGTAGCCCTACCCCTACCCCTCTAACTCTAACCCTCTAACCCTAAGCACTAAAAATAACCCTAACCTTAGCCCTGTCCCTAACCCTAGCCCTAACCCTAACCCTAGCCCTAACCCTAATACTATTTTTTTTCTGGTTCTGGACATGCTACAGAGCTGAAACTTCACAGGTACACTTTTTAGACCCCCCAGACACTAAATCACACAAAAAGTTATTAAAATTGTCCTTTTTGATAGAGAGCCAATGATTGGAAAAATGAAAAAAAAAATAAAAAATTTCTTTGGATTTAGCATCTGGGGGGTCTAAAAAGTGTACCTGTGAAGTTTCAGCTCGGTGGCATGTCCGGAACCAGAAAAAAATACGAATTAGGGTTAGGGTTAGGCTTAGGGCTAGGGTTAGGGTTAGTGCTAGGGTTAGGGTTAGGGTTAGGGTTAGGGTTAGGGCTAGGGTTAGGGTTAGGGTTATTTTTATGGCTAGGCTTAGAGGGTTAGGGTTAAGGTTAGAGGGTTAGGGTTATGGTTAGAGGGTTAGGGTTAGGTTTAGTGTTAGGGGCTAGGGTTAGGGTTACGATGAGATACTTAGGGTAAGAGTTAGTAGCCCTACCCCTACCCCTCTAACTCTAACCCTCTAACCCTAATAACCAGAAAAAAAGATCATTTTTCAGTAGAGCAGGGATGGTGGGAACCCCTTTTACACCTATATGATCTTTTTTTTTCTGGTTCTGGACATACTACAGAGCTGAAACTTCACAGGTACGCTTTTTAGACACCCCCAGACACTAATCCAAAAAAAGTCATGCCTGCCACCATATATATCAGTGGTGGGTGGGCAGTGGCACTGCAGTGGGCACATTACACTCTGTGGACCTGACAGTCACTGGCACCCAGGCAACTGCAATTATAAAAAAAATATATATATTTTTAATTTGCAAGCTGCTGTGCCACCGTATATATATATATATATCAGTGGTGGGTGGGCACGCAGTGGCACTGCAGTGGGCACAGTACACTCTGTGGACCTGACAGTCACTGGCAGCCCAGGCAACTGCAATAATAAAAAATATATATTTTTTTCAATTTGCAACAAGATGCTGTGCCACCGTATATATATCAGTGGTGGGCAGTGCACTGCAGTGGGTACAGTACACTCTGTGGACCTGACACAGCACTCACTGCAATTATGACAGAGGAAAAGAAAAAATATTTTTTAAAATGCAAGGTACTGTGCCTGTGCCACCCGAAATGAGTGTGGTGTGCACACAGTACAGTCTGTGGTGGGTCTGTGGCCTCTCACACACAGCGGGCAGGTAACTGCAGTGCACAATATATATATATATATATATATATATATATATATATATATATAAAATACTCAAATACCAGCCCTCAAAAGGGCTTTTGGGGACAATAGATATATATATATATATATAATATATATATCACAGAACAAAAAAAATTACACAAATACCAGCCCTCAAAAGGGCTTTTGGGGACAATAGATATATATATATATATATATATCCAAAAAAAACCTCAAATACCAGCCCTAGGAAGGGCTTTTTGGGGTGCTGTCCTTACAGCAGGAGTGTACCAAGAACACTGGCTAACAAGACCGGGAACACTGACTAACTGTCCCTAGCTATAACAGCAGCAGCAGCAGCACTTTCCCTGCTCTCAGTAACACAGAAATGATCTAAGATGGATGCTGCCCTTGCTTATTTATAGGAGGTGGGAGGGAGGTATGCTGATTGGCCTGGAATGTGTCTGCTGACTGTGAGATTCAGAGTCAAAGTTTGCCTCAATGATGATGTATAGGAGGCGGACCGAACATCGCATATGTTCGCCCGCAGCGGCGAACGCGAACATGCGAAGTTCGCCGGGAACCGTTCGCCGGCGAACCGTTCGGTACATCACTACAGCTGAAAATCATACCTTTATGTACAGCACAGTTTTCTGTACTAATGCTGTAAAAACTGAGCGAAAATTCGGCGGGCAGCCGCTGCTGTATGTGGTTTTCTGTCCCCTAGGAGTGGAGCATCTGCCAGACATGTCTGTGCTTGAGGACTCCGCCTACTTCCCCCTTGGAGTGATTTCTAACAGTGTTGGTTGTTGCCTGTACTGTAAGAAGACAGAGATCTGTGTTCCTGCTTAGCAGAAACACAAGATCTCTTTCTTCTCCTATCCCAGAACAGCGATCTGCCTTGTTTACATAGGCAGACCACTGTTCTGTTAGAATCCGGAACGATTGGAGGGTCCCGGCAGACATCGGGTCAGTGGGACCCACTGATTGGCTCTTGCTGTGTCCAATCACAGTGGGAGCGGGTCGATGGCTGCGTGCGTGCGTGCATGCCCCACACCCGGAAGAAAACATCACATACAGGGACGTGATTTTGTGCTAAAGGGCCACCCTGCCACAGTATAAGTATGTGGGGCAGTCCTTAGGTGGTTAAAGGAAGTCACAAGCTACAATGAAATCAGCAGTGCAAAATAGCGCTGAATTAGCGCAAGTTCAAAGCCGCACGGGTACGAACCAAGGCTAAATGTAAACTATGAGCATGATTTACTCAAACTGGAGAGTGCAAAATCTGGTGCAGCTGTGCATGATAGCCATTCAGCTTCTAACTTTAGCTTGTTCAATTAAGCTTTGACAAAAAAAAAAAATGGAAGCTGATTGATTTCTATGCAGAGCTGCACCAGATTTTGCGCAGAGCTGCACCAGATTTTGCGCACTCCATTTTTAATAAAACAATCCCAATGTCTTCATGCACTGCGAACTGTCGCAGCCAGACAGTTCACATCACTTCTATGAATATTCCACAAAATAATACCTAAAGCAGCTGTAGCTGAATAACCCCTGCAACAAAAACACCTAAACCATAGGGACACAATTTATCCCTCCAATATCCCAAATTTTAAATAATCATAAAAAAATAAATAAAACAGGGCTCTGGACAGTATAGATAATGCTGGTATAAGCAACCTACTGAAAGGGTTAATGAGGACCTACTCAAGCAGATCTGCTTTTATCCTAGGCAATTCTTAGCTAAAATTGCTGATGGAGTCCCGCCTAGTGGGACATAACGCGTACGAAGGGGAAGGGGCCGGTGACATCACCCGCCATCC
Source organism: Pelophylax lessonae (assembly GCF_965119305.1). NCBI lineage: Eukaryota > Metazoa > Chordata > Amphibia > Anura > Ranidae > Pelophylax > Pelophylax lessonae. The sequence goes on along the minus strand of NC_138770.1, from coordinate 152,754,779 downwards.
ATTGCGGTCAAGACCGCTGTGTGTAATACAATCTGCTCATCACATGCACTTGTATAGTGCTTTACAAGGTAATTTTATGATTTTATGCTATGTTCAATAAAGTAATTTATTGCGGTAATGCACTATGTCCGGACCTTTGTTTTCCTATTGACCTGTGACCCGCTTTATAGACCTGTGATCTGTTACCTGTGAGCCTTATTTTCTGATGAAGAGGAATACTGATCTGATCTATAATGGTGATATGCTTGGAGAAAGTTTATGTCTTACTAGCCCATCTAGTGACACAGGGGCTAAGTGTGAAATGAGACTGGGTGGAGGATTACCAGCACATTGAAGAGCACTGAATGTTTATATCTTGTGCATGCTTCACCATAATTTGCACCTGTGGACTGCTCTCCTCGATATCATCTTCATAATCCTTATTTGATAGCGCTGCACTTTTTGTTATATAAAATATTATCTACGCCGGGGGCGGCGGACCATTAGGGCACTCGGGCACTGCCCGAGGCCAGTAGGGGGCCCCATGAGAGGCTCCTGATACCTCCCTCCCAAGGAATCTGTGATGATCCCATGCTCTCATCCTAGGACCCAATCTCTGTCCTCATCCCAGGGCACCCTCTCTGCTCTCATCCCAGGGGTCTCTTTCTGCTGTCATCCCAGGACCCCCTCTCTTTCCTCATTCCAGGGTCCCCTCTCTGTCCTCATCCCAGGGCCCCCTCTCTGTCCTCATCCCAGGGCCCCCTCTCTGTCCTCATCCCAGGGCCCCCTCTCTGCTGTCATCCCAGGACCCCACTCTGCTTTCATCCCAGGACCCCTCTCTGCTTTCATCCCAGGACCCCTCTCTGCTTTCATCCCAGGGCCCCCTCTCTGCTCTCATCCCAGGATCCTCTCTATGCTCTCATCCCAGGGCTCCCTCTCTGCTCTCATCCCAGTGCCCTGTCTTTCCTCATTCCAGGGCCCCCCCTCTGTCCTCATCCCAGGGCCCCCTTTCTGTCCTCATCCCAGGGCCCCCTCTCTGCTCTCATCCCAGGACCCCTCTCTGCTCTCATCCAAGGGTCCCCTCTCTGCTTTCATCCCAGGGCCCCCTCTCTGCTCTCATCCCAGGATCCTCTCTCTGCTCTCATCCCAGGACCCCCCTCTCTGCTCTCATCCCAGGGCCCCCTCTCTGCTCTCATCCCAGGACCCCCTCTCTGCTCTCATCCCAGGACCCCCTCTCTGCTCTCATCCCAGGACCCCCTCTCTGCTCTCATCTCAGGGCCCCTCTCTGCTCTCATCTCAGGACCCTCTCTCTGCTCTCATCCCAGGGTCCTATCTCTGCTCTCATCCCAGGACCCCCTCTCTGCTCTCATCCCAGGACCCCCTCTCTGCTCTCATGCCAGGTCCCCCTGTCTGCTCTCATCCCAGGGTCCCCTCTCTGCTCTCATCCCAGGATCCCCTCTCTGCTCTCATTCCAGGACTCCTTCTCTGCTCTCATCCCAGGGTCCCCTCTCTGCTTTCATCCCAGGGCCCCCTCTCTGCTTTCATCCCAGGGCCCACTCTCTGCTTTCATCCCAGGATCCTCTCTCTGCTCTCATCTCAGGATCCTCTCTCTGCTCTCATCTCAGGATCCTCTCTCTGCTCTCATTGCAGGGTCCTCTCTCTGCTCTCATCCCAGGACCCCCTCTCTGCTCTCATTCCAGGACCCCTCTCTCTGCTCTCATTCCAGGACCCCCTCTCTGCTCTCATCCCAGGACCCCCTCTCTGCTCTCATCTCAGGGCCCATCACTGTCCTTATCCCAGAGGCTACTCTCTGTCCTTATCCCAAGGGCCACTCTCTGTCCTTATCTCAGGGGTCCCTCTCTGTCCTCATCCCAGGGGTCCCCTAAACAACAACTGTGATAGGGGGCTCAGGACAGCAAGGGCTTGTTTATATTTGCAGTTTGGGGGCAGTAAAACATCATAATTGAGCACTGTTTTTACTCACCCCCAACCACACCCCCTTTAACTGCAGTGGCCAGGAGTGTTCACATGTTGCAGCCACAGCAGGATTTATATGCCCTGTCACGCTTGGCAGGTGTAACGCCTGCCAAGCGTAACCCATTCAAGTGAATGGGGCTGCTCTGCAAAGGTTGTGCAACCTTGTGCAGTACAGTGAAAAAAAGGGTTAAAGTAGTCAATGCAGAGGCATTGTATTGCCTCCTCGTCACCTGCTTCAACTCCTGCATTGCACAGTGTTGCAGGGTGTTTGCAGAGTGGGCCCCATTCACTTGAATGGATTGCGATAACCCACCGAAAGCAACAGGGCTTTTATTCCTGCCGCAGCAGTATCACAGCTACTGCCACTGCAGCTAAAGGGGGTAGGGACAATTGTATGTAATGTGGGCAGTGCAATAAGTAGGTGGTGTTTTGTGTGGGTGTAGCTTGAATGTGGACATGGACACAGGGGGTCCCCATGATCTCATATTGCCCGGGGACCCCATGGGTTGTCAGTCTGCCCCTGATCTACACTGCCTGGTTTCAGAGGACAATTCCAGAATGCCCATTTCCTCTGGACAGACCCTGCACAATGGGGACTGTCCCCCAGAAATCGGGACAAATGATATGTTTAAGTTGGGAAGTACACACTCTTTTCCTGCAGTATAATGTATGCAGTGTGCAGTCTTCAGCAGATGCCAGCAGAACAGCAAAATGTTTAAACAGGCTGCACTAAGGTGAAGTATCCACAAGATGGCACAAACACAGGTTTTAGGTTCAGGTTGGGTTGGACAATCGGTAATTGCACCAGAAGAAGCAATTACTGTGCACTCTTGGATAAACATGAATATCTTTTTAGAACAGGTCTAAACATTTTCTTCAACCTAACCTAATGGCACTTTTCCACTGCAAGTACTGGCTAGTACCGGCTCGGCTCTACTCGGCCCTGCTTGGCCCGGTTTGCTTTTCCACTGCGGTACCGCATGGTATAGTGTCGGAACGGTTCGGTACGGTACGGTATAGGTTTGCTTTTCCACTAAAGTAGTACTAAAGTTAAGTGGGTGGGATAACAACGGGGTGGGTGTGATTCTCTGACCAATCAGTGGCTAGTAGTGACTGCATGCAAAGGTTTGTGGGATATGGTACCAGTTTGGTACCTGTTGGAACCACAATCGAGTAGGTACTGTTTTTTCAGAGCCGTACCGTACCGTACCGTTCGGTTCCATGCAGTGGAAAAGCAAACCTATACCGTACCGTACCGAACCGTTCCGACCCTATACCATGCGGTACCGCAGTGGAAAAGCACAAAAACGTACCGAGCCGGTTAGGTTCTATGCAGTGGAAAAGCGCCATAATATTACCACTACTATCCTGACCTATCATCCAAGCTTTCTGCTACTTTTTTTCTATCTGCTCCTTTACCCGTCTTTCTGTCCTAGATTAGTCACAGAAGGAAGTAATGTAGCTTTGTCAATTAAGCCCCATTAACAATGAATCTGACTTTGAATTTGTGGGACTTCTCTTGAAGTGTGACTTTAGGTGTGACTTGGCTGACATCTGTTCAACGTTATGCCCAGATGTTTATACAAGGTCCCACCTGAAATCACAAACGATTGTGCAGGATCCTTTTTTTAGTTGCACCAAATTGAACAGTTCCATTGCCAACAAAAGGGTGCAACTTGTCATGCATTTTGGACCTGTCAAATTGCATTACAGGTCGCACCGGTGTGAACGGGGGCTTATTAGGGAGTGTGCTCAGACAAAACCATTATTGGACTAATTGATAAGGCCAGCTTATGTCAAACTTTTTACCCGATGATATCTAATTTACTTGATAAGACGCCTTTTCTTTTGCTTAATATTCAGCTGCATACTTACACAGTACAATTTTGTTCGCTTATGGAATTTCATGCAAAGTATACAAATCTGTTTTCTTGGTTCATGATGATTCTGCAGCAACTAGTATCACCGAAAAATAATTAAATAGACCATTGATAGGTGGATTTAGATGATTCATTTTGCTCTTCTCTCCTCTCAGTATGGAAGTTGGTGGCTGATTTGAATTAAGTACCATTTTAACTTTAACTTATTTGGTTATTTTGCAACATTGCAAAACTTCTTAATTTAAATCCCTCAAACTAATTTGCCTTCACACTAGGAAAAGCATTTTAATGAGCATTTTAAACCAGTCTAAAAAATGTATGCAAAATGAATCTGAAATTTTATTTCTGCTGCAGCTGGATAAAATTTAAATGTGTCATAAAAGCATCAATGGTAAGATTTATATATTGAAAATGCTGACAAATTACTGTTTATAGGGCACGGCAATGATTAGCAATACACCAGTAAAATATAATTGGCATTTTCAGTAGATAAATGACTAATTTTCAGAAACGTATATGTCATGGACCATTAAGTTTATACATAACCATGAAGTTCCTGGTAGGCAAGTGTTCTCTCAAAGGGATGGAACTGAATATCAAATCCTCATTTGCTGGTATGTTATATCTGCATAATATGTGATCTAAGAAAAAGGGTGTGCGTATGTGTATGTGTTTGTGTTTGTGTGTGTGTGTGTGTGTGTGTGTAGTGAAGCATGAAGTGTTCATCAGAATATTTTTTTTATTTTGGCCTATGGCTAAAGGGATCCACTATGGTTGCAATATTATGTGAATTTAAGTATCCCTAAATTAATTTTTATTTCTATAAAATGTTCTGTAGTGTGCACATGGTTACCTTATCTACTATTGCACCTCACTTACATAATGTACTTACATAAACCTAAAGGCAGTGGAGTACCAATGGGGGGTGCAGGGGGGGCGGCCTGCCCTGGGTGCCACGCACTGGAGGGGGGTGTCAGCCGGGGCCGAGCAGGTGTTCTGTCAGATCCCGCATCTCAGTGTGAAGGCAGCTGCAGTGGCAGCTCCTTCAGCCCGCGCTGCTCGCGTGGGGGGTGGAGCCGCAGCGGGATTAAGGTGAGTGCCCGAGATAGTGCTGGATAGGAGGGGCGGTGGGGCAGCTGCATATAGAGGAATTGATCTTTCCCTATTCCTGCAGCCGCTGAATACCTGATTCTCCTCCTCTCCGTCCTGCAGGCATTCAGCGGCTGCAGGAAGAATGGGGAAAGATCAATTCCTCTACATTATATGCAGCTGCCCCATCCTCCTCCTATACAACTTCTTTTGCTGGCCCCCCAGTGCTCCTAAACCCCCTCAATGCTCTTAACCCCCCAGTGCTCTTAACCCCCCCTCAGTGCTCTTAACTCCCATCAGGGCTCTTAACCCCCATCAGGGCTCTTAACCCCCCTCAGTGATCCTTATCCCTCAGTGCTCTTAACCCCCCCCCCCCCTCAGTGCTCTTAACCCCCTCAGTGCTCTTAAACCCCCAAGTGCTCTTTAGCCCCCCCGGGTGCTCTTCAGCTCCCCACAGTGCTTTTCACCCCCCCCCCCATGCTCTCTGGCTCCCCCAGGCTCTCCACCCCCCTTTGCTCCCTGGCTCCCCCCTCAGTGATTTCTAGTTCCCCCCCTCCCCCCGTGCTCTCCATCCCCCTGGTTTTCCCTGCCCGACCCCCCAGTGCTCCCCCCGTGCTCTCCACCCCCTGCGCCTTCCAACCCTTCTGCAATGCTTTCCAAACCCCCCTTAATTCTCTCCAGTCCCCCCCTGTGCCCTTCAGCTCCTTCAGTGCTCTCTGCTTCCCCTGTGCTCTCCGGCCCCCCTAGTGCTCTTCTATATTCTATCATGTCTGCAGTCTCTGACCTTCTCTTGTATCATGTCCTCAGTCTCTGACCATCTCTTGTATCATGTCCTCAGTCTCTGACCATCTCTTGTATCATGTCCTCAGTCTCTGACCATCTCTTGTATCATGTCCTCAGTCTCTGACCATCTCTTGTATCATGTCCTCAGTCACTAACCATCTCTTGTATCATGTCCTCAATCTCTGATCATCTCTTGTATCACGTCCACAGTCTCTGACCATCTCTTGTATCATGTCCTCAGTCTCTGACTATCTCCTGTACCATGTCCGCATTCTCTGACCATCTCCTTTAGAAAGTCTCCAATCTCTTACTCAAACTTAAACACATTGCTAATAATATTAGCTATTTGTTTATGCCAAAGGTAGGACTGTACAGGGGAGGCCGAAAGTGAAAAAGGGGAAACTGTGATTAAAGAGACGGGGGGGGGGCAGACTGCAAGGGGCACTGTGATGGGGGGGCTGTGAAATGTGTGCAATAAATATTATTGAAAAAAATTACAAATTTTCATGGGTGTGTTTACATTTTTAAGCTGGGAGGGGGGGGTGCCAGATATAGGATCCGCCCCAGGTGCCAAATGCTCTAGGTACGCCACTGCCTATAGGGTCAATAATAAAATAAATACATTAAAATAGGAAGATTATACACATTGAATTATGTAACACAACATAGCATATGAAGTGTAGGATTCAGTATTGTACTGAAAAGATCAGATGAACAAATCTTCAGATCAATGACATATTACACAAGGATGAATCGGACTCCCAATCCACGCAGGTGGAGGTGTCTCAAATACCTATTCAAAAAAGTGGCTAACATCCCATTTAAAATTGAGCCCCCAAGGAATGCTGGTCTGGAGAAGGAATATCCAGAACACCTCCCTCCTACATAGCAGCTGGAAGGCTCCTCTTGGGCTCCTGTACTTTGTCTATCACCTGGACCTGCATTGCCGATTCATCCCCACTATAGCATGTATCAAAGTGCTTTGAGACACATCCCTCCTACTGTAATGTTCTGGTACCTTTGGGTACCCTAATTACTCTTTCATAAGTGTATGCGCCCCACCATTCTCTTTTGGTAAGGTGCGCATACACCTTTAAGACTGATGCTGTCATCACTGAGCGCCGGACTGGATGGCTATTTAGATCGCCGGCTCTCACTCACATGTGTTCGTTCAAACTGCTTTGTGCCTTGATGCTAACCTGTCTTGAAGCTCTCGTGCTTGCAAGCATACCTCGCTGTTGGAACCACGCTGCGCTGATCCCTGTATCCCGCTACCGGATCATCCGCTCTTGCCGAACCTCTCCTCTGCTACATTGCTATTAGTGATAAGTACCCCACAGGGGAAACCCCTATAACCTTTATACTAAAGCTTACACTATCTAGCTCTGCATACTAAGGACTATTACTACATCTGCATTATCTAAGATTGCTAGCTCTTGAGCCTACTACCAGCTGTTCTTGCACTGGGTTGATCTCTCTTGTATGTCCACCTGCTACTCTGTCATCTACTACCATGCATGATTGCTAAACCTATCTGCATCCCATCTGCTACTATCTTACTTTCAAGAACATTTCCTTTCAAGTGTCTGTCATCTACCATCTCTACCCAACCTGTCTCTTCAGCCTATCATCACTGTGTTACTATATACATAAGTCACTCTAGGAAACATCTTATTGAGTGTGTGTATTTACTTGCTGAATTGAGATCATCCACACATGAAGAGTCATTGAGAGTTGGGAATGGTTACATAGTTACATAGTTACATAGTTGGTGAGGTTGAATAAAGACAAAAGTCCATCCAGTTCAACCTGTGTAGATGTGTGTGGCTGTAATCATCTTGCATACCCCTGAATGTTCTGATCCTTGAGATGTACGTCTAAGAGTCTTTTGAAAGCCACCATACTACCCGCAGAAACCACCTCATGTGGTAGAGAATTCCACAATCTTGTAGCCCTAACAGTAAAGAACCCCCCACGTTGCCTGAGGTTAAAACGCTTCTCCTCTAATCGCATTGTATGCCCCCGAGTTCTCATGCAATCCCTTCGACTGAACAGCTTTTTTTCTAAGCCTAGATCCCCATTTAGATATTTAAAAATTGCTATCATGTCCCCCCTCAGGCGTCTCTTCTCCAGGGAGAATAAATCAAGCGATTGCAGACGCTCCTCATAATCAAGGTCCTCCAATCCCCTAATTAGTTTAGTTGCCCTTCTCTGGACTCTCTCCAGCTCCAACACATCCCTTCTGAGGACTGGTGACCAGAACTGGACCGAATACTCCAGATGAGGTCGGACCAGAGTTTTATAAAGTGGAAGGATTATAGTTTTATCTCTGGAATACATCCCTTTCTTTATGCATGCTAATATTCTGCTAGCCTTGGCAGCTGCCACTTGACATTGCATGCTGTTGCCTAGTCTATCATCAACCAAGACTCCCAGATCCTTCTCCATTTTTGATTCTCCCAAGGGTTCCCCTCCTAACGTGTATTGTGCTTTTATGTTTCTAGTCCCCAAGTGTAAAACCTTACATTTCTCCACGTTAAACCTCATTTGCCATGTCTTTGCCCACTCCGTTATTTTGTCCAGGTCATTCTGTAGGATATCTGCTTCATGCTGTGCTGTTATTGTCCTGCCTAATTTTGTGTCATCTGCAAAAACTGATATTGAACTACTGATCCCGTCCTCAATGCTGTTTATGAATAAATTGAACAAGGTTGGTCCTAGGACTGAGCCTTGGGGGACCCCGCTTACTACCTCAGACCAGTCTGAGTATGTGCTGTTTATTACCACCCTTTGGATACGCCCTTTTAGCCAGTTCCGTATCCAAGAGCAAACCCTGCTGTCGATACCTGCAGACCTTATTTTATAAATTAAGCGCTTATGGGGAACTGTATCAAACGCCTTAGCAAAATCTAGGTACACCACATCCACTGGTCTGCCCCTATCTAGCTCACAGCTCACCTCCTCGTAGAATGTTAAGAGATTGGTTTGACAAGAACGCCCATTTGTAAACCCGTGCTGGTTACTACTGATGATGCTGTTGTTCTTAGCAAACTCTACGATATAGTCCCTTATCATCCCCTCCAGAAGTTTACATACTACTGATGTCAGACTGACAGGCCTATAGTTTCCCGGTATATGACCCTTTTTGAATATCGGAATCACGTTAGCTTTCCTCCACTCCCCTGGTACATCTCCTGTCCTAATACTGTCCGCAAAGATCAGGAACAGTGGTCTGGATATAACCTTACTGAATTCCTTGAGTACTCTCGGATGTACGCCATCCGGGCCTGGTGATTTGTTTGTGTTGAGTTTATCCAGCCTTTCCCTGATTTCCCCCTCTGTTAGCCATAGTGGCAAGTCCTGTGTATTACTACTAACTATACAGTCATGGTCAGTGTACCCCTCCGATTCCTGTGTAAAGACTGATGAGAAAAAGGCATTCAGTACGGTTGCTTTTTCAGTGTCCTCTGTAACCATCCTCCCATCATTGTTAATTATGTGTGCAATATGCTCTGCCCTAGTTTTTTTGCTGTTGATATACTTAAAGAATTTCTTTGGGTTTTTTTTGCTATCCTCCGCTATTTGTCTCTCAAAGTCTATTTTAGCCATCTTGATTTTGTGTTTACACTTCCTATTTGCCTCAGTGTCTCAGCGTTTCTCTACATGACTACTGAAGTGGAATATTTCTGCAGCTGAAAATCCACATCATACGTAAAACGCAGGAGCGTTACAGATTGAACGAACCACAAATGGATTCAGCAGAAATAACCACTCAGATGACACAATTAAAACAGCAAGTAACTGCGTTAATACACGCACTTGCTGAATTAAAAGAAGACAATCAGGCTCTGTCGCAGCAGGTAATTAGACTGACACAACTTACCACTGCTCAGTCCCCTGAACCCAAAATAAATCCTCCTTTGGTATTTACAGGCGATCGCAAAAAAATTCGCGAATTTAAAAACGCATGTGAGTTACTTTTCTTGCTAAAACCCCGTACCTACCTTACTGATCACATTAAGGTTTGTACTATTATTTCTTACCTAACAGGCGATCTTCGGGCCTGGGCAGACTCTCTTTTTGAGAAAAACGACCAGCTTCTCAACTCCTATGCCTTGTTCCTAGCAGAACTCACTAGCCTATATGATGATCCCAATAGGCAGAGTACTGCCGATCTTCAATTAAGATCCTTGAAACAAGGTAGGAGACCTGTAGAAGACTTTGTCGCAGAATTCAAGAGATGGACCCTTGATTCAGAATGGAATGATGCATCTCTGAAAACCCAATTTAGACTTGGCCTATCAGAGGCCGTTAAAGACGAGCTCGCCCGAGCGGATCTGCCAAAAACCCTGGATGCATTGATACAACTCAGTATCACCATAGATAGAAGACTACGAGAAAGAAAGGCTGAGAAAATGGGAATGCCATTATCCAGTTCTTCTCGGATTTCGGCCGTTGACCCCGTTCCTATGGAGGTAGGAACCATACGCCCACCTCTATCAACTATGGAAAGAGCCAAAAGACGATCTGGTAATCTCTGCTTGTACTGTGCATCCCCGGATCACAAGATAAACATCTGTCCCCTAGTCTAAAAAAGAAGGGTGAGTGTTCACATGTCCTCCTAGGGGGATTGACAACTTCAATCACTAACCCTTACCTTTCTGTTTGCTTAACATTACAGTGGGACCAGAGCAGGATTACTACTAAGGCCATGATTGACACAGGATCTTGTGGAAATTATATTGACATACGTTTTGCTGCTTTAAATAAAGTTCCTATTATTTCTAAACTTAAACCTGTCTCAGTAAGTCTTATTAACGGTGTTCCTTTATCCTCTGGTCCAATCACTGATCAGACACAGGCACTCCTAGTCACTACTAACGGGTCTCATATGGAGACCACTACCTTCGATCTAATACCTTCACCCCACTTTCCCATTGTGTTGGGACTTCCCTGGTTGCACACACATCAACCAACCATAGATTGGAAGGAACGGACCCTGGCCTTCCTCTCTTGCTATTGCGAGGGTACGTGTAACCTCCCGTCTTTCGGGAAGATCCTGTCTGTGGTGACAGATGAGATTGCACCACTATGTTATCAGGATCTCTCTGAGGTTTTTCTTGAGAAAAATGCTCAAGCACTACCTCCCCATCGAGACTATGATTGTAGCATTGATCTACTCCCAAATAGCAAATTGCCGTTCGGTCATGTTTATCCTCTTTCACAGGATGAACTTTCCCATCTCAAAGACTATTTGGATGAGAATTTGAAGAAAGGTTTTATTAGACCTTCCACTTCTTCCACAGCAGCAGGACTCTTTTTTGTCCGCAATAAGGACTCAAGTCTCAGGCCTATCATCGACTATAGGCAATTGAATGCTATTACAATAAAAGATCGCTATCCTCTACCGCTTATCCCTGAGCTCATTGAGCAGGTGCGTGGAGCTACCTATTTTTCAAAATTGGATCTGAAAGGAGCATACAATCTCATTCGAATCCGTGCTGGACACAAGTGGAAGACTGCATTCAGAACCAGATACGGATTGTTCGAATATCTTGTAATGCCATTCGGGCTATGCAACGCCCCTGTAGTTTTTCAACGATTTATAAACAATATTTTCAGAGACTTACTAGATGTCTGTGTTGTGGTATATCTGGACGATATACTTATATATTCACGATCCCTGTCTGAACACATAAGACATGTAAGACTAGTATTATCGAGATTGCTTGCACACAACCTTTATGTGAAACTGAAAAAATGCTTGTTTCATAATGAAGAGGTACTGTTTCTAGGCTACATCATATCCAAAACAGGAATCGAGATGGACATGAGTAAGATATCCTGCATTCAGGATTGGCCTACACCAACCACACGCAAGGCGCTACAACGATTCCTTGGATTTTCGAATTTCTACAGGAAGTTCATCAGAAACTTCTCTGCCATTGTGAGACCCCTCACACAGCTCACTAGCATTAAAAAACCATTCAAATGGTCAGATGAAGCAAATAAAGCTTTGCACCTGTTAAAGACAAGGTTTACTTCTGCTCCCATATTACGCCATCCAGACCCATCCCTCCAATACATTCTGGAAGTAGATGCGTCAAACACGTACTCTCCCAACGACCAACTCACACTTCACCACTTCATCCAATCGCCTTTTTTTCTAAATCCCTAAGCAGTCCAGAGATAAATTACCCCGTGGGTGAAAAGGAACTGCTTGCTATAAAATTGGCTCTGGAGAATTGGCGACATCTACTCGAAGGCACCCAATTACCAATACTTATATACACGGACCATAAAAATCTCCAATATCTTCAGACTAACAAAACTCTCTCTCACCGACAGGTACGATGGTCACTATTCTTTCTAAGGTTTAACTTCCTAGTGACCTACACACCTGCAGATAAGAACAAAAAGGCGGATGCACTATCACGACTAACTGAAGAAAACTACTTCGAAATCCCTTCCGTTCCTATAATACCTCACAAACGCATTATTGGAGTTGTCCGTTCCTTGAAGGAAGAGGTTTTGCATGGTATAAGTTTGGATTCATCCCCACCACAACTAAATACTGATGCAGGAGACTTCCTCTACTACAACGACAAACTTTATATACCACCTACCATATGCACCAAGATCTTGGAATTATCGCATGATGTGCCTATGGCAGAACATATGGGTATGACAAAGACTCTTAATCTGATTACCAGACAATTCTGGTGGCCTGACATGAAAACATCTATACAAAAATTCGTCTCTTCATGCAATGTCTGTGCCAGGTCCAAAATTGACACTTCGAGACCATCCGGTCTACTATGCAGTCTACCAATACCCCAAACTCCATGGGAAGTTGTGTCCTTGGATTTTATAGTGGAATTGCCTCCTTCCAAAGGATTTAATACCATCTTAGTGTCAGTGGACCATCTGACAAAAATGGCACATTTCATTGCTATTCGCAGACTACCTTCGTCCAAACAAACGGCAGAACTCCTGATGAAACATGTCTTTAAGTTACATGGTATCCCAAAAACTCTTCTGTCTGACCGTGGATCACAATTTATTTCCAAGTTCTGGCAAGAACTATGTCACATACTACGGATCGAGCGGAAGCTCACTTCTCCTTACCATCCGCAGACCAACGGACAGACTGAAAGAGTCAACCAATGCATCGAGCAATATTTACGTTGTTACACTTCTTACCAACAGGATGATTGGGTGGATCTTCTCCCTCTGGCAGAATTTGCCTACAACAACGCAACCCACAGTACGACCAAGCAGAGTCCGTTCTACTTGAACTATGGGTTTCATCCCTCTATTCTTCCACCACGCATCCTTCCTTCAAATAACCCAGTAGCCTCAGACTATCTTACCCAAATAAAGGACTCTCTGGGTTTGCTTAATACTACCATTGCACACGCTCATAGTCAACAAAAGAAGTACTATGATCTTCGCAGAAGACCTTCTCCTCAGTACGCTATCAGGGACCTCGTTTGGCTCTCAACAAAAAATTTAAGACTGAAAATCCCTAGCAAAAAGCTTGGACCTCTGTTCTTGGGACCTTTCCCAATCAAGAAACTTATTGGAAAAGCTGCAGTACAGCTTACATTGCCAATAGACCTCAAAATACATCCCATTTTCCATGTGTCGCTACTGAAGCCCCATGTTCCTGACCAAGGAATAAGGCCTACTATCCCACCTCCTCCTCCTGTACAAGTTGAAGGTGGAGAAGAATATGAGATAAAAGAGATTCTGGATTCTCGTATCCACAGAGGAAGACTTCAGTACTTGGTTCGATGGAAGAACTATGGGCCCCAAGACGACACCTGGCTAAACACCTCTGACATACATGCCTCTAGATTAATCCGCAATTTTCATGCGAAGTACTCAGACAAACCAGCTCCAGAGGCCTTCAGGAGCCGGCCTTAAGGGGGGGGTACTGTAATGTTCTGGTACCTTTGGGTACCCTAATTACTCTTTCATAAGTGTATGCGCCCCACCATTCTCTTTTGGTAAGGTGCGCATACACCTTTAAGACTGATGCTGTCATCACTGAGCGCCGGACTGGATGGCTATTTAGATCGCCGGCTCTCACTCACATGTGTTCGTTCAAACTGCTTTGTGCCTTGATGCTAACCTGTCTTGAAGCTCTCATGCTTGCAAGCATACCTCGCTGTCGGAACCACGCTGCGCTGATCCCTGTATCCCGCTACCGGATCATCCGCTCTTGCCGAACCTCTCCTCTGCTACATTGCTATTAGTGATAAGTACCCCACAGGGGAAACCTCTATAACCTTTATACTAAAGCTTACACTATCTAGCTCTGCATAATAAGGACTATTACTACATCTGCATTATCTAAGATTGCTAGCTCTTGAGCCTACTACCACCTGTTCTTGCACTGGGTTGATCTCTCTTGTATGTCCACCTGCTACTCTGTCATCTACTACCATACATGATTGCTAAACCTATCTGCATCCCATCTGCTACTATCTTACTTTCAAGAACATTTCCTTTCAAGTGTCTGTCATCTACCATCTCTACCCAACCTGTCTCTTCAGCCTATCATCACTGTGTTACTATATACATAAGTCACTCTAGGAAACATCTTATTGAGTGTGTGTATTTACTTGCTGAATTGAGATCATCCACACATGATGAGTCATTGAGAGTTGGGAATGGTGTCTCAGCGTTTCTCTACATGACTACTGAAGTGGAATATTTCTGCAGCTGAAAATCCACATCATACGTAAAACGCAGGAGCGTTACACCTACGTGGATTGGGAATGTGATCCATCCCTGTATGATGTGTCATGGAACTGAAGATTTGTTCATCGGATCTTTTTGTTCCAATACACATGGGACTTTAACATAGAATAATGTTAGGAATAAGCATCAGCCATTTTTTACGTGTATATATTCTCTTTATTTCTTTTCAATTTTTTTCATTTTTATTTTCTATTTAATTTTTTTTTGTTTTTATTAATTTGTCAGGAAATCAGGAAGTATCCAATTAAATCACCCAACACCTGACAGGTGTAGGTTGGGCTATATTTAAAAACTGTCAGTTGGGTCTCCTTGTGTTTTATAGTTAGGCACAAGTTCATGTGATATGTGTCACTTGTTCTTGCAGATTACACAATAAATAATGCAAGGACTTGAAATGGAGTGCAGCAGTTTCCTTCTAGATTATAATGCACTGCGGAGGTGAGCTTGGGTGGGCACCCATGTGTGAAGACCATTAGGCTGTTAAACCTCACCTTGAGTGGTGTTTCCTTCTACTATAGGGGAAAAAATGTCCCAGGGTCAGTTGTGGGCAGAAGAGGCTTATGTTATGGTCAATGTATGGGGGGGGGGGTGCCCTAGAGTCAGTGATCTCTGTAACAAAAGAAATGCCCTGGAATCCCTGGAAGGGAAAACATGCCCTGTATTGGTGTTTTCGGGAAGAAAAATGCCTAGTATCAATGGTCAGGGATGGTTGCTTGTCACTGGGAAGAAAAAAATGCTTGGTGTGAGTGTCAATGAAAGGAAGAATGACCTGATGTTGGTGGTTAGTGGTGGGGGGGGGGGGAAATACATTTGGTTAGCAAGAGGTGTGGGGGGGGATTAAATGGGCTTAGTGATTGGGAAGAACAATAGTGCTTAGTGAGAGATGGGGGAAAGAATAATACCCAGCAAGGTGTCAGGAGGAACAATACCCAGCAAGGTGTCAGAAGGAACAATAATGCCCAGTGGGAAGTGGGGGAGAACAAAAGTGCCCAGTAAGGGTAAACATTGACGTCAGTGAAAAGCACTTGCCTTGCACTGACGTTTGTGTACCATGCTCCTGCTCTCTCTCTCTTCCTCCTGTAACTCCTTCCACTGAAGCCAAGAACAAATGGGACAGAGAGCTCCAAGCTAGCTGTAACACACACAACTCTGACAAGTGCAGTAGGCAGCTATATACAGTATATATATATATATATATATATATATATATATATATATATATATATATATATATATATAAGGTATAAAGGCACTTGTGGGCCTTGCTTGTGGATTTAAATCTAACCAACAGCATTTTATTGGAGCTAAGTTGATCTTTCTCAGGAATGAGCTCTTTGGAACATTGCAGTCCACTTAGTCCAACCAACTGAAAAAAGTAATACATAGAAAACGTCAATATACAGAATCATATACCCAAATATACAGAATCATATACCCACAGTTGACCCACAAGAAAGGCAAAGAATTCCTATAAAGCATGGTCCAATTTGCTCTAGTAGTGAAAAATGTATTTCTTCCCAATTCCCCCCAGATGGCAATAAGGTATTCCCTGGATCAACAATCTCTGGTGTAATTACCTTTGCATATGCATGTTAAACTTAATATATACAGTATCTCACAAAAGTGAGTACCCCTCACATTTTTGTAAATATTTTATTATATCTTTTCATTTGACAACACTGAAGAAATAACACTTTGCTACAATGTAAAGTAGTGAGTGTACAGCTTATATAACAGTGTAAATTTGCTGTCACCTCAAAATAACTCAACACACAGCCATTATTGTCTAGACCGCTGACAACAAAAGTGAGTACACCCCTTAGTGAAAATGTCCAAATTGGGCCCAATTAGCCAATTTCCCTCCCCGGTGTCATGTTAGTATTACACGGTCTCGGGTGTGAATGGGGAGCAGGTGTGTGTAACGCTCTAGCGTTTATTTAGAGAGTTGGATTTGCAGCTGCAGAATCTCCACTCAGTAGTCATGTAGAGATGTGTTGAATCACCAGGTCCAACTCTCCAGACTCATCATTGTGGCCAGCCTGCTTCAGCATACAATATACAAACACTCAATAAGATGTTCCTGGAGTGATAGATTGTATATGATAGTATAGAGGTGATGTGCTGAAAGGACAGGCGTGAGTTGTGATAGCAATGATGAGTACTCAATAGTAATGTTCAGGAGAGTAGTAAATGATGGTAGATAGGTTAGCAATAACAGGTGGTAGGGGACAGCAGATGGAGTGTACAAGAGAGGCTAACTTAGTGCAAGGATAGATGGTAGTAGACTCAAGAGCTAGCAATCTATGTAACAGTGCAGATGATCGAAATAGTAATGCGTAGATAGTAACAGTCCTTAGTATGCCGAAGTAGATAGTGTAAGTTTGATAGGAAGAAATCCCCTGTGGGGTACTTATCACTAGTTAGATTAGTAAGCTGAAGGGTCCGGTAATGAGTGAATGATCGGGTAACGAGATACGGGATCAATGGTGAGGTTCCGGTCTTTCCAGGTATGGCAATAGCTGGAGGCTCCGGCAGCGTAAGACAGGCTGTATAACATGCGGTTTGAACGAACAATTTGTGGGAGAGAAGCCGGCGATTGAAATAGCCGCTCAGAGCGGCGCTTAGTGATGACATCATGCGGCTTAAAGGTATATGCGTTCCACCTAGCTGAAAAGGTGGGACGCAATATGAAGAAGAAAATTACCTACAAGGGTACCGAAGGTACCAGAATCTTACAGTACCCCCCCCTTAAGGCCGGCTCCGGAAGGCCTATAGCACTGGTCTCTCTGGGTATTTGGAGTGAAACCTTCGTATAAGCCTGGGTGCGTGAACGTCAGAAGTATCCAACCAGGTGTCGTCTTGGGGTCCATAGTTCTTCCATCTTATGAGATATTGGAGTTTTCCTCTGTGGATACGAGAATCCAAAATCTCCTTAATCTCAAATTCCTCTCCGCCTTCAACTTGTACTGGAGGTGGAGGCGAGATGGTAGGCCTTATTCCTTGGTTGGGAACATGTGGTTTCAGTAACGACACGTGAAAGATGGGATGTATTCTGAGATCTGCCGGTAAAGTGAGTTGCATTGCAGCTCTTCCAATGAGCTTTTAAATTGGAAAAGGTCCGAGAAATAGAGGTCCAAGATTTTTACTGGGTATCTTTAACCTCAAATTTTTTGTAGATAGCCAAACGAGATCCCCAATAGCGTATTGAGGAGAAGGTTTTCTACGAAGGTCGTAATACCTTTTTTGTTGGCTATGGGCATGTGAGATGGTGGTGTTAAGTAAACCCAGAGAGTCTTTTATTTGGGTAAGATAGTCTGAGGCTACTGGGTTACTTGATGGAAGGATGTGTGGTGAAAGAAGTGTTGGATGAAACCCATAGTTTAAGTAGAATGGACTCTGCTTAGTAGTACTGTGGGTTGCATTGTTATAAGCAAATTCTGCCAGAGGGAGGAGGTCCACCCAATCATCCTGTAGGTATGAGGTGTAGCAACGTAGGTATTGTTCAATGCACTGGTTGACTCTTTCAGTTTGTCCGTTGGTCTGAGGATGGTAAGGAGAAGTGAGTTTTCGCTCAATACGTAGTATATGACATAGAGCTTGCCAGAACTTGGAGATGAACTGTGAACCTCGGTCAGATAGAAGAGTCTTTGGAATTCCATGTAGCTTGAACACATGTTTCACTAGTAATTCCGCTGTTTGTTTAGATGAAGGTAGTCTGCGAATAGAAATGAAATGTGCCATCTTTGTCAGATGGTCCACTGACACTAGAATGGTATTAAATCCCCTGGAAGGTGGTAATTCTACTATAAAGTCCAAGGATACAACTTCCCATGGAACCTGGGGTATTGGTAGACTGCAAAGTAGACCAGATGGTTTTGTAGTGTCAATTTTGGACCTTGCACAGATGTCACATGAGGAAACAAACTTTTGTACAGACGTTTTCATATCAGGCCACCAAAACTGCCTGGTGAGCAAATTAAATGTCTTAGTCATACCCATATGTCCTGCCATAGGTACGTCATGTGATAATTCCAAGATCTTGGTACGCATACTAGGAGATATGTAGAGTTTGTCGTTAAAGTAGAGGAAGCCTTCTGCATCAGCACTTAGTTGTGGTGGAGGTGCATACTGTGCAGAATCTCTTCCTTCAGGGAGAGAACAACACCAACAATACGATCATAGGGTATTATAGGAAATGAAGGGATTTCGGCGCAGTTATCTTCGGTTAATCGTGATAGCGCATCCGCTTTTTTGTTTTTGTCTGCAGGCGTGTAGGTCACTAGGAAGTTGAATCTTAGGAAGAATAGTGACCAACGTACCTGCCGGTGGGAAAGGGTCTTGTTAGTCTGAAGGTATTGGAGATTTTTATGATCTGTATATATGAGTATTGGCAATCGGGTACCTTCAAGTAGATGTCGCCAATTCTCTAGTGCCAGTTTTATGGCAAGCAACTCTTTTTCACCCACTGGGTAATTCACCTCTGGGTTGCTTAATGATTTAGAGAAGAAAGCAACTGGGTGAAGTGGCAAAGTATGTGTTGGTCGTTGGGAAAGAACTGCTCCTACTGCCATATTTGACGCATCTACCTCCAGTATATATTGGAGGGATGGGTCTGGATGGCGTAGTATGGGAGCGGAAGTGAAGCTTGATTTTAACAAGCGGAAAGCTCCATTGGCTTCTTCAGACCATTTAAATGGTTTCTTTACACTTGTAAGTTGTGTGAGAGGTCTCACAATAGCAGAGAAGTTCTTGATGAACTTCCTATAGAAGTTTGAGAATCCAAGGAATCGTTGTAATGCTTTACGAGTTGTTGGTACAGGCCAATCCAGAATACACGATATCTTGCTCATATCCATTTTGATTCCATTCTTAGATATGATGTATCCTAGGAATAGTACTTCTTCTTTATGAAATAGGCATTTTTTTAATTTTACGTATAAATTGTGTGCGAGTAATCTGGACAACACAAGTCTTACATGTTTTATATGTTCAGACAAAGATTGAGAATAAATGAGTATATCATCCAGATATACCACAACACAAACATCAAGTAAGTCTCTGAAGATGTCATTTATGAATCGCTGAAAAGCTGCGGGAGCATTACACAACCCGAAAGGCATCACAAGATATTCAAATAATCCGTATCTGGTTCTGAATGCTGTTTTCCACTCATCCCCGTCACGGATTCGGATTAGGTTGTATGCCCCTTTTAGGTCCAATTTAGAGAAATAGGTAGCTCCACGCACTTGTTCAATGAGTTTAGGAATGAGAGGTAAAGGATAGCGATCCTTTATCGTAATGGTATTTAATTGCCTATAGTCAATAATAGGCCTAAGACTTGAATCCTTATTGCGGACAAAGAAAAGTCCTGCAGCTGTGGAAGAAGTAGAGGGTCTGATGAACCCTTTCGCTAAATTCTCATCCAAGTATTCCTTGAGATGAGAAAGTTCATCCTGAGAAAGAGGATAAACATGACCGAAAGGTAATTTGCTATTAGGGAGTAGATCAATAGAACAATCATAGTCCCTATGGGGAGGCAACACTTGAGCGTTTTTCTCAAGGAGGACTTCTGACAGATCCTGGTAGCATGGTGGTGGTGTAATTTCATCTGACACCATAGACAGGATTTTTTTATATGATTGGAGGTTACACGTGATCTCGCAATAGTGAGAAGGGAAGTTTAGAGTCCGTGTCTTCCAATCAATGGTTGGTTGATGTATGTGTAACCAGGGAAGTCCCAAAATAATGGGAAAATGTGGTGAAGGTAATACATCAAAAGTGGTTGTCTCCGCATGAGACTCGTTAGCAGTAACAAGGAGTGCTTGTGTCTGATTGGTGATTGGACCAGAAGATAACGGGATACCGTTAATGAAACTAACAGAGACAGGTTTAGGTTTTGAAATAATAGGTATTTTATTTAAGGTAACAAAATGAGTATCGATGTAGTTACCACAAGATCCTGTGTCGATCATAGCCTTGGTGGTGATCCTAATTTGGTCCCACTGTAGTGTCAAATGAATAAAGAGATAGGGATTAGAAAAGGAAGTCGTTAAACCCCCCAGCAAGACATGTGAACACTCACCGTCTTTTTTGCGGACAAGGGGACAGACGTTTATCAAATGATCCGAGGAGGCGCAGTACATGCAGAGGTTTTCGGATATTCTCCTGGCTCGTTCAGTAGTCGATAAAGGTGGGCATATCGTTCCTACCTCCATAGGAGTAGGGTCAACGGGCGAAACCCGAGAAGGACTGGGCAATGGCATTCCCATCTTCTCAGCCTTTCTTTCTCGCAGTCGCCTGTCAATATTGATGCTGAGCTGTATTAAGGCATCCAAAGTGCCAGGTAAATCCGCTCGGGCGAGCTCGTCTTTAACGGCTTCTGATAACCCGAGTCTGAACTGAGTTCACAGAGATGCATCATTCCACCCAGAATCAAGGGTCCATCTTTTAAACTCTGCTATGAAGTCTTCAACAGGTCTCCTTCCTTGTTTTAAAGCCCTCAATTGGCTATCAGCAGTACTCTGCCTATTGGGGTCTTCATATAAGTTAGCGAGTTCCGCTATGAACAGAGGATAGGAGTTGAGAAGAGGGTCCTCTTTCTCAAAGAGAGAGTCTGCCCAAGCCCGTGGATCACCCGATAAGTATGAAATAGTAGTACAGACTTTAATTTGGTCTGTAGTATAAGTACGAGGTTTTAAATTAAAAAGCATTTGACATGCGTTTTTAAATTCACGAAATTTTTCCGATCGCCTGTAAACACTTGAGGAGGGTTTATTTTAGGCTCACGAGGTTGAGCAGCAGTGAGTTGTGAAACACGGGCTATCTGCTGTCTTAAAGTCTGATTTTCATTTTTTACTTCAGTAAGAGCAAGGATTAATGCATCTACCTTTTGTGTTAATTGTATCACTTGAGTGGCTAATTCTGCTGAATCCATTTTTTAAAGGTTCGTTCAATCTGTAACGCTCTAGCGTTTATTTAGAGAGTTGGATTTGCAGCTGCAGAATCTCCACTTAGTAGTCATGTAGAGATGTGTTGAATCACCAGGTCCAACTCTCCAGACTCATCATTGTGGCCAGCCTGCTTCAGCATACAATATACAAACACTCAATAAGATGTTCCTGGAGTGATAGATTGTATATGATAGTATAGAGGTGATGTGCTGAAAGGACAGGCGTGAGTTGTGATAGCAATGATGAGTACTCAATAGTAATGTTCAGGAGAGTAGTAGATGATGGTAGATAGGTTAGCAATCATGTGCAATAACAGGTGGTAGGGGACAGCAGATGGAGTGTACAAGAGAGGCTAACTTAGTGCAAGGATAGATGGTAGTAGACTCAAGAGCTAGCAATCTATGTAACAGTGCAGATGATAGAAATAGTAATGCGTAGATAGTAACAGTCCTTAGTATGCAGAAGTAGATAGTGTAAGTTTGATAGGAAGGAATCCCCTGTGGGGTACTTATCACTAGTTAGATTAGTAAGCTGCAGGGTCCGGTAATGAGTGAATGATCGGGTAACGAGATACGGGATCAATGGTGAGGTTCCGGTCTTTCCAGGTATGGCAATAGCTGGAGGCTCCGGCAGCGTAAGACAGGCTGTATACCATGCGGTTTGAACGAACAATTTGTGAGAGAGAAGCCGGCGATTGAAATAGCCGCTCAGAGTGGCGCTTAGTGATGACGTCATGCGGCTTAAAGGTATATGCGTTCCACCTAGCTGAAAAAGTGGGATGCAATATGAAGAAGAAAATGACCTACAAGGGTACCGAAGGTACCAGAATCTTACAGTGTGTTCATTTTTGTGTTATTGTTCTCACTCTCTTATACTGGTCACTGGACATTTAACATGGCACCTCATAGCTAAGAACTCTCTGAGGATCTGAAAAAAAGAATTGTTGGTCTATATAAAGATGGCCCAGGCTATAAGAAGATTGCCAAGACCCTGAAACTGAGCTGCAGCACAGTGGCCAAGACCATACAGTGGTTTAAGTGTCAAATACAAAGCTTGTGTTTGGGAAATAGACATATGAGTGCTGCCAGCATTGCTGCAGAGGTTGAAGGGGTGGGGGGGGGTCAGCCTGTCAGTGCTCAGACCATACGCCGCACACTGCATCAAATTGGTCTGCATCGCTGTCATCCGAGAAGGAAGCCTCTTCTAAAGATGATGCACAAGAAAGCCTACAAACAGTTCGCTAAAGACATGGGTTGCTGGAACCATGTCCTGTGGTCTGATGAGATCAAGATAAACGTATTTGGTTCAGATGGGGTCAAGCGTGTCTGGCAGCAACCAGGTGAGAAGTATAAAAACAAATGTGTCTTGCCTACAGTCAAGCATGGTGGAGGGTGTGTCATGGTCTGGGGCTGCATGAGTGCTGCCAGCACTGGGGAGCTACTATTCATTGAGAGAACCATGAATACCAACATGTACCGTGACATACTGAAGCAGAGCATGATCCCCTCCTTTTCAGAGACTGGGCCACAGGGCAATATTCCAACATGATAACGACCCCAAACACAAATCCAAGTAGACCACTGCCTTACTAAAGAAGCTGAGGGTAAGGGTGATAGACTGGTCAAGCATGTCTCCAGACCTAAACCCTATTGAACATCTGTGGGGCATCCTCAAACGGATGGTGGATGAGCGCAAGGTCTTTAACATCCACCAGCTCTGTGATGTCGTCATGGAGAAGTGGAAGAGGACTCCAGTGGCAACCTGTGAAGCTCTGGTGACCTCTATGCCCAACAGGGTTAAGGCAGTGCTGGAAAATAATGGTGCCTACACAAAATATTGACACTTTGGGCCCAATTTGGGCATTTTCACTTAGGGGTGTACTCACTTTTGATGCCGGTGGTTTAGACATTAATGGCTGTGTGTTGAGTTATTTTGAGGGGACAGCAAATTTACACTGTTATACAAACTGTACACTCACTACTCTACATTGTAGCAAAGTGTAATTTCTTCAGCGTTGTCACATGAAAAGATATAATAAAATATTTACAAAAATGTGAGGGGTGTACTCACTTTTGTGAGATACTGTATAACTGTTTATATATATATATAAAAAACATATAAATGGAAAAAAAAAGGAATGCATTTCTATCTATTTATATAGCGCCGACAATTTACACAGCACTTTACAACTTTACATACATACATTCGCATCAGTCCCTTTCATCAAGAAGCTTGCAAAATAAGATCCCTGAATATACTAAGGAGAATAAGGAAAGGAGACAATTAACCTAGTGTGTCTTTGGAGCATAGGAGGAAACTGTGATTGTAGTAAACCTATAGCAAGTAAAGCCTTTCCCCTTGCAAGATGCATGTTGAGAGGAACCCCCCATATCCTGTCAGGCAAAATAAATGGGGGGGGGTGGTTAAAAGGGGGGACAAATTGGAATCTGGAAGCAAGCCCCCTTTTTATAATTGGTAATTGGGGGCCTAGATATGAGGCTGACCCAGGCTAATGAGTAAGGGATCCCTAAAAAATGTTATAAAATAAATACTCTAACACCGTAAAACAACAGCGTTAGAGGTCATAACCATATTTGGTCAATGACATCACCCATGATCCCCGGCTGGTTTGTGGAAAACTTTTTTTAAAAGATAATAATATGAATTGAAGGCTAGGGAAAAGAAATAGGGATGAATTTGTCTAACAGTCTTTTTTATTACAATACAAAGTTTTTAAAAAATAAATAAACAGTGGCCAATATCAAAAAGGATAAGACTTTAGGCAGTGTATTACCTGATAAACAAATATTATTCTATAAGAGAACTCCATTTTTAAAAAATATGATAGCCTCAAATGTGATCAAAAGACCTCACTTTTTAAATGGAAAGGGATATGAGGGTGATTTTATTTATTTATTATTTTTATATTGTTTCCTTCTTAAAAAAAAAATAAAGGACTTGTGAAAAACTGTGTGGTGTTTTTATTTACATTTGTAATTTTTTGGTGAATGAGTAGGAGTACTATGTCCCCCCTACTAATTCACATGAAGTAGCCAGGATTTGGGGCCCCAACTTGTTAAAGTGAGCTTTCAGATTATGATAAGTCCCCCCCCCCCCCACACACACACACCCAAACACCCACAACCACTGGGCCAGGGTTGTGGGGCTCTTGTCCTCATCAATATGGGGACAAGGTGCTTTGTCGGGCTGCATGCTTGGATAAGGGTATGGTATGGATTTTGGGGGACATCACACCGTTTTTCTTGGGGCTTGAGGTACCCTCAAAATCCATACCAGACCTGGGGGGGCTGGTATGGATTAGGGGTGAACTGCACATCTTTATTGTTTTTTTGTACTGTCAGCTCCTTTGTTTGCATTTTGCTGTCAGTAGGAACAGAGGAATCACTGTTTGTTAAGCAGGTCGCAGGTGTGGCTGCTTAACCACTTCCATACAGAGCAGTTAGACCCCCTTCCTGCCCAGACCAATTTTCAGCTTTCAGCACTCTCACCCTTTGAATGACAATTGCTCAGTCATGCTACACTGTAACCAAACATAATTTTTATCATTTTTTTTCACACAAATAGAGCTTTTTTTTTGGTGGTATCTGATCACAACTTTGTTTTTCGTTTTTTTTGTTTTTTTTCGTGATATAAGCAAAAGAAAAGCAAACATTTTAATTCTTTTAGTTTCTATTATAAAATTTTGCAAAAATTAATTTTTCTTCATACATTTGGGCCAAAATGTATACTGCTACATATAAAATTAACCCAAATTAGTGTATATTATTTAGTCTGTGTGAAAGTTATTGAGTCTAGAAGCTATGGTACCAATTACTGAAAATTGATCACACCAGATGTACTGATGGCCTATCTCCTTTCTTGAGGCCCTGAAATGTCAGAACAGTACAAATACCCCCCAAATTCCCCCTTTTTGTAAAGTAGACAGTCCAAGGTATTTAGTAAGAGGCATGGTGAGTTTTTTTAAGTTGTAATTTTTTTCCACACTTCTTGGGAAAATTAAGAAAAACATTTTTTTTTCTTTTTTTCCCCACAAAGTTGTCAATTAATAAGCTATTTCTAACACATAGCATGTACATAGCAAAAATGACACCCCAAAATACATTCTGCTACTCCTCCTGAGTATGGTGATACTACATGTGTAAGACTTTTACACAGCCTGGCCACAAAAAGAGACTTAACATCCAAGTAGCACCTTCAGGCATTCTAGGAGCATAAATACACATAAAACTTTCTGACTACCTATCACACTTTTGAAGGCCCTAGAGCACCAAGACAATGGAAACGCCCACAAAATGACCCCATTTTGGAAAGCAAACACTCCCAACGTATATTCTATGGGGCATTGTGGGTCTTTTGAACATTTTTTCCACAAGTTTTTGGAAAATGTGGGAAAAAAATGAAAACCTTTTTTTTTTTTTTTTTTTTACACAAAGTTGTCAATTTAGAGGATATTCCTAACACATAGCATGTACACAGCAAAAATGACACCTCAAAATACATTCTGCCAATCCTTCTGAGTATGGCAATACCACATGTGTGAGACTTTTTCACAGCCTAGCCATATAGAGGGGCCCAACATCCCAGGAGCACCATCATGCGTCCTAGGGACATAAATCACACACATAAATTCCTGACAACCTGTCACATTGTTGAAGGCCCCTAACACATAGCATAATATATACCAAAATACATTCTGCTGAGCAAAGGATAAACAAAAGATTACCAGGCAGCAGGCAGGAATACTGTCCATAGTCAGTACAGGCAGATATATTGTCAGCACAGCCAAAGCATTGGTCCAGGTAGCAGGCAGGGATATGGTCAGCAGCAGCGAAAGGATTGTCCATGCAGCAGGCAGGAATACTGTCCATAATTAATACAGGCAGCAGGCAGAGATATGGTCAGTACAGCCCAAGTATTGGTCCAGGCAACAGGCAGGACCATCAAGCTTAGGGTCTTGGTCGGGAAAGAATGGGGACAGGGGTAGAGGCTTTTCCCACCCAAATTTCTTTGAAGCCTCTGGACTCCAAACCCTGTTCTGAGATTACAAAACCCAGAGAAAACCAAAAACTGGTTTTCTCATATCAGAACACTATTCTGAAGCTCCTCACAGAAGTGAGACCCCTGTGTCATTTTGAATCCCATTACTAAAGTAGCGGGGCGAAAGATCAGTCTAAGTGGCAAGCAAAACACATGGTCTTACCAGGTTGATGTTAGTGCAAGTAAAAGGCAGAAATAGACGGTAGGTTAAGGCATAATCGATAAACAGTCCAGGGTCAGTTCACGTAAATGGCAGAAATGTGGTGGATAAACAATGCAGAAGGCAGGCAGAGGCATAGTCGATATACAGGCCAGGGTCGGTTCACATGGAAGGCAGTGATATCGTTGGTTGAGGCAGCAGGAAAATATTCAGCACAGAAATTGAAAAAGGGGAAATGGCAGTCTGATTGAAATATGGGCTAACCCGGAAGGGCAAATGCTGCCCTACTCAAACAGCCAGATAATGTTGAATTCCTCAAAAAATCCTTATCTGAATTTTTCGTGACCAATCAAGGGTCGGTATCTGAGTCCACGACTCTTTGGAACGCCCATAAGGCGTTCAGCAGAGGGGTATTTATTCAACTACAACGTAGAACAAACAGAAAGCGCTCCCAACTTATTGAAAAACTTACCAGAGACATCACTTCTCTAGAGACCCAGAACCAGACTAATCCCTCAGCAGACCTAAAAACCCGACTCTTGACGCTCAGGCAGGAACTCCGATCCCATCTCCTTGACACCTATGAACGCAATCTTCGAAAAACCAGAGCCACGTATTACGCCACTAGCAACAAGGCTGGCAAACTATTGGCAGCCAAGATTAAAGGACAGCGGGTAAAAAACAAAATAAAATCTATCATTCATCCCCACACGAATGAACGACTTTATGACCCTAGAGACATAGCCAACGCTTTTAGCAGCTATTATGAAACCCTCTATAACCTGAAGGACTCCATGCCCTCCTCCCCCAAATCCGACCACATTAACAAATTTCTAGATAGCTTTACCCTACCGTCTCTCACGCCCGTACAGGCTACTCAACTTAACGCCCCTTTCACAGTGGAAGAAGTTCAATTAGCCGTAGCATCCTTGCCAACTGGGAAATCCCCTGGTCCGGATGGACTGGTAAATGAGTACTATAAGTCCATGTCCGACACTCTGGCACCACATCTGTGCAAAGTGTTCAATGATGCCGCATCCACATCCTCCTTCCCGACGGAAATGCTCGAAGCCACCATTGTAACCCTTCCCAAACCGGCCAAAGACCCGACCTCTCCACAAAACTTTCGTCCCATCTCCCTGCTCAATTCGGATATAAAAATTTATGCCAAATTAGTCGCTACTAGATTGATGCCTCTATTACCAAATCTAATACACAAAGACCAATCAGGCTTCACCCTGGGTAGACAATCTGCTGACGCAAGGAGAAGACTCATAGATGTCATACATACTGCACATTCTACTAGAACGTAGAACGCCTTCTCTGCTCCTTTCCCTGGATGCAGAGAAGGCGTTCGACAGAGTCCACTGGGGTTACCTCCAGGAAGTCCTCCACAGATTTGGCATTCATGGCAGAATGCATGCAGCCATCCTGGCGCTTTATTCCCACCCCACGGCCCGAGTACTGGTCGACACATCCCTGTCCAACCCCTTCCAGATCACCAATGGAACACGGCAGGGGTACCCTCTTTCACCCCTAGTTTTTAATCTAGCCATAGAACCTCTGGCCCAAAAAATCCGTACGGACCCCTACATCACTGGCATCCATGTTGGACCTCAGGAACACCGCATCAGCTTATTTGCTGATGATGTTATCCTGATGGTATCAAACCCCGCTGCCTCCCTCCCACGAATCAAGCACATCCTCACAGAATTTGGGGAAGTCTCGTTGTACAAAGTAAATGAAACCAAATCTAACATGTTAGACCTAGGTATTGATGGGACAACCAGAAATCTTCCAACTAACACGATGCCTTATAAATGGGCGGACAACGGGGTCACATACCTAGGCATTACCCTTACTAAATCCACATCACTCTTGTTTCAGGCAAACTTCGCCCCCTTCCAACTCCTGCTATCTAAAGAACTTCAAAATCTAGGGAAATTCGAATTTACGTGGTCAGGGAGGCTAGCAGCCTTTAAAATGTGCACACTACCCAAATTGTTATACCTCTTCAGGTCACTACCCATCCCCATACCCAAGTTGTTCCTACACTCACTACAGTCAATGTTATCCCGCTATTTATGGCAGGGCAAACGTGCCCGATGTGCAAGGGGGATATTGATGAAGACCAAGGAAGCAGGGGGGACCTCCGTGCCCAACCTGGCAGAATATTACACGGCCTCAGTACTATCCCAACTACGTCCTTGGTTCCAGAAGAACCCGGACACTGTCTGGGGGACACTGGAACAGAACTTGACCCCTCGCGGGGACCTTGCCTCATGGTTGTGTAGTAGACGAGCTGGGGACAAATTGTCGGCACACCTACCTCCGACCATTAAAGCATCGGTCTATGCCTGGCTGCTATTAACACACTCTAAATGGAAACAAACGACGCTTACTACAATCTCCTTACCCCTACTTAGCATTCTCCAAGTGGTTCCAGACATGAACTTGAGCCAATGGACGAGCCACGGCATCGCCACTTTAGGGGCCCTCTACACTGGAGACACCCTTAAAACCTTTTTGCAGTTAGTCTCGGAGTTCCAAATCCCCAAAACAGAATGGTACAGACACATTCAAATTAAATCCTGCCTGCAGCACAACCCTCAATATAGAACCCTCATACCAAAAAAAGTTTGGGAATTCCTCACATCCCCTTCCCTGAAAGCGAAGGGGATCTCAACCATCTACCCCATTCTGAGTGAAAAAAAGTTTTTTCCAAATCTCCTCCCATACTCAAATGGGAACGGGATCTGGAAGCGTCATTTTCCCCTCAACAGTGGTCCACGGCCCTATCCTCGGGTAATAAGGGTTCTCTGAGCGCCTCCATTAGAGAAATGCACCTTAAAATCGCACTACGATGGTACCTCACCCCGGACTTAATAGCGAAATTCCATGGGGACACCCCCCCTACATGCTGGCGTGACTGTGGCAACTTAGGCACCATCAAACACCTGCTATGGGATTGCCCATCCATTCAAGCCCTTTGAATCCAACCAACCCCCTTCCCTTCTGGACATCATACATACTACGCAACTACATCACAAGTACGAGCTACTTATGACCCCCACAAGTGAGTCTTACCACAAGGAGAAAATCATTTGGTCCACTTGGACCCACTGGTATAATATGAACCTTTCTGTGTAATCCAATTTGAGGCAGCTAGATGGCGCACTTACACTGTTATGTGAAACTTAGAGAAGTGAGTGAGGAACGGATGTTATCCACTTTCTATGTTGTTATATTACTGGATTGTAGTTGTTCTGTTTTATAGACCCGTACAGCTCTAGCTCATGAGCGTCATTTGATTTCTAATCTGTATTACCTGTTACACGTACTGTGCAAACCTGCCTATTGTTTTCCCTTACTGTCTACCCTGTTGTTTGAAAAATTCAATAAAAACAATTTGAATGAAATATGGGCTAAAAGATTAGGGCAGTGTAATAGCGTCTGAAGAAATCTCCGATGCATAGGCCAGGTTGGGAGGGACATTGGGCACAATAAAAACTGTTGTCTTCCCTAACTCCTCGTTTGCTACACACCCGACACCTTTTTTGGAGTCTTCTTCTGGTTTTTGATGGTGGGATATGGTCAGGGAAATAGCGCTCATGAAGTCTGCTGACACAATTGGAACGAATGCTTTCTGGGGGGGATCCTTGCTGGTAAATCAGGGCAGTGGCAATATGTTCAATAAACTGGAGGAAGGGGATTGATGTTTCTGTTGATTTTTGATAGGTGACATATGCATTGTAAATAGCCAAATGGAAAAAGTAAATTGCGACTTTTTTGTACCAAAAGAGGGACTTTCATGTCAGGAGATAGGGCTGCAGCATTTGATCATTTAAATCCACCCCCCCCCCCCCTGTACTTATTGTACTCGTGGATACAACCAAGCTTTCTAACGGGACCACGTCTTCTTCGAAATTCCACTGAGGTGTAATCGTGGATAGTGGACATGATGTAAACATCCTTCTTATCCCTCCACTTCAAAGCCAACACTTCCTCATTCTTAAGGCTTGCGGATTCCCCGTTTTGTAATTTAGTGGTGAAAAGATGCTGCGGGAAGCCCTTCCTGTTTTTTCTTGCATTAACGGGACAAAGTTTTCTTCAGGTACAGGTGGCGGGAAAGGGGCAAACTGGTATAATAATTGTCCATATAAATGTGGTACCCCTTTTGCAACAGTGGGAAGTCTAGGTCCCAGACAATTTTCCCACTTATTCCCATGTACGTTGGGCACTCAGGGGGCTGGAGCTGGGAGTCTCTGCCTTCGTACATGTGAAAGGCGTACACATACCTAGTGGTACTTTCACAGAGCTTGTTTAGTTTTAAGCCGTACCTAGTCCTCTTGCTGGGAATGTACTGCTTAAATCCCAGCTGGCCTGTGAAATGGACCAGTGATGTTTTGGTCAGGGACATAAACTTTGGGAAACCGCTTAGAAAATAAATCAATTAGGGGGCAAATTTTATAGAGTTTATCAAAATTGGGATGATCTCGAGGAGGGCACTGTGAGTTATCGTTGAAATGCAGGAAGCGCATTATAATATCATAGTGGGACCTGGACATGACCGATGAATAAATTGGCATGTGGTGGATGGGTTTGGTGGACCATTAGGAATTTAACTCGTTTTTTTTGTAAGCCCCATATTGACGGTAAGGCCCAAAAACACTTTTAGCTCTTCTAATGTTAGAGATCTCCATTCGAAAGGAGGGGCATGATATGAGGTGGGGTTGTTCTCTATGAACTGTTGGGCAAAAAGATTTGATTGGTCCACGATGCCTTGAAGGAACTCGATAGGGAAAAATACATTTAAAAAATCAATCAGAAAAAAATGTTCGGTGTTGACCTGCAAACCTAACTGTGCTTAGAAGGCAGCCACAATGGGTTTGCTAAGGCATCTGGAAGCTGCATTTGGGCTCTGCTCTTTGGTACTGGTGTGAAATTCCAGTGCTTGTACTGGGCCTTTCCTCCTGGGGTCTAGCGGCATTGGCGTTTGCCGATTGGCCATTGGCGCTGCTGGTGTCTGCCTGGTTTTCAGTGCGTCGTCTTTTAGGCCGAACTTCTTCCTCCTCCGATTCGGTCCCCGATGTAAAGCCTTCAAAGGGCACAGATTCTGAACCAGATTCAGAACTGGTTTCGGAATTGGACGGTGAGAGCCCCCTGCTGCTCTCATCCGTCAGGGTTAATTTAATTTATATGCCTCTTCGGCAGTGAAAACTTTTTGGACTTGGACATGGTGACTGTATGAAGGGTGACAGGTACTCGGGTACACTGCTGGGCAGGTGACAGGCAGGTAACAGGTACTCTGGTACTGATGAGCAGGTGGAAGGTA
This sequence comes from Pelophylax lessonae, assembly GCF_965119305.1. NCBI lineage: Eukaryota > Metazoa > Chordata > Amphibia > Anura > Ranidae > Pelophylax > Pelophylax lessonae. The sequence goes on along the minus strand of NC_138770.1, from coordinate 152,722,799 downwards.
CTTGGGTACTTTGATAGGCAGACGGCAGGTACTCGGGTACTCCGATAGGCAGGTGACAGGTACTCGGGTACTCTGATGGGCAGGTGACAGGCAGGTGATAAGTACGCGGGTACTTCAGGTGGCAGGTACTCTGATGAGCAGATGGAAGGTACTCAGGTACTCTGATAGGCAGGTGGCAGGTATTCGGGTACTCCGATAGGTAGGTGACAGGTATTCGGGTACTGATGAGCAGGCGGCAAGTACTCGGGAACTTCAGGCGGCAGGTACTCTGATGAGCAGATGGAAAGTACTCGGGTACTACGATAAGCAGGTGACAGGTACTCAGGTACTCTGATGGGCAGGTGACAGGCAGGTGATGGGTACTCGAGTACTGATAAGCAGGCGGCAAGTACTTGGATACTTCAGGCGGCAGGTACTCTGATGAGCAGATGGAAGGTACTCGGGTACTCCGATAGGCATGTGACAGGTACTTAGGTACTCTGATGGGCAGGTGACAGTTAGGTGACAGGTATTCGGGTACTGATGAGCAGGCGGCAAGTACTCGGGTACCTCAGGCGGCAGGTACTCTAATGAGCAGATGGAAGGTACTCGGGTACTCCGATAGGCTGGTGACAGGTACTCAGGTACTCTGATGGGCAGGTGACAGGCAGGTGATGGGTACTCCGGTACTGATAAGCAGGCGGCAAGTACTCGGATACTTCAGGCGGCAGGTACTCTGATGAGCAGGTGGAAGGTACTCAGGTACTCTGATAGGCAGGTGACAGGTACTCGGGTAATCTGATGGGTAGGTGACAGGTACACGGGTACTCTGATGGGCAGGGGACAGGTATTTGGGTACTCTGATGGGCAGGGGACAGGTACTCGTGTACGCTGATGGGCAGTTGATAGGTACTCAGATGGGCAGATGACAGGTACTCCGGTGAAAGGTCCTCTTTATTTGGTGGGGGCAATCAGGCAATCAGGGCATAGTAATATTCACAGTATTGTGGTAACTCACTGTTTCCAGATCTCCTCCTCACACTGGATCGGTGTGTGAGGAGGAGAACCTGGTAACAATGAGTTACCACATCTTTGTTGACATTTGTGACCGGCTGTGTTTGGACACAGCCTGTCACGTGGTAACAAGCCAACGTCATTGGCTGTTTACCTTGATCGGGGATGGGCTCTGTCCGAGGGACAAGCCTCCTCCCCGATAGCCACGATATGCACCCCTGGGGGCGCGCATTGTGGAGAGAACGAGCGGCTCGCACTTGAGCCGCTCTTGTGATCGGCTGTGATTGGACACAGCCGATCACGTGGTAAACAGCCAACAGATGGGCTCTGTTCGAGGGACGAGCGGGCGGACGTCATATGACGACCGCCGGGATCGACAAAAGATTCCTGTTGGCGTCATTTTACTATGACCCGGTATGGAAGTGGTTAACAACCAGCTATTAAGTGAATACATTCCTTAAATAGTGGGTGGCTAGACCACAACGTATTTAAAAATGTATTTGTTTACAGCAAAAATAAAAGAGTCAATTCATTAAAAAAGGGTAAATGCCACATAAACCTATAGTGAAATTAGTTTTTCCATATCACATTCGATATTTGGGTAAATTATGTCACATGACCCAAATATCACATGTGTTAGCCTTTACTGAATTGAGCCCATAATCTTTTATGGCTGTAACCTCTTTTCTTCCCATCCAAGGCAAGGAAGAAGCTGGACCACAGTTTAACATGCAACTCTTGTGAAACTTTACAGCTAAGGATAACACATAAAAGACAGTTATCTCTCTACCATATGGATATACCAAAAGAAAATAAACAAGGAGCATAGTGGCAGTAGCAATGCTGATATTATTGTTATTTTTTTTTATTTTTTATTTTATTATTATTATTATACAGGATTTATATAGCACCAACAGTTTGCGGAGCACTTTACAAGGGCAGACAGTACAGTTACATTACAATTCAATACAGGAGGAATCAGTGAGCCCTGCTCATTAGGGCTTACAATCTATAAGGGAGGGTCAAGTGATACAAAAGGTAAAAACTGTGGGGGATGAGCTGATTGAGAAAATATAAGTGCAGTTGTTAGGTGGAGGCTGGATAGGCTTCTCTGAAGAGAATAGTTTTCAAGGATTGCCTAAAAGCTCACAAATTATGAAGTAGTCAGACAGATTGGGGTAGGGAATTCCAAAGGATGGGAGAGGCTCAAGAGAAGTCCTGGAGGTGAGCATGGGAATAGGGGACAAGGGGATGGGCTCTGTATAGAGAACAGTTGGTCTTGGAAGGAAAGAAGAGAACAATTTGATTGGTGTTTTGAGAAAAGGTTAGTGATGTAGCTAGGGGCCAAATTGTGGATGGCTTTGTAAATTATTATTAGTATTTTGAATTTAATTTGTTGGGAAAGTGGTAGCCAATAGAGGGATTGGCAGAGAGGGTTAGCAGATGCTAAGTGATTTATAAGGTGAATGAGTCTGGCAGCAGAATTCATGATGGACTGAAAGGGGGATAGCCTATATTGGGGGTGAGCAACCTGTAGATCTACCAGTCACCTGTCTGTGATCTATTGGTAGATCGCGATCTGGGCTTGCTGACCTACCATGCTAGAGCATCAGAGTGGAATGCAGAGAGATTACTTGAAAAGTTAGAGGTGTAGTAGGGAGCAAGAGCCGCATAAGCTGATGACTCCTTTTGTAGTGCTGGATCGTGTACCATGTGGAGTGATACCAACTGCACTCCATCTCTTATCCCGGCTAGCAGTCTCCAGAGTGGTGCCAGCAGCAGGAAAAAAGAGATCTCCAGGTCAGTGTAAAGCAATACATTGGTATTATAGTAAAAAGGCTGCTTTTACACTGATGTGCTGCGGTTTATCCACACTGCGGTTGCAGTGCAGTGTACCTGCAGCTTTCCTGCGGGTTTGCTGCACTTAGCCATAGACTTCAACTATATCCTGCTATTTTGCCACCCCCAACTTTGCGTGTGAACAAGCCCTAAGGGTGCCCCTGCCAAATGCAACTAAGGTCTCATTTACAAGTGGAGCAGGCACTGCTGCTCCTCTGAAAAGCGATCTAAGTGTGTGTTGACAGGTGGTGAGGAGGAGATATGTTACCTCCTCACCACCTGATTCAAACCCATGATTGCTGTGAAATGCACACGATTGCGACATGGTGGTACAGCAATAAGAGGTTTATATCAGGTGTAAGGAGGTGACACTGTGCCTGGTAATCTTTTACTTCTCCCGTTTTATTCAGGTAGATCTCCAACTCTTTAAGGTTGGCTACCCCTGGCCTATATAAAAGTAAGCCAATGAGGAGGAAGATGCAGTATATCATTAGCAGTTTAAATAGGCTAATAATTATATTTATTGGTTTATTAAGTGTAAAAAAGATGGACAGACAAAAAAAAAATCTTTATCAAGCAAAAGAAGAGATACAATTTTGTGTGCAGAAAGAAAAGCTGCACAGTGTGAATGATGTCCCAATACATTGGCAAATTGATTAAATATAAAAAAGTCAAAATGTTAAGTCTCGTTTTGTCTTTGAAAGTACACAGAGCTACCTTGTAACAGTTGCTGAAGTTAGGATAAGCTGTTTACCTCTTCTCTTATTAATATGATTTTGTAAGAGGCGGTTAAGGAAAGGATATCACTAGGAAGAGCAGAGGGAAGAAATTGGGGGTGTAGGGACCAGGATAAGCCCCGAAAGGAGGCTGATTGAGCATGAATTAGAAAAGACAAGGGCAGGGGTTTAGGGGAATAATAAGGTCCTTTTTTGAAAAAGAAGATGCAACTTAGGTACAATATAAATATTCATTCAAACATTAATTAGGCAGATTGTGGAAACCTAGTAAATATGTCCTGCTATTTTACAAGTTTAATTATTACTTTTATTTTGTCCAAATGCTATCTAATTAGCATAGATTATATTTTCAACAGAAGTTGACTTTGCTCTGTCTTTGCACCTGATATGCAAAGAAAATTAGATGATAACTTCAGGCAAGGAGGCCTCAAACAGCCAACAATAAAGTTTGGGATCAAAAACTAAATTCTGCGTAATTGCATTAGGTTCATTGTATATGCCCGAAACACCATGGTAGCACTTCTTCAAACTAAAGATTGATTCGGGATTTAGAATTATTATATCAATTAAAAAGAATACGTTGGTAATGAGATAATTGTTATTCTAATCACAAGTCAAATCCCAACTTGACCACAAAGATCAAAGACCATTTTAATAGTAGTGAGGTCTTATATACTCATGAAATCTTAATACTTTCCATCCCTAATTGATGCCCTTTTGAGGAAATGTCAACCCTACTTTGGGGATTTATGCTTCTGAATGACAATGAGGAAGGTAATCTGCATGAGGCTGTTCTAGGTTATTATATAAAAACATGCTCAAGAAACAATGTACAATAGAGTGCTAGCAAAAGTCAAATTTATTGTTTTTAAAAAGTACATTTAAAAATTGTTGCTGTAGAAAATATTAATAATAATACAGAAACATGACCACATCAGAGTTTTTAGAGGTGCATGAAAAAAAAGCAGATGCACCAGAACATAAGTAAATAAAATAAATATTGATTTAACGATTTAAAAAATACATATTGCTAAAAAACACATGCATTACATAGTTTTACATTATTTTACATGATATAGTTTTTCACTACTGAAAATTAATTATATTTATTTGTGTTCCTTTAACCTGATGGGGAGGTGGCAATATAATACATTGACTTCTCCGTGAATTTTGATAACAACTGCACAAGTAAGAGCCCCTTATGGGCTCCTACGTGTTACCATATTTAAGGATCCCTCCGTGTGGTATAAGTCTGGCGGCCATTACAGTTGGGCGAAGTTTACACTATGGGATGCCTCCTGTAATCCTTGTGCATGCCCTTGTAATCCCTAATCATTGGCAGGATCCAGTGGGCTTTTCTGAGCGATGGACCTTTGTTTTTAATGACATGGCTGATTAATTATTTAGAATATGTCTGACTTTTCCAGACCCCTGAGGAAGATTTACATTGAAATGTGTTGTGTCAGCTCAGATGGATTTATTTACTCTTTATGATAAGATCTTAACTATGTTTTCTGCCATGTGAAAATTATGTGGTTCGATGATAAGGATCTTAAAATGAGGGTAGTAATATATGTTTTGTCAGCGATTTTTTACTAGAGAGGTTTTACAGTATCTCGCAAAAGTGAGGACACTCCTTACATTTTTGTAAATATTTTATTATATATTTTCATGTGACAACACTGAAGAAATGACACATTGCTACAATGTAAAGTAGTGAATGTACAGCTTGTTTAACAGTGTAAATTTGCCTTCCCCTAAAAATAACTCAACACACAGCCATTATTATCCGAAACGCTGGCAACAAAAGTGAGTACACCCCTAAGTGAAAATGTCAAAATTGGGCCTAAAGTGTCAATATTTTGTGTGGCCACCATTATTTTCCATCACTGCCCTAACCCTCTTGGTCATGGAGTTCACCAGAGCTTCACGGGTGGCTACTGGAGTCCTTTCCCTCCCCTCTATGACGACATCACAAAGCTGGTGGATGTTAGAGACCTTGTGCTCCTCCACCTTCCGTTTTAGGATGCCCCACAGATGCTCAATAGGGTTTAGGTCTGGAGATATGCTTGGCCAGTCCATCACCTTTACCCTCAGCTTCTTTAGCAAGGCAGTGGTGGTCTTGGAGGTGTGTTTGGGGTCATTATCATGTTGAAATACTGCCCTGTGGCTCAGTTTCCAAAGGGAGGGGATCATGCTCTGCTTCAGTATGTTACAGTACATGTTGGCATTCATGGTTCCCTCAATGAACTGTAGCTCCCCAGTGCTGGCAGCACTCATACAGCCCCAGACCATGACAGTCCCACCACCATGCTTGACTGTAGGCAAGAAACACCTGTCTTTGCACTCCTCACCTGGTTGCCGCCACACACACTTGACACCATCTGAACCAAATAAGTTTATCTTGGTCTCAGCAGACCACAGGACCTGGTTCCAGTAATCCATGTCCTTAGTCTGCCTGTCTTCAGCAAACTGTTTGCAGGATTTCTTGTGCATCATCTTTAGAATAGGCTTCCTTCTGGAATGACAGCCATGCAGACCAATTTGAAGCAGTGTGCTGCGTATGGTCTGACCACTGACAGGCTGACCCTCCCACCCCTTCAATATCTGCAGCAATGCTGGCAGCACTTGTATGTCTATTTCCCAAAGACAACCTCTGGCTATGACGCTGAGCATGTGCACTCAATTTCTTTGGTCAATAATGGCGAGGCCTGTTCTGAGTGGAACCTGTCCTGTTAAACAGCTGTATGATCTTGACCACCCTGCTGCAGCTCAGTGTCAGGGTCTTGGCAGTATTCTTATAACCTAGGCCATCTTTATGTAGAGCAACAATTCTTTTTTTCAGATCCTCAGATGAGGTGCAATGTTGAAATTCCACTAACCAGTATGAGAGAATGAGAGCGATATAACCAGATTTACCACACCTGCTCCCCATTCACACCTGAGACCATGTAACATTAATGAGTCACATGACACCAGGGAGGGAAAATGGTTAATTGGGCCCAATTTGGACATTTTCATTCACTTTTGTTGCCAGCCATTTAGACATTAATGGCTGTGTGTTGAGTCATTTTGAGGGGACAGCAAATTTACACTGTTATACAAGCTGTACTCTCACTACTTTACATTGTAGCAAAGTGTAATTTCTTTAGTGTTGTCACATGAAAAGATATAATAAAATATTTACAAAAATGTGAGGATGTACTCACTTTTGTGAGATACTGTATATGTTTTTGAAATAAGCTTATATTTGTGGCCACTTTGGTATTGCTTTTCTGGTGACATTAAAGTCCAAATCACAACTGGTTCTGGAGTAAAGCTTGAAGATGTAATTTTATTTCCTTCACTTTTAACATGTATTTTTCTTCTTTACATTGTTTTTGTTTTCATTTTTTTGAAAGAGCAAATTACCTGGACACCTAAGCCCAGCAGGTGGAAGTGGGGGTAAGGTAAGTAATGTGATGGTTAGTCTACTAGGCTCACCCTGGGCAGAGATGTTGCAGGTCACAGGACAAACATTTTTGTGTCAGCAGACGAAGAGTGATCATCACTCATTAACTGGTAGTTGACACTGTACACACATGCACACATAGTAGCTGCCACCATATGTTTAATGGAAACATGTGCTGTTCATCCACTGTTGCAATTTTGATCTTAAAGTAGATTTCCATGTTTTATGTCACTTTATATAGATTGATTCGGCCAACCTGGCCCAAATGAGCTATTTCCATTACAAAATGGTGTGGTCGTTTGGTGTGTTGTAATGGCCTGTAGTAGCATTACCTACTAAATGGATTAAAAGCTTCCTCTGATTTTCTGAGGTGGAGTGGTAGGCGGACAAAGTCACAATTTCTGCCTCAGCCAATCAGTGGAAACATTGTATTCTCCTGACTAGCGGAAAAACACTAAGCCCAACTCTCTTTAAATTCATCAACAGACAGGAAGCCGGGATGTGGCTTGGCACTCCTGCTAACACCTGTTAGACGCCATCTAGAGTGGAGCTTATGGCATCATCTGACTACCCGACGACCCGGCTCTCACCCGATCACACTACAGGGACTCAGCAATATGTCCAAGCAGGGCTCTGCTGCACGTTCGGTGGATGGCGACCTACCTCCTTGGCCAGCAAAGGAAAAGTACAAGGAGGCCACCCAAAAGTTCTCTGCTAAGACTACTGCTAAGGGAGCCCCACCGTAACCTACCTCTTTCAGTGACCACAGTGGGGAACAATCAGATACAGATGACCGAGTTCCTTTGGAAGACATTGCTATCTCCCTAACAGATTTGGATCATGTAAGTATACCTGCAGACATATCTGTTTCACATACTACACAAACCCCAGGCTCAGATGGCCCAAAGCCTACTCTCAGAGATATTTTCTCAGCAGTGAATGCCTGCAATACATCTATTATTTCAATAGCTAATGATATGAAAGGAGTTAAAGCTGAAGTGTCATTTATTCATCAGGATATGCAAAAGCTCAGGGACTCTACCACAGCTCTTGAAGGCTGTGTAAGCAATATTGAAGATAATATAGTGCCCATGCAACGTGACCTTGCTCATACATATACCACAGTTACTAAACATGCTGCACGGTTGGAGGATCTTGAGAGCAGACTGAGGAGAAATAACATCAAAGCTATAGGGATCATTGAGAAAGATGAGGGGAAAAACCCTGTCAGATTTATTGAGCAATGGCTTCCATCTATGATAGGGAAGCGTTCCTTGTCTCATATATTCTCTGTGGAAAGAGCACATAGAATCCCTGCTTGCCCATTACCACCGGGCACTCCCCCTCCCCCTTTTATATTCAAGCTGCTGAATTATAAGGACAGAGATGCCATTCTTTCCAAGGATAGAACCCTAGGGGTGGCCCTAGTTTGGATAATTCTAAAGTCTCTTTATTCCCAGACTTTTTTGCTGAAGTACAAAAACAGAGAGCTGACTTTATGGACATTAAGAAGTGGGTACGAAATCTGGACATACAATATACCATGCTATATCAAGCTAGGCTACGTATCGTGGCTAAAGGTGAGGTGCATTTCTTTGACAAGCCGGCCCTAGCAGCACAATGGCTGGATTGGGAAGAAAATACTCTACAGGAATATGTTGAGAATCGTCGACTACCTACTTGAGGAATTTATTATTCTTTTACTCTTTTATTAAGTTCCACGTTACCTTTAAGAATGTGCCCCAGGCTCCTTTGGCAAGGCAGATGTTTGCAAGAGCCTGGTGAACCCCCTTTGGAGTGAACACTGTCCTATACTCGATCATTGGGATCCTTTATCCTAAGGAGTAGGCTGGCTGATATATTTTCCCCCATAGTTGTCCTATGTGGATTTAACAGTGTGTTTTATTTGAGTTTCAGGACCCAGTTGATCCAACTGTTCTTTTTATTGAAATACCTGTCTACCTGTGCTCGGTTGAACCGTTTGATTTCACTTCCATTGCAGCAAACTTGTGAACGTCACATGCTTACTGTGGTTACCACAATGACGCTGTTTGCCATTTCCCATATATTCTCAATATATAGTGGCCAGCATACCGTTGGATACATCTATCACCAGAACTGTATGGCACATCCGGACAGTTATATATTCCCCTGCATCCTATGGCTAAGTGCTCTTTGACTTTATCATGGAATGTGAGAGGCCTGAGTAGCCGAGTAAAGCGACTGGCTGTCCAGCGCTTTGCGAGACATTTAAATGCTTCTGTGCTTTGCCTTCAAGAGACGCATTTAGCATCAAATGTTGAAACACCATTTTCTCAAAGATTATATACTTACCAGTTTCACTCTACCTTTTCCTCCTATGCTAGGGGAGGGTTAGGGTCTTAATTCCCAGAGGTATTCAATTCTCCTGTGTACATCAGAATTTAGCTACCATGGGAAGATATGTTTTTTGAACTGTATATAGGAAGGTCAACAATTCTTATTGCTAACTATATATAACCCTCCACCCTTCTTGGTGGGAATCTTGAAGTTGGTGGCCTCTTTTTTGGCATGGTACCCTGGCATCCCTGCCCTTGTTATGGATGATTTTAATAAAACCCAGGGGCCGTCAACATTTTCGAGGGTTGTTGCAGAGATGGGCTTGAGGGATGTCTGGAGAATATTACATCCCATGGTGAAGCAATTTTCTTGTTATGGGTAGTGACTCATAGAGATCTATCTAGAATCGATTTAAGCTTGGATCTAGAATTGATTTAAGTCACATCTCATGCAGCTATTCTGACAACATTTTGTGACTTCTATATGGGCATTTACTCCTCTAAAACCTCCCCTACAGTGGAGGATATTGCCTTGTTCCTCTCAGACTGCCCACTACCCTGTCTTAGTACTTCGAACTGCACCCTATTAGACGCTCCTCTTACTGTAGAGGAACTGCGAGAGGCCCTTGCATTATATGCCCCTGCTAAATCTCCGGGTACCGATGGGTTGCCAGTGGAGGTTTACAAAAGATATGTGGACATATTATTACCTAGACTAAAACATACCTTTATGGATGCATTGGAGAAGGGTCCCCTACCTGACTCTATGAATGAGGCCATAATCATACTCCTGCTGAAACCTGGCAAAGATAGTTTATCTCCTGACTCCTATACACCCATCTCCCTATTAACCACTGATGTCAAACTACTGGCAAGGGCGCTCGCAACTCGCCTAGCTAAAGTTACTTCTAAACTCATACATGGAGACCGATTGGGCTTCATACCAAATAGGTCTACTGCTTTAAACATTCAACGACTATTTTTGAATCATTAGGTTCCTGTTGATAACCCTGGCGGCTGGGTGATTCTCCCGCTCAATGCTGCTAAGGCCTTTGATAGCGTTGAATGGACATATGTATGGGAGACATTGACTCATTTTGGTTTGGGAACTCAGTTCAGAGCATGGGTCAGACTGTTATACTTAGCCTCCAATGCTAGGATATGTGTTAATGGGGATCTCACGGAGTCCTTCTTGCTCCATAGAGGCACACTTCCGGGATGCCCATTGTTGCCCCTGCTAGTTGCCCTGGCGATTGAGCCACTGGCCTCCGCTATAAGAAATTCTTCACAAATAGTGGAGTTTAAACGTAGTGTTGGGGAAGACAAAATCTCGATATATGCAGATGATACTCATATATTTGGGAGACGCAGATGCCTCTTTGTGCCAAGTCATGTCTTTGATCACTAGATTTGGAGCCCTATCTGGTTTCTCTATTAACTGGAGCAAATCTGTGTTGGTCCCTGTAGATGCCCTGACACGACCCCTTCCCTCTATGGTGTGCAAGCTCAAAGTAGTTACGTCATTTAAATATTTGGGGATACAAGTTACGGCTGATCCCCTGGAATATTTCCAATTAAATTTACTCCCCCTTCTTAAAAAATTCTAACTTACCTGCACTACCTGGTGTAAGCTGCCTTTAAATGTTACAGGTAGAGTAGACTTGATAAAAATGGTTTGGGCCCCAGAACGTTTATATATTTTTCATAATGCTCTGGTTTGGATACCACGTTGATGGTTCCAACACATAGAAACCCTGTTTAGGGATCTTATCTGGTGGAAGAAACCTGCTAGAATATGATTAATTACCTTGCAATATGGGAAAGATCAGGGGGGTTGGCGGTGCCTATTCCCAAACTCTATTTCCTGGCATCGCAACGCCAACACTTTGGAGGAAAGGATCTCATAGGCAATATCCTTTGGGGTAACTCTTCAGAGGATAAACTTCTAACCCACCTAGAGGTAGACTTTTACGTCACTAGGCAGAGAGGTCCTACTTTCTTACTAATGAAAAAAGTTTGGTCTATGTTTAAGAAACATTTGAAAATAACTGGTTACCTCAGGGAAACCCCTTTATGGCATAACCCCTCTTATGTAGAGTTATTTAAGTTGGAGGGTTTTCAATTCTAGGAATCTAAGGGCTTAAGATACGTGTTTCAGTTGTATTCTCAGAATATATTGAAATCTTTCTCTGAGTTGTAGGAAGAGTTTGGTTTGCCTAGACAACAGTTCTACCACTATCTCCAGCTGAGGCAAGCTGAGGCAAGCTCAGGCCCGAATTTCTACTATGCTACCAGTTGAGCATGAGGGGAACAGGAGGGGCATGATTTCCAGAGTCTATAGGGCATTGGCATCCAATGCACAAGACCCATTCCAGTTGCCATTCAGGAGAAAATGGGAGCAGGACATAGGGGATCTTGGTAGTGAAGTATGGGATTTATGCTTACCATGAAAACCACTGTGATCTGTGTCTCCTTATAAATTGTCACAACTGTTTATCCTGCATAGATCTTACTGCATGCCAGCACAGTTTTTTAGATGGGGTCGTAGAGACACCCCCCTTTTCCCAAAGTGTAAGGTACATGAGGGAGATTTGGTTCATCTGTTATGGAGATGCCCAAAGCTCTTTCGATACTGGAAAGAAGCGACATATATTATCCAATATATTTTCTGTTACAGTCCCAATGGATCCAAAGCTATGTCTCTTGGGAGCGATGGATGAGGAAGCTTTTCCCCCACCCCTACATATTGCTAGATTATGGATATCTCCCTATGCACCCACAATTAAAAAATGGACTGATCAGGTTAACACTATGCTTATACATGAAAAACTGGCATATCTACATAGGTGAGCCCATCGTAAATTCTATTTACAATGGGTTCACAATGATACCTATAAGAGTAGTTTCTTTTGTAATTTCTACACAACACAGGTGATTGAAGTAACTCAGTGTTAAGCTGACTTTCACAGTTTAATTCTTGTTCTTATTCCTTTAACTATTTATTTTTCTTTGTTTTCTTTCCTTCCCCCCTTTTTTCTTTATTAATGCCACCACACCCTACTTTGGAGATGTGTCATTTTGTAACCCTGTAACCCTATCATTTGCTTTAATCCTTAATATGTACAATCTGTGTATATTATGTAGATGCTCTATGTTTGACAAATATTTGGCTATTTGTACTTTGTGGCTTCATAATAAAACTGTTTTCTGATTAAAAAAAGAAAAAACAGACAGGAAGCCACCTCTACTGCTGCCTGAACATAGCACTGCATTATGTAGCTAATGCTGAGAAAGTCCATTAATGCACACCCAGCAGTGACATAATACTTTAATAAAAATAGGTTGGTTGGGCCAGCTTGCCCCAGATTAGCTATTTAAAGTAACATTAAACATCTACTTTAATGAAATGTGTAATACTCTCTGCCCCACTAATACAGGGACATAAAACAGTTTTAAACCAAGAAAGCCCTTCACAGAGTCTTTCATTTCCATTGAAGTTTGCATTTTCTCCACTCGCTTGCTTTGGTTTTCCCGTGAGTATTCTGGTTTTCTCCCACACTCCAAAGATAGGCTGGTAGGTTAATTGGCTCCTGCCTAAATTGGCCCTAGTATATGTTTATATGCAGATGAGATAGCAAGCTTCTTGAGGGCAGGGGCTGATGAGAATGTACAACATATGTAAAGTAAACTGTTGGCATTATAAATACCTGCAACACATAATAATACATTTTTAGAGCATTCAGAGATTCCACTTACCAATTTTCATATTTTTTAATGGAAAGAAAAGAAAACAGTGCATATACATATTTACACAAAAGATATTCAAAATTAGACAATAGCCACAAAAAGGGGATCAGAAGTGAAAAATACTTAAAGGCAAAGTTAAAAAAAAAAGGAATGTGCATTAATTCATTCTTTTTCCTAGGAGCCTGTAAAGCATTGGACCACCAATCAGCAGATCGAGGGTACTAGGCTCCTGTAGACTGTCCATAGAGCTGCCTGTCTATGCCTCTGATATGGACAGGCAGTTACTGAATTGCAGAAAGATTGATGAACTACTAGAGTGCTCATCAGCACCGTTGTAGTTCATTGAGAACTACAAGCTTTCGGACACAGTGGATGATGGTAGTTGTATTTCATTCATTTGCAGAACTCTGTGAATGATTTATGGAGCCATGTGGGCAAAGCCCCGCATGGCCGCGCTGTTTATAAGTTATTGCAGCAAATGTGGGGAGAAGATCCCCTGACCGCTTTCATAATGGGGGATCGGGTCAGGGTGGCAGCAGGTGATTTTAGTAACATGTTACACCCTAAATGTAGCATGTTACTAAAGGTGAACCTATCCTTTAAATAAAGTTTGTCTGGTCTCCGGGATCACACAGAGTCTAATTTGTTTGCAGAATAAGTCCAATCAGATATCCTATAGATAAAGATACAGTGCCTTGCGAAAGTATTCGGCCCCCTTGAACTTTGCGACCTTTTGCCACATTTCAGGCTTCAAACATAAAGATATAAAACAACAAGTGGGACACAATCATGAAGTGGAACGAAATTTATTGGATATTTCAAACTTTAACAAATAAAAAACTGAAAAATTGGGCGTGCAAAATTATTCAGCCCCTTTACTTTCAGTGCAGCAAACTCTCTCCAGAAGTTCAGTGAGGATCTCTGAATGATCCAATGTTGACCTAAATGACTAATGATGATAAATAGAATCCACCTGTGTGTAATCAAGTCTCCGTATAAATGCACCTGCACTGTGATAGTCTCAGAGGTCCGTTTAAAGCGCAGAGAGCATCATGAAGAACAAGGAACATACCAGGCAGGTCCTGTTGTGGAGAAGTTTAAAGCCGGATTTGGATACAAAAAGATTTCCCAAGCTTTAAACATCCCAAGGAGCACTGTGCAAGCGATAATATTGAAATGGAAGGGGTATCAGACCACTGCAAATCTACGAAGACCTGGCCGTCCCTCTAAACTTTCAGCTCATACAAGGAGAAGACTGATCAGAGGTGCAGCCAAGAGACCTGGGAGACACACCAAACAAGTGGAAGAAGGTGCTCTGGTCAGATAAAACCAAAATCAAGCTTTTTTGGCAACAATGCAAAACTTTGCATTGGCGTAAAAGCAACACAGCTCATCACCCTGAACACACCATCCCCACTGTCAAACATGGTGGTGGCAGAATCATGGTTTGGGCCTGCTTTTCTTCAGCGGGGACAGGGAAGATGGTTAAAATTGATGGGAAGATGGATGGAGCCAAATAAAGGACCATTCTGGAAGAAAACCTGATGAAGTCTGCAAAAGACCTGAGACTGGGACGGAGATTTGTCTTCCAACAAGACAATGATCCAAAACATAAAGCAAAATCTACAATGGAATGGTTCACAAATAAACATATCCAGGTGTTAGAATGGCCAAGTCAAAGTCCAGACCTGAATCCAATCGAGAATCTGTGGAAAGAACTGAAAACTGCTGTTCACAAACGCTCTCCATCCAACCTTACTGAGCTCGAACTGTTTTTCAAGGAGGAATGGGCAAAAATTTCAATCTCTCGATGTGCAAAACTGATAGAGACCTACCCCAAGCGACTTACAGCTGTAATCGCAGCAAAAGGTGGCGCTACAAAGTATTAACTTAAGGGGGCTGAATAATTTTGCAAGCCCAATTTTTCAGTTTTTTATTTGTTAAAAAAGTTTGAAATATCCAATAAATTACGTTCCACTTCATGATTGTGTCCCACTTGTTTTTGATTCTTCACAAAAAATTACAGTTTTATATCTTTATGTTTGAAGCCTGAAATGTGGCAAAAGGTCAAAAAGTTCAAGGGGGCCGAATGCTTACGCATTGCACTGTATGTTCTGTATGATAAATGAAGGAGCATAAATACAATACAATGCCCACTTTAGCAATTCCAAACCAAAAACCCATTTATACAAAATAAGACAAAGAAACAATTTATAAGTCCAGTCTGATGTTTGCAGGAACCACAGGTGGTTGCCAATTTCAATGTCCAAATGGGAGCTGCAGCTACCATATGTAACTGCTTTTTGTTGTCCATACAGAGTACTTTTTGTTGTCCATACAGAGGGTGTCCTAGATCTAATTACACGTAATCAAAGGCTCCTCAGGGTATTCTGATAGGTGTACTGTAATATTTTAGTATGCCCAGTGGAAAAATACTTAATGTCAACTACATTAATTACATCTATGTTTCCATCCAACGAGGTTTCACAATCTGAGAACCTGTATTTTATTTAACATAATGACATTGCAACTTGGTAGATAGAATATATGATATTGATCATTTATAGAACTCTTTTAGGAGGTCTAATGTGTCATCTCAGCCTTTTGGACCTTGCAGTATGGTGTCTACATAGTTGGTATCTTCTTATACATTTGTACATTTGTAATGACTTTTTTTATAAATATAACTTCATCCCAGCAGGAATTATGGATTATGTGTAAAGTTTGGCTCTGGAAGTTTAATTTAGGGTAAAAATAAACAGACTCACAGATATGTATTGTTCAGACGTACACCAGACTATTTATCACCTGTCACTGTGACTAATGGAGGTTTATGATAAATCTTCATTCCTTCTTAGCTGGACTGTGTTGTGTCAAATGTGCTTCAGGCTGGCCTCATCAAAAGTGTCCCCTTCTCTGATTTGCCATTACAAATAATGAAATTTAAATCTGAACAGTTTTGTTATTTTGGAGAAAATGATGGCGATGCTGTTTCAGCATGACTCTCCCATTTTCTACATACAGTTTGGGGTTTGCTGGATCTCATTATCCTCAAATTTATGAGCTTTTTTCCCTTCACAGGTATTTTCTGTCATTTTTATTCAGCATTTTGGTATGGGGGGGGGGGGGGGGGACAGTGTCCCATTCACATTATACTGTATGCTTTGGGCTGCATTGCTAAGTGCAGGCTTAATGCATTAGTAAGCTAAAATCAATTGTTCCAATTAGTCTTAGTTGACACCAATGTTTTGTGTTTTTATTTCTCATGTCTTTTGCAAAAAATGGAATTTGCTGTACGACTTGCTTCTATATGCAACAGTGCATCACAGCTCACTGCACTGTACTTTGATGAAAGAAAAATTATGTATTTTTGCTCCTGCTGTGAACAAAAAAATGAAACATCAGTGAAGTGTGTTAAAAAAATGCACATCAACTCAATGTGTTAAAAAACTAATATCAGCATACATCAACTCAATAGCATTTACCACATGTTAATGTAAGCTAGATGCAGTGGATGTGGTGTGAATCATAACTTGGCACCAGAAATAGTAGAGAGATAAACGAATAATCAAAAATTGCCTTTATCCGTAATTCACTTAATTTACTCCTATAATGTGAACAACTAAGCTCCAATTTTCTGATTTGTCCAGTTTTTAATATCACAAGCTTTTTAGCTTTTTATTTTTTACCAATAATAATGTGTGCTGTGTCGTGCGTTAATAAGCATTGTGTTAAGGCAGCTATTCATTTTGAACGGGCTGACAACACACAAGAATAGACCAAAAAATACATACTGCAGGATGGAGCCAGGGACCAGAGCAGATGAAAGTGTGAGAGGAGAACTCTAGAATATCAGGCTGTAATAAGCGGCACACAGCGGCAGGACAGGAGCAATATTAGATCCTGGGGAGAGACAGCAGGGCAGAGAACCTATCTTCAAGACAGGCAAAAGGAAAGGCCGCAAGAGGCCCTGCAAACTGACAGACTTGTTTGTCCTGGCCTGAGGACAAGGAAGACAAGATGGCAGAAGACAAGATGGTGTAGGACCCGCTGTTCCAGCACATGTGGAGGCAGCAGATCACCATGCAGAGGGATGTGATAGCCGTCCCAGCACAGCTCAGGTGGCAGGTAATGGTGGCTTTGATTCTACTACTAATAGCCCAGTAAAGCAAAGGAGAGGCCTACAAAAATGAAGGGGCCCAGAGAGAAGACAATGGCAAGGTAGGGAATGATATGGAGGAAGCAACTGATCCCAGCTCAATGCCTTACTCACAATGGGGCAGCCTGTATCAGACACCACTCTAAAAGACATGCTTCTGTCCTTCAGAGGTGCTCTGCAGCATGACTTGGCATCTTTTATGGGATTCACCCACAGGGAGCTGGAGGATATAGGTGACAGGGTAGACTACATGGAGAACAAGATGGGGGACTTCACCCTGGCCAATAATGAGCTAGTTGACACTCCTTTTGAACTGGAGGAAGAAATCCGCTCTCTAAAATGGCAGACATGGAGGACAGGTCCCAGAGAAATACTGCTAAATTCAGAGGGATACCTAAATCCGTTAAACCAGCAGAGCTACGCCCATACTTGCAAAAAATTACGATGGATCTTCTCCCATCTCTCTCACCTAACGATGTTACAATTGACAGAGCTCACCGACTGCCCAAACCTGTCCACCTTCCTGAGAGCGCCTCAGAATGTAATAGCAAGGATTCACTTTTTCCATATTAAAGACCAGCTGATGCGCTATTCCAGGCAACATTCTGCACTGCAAGACCCCTACCCTGGGATCTCCCCATTCACAGATCTATCTCAGGCCACCATGTTAGCGCGCAACAATCCTTTATCTATCACTAACATTTTACGTGATTATAAAATTATGTATAGATGGGGATTTCCAACTAAACTTCTAATTGATCGTCCTTTGTTGTGACCTCTTTGGACAAAGGTCTGGAGATGCTGCGTAGATGGGGTCCCCTCTCTGAAGCTGAGGTCAATATTGCGGATCTTCCTCATTCTGCCAGGAGTTCTACTTCCCGACTTCAATCATGGAGCTAAAGCCAGGGTCTTTCTTCCTCACCTCTTCAGGGCTAATCCTCACTTGATTTTCAGTGTTGTACCTTATAACCTGTCTATTTTACTGAACTAGCTGGGTTGCACGCCCGATACACAGTTGACCAAAACATGTAATACCCGATGCTTTTTTACATGGGAATCCTGTATCCAGTTTGTTCGTCTCTACAGATCCAAATGTTCTATCACCTATCCCATTTGTTACACAGTTACGACCGATGTTTGGGCTATATAGTTGATGTCGTTATCAAACGCTGGTGCATTTTGAGCATTCTTCAACCTCCTCTTCCTAGTCCAACGCTTTGTACTGTGATGGTAAGCCAACGGTTACTCACCTTCCGTTACTACTATGACACTTAAACTGATGTCTTTTAATCTGCAGGGTCCTAATAGCCCATACAAAGACATGCCCTCTGGAAAGAAGCTCTTGACCCATGTTGCGATGTTCTAGAGACTAATTTTAAGGACACTAAAGTCCCAATTTTTTCATTACTAAGTTTCCTAATGTACAGTATTTACAGCTATTGGTAATTCTAAAAGGAAAGGGGTATTGATAGCTATAAAAGATTCAGTTGCATTTCAATTAATAGACCAGTGTGCTGATGAGCAGGGCAGATATCACATCCTGGTGGCGGAATTTAATAATGTACTGCTTACTTTGGTGAATGTACTGTATATGCTAACAACAAGAGGCATCTAAGACTTATCCACAAAGTTCTAAAACTTGCTAGACAAAAGCAAAAAGGTAATATCATACTATGTGGGAATTTTGATATGGTAATTGACTTGGCTAAGGACACCTCCTCCGGTGCTGTGAGGAAGCAGCATGATCTGAACTCCTTCTGTACTAAGAAGGACCTCTCTGATCCTTGGCGCTGCCTTCATACCACGGAGAAGGATTTTACCTATTTTTCACTAGTGCATACTATTAGATTTGCTACTCTAGATTTGATTTATTTTCTTATAGATAAATTCCTTCTGCAACAAGTGAACAAAGCGTGCATTTACAACATCACATGGTTGGACCATGCCCCTGTAACAATGGACGTTGAAATAACAGGCAGGAGGCACTCTGTATCTTTATGGAGCAATAACACTTTTCTTTTTTCACATCCTCAGCATTGAGAAGAACTGGAAGCTAGACTTAAATAATTTTTTTCAATTACTAGTGCCCAATCCAGTTCCTCCGTGATGCTGTGGTGTGCCCACAAAGCATATGCCAAAGGTACCCTGATTCAATTAGCAGCCAGATAAAAGAAAAAGAAAGCTCAGAAAGTGTCCGAATTACTTAAAGAGATAGTGGACTTAGAATCACTACATAAATTGAACAGTCAGGGTGCAACAACAATCCTACTGTGGCTCAACGCCTGCAGGGAGGAACTGCGTCAAACCTTAATTTCCGACTACGATAAGTACCTGAAATGATTGAGACTTTCATTTTACCCCTAGAATAATAGAGCCGGTAAATGTCTTGCTAGTCATATAAAACAGCCCCAGTCACGTACTAAACTAAACCTCCTTAAACACTACAAGGATGATTGTATTTTCCATAACCCTAAGGAAATAGCCAACACTTTTGGGGATTACTATGAATCCTTATACAATCTAAATATCGATTGAGATACCCATCAACCCCAGGTTTCGGAAATTGAAAACTCCTCTTACGTCTTAACCTCCCCTCAGTGGACCCGGAAACTCTCCAGAACCTAATAGACCAATAGATGTAGATGAAATTTTGAAGGTAGTTAAATCTCTTCCTTTGTATAAAATCTTGGTACCCTATCTTAAAATTGTTTTTATTAAAGTTGAAGAAAATTTCAAATCTTTCCCCACTTAGATGCTCCAAACCATTATTATAACAATCCCCAAACCAGGGAAAGACCCATCCATCCCTCAAAATTTTTGACCCATCTCATTATTAAACTCCAATTTAAAAATATATTCATGAAAACGGTTGCAAAAAGGATGATGGAAGTTACCCGTTATTTGCTAGGTATGGAACAAGTGGGATTTGTTAAGAGTTTACAGGCTCCAGATAGGACGAGAAGAATGATTGACCTACTCCACCATATGGAAGGGCCTCTTCAGCTTGTGTAGACCACTGGGATAATTCCAAGAAGATTCTCCTTTTTCACAGTTTGAATCAATTTGGGGTGTAAGGCTCTCATCTCACCACGGGGTCCTATATATTCACTTTTTCAACAAGTTAAAGTGTTTTCTTTAATTTTCGACATGTACTTGGAATGTTTACAGTGTGCTTTTACTAATCTCTATGTAAACTAATTCTCTGTTTTGTATATGACTGTTTTTTTTATTTCTCAATAAAAAATGAATGTTAAAAAAATATACATACTGCATTTTTTTGTATAGGGTGTTACTATGTTTACTATATAAGTTGCTATCTGCAATGCAAGTGCATCAGAGCTGTGCTTGTAAGCAGGTTTAAAATAGTTAGTTAGGTGCTGCCTTGATTTGAGGTTAAGAGTTAATGCTTCAGCTAGTTCTTTGGTCTTTTGGCGGGTTTCTCTTTTGGTCTGACCCACTGATCCTGTGTTATATAAAAAAGGGACAGGGGTCCCTACTTGAGGGAGCCCGGGATCAGCGAGGTGGAGGTCTGAGAAGACCTATAGGGGTCTAGGGCCCGTAATACGTCTGAGAGAGAGAGAGATCCAGGACCCAGGGAGAGAAACAGAGAAAAACACCCGTGAGGGTGAAGGATGTCGCTCACTGCTATCTGGATGTAAAGTTGTCAGAATGTGGGAATCGACTCAAAGACACCAGCTGCTGGCAGATGTCTCTTTAATTACATGGGCATTACCTTTGCATGTATGCTGTGGCAGCACACAGCCTGTAGACAGGGTAGGGATTTAAGGAAGAATTGTGTTCTGAATATTGGACATTGTAATACCTTTTTACAGTTTTCTAAGTAACGTTTGGAAACTTTGTCACTACTTGGTCTGAAGTTATTCAAAGGGGTGTAATGCAAGTAACAGGAAATACCACATCATTAAGGTCACTAGATACTTGGGGTATGACGACAACTCTATAAGAGTTAACACAGTGTGGAGTACAAGCATGTGGTTACCTCAGGTAACAGAAGTTCACCAAGCAGCCTTTCATTAAGCATGTGCCTGAGATAGGTGGGATAGCCTCTTGCCGGAGGGAGTATTTTGTCGGCACTCCGTCTCCTGTAGCAATGGAAGCAGACTAGAGCCGAAGAGGTCCCAAGTCTGTGCCCAGGTATTAAAGAGTTAAGTGCATATATGGAGTCCTTGCTATGTCATGGCGGGAGGATAGTTGATTTGGACAAGGCTCAACATGTCCCTTCTAAATGCAAACCACAGTGACAGTGTACATTGACATGGGGACCCAAGAGTTAACTGGAGAGCAAGTATGGTGTAGGTGTACATGTTGTATGTTCATCTCTAAGAGCAGAGGACCATCTTAACCTTCCTAGCGGTATTACCGAGCGTGACTCGGAGTTAGATTTTAGAGCCAAAAGCGGTAACCCCGAGCCACACTCGGGGTAGCGCTAGGAAGATTGCTGGATCCTGGTAGAGGTTTTACTTACCTTTTCTCCGGGATCCAGCGAAGAATGCGGGCGGTATGCAGCGGCGGAGCTTCCTCCCGATCGTCTGCGAGCCCCGGCTTCCGTCTCTGGCGACGTGACGTCCGCCGGGGGGTAGAACCGGCGGCAAATTCAAATGTAAAAACACCCAAACACACTGATACCGTTCAAAATAAAGAAAAATCACATTACATTGCCCCCCAGTGCCCTTTCCTGCAGTTTTACTGTACTTTTTATGTAAATATATATATATATATATATATATATATATATATATATATATATATATATATATATATACATATGTGTGTGTGTATGTATATATATATATATATATATATATATATATATATATATATACATATGTGTGTATATATATATATATATATATATATATATATATATATATATATATATATATATACACAGTATATATATATACGTAATTCTTGTAAATGAGCAGCCCAAACCAACTGTATTCATATATATATATATATATATATATATATAATATATATAATAAATGTATACAGTTGGTTTGGGCTGCTCATTCACAAGAATTACATGCAAAATAATGGTACTGCTTTCAGCACCTAAAATCCAAAAGAATCATACCGCCAGGGAGGTTAAGGTTGAGCGTTCCCCTACGGAAACCTCCTGGGGCATTGATTATTATGGCACAAGAGTAAAGGTACCCCATGTATTATAAAGTGAACCTGTCATGGGTGCCCAGCGCAGCCCAGAAAAACCCACCCCGGGGTAGGCCTCTCATGTGACCCATGCTTGGCGCCCAACAAGGAGGGAATCATGGAGGATGTAACAACCACCCTGTCACCGTGACCTGCCCCGGCCTACTCTTGCTGCCTTTTGGGTAAATGCCACTTCAGTGTGATAACCCAAAGTCTGATTCGGCCCTTAGAACAAATTAGGCTATGATTTATAATTTTTTTTTACCTTTTTCTGGAACAAATACCATAATAAATAATGCAAGAAAATCTGTACAAAATTGCTATACATTTATTTTCACTCTCTTGTTTTCACTTTGCCTTTGTTTGTTAACATAATGTGTGCCTGTGGGCATTATCATATAAGACAGTAAGCACATTATTTTTCTTTTAAAATGACTGGATACATCAGGTGCATCTGCTAAAAAACAGTGGTTGCTCAGAAGATGGGCTCTAATCCTTTAAGAAGCAGGTGTTTTTTGTGGATTGCTTTATTTAACCATCTCTACCTGCTGGGAAGGGTACCACTCAGGTCATTAAAATGATTAGATCCAAATTTTGGACTTCACTTAAGGCTCTCTTATTGATCGCTTGAATAAGGCTGGACGGTTTTCATCTCTCAGATGGCTAACATACTGTCATATGTCACTGCAATTATCACCCTATTAAAAGGAAGTGTTGTATGTTCTAAGTGCACGATTCCTGATTTCACAGTATGTCGCAAGAACTTGAAAGGAGGCTGAATGGTCTCTTCACAAATGCAGATCGATATTCATTGCCAGACAGGTGATGGTCTGGGAAAGGCATAAAACATTGTCAAATTGCCAGAGATGGCAATTATTTCATGCAGAGATTTTATTTATGACAAATAATGATAAACCATGTTTAAAAAAGCATTATGTTGAGCAGGTTCTTAAATTTACATTTACATTTTGCTAAAAGTAGTACAAACTTGAAAAACGATTTGTAGGGCATTTACACAAGAACAGTAGACCCCATAAATGACTTGAGAGCTCATTCACATTTCAAGTACAGTACAGTATGTGTTTCAGTAGATTCTATGATTTGGAATACCCATGGATACAGTGCTGCATTTTGCACAAATGGTGTTATCTAACTGATGTGTTTTCATTCAATGGTTTAACAATGCCATCTAGCAATTTTTGCATTTATGCTGGCCACACAATATCAACCTCTCCTTCGGTCCTTGTTCACTTTTCTTAACTTTAACTCTCTACTTCATCCCCCACTGAATCCTTCACTGTCCATGACAATGCAAATCATTTTAAAGCCAAGATAGATGCAACTCATGATAAGATCGCCACTGCTCAGATTTCTCCTTCATTTAACATACCATATCTACTACTAGTGATGAGCCGAACGTACTTGGGTTTGGTGTGAGCAGGGTTCTGCGAACATCAAAAAATGCGGGTGCCAAATCCAAACCCCATTAAAGTCAGTGGGAAGCAGCGATTTTAGTAATGAATAATGCTTTAGTATTGCAAAACTCTGTTCCTGTAAATAGCATGTCTGGAGATGCCTTGACCCTTCTCATGGAAGTGCCTTATCTGTGCAGTGTGCAGTATATAAAACCCACTACAGCAACACTGATGTTTAAAAATCACTTCAGCGCCGGAAGATTTTACCCCCTTCATGACCAGGCCTTTTTTTTTTTTGCTATTGCACTATTTTAACTGGCAATTGCAAGGTCATGCAACACTGTACCCAAAGTAAATTTATATAATTTTTCCCACGAATAGAGCTATCGTTAGGTGGCATTTGATCACCACTGGGTTTTTTATTTTGTGCAATATAAACAAAAAAAGACCAAAAAGTTTGAAAAAAATATATATATTTTTTACTCTCTGCTATAAAACATATCCAATAAAAAAAAGAAAATGAAAAAAGCAAATTTCTTCATAAGTTTTTGCAAAAATGTATTCTTTTACATGTTTTTGATAAAAAGAAAAAAAATCCCAATAAGTGTATTTTGATTGGTTTGCATGAAAGTTAGAGCTCCTACAAACTATGGTGTATATACACTGGAATGTTTATTTTTTTTTTATACTACTAATGGATCAAGGACTTATAATGGGACTACATCTATGTGTAATATGTGAGGAGTGTACTCCTTTTAATAAGAGACCTCTCAGTTTCTCAAAGCAGGGATAAGAAACTGAAAGATCGCTCCCTTTGTACAGAGCTTTGTGTTGCTTACCAACACAGAGCTCTGGGCTGTGATCATGCACAGTCAAACAGCAGATCTTGGCCGTGAATCATTGGCTAGGACTTGCTGACAAGCTCCCGCTGTGCAAAATCACAGCAGATGCAAGCCGGGAGGCGCGCATGCACATGATCCAAAACCCGGAAATGGACAGCGATGTACAGGTGCGTCACTCTGCAGTGCATTGACAGCTCCCAGCTGCTTCATTTTGTTGGTAAACAAAGTGGTCAGGGATTCCCTTCATCTTTACAAGACTCTTATTCTAGATGAGTAGACCTGAAGGGCCTGATAAAAATCATAGGGGAACCTCTGTGACTCTTTTTCTAAACTACCCTAGGCTCCTTTGCTTACATGGCCGATAATTCTCTTCATTTATTTCAGACCCTTATCCCGGATGAGAGTTTGTTATAGATAATAGGAGACCCCCACACAAAAAGAAAAAAATCAGGTGGGGGTTCCCCCCTAATTTATACCAGGCCTTTCAGCTCTGGTATGAATTTTAATGCAAAAAATGTAATGCAAAAAAAAAAACAGTGCGAGGAACTTGCAGTTCTATACCACACACTACAAGTCTATTATAAAAGTTTAAGGTGGGAACCAAACTCAAAATCCAGAGCAAAAAGTGTGAGGTCCCCCCAAAATTCGATAGATGTGGGTCTGATATAAAAGTAAATGGAAAAAAAAAAAAAAGAAAAGAAAAACATGCCCTGCAGCATTAGTTCCCCCCAAAATTCGATACAAGACAGAGCACTCAGCTCATCCCTATCTACCACCATATTAAGTATTTCCTGTTTTGACCCTGATACTACAAAGGAGGTTGCTAAACTTTTCTCTATTGTCCACCTAACCACCTGGCCCCTGGCCCCTGGACCCAGTTCCCTAACAACTACTGTATTCTTGTTCTGTGCTAACTCACATCTCACTTACATTGTAAAATACTGCACAAATTGTTGGCACTATATAAATCCTGAACAATGATATCTTCTGAAGCCATTCATAGTCTTCCTCTGCAGCCATTCCTTTGTTTCTGGTCTTCTTTTTTAGCCATCCCTAGATTCCTTTGCAGCCTTACACATGCCTCCTGCTACTTTCAATAGTCCACTTGCAAAAATCCACAAATACCCCTTCACGGGCACTGTTTTATATAGTGAATCAAATATTACTTTTACTTGTGAAACAATGGTACCGTGTCCTTTAAAAGAAGGATACAGAATGAGAGAAAAATGTTGGAGATGAAGAACTAACAGAAAAACATACTGGCTGTCCCTATGCCCTCACCGCAGATTTATCCTAAAGGGGTACCAGGATCCGTGGAAGTCTTTCATGGCAATGGAAGGACCATTTCATATGGTTGGCCTTGCAATGAAGAATGCAGAAAATAATAGGACCACCCCTCACCTTCATTTCCATGCCCCAGAGCAGCTGTGTGGAGTATTATGGCTATAGCTATGACCCTGCTGAAGAACATAATACTGAGGGATTCATTTTTACAGAATCAAGAGCTACTGACTAGCTTGCCCATACATCGGTTGGCTAAAGATTGACTACAGAGGTGTAGATGCCCACTGACATTCAGTCATCTCTAAATAAGGGACATGTGGAGGAAATTAAAAATATGGACCAGAAAATATCTCCTCCCAGAATTAAATAGAGGTAGACTCCTAATTTAGTCAATTTAAAGTGTATGTGAACCCCAACTAAATGACTGCATGACCTTTTGATTTTGCAGCCACTTCTTGTCTACCTGCACTTTCTCTAGCAATGGCTACATAGCATTTCTCATGGTGGGTTTTCTAATTGTGGCAACACCAAACCATAACCTGCCCAATGTGGGTTCAAGCAGCCACTTGTAGTCTCCATAAAAAAGCCTGTGTCATAGGGTGACATTGCTGGAGAACAACTGGGAAACAAGTACAGAATGTTGTCACCCTATAACAGAAAGTGCCTAAACATGAACCTTCATGGACGGATCAGCAGTTTTTTTTAATGTGCAGTTTTAAAAATGTTGAAAATTATTTAGATTACTTTGAAATTTTAGTGATTAGGTTTACATCTACTTTAGGCTGTGCTCTCATCTAGCATGATATAGCAGAAACACAAAAATATTTTAGGGTGTCAGATAGTAGCTATGAGTAAGGCTTTGTAAGCCGAAACGTGTTAGCTTTCTGCTTTAAACTGAACCACTTGATTTTTAATAAATAAACTCTGTGGATTATGTATGAACTCCATTGTTGACTTTTTCGAGCATCAAGTGGATGGGGTTAATAGGAGCCCAGCTGTGAGACCAACACCTGCTGTATGACAATACTAGTCTGGGGGTAGGGCATAGCTCATTTATTTGGTGAATCCTCAAATTTAGGGCAGATCTAGATTGACAATCTAATAACCCCGGTGAATTCCAGAACAGCAGTTGTGTTTGTGGTCATCATTTGGACATGTCAGGGTTCCTATACTCAGCCTCAAACAGACATTTTCTATTACAACAGGAAAGTCCACATATATTATTCTCCACCATGCACAGCGTTCAGAATCAGACTGCAAAGCTATTTATTCCCTTATTTAAATATGATTATTTACATGTGTTTGTTATGTTGCTTTGTTTATGTTGACATTTGTGCCATCTCAGAAAATTAGGTTCTATAAGCATTATGCATTTCTAGATGATCAAAAAAAAAAAACAGAGGCACTCACCCAAAAAATAGATAATGGATACAGATGACCAGCTCTGCGATCGCCCATTTGAGTATTTAATCAACTCTTCTCATGCATGCATCTCATAAAAATAAAGTATGTTTTATTGCTGTCATCAGTGCATTGGCCCAACTTCAGATAGCAGTCTTAAATCAAGCTGAAATGTTGATGATTTTGTGCACCGATTAAATGGGTTTTTACGATTGCGCCTAGACCTTAAATGTTTAGTGTGCCAGCTACTTGCTTATCTAAATGAGGCTGATACTAACCTCCATTATGAATGTTTTTAATGTCTATTTTTAACTCCTTCTGTATCAGAAAAGTCAGCCAGATGTACCTCCCACAGCTTGAACTGTGACCATCTTTTAAACAAAACTCACTATTTAAATGGTGTAATGCTTTAAAACACACTAACCGTGCCAACTTTCTTTCCTTAATTATGCAGAAAAATAGTGTAGGATAGAGATATTATTAAATGTAGAACATACTGAAATAAATACTTAATTGGAGGTGGACAAGAAAAGGTCAACACCGGTATTATAGGGCTTTGTTTTATTTTTGTAGGCAGTGTTGTAAACAATGTATTGATCAATGGTTAATATGAGTGGTCAGTAAAATGGGTGACATTTCAAAATTTCAAAAGGGTTAGATCACCTTTTCAGAAAAAAATGAAAATGTGAACTAATAACACTCTTAGCCCTCTCCACCCCCTTGGTTCCCACTGTACATACCTCTGTGGATGATGAGCTGTCAGGACACATGCAGCGGATGTAGCAGTCCAGGGATTTGAAATCCACACTCTTCTTCCCCTTTTTTTATAGGGCTTCCAGGACTGATCAGAACATTTCTAATTGACCAGAGCCAAAACATGACCACTTTAATCCATTGGAATCCCTCTGACCTGCCCCTAAATACATACAGCAAGAAAGAGAAGAACAGCAGGGATTTTAGCATGGGCACTGGCAGCTCATCACCCATGGAGGTTTATACAGTGGGAATGGTGAGGGGGGCATAAAAAGGGTGTAATTTGGGATTTGGGTACAAACATTCTGCCCATAGATGGTTCCAATCTCAGCTGATCCCTTCTGAACCAGCCAAGATTCAAGCCATCTATGTCAGGCTTTACTATAAGCACAAATAGAGAACAGTACAGTCCTAAAACTTTAATGGTAAATTTAGGTAGTGTCACGCTGCGTCTGGGATTCTATCCTGAGACCTGGTGTTCCTTGGACGGTTCCCTATTGCCTGTGCCACTGGGGAACTTCCTTTTGAGTAACACCCTTGTTTTTCCACTCCTTGAGTTTGGATGCTGGCCCCACCCTGTGTCCAGCTGTTGGCTGTCATCTAATCTGGTATTCCTATAAATCTTCACTTCCCCTTCCTGTCTTTGCCCTAGTATAGGTCTTGTTTTGTTGATTGCTGTTGCCGACTCTGCCTGTTCCCAACCTTGCCTCTTGGACTATTCCTTTGGATTTCGTTGATTGCCGTTGCCGACTCTGCCTGTTCCCGACCTTGCCTCTTGGACTACTCCTTTGGATTCCGTTGATTGTTGTTGCTGACTCTGCCTGTTCCTGACCTTGCCTCGTGGACTACTCCTTTGGATTTTTTGAGAGTGAGGGCCACTTAAGCGACTTAATAACCGGTCACGGGCCAATATAAGTGGAACGGATGACAGGTCTGTGTCCACTCTGCATTTGCAGAGCGGACACTGACACAGTCCGCTCCACTATGGGCCCTCTGATATGCCCAGATGGAAGGGGATGGATCCCCTTCTGTTATTTTTAGCGGATCAGATTGAAGGTAGGCGGGTGTAAATGGACACAAGTTAATTTACATTTGCCGCTCCATAGGGGTAAAGAGGCCGAACGCTGCTTTCACACTGATGCGATGTGAGTTATCCTAAATGCAGGTACAGCACAATGTGCCTGTGGCTTTCCTGCAGGTTAGCTGCATTTTGCCATATAATTCTATTATATTCTGCAAGAGTTGTGCACTTTCTGAAAGTGCACTGAACACACAGGTAATAACAGAGGTCTATGGGTCAGTGCAGGTAACGGATCAGTTTGAAAGCAGCCCAGTAACCACTGCAGAACAGATATGTTCATATACTGTAGTTTTAGTAATAAACTTACATTTAATAACATTCAGGTATTTCCGGCTTCATTCACAACACTGATGCCCCGGCATGGGTTTGCCAACCCGCACCCCAGAACAGGAGGTCACGGGCCACATCCGAGGGCTCCGTGGGCAACATGTGTCCCTGGGGCCACTGGTTGGGCACCCCTGCATTACTTGATGATGAGAAGGCCAGCTGCCTTTAATGCAGTGGAATGGATCTACTGTGCACAAATTGCATCAAATATAAAATAGGAATCTATTGTACAGTACATATCCAGTCCATTACCATTACCAGTATTTATATCATTGGATCTTCCTGAATGGCATTGTATATGTATAGTATACTCATTTTAATACTCCTGCCCCACCCTATTCTGGCTGCAGTGAATGGTGTGTGCAAATGAAGGCATAACATGCTTGTAACGACTATACTCAACCGAATTGTTATGCATTTGTGTCTTAAGGTTTACAAAAAGATAGCATCTTCAATCACGTGAGTTTCATGTTAGTAATAGTAATTCCATTTTTTACAACTCATAAAGTTGCTGCCTTCATTTCCACTAGAAGAATTTTGTGGTATTTCATGATTAGCATCAATGTGTTTGGGGTCCAGAACATGTTGATACTCCTGTAGTTCAACAATATTTAAAAAATATAATGATGATAACGTACCCATAATTTGATGTTACATATTCTGTTGGGCCCATATTGGGGGCTTTAATTTCGTCAAAACGAAAAAAAAAAATCACAAATACTTAAAGCGGAGTTCCACCTATTTTAATAAGTTTAGATGTACGTAATCTCCTTTAAAAATGCTTTTACCAATGTAAACTATTTTTTTATATTTTTTTGCAAGGAAATACCTTTTTTTCTTCTTTATTCATCCGCACTCCCAGGTCTGGCTGCCTATAGGTGATTACATCACTCGAAGATTTGCAAGGGCTCCTGGGATAGCGGCGTCATGTATTCCAGCATACCTTGTGAATCGCCTAGTGACGAAATCTTGCATTATTACACCGGCACCAGCTGTACTTAGGGATGTATTGCTTTGAGTCCGCGCTCCGCTCCGTCTCTGCCCCGCCTCCTCTCAGTGAACTCTACGGGATGTAATGCTTTCAGTCGGCGCTCACTGAGAGGAGGCGGGGCGGAGGCGGAGTGGAGCGCGGACTCAAAGCAATACATCCCGTAGAGCTCACTAAGAGGAGGCGGGGCAGAAGTGGAGCGGAGTGCGGACTCAAAGCAATACATCCCTGAGTACAGCTGGTGCCGGTGTAATAATGCGAGATTTCGTCACTAGGCGATCCGCAAGGTTTGCTGGGATACATGACGCCGATATCCCTGGATCCCTTGCGAATCGCCGAGTGACGTAATCACCTATAGCCGGCCGGACCCGGAAGTGCGGATGAATAAAGAAGAAAAAAAGGTATTTCCTTGCAAAAAAAAAATAGAAAATAGTTTACATTGGTAAAAGCATTTTTAAAGGGGGTTACGTACAGCTAAACTTATTAGAATGGGTGGAACTCTGCTTTGAACATACTACAAACCTGACTCATTTTTTGATATTTGATTTGAATCAATTTAGATTTAAATCAAATTAGATTTAAATACGGATGAAAAATTTGAATCAAACCAAAAATTAACAAAAAGGAACAAATTACGAAAACAAATCTTTCCAACGTAATGAATGCAACTAAATGAAATTTTTAATGTAAAAAGTGGTTGAAAAACACAGGGGAATTCTCAAACACTCGCCCAGCGCTTACAATTATGAGGGAGAAACCATACAATCACAAGTAAAAACAGGTAAAAAAATTTCATAAAATTTTTGCTGTAATAATGAAACAGTCTAAAAGATAATGTAATAAAATACTAAAACCAAAATGTCCAGCAAAAATCACATTCAGCAGCGCTCAATATGTCTTTAACATATTAAGATCATAAAGTCCTCATATAAGAGTATTAAACCGCCAAACAATCTTTATTCAAGGCAAAAACCAGATATTCCATAGATAATCGGTGTTCCTGGTGCTCAGTAATAAATAATCCGGCATTAACCTTCACCACACCATCAGTGACCCCTTAAGAGTGGGCACTCACCAGAAATAACATGGTAATACGCCTGTAAGCATTGGTTGCTTGAACCCTTGACAATCCGGACCACTTCTGCTTCCACCAGAAGACCTCCGCTCTCCTGTCTCAGACAGGGATCAGACCATACCCCAAAAAATCTGAAAAGTAGGAGGCACAATAGTGTGATACCGTTTTAAAACTTTTATTATGTAACCACACTTCAAAATAAAACCCCCCACATCCAATATGCTTACATCAAGATAGAATTTTTCAAGCATAACAATGATAATCACGATGTGATGGGCAGCTCACCGTTGCTGCATAGATTCTGCCCGCCTGACCTATGGGTGAGATCCGGAATCCGGCGTGGAGCGAATAGGGTCAGAGAGCTATCCAAAAAAGAGACAGAGTGGATATATCGGACCAATGTTCTGACCCCCAATGGATTAAATGTGGATTTAGATCTAAATTGTTTCTTAAGTAATTATTGAGTGGTTTCTCCACCCACTGTTATGTCTTTTAATTACTTTTTAACAATTACCTTTTAATATCCACTAGTTCTCCCTCTCCCCGTTTTTACTTGGTTTTAAGATGGCTCATTTATGGTCGGATCTTTTAGATATTGTCTGTATTTCCGTTTTAATAGACCGTATCTATTTATGAATCATTTTAGAAATTTTATAACTGTTTTACTCATTATTTATATATACATTGTTTCATGGCATTTTCTTCCTTTTTAAGATATATATGGATTTTATTATATGTATTATTTGCAATATATATATTTATATACTTTAAGTACCCATACAAGCATAATGGGCTCATATAATCATCTTCCTTTTATGATTATAGACATACATATTTATTCAGAAGCGGTTATAGATAATGTATGATCATTAATTATGGATGTATATATCCCAAATGCACATACGAACATTTGTTTGGTGCAATAGAAATTAGGACTTTGCTATCCCCAGGTCCTTATGTTCAGTAAGTGAATTAAGCTCATTAGAACTCATAAGTGGAGCCGATTCAAAACTTTTGATTTACCGTATAGGTATCACTATGGCAATGGTAGATCAGGACACACCAACATCCGGGTTGAGTAATCCGGAAGTTGTAGCTGTGACGGAAGCGGAAGTGATTCCTTGGTAGGTCACGGTCCGCATGTCCGGCGTTCTCGGACAGTTACCCCGGAAGTTGTTGTCCGCGGTGGAAGCGGAAATGACGTCACGGCGAGCCACAGGCTAGTATTGATGGGCGGCCAATATTTACAAATGACGCCACATCCGGTATCGCGGATACCGGAAGTACATTGATTGGCGGGAAACGGCACCACGAGTTCCCTCCCAAGGGGAGGAGATATCATAACAAGGCGGGATTAGTCCTAATTATCTGTACTACATAAAGGGGGCAATGTGCAGTGTGCCTGAGTCCTCTGTTGAAGTCACATACGACGAAACGTGTCAGGACACAGGCACGCTGTCTCCCTGATGATCACCGAGGTTTTGGCCGGATTCTGGATCTCACCCATAGGTCAGGCGGGCAGAATCTATGCAGCAACGGTGAGCTGGCCATCGCATCGTGATTATCATTGTTATGCTTGAAAAATTCTATCTTGATGTAAGCATATTGGATGTGGGGGGTTTTATTTTGAAGTGTGGTTGCATAATAAAAGTTTTGAAACGGTATCACACTATTGTGCCTCCTACTTTTCCAATTTTTTTGGGTATGGTCTGATCCCTGTCTGAGACTGGAGAGCGGAGGTCTTCTGGTCAGGGCAGCCATCAGAAATTTTGGGGCCCCTTACAACGCTCTAGGCCTGGGCCCCCCGAGGCCTGACCACCAACATTCCCCATGGCCCTCCCACTGGCCGTCCCACCAAATCCGCATCCCTTTCCACAATGTATCCCCAGACCCACCCAGAATTATCTGTATCCCTTTCTATAATGTATCCCCATCCCCGCACAGAATAATCTATCCCTTTCCATAATGTATCCCTGCCCAGAATTATCCGCATCCCTTTCCACAATGTATCCCCCATCCCCGCCCAACATTATCCATCCCTTTGCACCATGTATCCCCCATCCCCGCCCAGAATAATCCATCCCTTTCTGTAATGTATCCCCATCCCCTCAAAGAATTATCCAACCCTTTCCACAATGTATCCTCTATCCACCCCCAAAATTATCCATCCCTTTCCATAATGTATCCTCCATCCCCGCCCAGAATAATCCATCCCTTTCCAAAATGTATCCCCATCCCTGCACAGAATTATCCATCCCTTTCCATAATGTTTCCCCATCCCCACACAAAATTATCCATCCCTTTCCATAATGTATCCCTGCCCAGAATTATCCACATCCCTTTCCACAATGTATCCCCCATCCCCGCCCAACATTATCCATCCCTTTGCACCATGTATCCCCCATCCCCGCCCAACATTATCCATCCCTTTCTGTAATGTATCCCCGTCCCCTCACAGAATTATCCAACCCTTTCCACAAGGTATCCTCCATCCCCGCCCCACATTATCCATCCCTTTCCACAATGTATCCCCCATCCCCGCCCAACATTATCCATCCCTTTGCACCATGTATCCCCCATTACCGTCCAGAATAATCCATCCCTTTCTGTAATGTATCCCCGTCCCCTCACAGAATTATCCAACCCTTTCCACAAGGTATCCTCTATCCCCGCCCAGAATAATCCATCCCTTTCCATAATGTATCCCCTTCCCCTCACAGAATTATCCATCCCTTTCCACAAGGTATCCTCCATCCCCACCCAGAATAATCCATCCCTTTCCACAATGTATCTCCTTCCCTGTCCAGAATAATCCATCCCTTTCCACAATGTATCCCCTTCCCTGTCCAGAATAATCCATCCCTTTCCATAATATATCCTCATCCCCACACAGAATTTTCTGCATTCCTTTCCATAATGTATTCCCCTCATCCCCGCCCAGAATCCTGGAGATGATGCTGGGTAGGGATACACTGTCGAAAGAGATGGATAATTCTGGACAGGGATGGGATACATTGTGGAGAGGGATGCATGAATCTGGCCAGGTTTGTGATGAGGATGATGGAGTTGCATTGTGAAAATGGATGAGGATGATTCTGGGTGGGGATGAGGATGATGGAGTTGCATAGATGGATGAGGATGATTCTGGGTGGGGATGAAAGTTACATAGTGAAGGTGAAGAGCCTCTCCACAATGTAACTCTCATCCTCACCCAGAATCATCCTCGTCCATTTTCACAATGCATCTCCATCATGCCAGCTTGTCTGGTGTCCGTGTCCCATCTAAGGAGTCCAATCAACAGCACAGGCAGTACAGCAGTAGCACATCGCTGCACACACATAACTTGGTCAGTGACTTACCCTCCATGCTGCTTCCTGCAAGGGCCAGGGTCACTTCCCCTATTGACCAGCTGAACACACCCCCATGCCCGAGTGCTACTCAAATCAGATGATACCTAATTATCCTTCCAGCAGCAGGTTCTGCCTCAGCAGGGAAAGAAACGAAGTGGAGCGAGCTGGCCAGGCTTACCTGCGGGGTGGTGTTATCAGCGATCAGGACTGGTGAAAGGAATCACCAGGAAGTGCTTTCATCTCTTTTGCTGGCGCCGCACGGGGGGGGGGGGGGGGGAGGGGGGGAGATTGCTGGTGACATGTATCACCAGCAATCAGCTATCTCCCACAACCCCCGCCACACAAGGGGGGGGGGGCGTGTGTGTAGGGGACCAGGGCTGGCAGTGAAATGATTTCCGGCGGGTCAATGCTGCAGACATCTTCAAATTATGTAGGGGGTGCGGGCCGGGCCCCTTTGGTAGCTCGGGCCCCTTACAACTGTACTGCCTGTACCCCCCTGATGGCGGCCCTGCTTCTGGTGGAAGCAGAAGTGGTCCGGATTGTCAAGGGTTCAAGCAAACAATGCTTACAGGCGTATTACCATGTTATTTCTGGTGAGTGCCCACTCTTAAGGGGTCACTGATGGTGTGGTGAAGGTTAATGCCGGATTATTTATTACTGAGCACCAAGAACACCGATTATCTATGGAATATCTGGTTTTTGCCTTGAATAAAGACTGTTTGGCGGTTTAATACTCTTATATGAGGACTTTATGATCTTAATATGTTAAAGACATATTGAGCACTGCTGAATGTGATTTTTGCTGGACATTTTGGTTTTAGTATTTAATTACATTATCTTTTAAATGAAATTTTTAACCTAACAAATCCATCCAAACAAAACAAAATGAAACCCATCTTTTCATTGTGCACATGTCTAGTTTTAAGGCTAGTTTACACTTGTGGCTGGAGGAGTTAAAAACATGCAGCTGTGCCACATATTTGCCACCCACCAACCACTCTATTTAGCTGCAAAGGCAGCAGCCTGGGGTGTAGCCACAAGCTGCAACAGGAATTAAGCTCCCTGTTGCATTCGATGTGCACACTTAAGTGAATGGGGCCGTGCTGCAACTGTCCAACAACCATGTGCAATACACAGGGTTGCAGTATGGTAGTGCAGCATTTAGGGAAATAAAACCAACTGTCAAACACCTCTGAAAAATGATCCGACCATGGCCTTAGTGCAGCAATTTGGATTGCTGCATGCACATTTGCCTGCTTAGAACAAGTTAGAGACAAATAGGAAAGGGATGAACTGTTTAGTCTTTTGCTGTTCCTTCACTGTCTCCTTCACTGTCCAGTCATAGGCTAGGGGAAAATTGGTGACTAGGCTGTATTGAAAACTGCAGTAAAAAAAAAAAAAAAAAGAGGGCCGCCAACCTGCCTATGCTGTTTGGCAAGACAAAAATACGAATACGAAAAAAAATACGAAATACGAAAAAAGAAAAATATGAATCTTACAGTATGTAAAATAGTCTCCATATATGTATTTCAACTGTGTATTTAGCTGTTTGACTGTAATTCAGCTTTAAATGTTGCCATTTAGTCAGGAGTTCTGTAAAGTCCATCTAGAATTTTGTGTAACTCTTAGAAGCTTCATATTCTCCAACACTTACAACCCCCATACTGCTTCACAGCACACACCTTTTAAGATGACTTCCCTTACTGTACTGAGGTTGTTCCCCCTGTGCACTTTATAGCTCTTGTCCATTCATAGCAATCTATAAAATGTGACTTCTCTGCATGTTCAGGTACTTTGATCACAACATAAATTGCCTCATGTCCCAATTTAGCCTATATTTTTTAAGTCCTAGTTATGAAAACGTATTGACTTTGCTTTAATAAAGTCACATCTTGTTTTATATATTTTATTTTTTATTTTTTTAACACATGGTACTTTCCAGTCGCTGCATCTGAACAGTTCTGTGTTTAAAATGACCCCTTCAGCTCACAATCATCAGATTCAAGCCCTCCATGTTTTATTAGCTGATGTCAAGAATTTCAACCCTTCAGGCTTATTTCAACACCTTGCGTTCATCATTTTTTCCTTACAAGTCTCTGCTAAGGTTTGATGCAGGACAGGGAATTAAATGGGGAAAATAAAAACATGGACCAAAAGGATTTCAGTTTCCAAACTTCATGTTTATTAGTTTAATCATTTATCACTTTTTCCAGATTCAACATCTAAATAGACCACATCAGTACTTGTCTTCATATGTTTAATATTTTTTTCTTTTCTATAAAATATTAAAAATTATCTATAGACCAATCTGATCAGTTTTGGATGTGTACTAGTTTATTAAACCAACAGGTAACATTTTTTTTTTATCCTTTAATGACTCCAAAAGTGGGATCTCCTCAAGGTCGTTTGTGTCCCTAGGACACCCCCCTTCTTAAGCACACACAAGTACATAGCAAAGCTGGTAATCGCTTGTACCAAAACCCACCAAAAAGTTGTTTATTTTATTTTATAGAGAAATTACTGAAGGAGCATTTCACTATCATTTTGTTTAAATTTTAAATTCACCTTTTCAGGAAAAGGGCAATTTTGATTGGTCAGTGCCAGCACTTAACCAGGCTGACCAATCGGAAACACTCTGATCCATCCGGGCATCCGGAAAGAAGGGGAAGAACATCACAGT
This sequence comes from Pelophylax lessonae, assembly GCF_965119305.1. Lineage (NCBI taxonomy): Eukaryota > Metazoa > Chordata > Amphibia > Anura > Ranidae > Pelophylax > Pelophylax lessonae. The sequence continues at coordinate 152,685,187 of NC_138770.1, read as the reverse complement.
TTTCAGACTCCAATACTGCTGCACTGGACTACGTGGATGGTGAAGGTATATGACATATGGAGGTAAGCCCAGCAAGCACCAGTGGGTTGGGGGGTATAGGGTTTTCGTTCACCTTTTCATTTTTGGGGGAAAAATGTGAACAAAAACTTTCGAAATGTCTGCCCTTCTGTTCCCCAATCTAAGCACTGCTGCACTGGAACTTGCAAGAGGCTGATACAAAGTCAAATTCAGGTATGTGCAGTTTAAAATACAAATACTTATTATACATGAACACAAAACTACAGTCATTGGTGGTTTTATATATCTGCCTCAAGTTCAACTTTGATGGCTGCTGCATTTAGTGTAAGTGGTAGAGGTATCTTAATATGGAGCCTAACTTGTGAGTTATTAATGATTTACATAAATTAAACTTTTGTCTAATTTGGATATAACGTGCTTAACCTGTGCGTACATTTGCCTTGTGGGTATGTGCAGGGTGATGGATTTGCTTGAAATTTGTTTCTTAACCATTTCAATGCAGGGCACTTTCACCCCCTTCCTGCCCAGAATTTTTTTTTACAGTGTTCTACCCTGCCCTTTTGAATTCCAATTGAGCGGTCATGCTACACTGCACCTTTAGAGCCGGTTCACATAGGAGCGACCCGACTTGCCGGGGCGACCTGTGAAGTGTGCACAGACTTCATATCATTGAAGTCAATGCAGGTCGCTCCAGGTCGCCCCAAAGTAGTACAGGACCCTTTTTCTAAGTCGGAGCGACTTCTGTCGCTCCTATTAGAACGGGTCCTGTGCTAATCTATTGCAGGCGACCCATGGCGACTTGTCAGGCGACCAGGCAAATTGTATTCTGCTACATTTCTTGGTGAAAATAACCCATTCAATGTATATTATCTAGTCTGTAGGAAAGATATAGAGTCCACAAACTATGGTATATATATTTGAAAATGTATTAATGCTGATGTACTGACATCCTATCTCATTTCCTCAGACCCAAAAATGCCAGGACATTGAAAATATCCCCCAAACAACTCGTACCATTCAAGGTACTGTATTCAGCAATAGGCATGGTGAGTTTTTTAAAGTTGTAATTTTGTCACAATTATTTTTTTGTCTCCAGTGCAGTACAACATCATCATATAACTGGTGTGGACACCAGTTATACAACAGGGACACTGACTGGTGACAGTATGTACAAAAAAATATATATTTTTATTTTTTATTACATTCTTTTTCTTTTTTTTTTTTTTACTATTTTTTTTTAACACAGTGTGACCAGAGCAATTCAGTGTTACCAGAGAAACACTGTACTACTCTGGGGAAGTAATTATGATTTTTCTTTTTTTACACATTATAATCTCTTATACCAGTAAGTTTCACTGGTAGAGACAACCATTTTTACTATATGAAACTGACTAATTCTGTGTTTACTATTGTGATTAGCTGTGATTGGCCACAGATAATCACATGGTACTGATGGGCTATTATTGGTCCTGTCTGTACCATGTGATCACTGTGACCAATCACAGCTAGCAACACAATTGTACACAATGAATGGCATGAAAGGAAGCCATCCACTGTGTATATTTGTCATGTGATCTGCTGTGATTGGTCACAGCCATCACATGGTACTGGCAGTGGGTCTGTACACTGATCAGTCATCAGCTGTGTCCAGTGAAAACAGCTGGTGACAGATCGTGCCGGAGTGCGGCCAATGGGGTATGTGGGAGGCATGTGTCAGGTGAATGTCATGTCATGAATGTCCTGCCCGGCCGTCAATGGACAATAGGCTGGGCAGGAAGTGGTTCAATTTATTACTGAAAGAACATTTCGCAGAAGGGGACATGTAGTCTTTGGATCCTCTTTAATGCAGCTAAGCTCGGAGACCCGAAGCTGTTAAACACTGCAGGGCTGGAAATTCAGCAGCAGGAAGAGGACAGGGCAACCCTTTAGTGAAGATTTCTACAGAATCCAGCAGCCTGCACATTGTGCGACATACTTCATTACTGGTAAGTAAAGTGACTAAAGCTGTAGAGAGAAAAAAGCTTTTTAGCTGAACTACAGCCAAATTATTAATAATAGCAGGGTCCTCTGATTCCTCCTGTATTGATTTGTATTGTAATTGTTCTGTCTGCCCTCATGTTGTAAAGCGCTGCACAAACTGTAGCCGCTACAAAAATCCTGAATGATAAAAATTTGGAATAATATTAATTTTAATATTGATAATAACAAGGTCTAAACAAGTGTAGATAAAAAGCATGGTATACATTGTCTTCATTTCTTTCTCTTTCTTTTCTTTCTTGCTGAATGACTATTATAAGTAATAATCATTATAATAATGTTAATAATAATAATAAAAGTAAAAAATAAACTGCCTGGGATTTGTAATTGCACAAATTCTGATGTAGAAACACACTTTAACTTACCAGTTACTTATATCTAGAAGGATATGGTAGACTCTATATACATTTAGTGTGTGTAGCATCATATAAAATTTAACAACAAAATTTATGAGCAGATTGCACATTTTCTCCAGTGGAGTAAGCTAGTGGTGTGAAAGAAGCTGTATTATTACACTTTCCAGCTTAATCCTCCATCTGGCCAGGCTTTCTTTATTGATAAAATAAAGGTCTAAATCTCTGCAGACAGGGATTTTACATCCTGACATCACATCTGTCACTTGATGCTGAGATTGGCATATTCAGGAGGATTAGAGCAGCAGTTATTGACCTGTGTTTAAAAAAGCAACTTGTGTCCAACATTCTTTCCAGATAAGGCAGAGCTTGTGGTAAGCACCAGGTCCATGTGCAGGATTTGTCAATGGAATCTTTTTTTTTTTTATTATTATTTTATTTTATTTTAAATTTGCTTTTGTGATATATTTACCTATTAAATATTAAAGGACAGCAACTGTTATTTTATGTTGATTTTTTTTTTCAATTGTGAGCTGCTGCAGTACTTGATGCTTGCTCCTAATTTCATGTAGGGAATTTGCTTTTGCAAACCCTAGTTTGATTACTGTATATGTTTGCTAAAGCATTGTGTATGGTAAATAATTTCAATAAATATATAATATAAATAAAACCAAACGGTACTACTATACTATATCCTCTGCGCACAAATCAATGAATAAATAAATAAATAAATAGATAAATCTCATTCAGAGAAACATCGCAGCTGCTTCAACGATAAAAACTGTAAAAAATCACTCTGAATATATAGTCCAAAAATGGAGTCATACACAAAGCAATAGCAGCACTGATATTTTGTATCAATCAAAACATGCAGGGAATTGCTAAGGTGCACTAGTCCTTTCTCATTAAATGTCCATCATTGTATTAGTCCTTTTTACCAATTTGAGGTCACCAGTGAATTATTATGGGGTCACCCAACAATCAATCCTCCACCGTTGTGACACAGGTAAAAGGTGGCAACTCACCAGACCAACTGGCCTTCCTATTCTCATAGAGAAGGCAGACAAGCGTGAACGCTGTAATCTGTTTGCAAAATAAGAGTAAAACCACGGATAATACGAATGAGTGGAGCTTCCTATCGGACTTCTCCAGTGACTACAAAAATGTAGAAGCTATTTTTAAAAAACATTGGCCTTTACTGTTGAAGGATAGAGTTTTGGGCCCTGTAATACCGGCTAATCCATCTTTTATATACCGAAAGGCCCCCAATTTTGGGGATAGGGTTGTCAAGAAAGTTTTAAACCCCCCAAATATAACGTTCTTTCCTGAAAGAAAGGGGTTCCATACCTGTGGTCGCTGTCAGGCCTGTTTTTTCGCAAGAACGAATTTAAAAAAGAGAATTGAATTCTCTGTTCCAGCAATAGGCAAGCAATTTAAAATCCAAAATTTGATCACCTGTGACGCGACCCATGTGGTCTATGCCCTAATGTGTCCATGTAACAAGATTTACATCGGTCGAACAAAACGGACCGTAAAGAAAAGGGTGGGAGAGCACATTTCAAACATTTTGATCGGCTTCAAGGACCATAGTGTCTCGGAGCATTTTAGGAGATACCATAACTGTGATCCCCGTGGTCTGCATTTTTGGGGAATAGAAAGGGTTACCCCCTCTTGGGGGGCAAACTGGGTGAGAGAATTATCCAAATGCGAGACTAAATGGATTTTCCTCACCCAGGCCCTTGATCCCAAAGGCTTGAACATTGAGCTGGACCTCAATTGTTTTATTAGTGATCATTGATTATTTTAACCGTTTTACATTAATGAATTAAAATTTGAACCAATTTGGATTGATTTTAAATTAATTTTATCTTTTTCTGAATAATGTCTGTGGTATTTTAGTCTATATTTATTCTGTGAATTTTATAATTCTAGTAAGCTCAGTCTTAACTGAGTTTACATACAACATTAAGATATGAGTTTTTAATTTAAAATTTTTAAATGCTCCGATTTATTTATTTATATATGTTATATGCAACCGTTTTTAAACTCTCTCCAGTAACTGGGAGTGTTGATCCTGCCTGGTAGTTGTTTTAGTATTTATTTGGTGTGAATATGTCATGATATATATGTACGTATTTATCACTCGCTGGTATTGCATGTAACAGAGGAATGCTGACATAGAAAAGAGAATTAGCCGAAAGGGGTATTTTCTTCGTCCCTAGTATATACACAAGAGATTAAGTTGCCGATTGGTTATAAATCGGGAATATGATGTGTGGGCGGAAGTATCGTGAACCTCGGCGGGACAGAGTAAGGGCGGAAGTGTTCCCTCCTATCGGAAAGCCGCGATTTGCATAGATGGGCGTACCATTAAGGTGACGTCAGAATTGCCAGCATTCCTGTCCGTATATCTGGATGCCGTGCCGTGAGGTTTTACGCCCTTCGAAGAAGTCGGAAATGACGAAACGCGTCAGAGCGTGAACCTTACGGCGACCAGAAGTTCTCGGGTGACACATTCGGAGGTGCTGGAGGCTAGGAACATCAGCGTGGAGAGGGTGAGCCTGCCAATATCACCTGCCGATACATCCCTGCGACTTCCATAATGATATATTAGAAGGCTGACTATTTTATTGCGTTTGTGAGTGCATTTTGATTGGGGATTGTTTAATAAAGTGTGGAGTGATGTTTACAATATCACACTAGTGCGGTCCTTTCTTTCATGTTTTCCTTAACTGGTTGGTGAGTGACTCATGAGCAAAAGGGACGCTGAGTTCTGTGGAGAGAGGTGTTTTTCTAACAGCTGCAGCCGATCCATTAAAGATTACAGCGTTCACGCTTGTCTGCCTTCTCTATGAGAATAGGAAGGCCAGTTGGTCTGGTGAGTTGCCACCTTTTACCTGTGTCACAACGGTGGAGGATTGATTGTTGGGTGACCCCATAATAATTCACTGGTGACCTCAAATTGGTGAAAAGGACTGATACAATGATGAACATTTAATGAGAAAGGACTAGTGCACCTTAGCAATTCCCTGCATGTTTTGATTGATACAAAATATCAGCGCTGCTATTGCTTTGTGTATGACTCCATTTTTGGACTATATATTCAGAGTGATTTTTTATGGTAAATAATTGTAATTTTTTTTTTCTTTTGAAAAACACTGTATTTACCTTTCTCTTGCAGCCTCTTTGAGTCATCTTCTGTCTACATACACTCACTCCAGTGTCAACTGCACTTTATTGCTCATAAAAATATGCATTTTGTCTACATTTCTATAGAAAGTTCAACTCGAGCCAGTGGATAAAAATTAACATTTCTGGTAAATGTTTATAGCTATCTATGTCGTCCCTAAGGAAATCTACCCAGTATAGGTGCACACAGCTGTAAAAACCTGGCAGAGGTTCTAACATTTTACCATTCTATTCAAAACAAAAGCAAAAGTTTGGACTGGACTTCCTTTGTTGTTAAGCCATGCATTTTCCAGCACTGTCAGCTAGATTAATCTTAGCCAACCACTGTACCCTTTTGACTTACTGTATCTACCCTGCCTTAGCAGGAGTGTCTATTTAAATTTAGTGGTGCTAAGTTGCGGTCAGCTTAGCTGAATTGATAGTTCCGCTTCTTTAGGTTTCTCCTGGGATCTTGTTATTGCATGTGTCCTTCTGTTGCCAGTAGGCAACAATGTTGCTTCAGGTAATAGCATGATTAGCCTCATTAATCAGAGTTAAAGTAGAACTATGGGCAAAAACTTTTTTTTTTCATTTTGGTTAGAACAAGAGAGGGTTTTTAACCCCTGTCAGATTTTTTTTTCCATCTCTGTCCTATTACGAAAAATTTCCTTCACTTCCTGTCCCATAGCCAAACAGGAAGTAAGAGGAAATCTCTGCAAATAAAGAAATTTCCTGGGGACTCCCAAAACTACTGTCGCCCTTGGAAGATCTCCCACCTATTACTTTTCTGGGGACAACCCAAAATTTGGGGTTTTCTTTTACTTTCCCTTTCAATGATAATGGTAAACAGGACAAACAGAGAGATTGACTCTCCTTAATGGGGGCACAGACAGCAAAACAAATTGATAGGTGTTCTAATCCCTCTCCACTCTATCCAAAACAAAAAAAGAAAAATGTTTTGCCTTTAGTTATACTTTGAGGGTATTTATTTCTCCCTGGCCAACCAACAGGAGTTCCTAGGTCACCAGTGCATGGTGGGAGAGTTTATAAATATTAAAATTACCTTGAGAAGTCAGTCTGTTCTCCCCTTGGCTGCCTGCCTGGGGGAGGGGTGTGATTGCTGCTGAAATCTCTTAGGTCTGCTGCCTAAGTGGGTGACCGTGTGGCTGGACAGAAGCCTAGATTTGGGGCCCAGCCTGTGGAGCCTGGGGACTGAGGAGCCATGGAGGACCTCTGGATGTTTTGAGAGCAGGGAGAAGCTTGTATATAGGGCCCCTCTCTCCCTGGAGTTTTAGTATGAGCTAATTAAATTATTTTTGTTTTGCACCTTAATGTGAGGGGGCCCATCTGCTTACATCCCACTATTGTCTATATAATCTACATCCTAAGGTGAAATGTCAGCCCACCCTGTCTCTGGGAGTTACCACTATGCCTCCAGGGGTCAGGGAGGTGCTACACTAGAGACAGGCAAAGACACAGTGGGAGAGGACATCAGAAAAGGAAGGTAATACTGAAGGCGATGAACCACTGTGGTGTAGTTAATAATTGAAGACAGCGTTCAATATAAAAATAGATTTGGCACCAATATTGCTTCTCACTTGTTATCAACGTGTTGGCAGTCCCAATTCGCCTCCAGTAAGATGCCTAAGGGCACCGCCCTACTTCTTCTTCACATAGGGTATGCACATACCTCTAAAGGGAATAACTCTGCCATTTTGTTACTCACATTCTTCCGGCTTGATGCTCACCTCAATGAATAAAAGAATGTCCACACAAATAGCTGTTTAATGTTTTTACAGTGAGATAACAAGTCAGCCTAGCCCCGAAAGCCCTCCCCTTTCCAGGCTACAAACCTACACAGCATATGTCAGGGGTACCCTGTTCCCATATTCCTGTCCGATTAGGACTCCACCCACTACAGCTTATAAAGGGGTACATACTCCATCCACCAACTACACCCAGGGAAAGGACCTTACTAAAAGGGGTACTAACCCCTGCTTACGTGGATGTTAGGGCAAGTTCAGAACATAGGAACATGTGGAGCAGCAGTGACTCTGAACAGGCAACTCTATTTTGTTTCTCTACATCACCAGATTTTTTCCATTTTTGCAAGAAAAATCTAATTTGTGACCATGCAAACAAACATTTAAAATCTTTGGCTCCTGTACAAAGCATAATATTCCTTACGTTCCCTAGAACAGGCACAGTGAGCACAGATAGATTGGTAGGGATTAAGAAGGATGCACACATGCCCATTAAATAAGAAATAAAAATATTTCTGACTGCAATGATTTCTAACATTTTTTTTCCTTTGATTAAAACAAATATCTCACTGTATTATGGTAATTTGGGATTGGGTTGGCCAGATATGAATGCAAGTAAAGAAAAATACCATACCAACCCCAGATACTTTTTTTTTTTCTACTGACAATTAGCCCAAAAATTACAGAGAGCTGACAATTATTATAGTCACATTAAGAAAATAACATGTCTTCAAGTAAACTTACCTTTTTGCTGGAAAAATCCATTACTAGCTTCAATAATAACAATTAAGGAAGAATAATTTGTATTTACCAAGAATAAAATGCATTAAAGCACAAGCACATGTTAGTCTATTATAGTTAGAAAACAATGAGGAGGAAAGAAGAAGCAATGATTTTGATGGAGGGGTTGCTGACCTTTTCTGACCTGTACTTTCTGTCCTGTCATGTATTTAGAAGAGCAGAGCAGGAAGAAGTTCAACTATAGCCAATAAGCTAGTATCAAATCCAGAGTTTCAGATGTCAGTGTCACTGTCTTTCTCAAAGACTTCCCTGGTCATTTAATTTGGCAGTGAACTCAGGAGACAAGAGTTTCTACATGCAAACGTTTCTCTGCACAGTACATATGCAAACACAGCCATAGAAACTAGCCTAGAGATGTAGCACTATCCCCATAAGAGCAGATGAAAATAATAGGTCTTCCTACGTCGCACAACTGGTCTCGACAACACAACGATACACCAATGGCAATGAATGGGCTGTATTAAAAACAGCAGTAAGCCCTGCAGAAAGGAAGTGGTGAACAGATGGTACAATTCAATATCACAGCAAGGTGAATTGTATTGGTGTCCCAGTGAACGACTTTAAACAGAAATGCACTTTGCGGGTGTAGAACAACACTGCCAATTGTAATAATCAATACAAGTATCCCAAATATGTAGGGCTGGTGCCAGTTTAGGCAGCTGCCTTACCAGGATGAGTGGGCAATAAAGTCAAATTCCCAGCCACTTGTCAGTTGTAGTCCCCCCATTGAGTGGTCTGGCAAGCAGCTGCACTCCTTCTCTTAAGCCAGGTACACATGGGCCGAATGTAGGGAAACATTTTCTGGTTAAAAAGAAAAAACGCCTGTCATTCGGCCCGTGCATATGTTGGTCTGCCCGACAAAAGCCGGCTTTTTGACCAGCTTCTGACCGATGTGCATGTTGGAAAATGTGCATAGTTAGTATAGCGGCTCAGACCTGAGCTGACAGGTTTTTTTTCGTTCAACCCGCTGGATTGAACAGAAAAAAATTATGGTGTGTACCAGGCTTAAGTGTGGCTAAGTGATGTGCAGGGACGTGGGAGCGAGGTAGAAGCAGACAGTGGGGAGAGGGCACAAGTAGGCAGCTACAAACTCTCACCCAGCAGACTGGAGCCGAGCTCCGGAATTTGGCTCCACTAATTCCCCTGCAGAAGAATCTACAATGCCTATGTCCACACCCATTGCCCCCAATCCCCCCCGCTGCTCTTAATACTGCCCCCTGTGTGCCCCCACCACTGCTACGATCCCCCTGTGTGCCCCTCTTCCCCGCAGCACTGCAAGCTTCCCTCCTTTTTTTAAGTTGACAGCCTCCCACTTATACCTAAGATAATACCAACCCTGGAGGCGAAGACAGAAGATTTCAAATCGGTATAGGTGCCTAAAATGTCAACTATAAAAGCCCCATGCTACATTCAATATGTCAGGCCTATGACACAATATAGACATATGTTTTTCATATTACAGGTCAGGAATTATGAACTTTCATAGGCCTCAACTGACCTCACCACCGGTTCAGTCAGAAACTCATTGTTTTCAAGGAAACCTTGTTTTGTTTGTTGAACCTGTTAAGCCGCTATTGACACTTCCTTAAGATAAACACCTATATCCTCTGGTCATAAAAAGAGAGGTATCAGGGGAGGTCATAAATATTGTGTTTTGGCCATGAGGTGTTTTCCACACAATGGCAGATACAAGACCAGTTTCGGGAGAACACCTGTGTCATCAATTACCAAGCAAATAAACCATTGTTTCAACTATGGAAAGATAAATAACGAGAGGAACCATGAAAAGAAAAACTCTACTTCATTTGTGATCATTAACTAAGACTTATTAGAACTGTATCTTCAAATGAATTTAATATAATCATAAGCGTCTACAACCTCCTTGTCCTATCATATACCAAGAGGGGATGTGGAACTTATGATTATACGGACCATCCCCCATGGAAGCAATATTGTGTCAGATGACTAATAGTTGATGTTCACTTAGACTTCATACTGTAGTTCCCCAAAAACATTTTATGGTTATATAGTTTACTAACACAATGACTCTAGTAGATAACCGTTTGATTGAATACATGATCTGTGTTAACAATTATCATTCCAGAATAATCAATTTATCATTTATCAGAACGCTGGACAAGTGAGATAACCATGTTTTAAGATGCAATACGCCTGATTTTTTTTATATATTGTGAGTAGCATTTAAAGGGATTGGGGGTTGTTTTCTGGCAATAAAAATATATGAGTTACGCTATGAGTCCCCACCCTTGTGCTTTACTTGCATGTTAATACCGGGAAAGTCTTTCCTATGTTGGCGTGAGCATAACCATATACTGTACTGCTTTGGATCGGAACAATGCCGATAGTTATATCCGTCCCTGGCCTAATTTTTAAGAGTAATGCATGTGTGCACACAGAGAAATGCTGACACTGACACAGTCAGGGTGAAACAGTTCTGCTTTATTGCTTCCGCCTTTTGAGCTTATAAAGCCCTTACAAAACATCTCCAGGAAATGTCCTGTAGGCATGGCATTAAGATAGACAGTTAAATTATAATCTTATTTGATTGGATGTATCTATGCACATATAACTTTCTTCCAGGATATGACCATCTTCTGTCCTAGGTGTGTCCCTCACTGGAGGCGCCATCTTGGAAATCGTCCGTTCTTCTTGTTTTCTTATTGCTTTGATTTTACAGGAGAAAAGTGATCTGGCAATTATGTTTGAGCAAGGAAAGTATTTCATATAAGTAAAAAGCATAAAAAACATATTAGCATATTAGCATATTAGCACTATAGCATAAAATCCATGAAATACCATAAATGGGTATAAATGGTTTATAAGCTTGTATATAATACTGTTGAAATAGCCATTTTACTAAACCATCAATTACATCCATTACAGTACTATATGTGGACACGGAGAGATTTCAATTTGGTGTGCAGCTGGTGTAAAACCCCGATTGGAGATAGAAACAACTAAGCGCATATAAATATATTTCTGGTGAGTGTCCATTTTTACCGGTTCTTCACAGTGGTGTGGTGGAGGTACATTACAGTCTGTGGAAGTACAGTGGTAGAAGTTTCATTACACTTCACCGTATATGGATCTTCTAAATCTGGAGAACTGTATGCTATAGAGGACAACATCTGCAAGTTTTCACTGTGGACTTGACTCATTTATGTGGTTCAATTAACCACTTGCCGACCGAGTACGGTAATAGTACTGCGGCAAAGTGGCTCGTTATCGTCTGACGACGTACTATTAACGTCGTCAGACACTCCCCCTTCTGGGCGGCACTTGCGCGCCGCCGGAGGCTCGCTCCCGCTGTTTTCATTCACAGCGGGAGTCGGGCCAGGGGAGGAGCAGCGGCGATCGCCGCTGCTCTGCCCCGATCGCCGGGGATCTAGTGTGGAGATCCGCCCGCCTGTGTAAACACAAGCGGGCGGATCTCCATAGTGACAGGGAGTGACAGATCGGACTGTTCAGCATAGCTGGACATCCGATCTGTCCATGACTCACTCAGTCACCTCCCCCCCTACACGTCAGTAAGCACCAGGCATACATTAACCCCTCCCTCTCCAATAAAATTAACCCCTTCCCTGCCAGTGTCATTTTTACAGTAACAGTGCATATATATAGCACTGATTACTGCAGTAATGTCACTGGTAACCCCAAAAGTGTCAAAAATGTCAGTCAAGGGTCCGATCTGTCCGCCGCAATGTCGCAGTCCCACAAAAAAAATCGCAGATCGCCGCCATTACGCGTTAAAAAAAAAAACACCAAAAAGACAGAAATCTTTCCCTTTGTTAGTAAACGCAATAACTTTTGCGCAAACCAATCAAAATACGCTTATTGTGATTTTTTTTACCAAACATAGGTAGCAGAAAACAAATTGGCCAAAATTTTTTTAAAAAATTGGTTTTTACATCTTTTTTGGGGGGAATTTCATATAAAAAAATGTTAAAAATATTATTATTTTTTCAAAATAAATGCTCTTTTTTTGTTTATAGCGCAAAAGTAAAAATCGCACAGGTGATCAAATACCACCAAAAGAAAAATGGATTTTTGTAAAATCTTACCGTAAAATCCTTTTCTCTTAGCTCATCGACAGACGTAGTCCTCGGTGATACACCACCTTCGGGTTATGTTACCTCCGCAGGAGCAGGACTAGACAGGAAATTAAAAAGCTCTGGCCACACCCTAGGGGCAGTCCCAGAGGGTATATCCTCTCTCTCTCTGCCTCAGCAAATCAGTTATGTGAAAAAGCAGTGCTTAGAGAATTTAACCCAACCCAACTCCAAAACAGAGGGGCGGGGACTACGTCTGTCGATGAGCTAAGAGAAAAGGATTTTACGGTAAGATTTTACAAAAATCCATTTTTCTCTAGCGCTCATCGACAGACGTAGTCCTCGGTGATACACCACCTTCGGGACGTCCCAGAGCAGTATCACAACTGAGGGGTGGGAAAATGGAAATCAAATCCCAATCTAGAAGGCCCAACCGGTGCCAACTAGAAGTTTACAATGCTCATCCTTAACGATGAGACTCAACCAAAAAAGAGAAAACAATTTTTTTTTTTTTTTTTTTCAAACAGAAAAAAACCCTCGAGGTAGACCACCGGTCTCCTCAAATTGCGGCCTGCAAAACCTTGCGGCCAAATGAGGCATCCGCCGATGCCGTCACATCAATTTTATAGAATTTTGTAAAGGTATGTACCGACGACCAGGTGGCCGCCTTACATACCTGGACCACTGACGCCTGATGGCGAAAGGCCCAGGAAGTACTGAGCGCTCGAGTGGAGTGCGCCCTAACAGGGAACGGAGGACTCTGACCCTTAATAGAATAAGCCTGTACCACCGTTTGTCTAATCCATTTGGCAATGGTCGCGGCAGATGCAGGCAAACCCTTTCTGGGGCCATCCGTGATCACAAAAAGTGAATCCGTCTTACGGAATGATTCCGTAGCTTTCAGGTATACCCTGATTGCCCGAACCACATCTAAGGAATGCAACGCATGTTCCCGATGATGCTTGGGCTGAGGACACAAGGAAGGTAGTACAATATCTTCATTCAGATGAAAATCTGAAACCACCTTGGGAAGAAAAGATGGCTTAGGATGAAGTACTACCTTATCCCTATGAATCACTAGGTATGGTGACTGGCATGATAATGCAGCCAGTTCTGACACCCTGCGAGCAGAAGTAATAGCCACCAAGAAGGCCACCTTCTGGGATAGAGTAAGCAAGGGAATCTCCCTGATGTTTTCAAAGGGAGGTTTCTGTAGAACCGACAAAACCAAATTAAGATCCCAGGGCGGTAAGGGCGCGCGGACTGGAGGAGCCAGGTGCCGCACCCCCTGGATGAAATTCCGCACCAAGGATTTGGTAGCTAAAGGCTTCTGAAAGAAGATTGCTAATGCTGAAACTTGACCCTTGATGGTGCTCAAGGCTAGCTTCTGCTCAACCCCTTGTTGCAAAAAGGCCAATATTCGAGTCACCGAATAGGTACGTGGAGGAAATCCTAAAGATTCGCACCACGCAATCTAAGTCTTCCATGTGTGATAATAGACTTTGCTGGAAGTCGCTTTCCTTGCTTTAATAAGGGTAGGAATGACTGAAGTAGACAAACCTCTGTCCTTCAGTACTTGGGTCTCAATGGCCAGGCCATTAAAACCAGCGACTGTAAAGCACGAAGGTAAATTGGTCCTTGAGACCACAGACACTCCCTGAGACGAAGTTCCCACGGAACGTCTGCGACTAACATGTCCAAGTCGGCCAGGCCGGCTTGAGGAGGCCAGCCTAGAATTTCTAGGACCACTGGCGCTGATTGGATCTGAACCAGGCGTCCCTAGAGCTATCTGGCCCCGACCATCCGAGAAAGTCTGGTCGTTTTCTGTTCCCACACATTTATCAGATACCTGATAGTTATCAGGAAAGGTGATCTTTTCTGGTTGAACCTCAGGGACCGAAGTCACCCGACTAGAGGCTACTTGGCCTATCTGGTCAACCAGATCCGATTCCTGTGAGGTATCGGGACTAATCTTAGGAAAAGGTAAAGGAAAAGATCTTTTCAGGGAACGGTAACTACCGCTTCCTGTGGTACTTAAATGTTGGAAGGGAAGAATCGCACCGGTAGTAGTGGTTGATGCTCGATCTAATGTCCTGAATACCGGTGAAAACGTCCCCCCACCCTGAAACCGGGTGGGGGCGCACCTTCAGGCTGTGTACTCCTTTGCTTCGGGTTTGGCTGGGTTGGTCCCCTTCTTGAACCCTCCTGGAGGAGTCTTGCCTTTCCCGCTAGTACCAGCCGGGCGCCCTTTATGGGCGGTAAAGAAAGGTCCTCGCTTGTTGCGAGGTCCCTTAGCTTTTGCAGCCTGTGGCAAAAAAGTGCTCTTGCCCCCAGTGGCATCCTTAATGATTTCATCTAGGTTGGCTCCAAATAGACGATTCCCCTGAAAGGGGAGATTGGTCAAGGTCTTTTTGGAACCTAGGTCAGCTGACCAGCATTTTAACCACAGCACACGTCTGAGGATCACTGCTAACTTAGATGCATGCCCTAATAGGGGAGTAGTGTCCAAGGCTGCGTCACAGATAAACCGTAGCCCTTGTATGATCTGTTCCATCAAATCAGATGTCTCCTGGGGAATATCTTTTCCCCTAAGATCTTGGCGTACCATTTTCGCCCATTCCGTAAGTGTCTGGGAAACTAGACCAATAACGATTACTGGTCTAAATGCTGACCCTATCAGAGAAAAGATAGTGCGGGACTCTGCTTCTATCTTTCGATCCACCGGGTCCTTAAAGGACAAAGTGTCCTCCACTGGAATAACCGTGGCTTTATTCAGCCTGGAAATAGGCGGATCCACGACTGGTGGTACCGTCCATTTCTTAATGATGGATTCCTCAAACGGATAGCGTCTAGCAATACGCTTGGAAATAGTAAAGGTACGTTTAGAATGCTCCCATTCTCCTTTAATCTGATTACCAAAACATTTAGGTACAGGAAAAGCCTTCGCCGTCTTGATGGGCTTATTAGTCCCAAAAGGCCTCTCTGTTTCAGTTGCCTCTGCCGGTAAAGCCTCAAGTTTTAAGGTTTCTTGCACTGCCACAACTAGTGCGTCCACCAATGCCTCTTCCTGAATTATAGCAAGAGAAGAAGCGTCCTCCTCACTGTCTGAGGGGGCTTTACCTGGGATAACAGCCCTTGCAGAGGAACCTGCAACTGCCGTGACCATCTCTGAATCTGAGTCAGAGGTGTCAGATGGTATAGGGGTAGGCGGGGGTCGGTTCCTTGACCCCCGTCCCTGACAGGCCGCCTCCACCCGAGCCACCATAGACTCCAAAATTGCTGTAAATGACTCTATACTCTGTGCACCGGCGGGTCCCGAGGCCCCCTCAAGGGAAACAGGTGGGGGAATATGTGTGGCAGGGTCCATAATAACTCCAGTTACTTCTTGGATAATATAATTCAAAAGTAAAGAAAAAAACTTTTTTTTTTTTCTTTTCTTTTCTGACCCCCAGCGCCACAAAAAAGCCCCTTAGTGTTACCTGCTTAGGGATCCCTATCGATCGAGAGAGAGAGATAGACCCCCAGGCTCACCACTTGATGCTCAGAGTTAAACTGCAACAGCTTACAGCGCTGTCTTGACAAACAGGAAGTCTTTTGGCTGGCTGCCCAGGAAGAAAGGAGGCGGCTCCGCCCCTCTGCATGCCTTCCGGCGCCTCCCCCAAGCTCCACGAGGTGTAGAATCACCTCCAACATGGCCGCCCCCATGCTGGAGACACGAGGCTACGCCAAAATGGCGGCTCGTGCGATCCAGCAAAAAAAATGGCGGCGGCCTAAACTGAATAGCGGTGTGCTGCAGGGCACACAACACTCTCTCTGCATGGGGATATGGCGTGGTTGGCGGTACCGGCCCTGGCGGACCGCGTGGCCGTTCGGGAGGCCTGCTAAATAGCTGGAGATCTGATTTGGAAGGCAGTCTACATGTCCGTGGCTTCTGACTGGTAGGTAGCTTATACTTAACCCATAAGATTCCCAGAATGCCACAGATTACATCTTTAAAACATGTATACAATAGATTGTTAGCTCCCAAGCCAAGCCTCCTGGCTTTTGCACACATAAATCACACTCAAAGTAGGAGGATTTGTGACATGTTATAGGATAGAAAGGACTCTTTCTTACCATACAGAGAGGGGCCCGCGTTCACCACAAAACCCGTCAGGGAAAAAGGGGGAACATACTACTCACCATACCGGAACCAGGCGGGCACCAACTCCTGACAGTACCCCTCTCCACCGGGGCGGGAGGGCTGTCGACCAATACGGACGCCGTGACTCATGGTCTTTGGCGTTTCAGCGAGACGTTTAACTCGCGGGTCAGTCCCTTAATGGGACTTTGTCGCGGCCGACCCAGCGCGGAGCTATGGCCTGCACGCGCTCGTAGGCTGAACTGGGGTGACCACCGGATCTCAACATCCAGCCCGTCGCCCAGTTCAGCTTTCTTGCTTGAAGATCTCACAGGAACACTGGAGAAAAAAGCTGTCTAAAAAATCTTTTTAAGAAAAAAATCTTGCCAGGACCGAAGATCCCAGCAAAGTATCTAGGTCCTTACTCCTAACTAGACAGAAAATAACTGATTTGCTGAGGCAGAGAGAGAGAGGATATACCCTCTGGGACTGCCCCTAGGGTGTGGCCAGAGCTTTTTAATTTCCTGTCTAGTCCTGCTCCTGCGGAGGTAACATAACCCGAAGGTGGTGTATCACCGAGGACTACGTCTGTCGATGAGCGCTAGAGAAAGCTCTGTTTGTGGGAAAAAAAGGACGTAAATTTCGTTTGGGTACGGCGTTGCACGACCACGCAATTGTCAGTTGAAGTCGCACAGCGCCGAATCGCAAAAAGTGGCCTGGACGGAAGACAGCAAAATCCTCCGGTGGTAAAGTGGTTAAGCGCTGCTAGTGTCAATTTGCTCTTTTTCTGTCATTTCAGCAACTTTGCACCTTTCTGTTATAGCAATTTTAAAGTGGTAACTATTCATTGTCAATTATTTGATTGTTGTTTCCTTATATGCTTGAAATCGTATGCTCAGGGTAAATAGATTACCTTCCCAGTCATATTAACCATAGAAGATTTTTCTTTAAAAACATATTTTTTTTTCTACGATTTTTTATTATTACAGAATTGGAATAAAGCCAGCGTGGTACCAATATTTAAAAATGGGCCAAGATATATCCCGGGTAACTATAGGCCGGTCAGCCTAACATCAGTAGTCTGCAAGGTTTTGGAGGGGATGTTAAGGGACCACATACAAGACTTTAGTAATGAAAATGGTATTATTAGTAGTAATCAGCATGGATTCATGAAAAATCGTTCTTGCCAAACCAATCTATTAACCTTCTATGATGAAGTGAGCTGCCACCTATATAAAGGTAAGCCTGTGGATGTGGTGTACCTGGACTTTGCAAAGGCCTTTGACACCGTTCCCCACAAACGCTTACTGTTCAAACTAAGGAAGGTAGGTATGGACCATAAGGTGAGTACCTGGATAGAGAACTGGCTCCAGGGGAGGTTGCAAAGGGTGGTGATTACTCAGATTGGGCGGGTGTGGAAAGCGGGGTCCCCTAGGGTTCTGTCCTGAGGCCAATCCTGTTTAATTTATTCATAAATGATCTAGAGGAGGGGATATCGAGTAAAATCTCAGTATTTGCGGATGATACTAAACTAAGCAATATCTTCTGAGCAGGATACCTTACAGGCGGACCTAAACAAAATAATGGGGTGGGCAACTACATGGCAGATGAGGTTTAATGTTGAAAAATGTAAAGTAATGCACTTGGGTGCCAGAAACCAGAAAGCAAGCTACTCATTAGGGGGGGGGGGGACCTCTGGGTGAGTCTAGAATGGAAAAGGACCTGGGGGTACTGGTAGACAACAGGCTTGGCAGTGGCATGCAATGCCAAGACGCTGCAAGCAAAGCCAACAGAATACTGGGATGTATAAAAAAGGGATTCACTCCAGAAATAAAGAGATTATTCTCCCTCTCTACAAGACTCTGGTTCGGCCACATCTGGAGTATGCTGTCCAGTTCTGGGCACCGGTCCTCAGGAAGGATGTGCTGTGTAATATTCTGGTACCTTCGGTACCCTTCCAGCCCAATTCTTCCGCATATAGCTACCTGTCCCTTTAAATCTCATGACGTCATCACTAGGCGCCGCTCTGAGCGGCTATTTCAATCGCCGGCTTTCACTCACAAGGTGTTCGTGCAAACCGCTTGTTACACAGCCTTGTCTGACGCTGCTGAAGCCTCCAGCTATTTCCTGTATCTCGCTACTGATCCTGTATCTCGCTACCTGATCCTATCTCATTACCGGACCCCTCATCTCTCTAAACCAACTAGTGATAAGTACCCCACAGGGGATTCCTTCCTATCAACTTACACTATCTACTCTTGCATACTAAAGACTGTTGCTATCTATGCATTACTATTTCTATCATCTGCACTGTTACATAGATTGCTAGCTCTTGAGTCTACTACCATCTATATCCTTGCACTGAGTTAGCAATTCCTGTACACTTCATCTGCTGTCCCCTACCACCTGTTATTTGTACATGATTGCTAAACCTATCTGCATACTATCTATCACCATCTGCTAACACTCCTGAACATTACTATTGAGTGCCTATCATTGCTATCACTACTCACGCCTGTCCTTTCAGCACATCACCTCTATACTATCGTATACAACCTATCACTCCAGGAACATCTTATCTGAGTGCCTGTATATTTGCATGCTGAGGCAGGCTGGGCCACAATGATGAGTCTGGAGAGTTGGATATGGTGATTCAACACATCTCTACATGACTACTGAGTGGTAATTCTGCAGCTGCAAATCCAGTTCACTAAACAAACGCCGGAGCGTTACAGATTGCACGAACCAGAAAAAAAATGGATTCAGCAGAATTAGCCACTCATGTGTTACAACTAACACAAAAGGTAGATGCATTAATCCTTTCCCTTGCCGAAGTAAAAAATGAAAATCAGACTTTGAGACAGCAGATAGTCCGTATTTCACAGCTCACTGCTGCTCAACCTCGTGAGCCCAAAATAAACCCTCCTCTAGTGTTTACAGGTGATCGGAAAAAATTTAGTGAATTTAAAAACGCATGTCAATTGCTTTTTAATTTAAAACCTCGTACTTACACTACAGACCAAATTAAAGTCTGCACCACTATCTCATATTTGTCGGGTGATCCACGAGCTTGGGCAGACTCTCTCTTTGAGAAAAATTACCCTCTTCTTAACTCCTATCCTTTATTCTTAGCAGAACTCGCTAGCTTATATGAAGACCCAAATAGGCAGAGTACTGCTGACAGTCAATTGAGGGCTTTAAAACAAGGAAGGAGACCTGTTGAAGACTTCGTAGCAGAGTTCAAAAGATGGACCCTTGATTCAGGGTGGAATGATGCATCTTTGCGAACCCAGTTCAGAATCGGGTTATCAGAAGCCGTTAAAGACGAGCTCGCCCGAGCGGATTTACCTGGCACTTTGGATGCCTTAATACAACTCAGCATCAATATTGACAGGCGACTGCGAGAAAGAAAGGCTGAGAAAATGGGAGTACCATTATCCAATCCTTCTCGGGTTTCGCCCGTTGACCCTACTCCTATGGAGGTAGGAACCATACGCCCACCATTATCGTCTACTGAACGAGCCAGGAGAAGATCTGAAAATCTCTGCATGTACTGCGCCTCCCCGGATCATTTGATAAGCGTCTGTCCCCTTGTCCGCAAAAAAGAGGGTGAGTGTTCACATGTCTTGCTGGGGGGATTAACGACTTCTTTTTCTAATCCCTATCTTTTTGTCATTTGACCTTACAGTGGGACCACAATAGGATCACCACCAAGGCTATGATCGACACAGGATCTTGTGGGAACTACATTGACACTAGTTTTGTTGCTTTAAATAAAATACCTATTATTTCAAAATCTAAACCTGTCTCTGTTAGTTTTATTAACGGTATTCCGTTATCTTCTGGTCCAATTACCAATCAGACACAAGCACTCCTTGCTACTGCTAACGAGTCTCATGCTGAGACCACCACTTTTGATGTATTACCTTCACCACATTTTCCCATTATTTTGGGACTTCCCTGGTTACACATACATCAACCAATCATTGATTGGAAAACACGGACTTTAGCCTTCCCCTCTCACTACTGCGAGACCACGTGTAACCTTCAATCATATAAAAAAATCCTGTCCATGGTGTCAGATGAAATTTCACCACCACCATGTTATCAGGATCTATCAGAAGTCTTCCTTGAGAAAAATGCTCAAGTATTGCCTCCCCATAGGGACTACGATTGTTCTATTGATCTACTCCCTAATAGTAAACTACCCTACCCTCTTTCTCAGGATGAACTTTCTCATCTCAAGGAATACTTGGATGAGAATTTAGCGAAAGGGTTTATTAGACCCTCTACTTCTTCCACAGCTGCAGGACTTTTCTTTGTCCGCAATAAGGATTTAAGTCTCAGGCCTATTATTGACTATAGGCAATTAAATACCATAACGATAAAGGATCGCTATCCTTTACCTCTCATTCCTGAACTCATTGAACAAGTGCGCGGAGCTACCTACTTTTCAAAATTGGACCTAAAAGGGTCATAAAACATCATCCGAATCCGTAATGGGGATGAGTGGAAGACGGCATTCAGAACCAGATACGGATTATTCGAATATCTAATGATGCCTTTTGGGTTGTGTAATGCTCCCGCAGCATTTCAGCGATTCATAAATGACATCTTCAGAGACTTACTTGATGTTTGTGTTGTGGTATATCTGGATGATATACTCATTTATTCTCAGTCCTTGTCCGAACATGTAAGACATGTAAGACTTGTGCTATCCAGATTACTCGCACACAATTTATACGTAAATTGAAAAAATGCCTATTTCACAAGGAAGAAGTACTATTCCTAGGATACATCATATCTAAGAACGGTATCAAGATGGATATGAGCAAGATATCGTGTATACTGGATTGGCCTATACCAACAACTCGTAAGGCATTACAACGATTTCTTGGATTTTCAAACTTCTATAGGAAGTTCATCAAGAACTTCTCTTCTATTGTGAGACCACTCACACAACTTACAAGTATAAAGAAACCATTCAAATGGTCTGAAGAAGCAAATAAAGCTTTCCGCTTGTTAAAATCAAGCTTCACTTCTGCTCCCATACTACGCCATCCAGACCCATCCCTCCAATACATCCTGGAGGTAGATGCGTCAAATATGGCTGTAGGAGCAGTTCTTTCCCAACGACCAACGAATACTTCACCACTCTACCCAGTTGCTTTTTTCTCTAAATCACTAAGTAGCCCAGAGGTGAATTACCCAGTGGGTGAAAAAGAGTTGCTTGCCATAAAACTGGCACTAGAAAATTGGCGACATTTACTTGAAGGTACTCGATTGCCAATACTCATATATACAGATCATAAGAATCTCCAATACCTTCAGACCAACAAGACTCTTTCCCACCGGCAGGTACGTTGGTCATTATTCTTCCTAAGATTCAACTTCCTAGTGACCTACACGCCTGCAGACAAAAACAAAAAAGCGGATGCGCTATCACGGCTAACCGAAGATAACTGTGCCGAAATCCCTTCACTTCCTATAATACCCCATGACCGTATTATTGGTGTTGTTCGTTCCTTGAAGAAAGAGATTCTGCACAGTATAGGACTGGATTCACCACCACCACAACTAAGTGCTGATGCAGAAGGCTTCCTCTACTTTAACGGCAAACTCTACATAACTCCTGGTATGCGTACCAAGATCTTGGAATTATCACATGACGTACCTATGGCAGGACATATGGGTATGACTAAGACATTCAATTTGCTCACCAGGCAATTTTGGTGGCCTGATATGAAGACGTCTGTACAAAAATTTGTTTCCTCATGTGACATCTGTGCAAGGTCCAAAATTGACACTACAAAACCATCTGGTCTACTTTGCAGTCTACCAATACCCAAAGTTCCATGGGAAGTTGTGTCCTTAGACTTTATAGTAGAATTACCACCTTCCAAAGGATTTACTACCATTCTAGTGTCAGTGGACCATCTGACAAAGATGGCACATTTCACTTCTATTCGCAGACTACCTTCATCTAAGGAAACAGCAGAATTACTAGTGAAACATGTGTTCAAGCTACATGGAATTCCAAAGACTCTTTTATCTGACCGAGGTTCACAGTTCATCTCCAAGTTTTGGCAAGCTCTATGTCATATACTACGAATTGAGCGAAAACTTACTTCTCCCTACCACCCTCAGACCAATGGACAAACTGAAAGAGTCAACCAGTGCATTGAACAATATTTGCGTTGCTACACCTCATACCTACAGGATGATTGGGTGGACCTCCTCCCTCTGGCAGAATTTGCTTACAATAACGCAACCCACAGTACTACTAAGCAAAGTCCATTCTACCTAAACTATGGGTTTCATCCCACACTTCTTCCACCACGCATCCTGCCATCAAGTAACCCAGTAGCCTCTGACTATCTTACCCAAATAAAAGACTCTCTGGGTTTACTTAACACCACCATCTCACATGCTCATAGCCAACAAAAAAGGTGCTACGACCTCCGTAGAAGACCTTCTCCTCAATATGCTATTGGGGATCTCGTTTGGCTATCTACGAAAAACTTAAGGTTAAAGATCCCCAGTAAAAAGCTTGGGCCTTTGTTTCTAGGACCATTCCCAATTGAGAAGCTCATTGGGAGAGCTGCAGTTCAACTCACCTTACCGGCAGATCTTAAAATACACCCCATCTTTCACGTGTCGGTACTGAAACCACATGTTCCCAACCAAGGAATAAGACCTACCATCTCGCCTCCACCTCCAGTACAAGTTGAGGGCGGAGAAGAATTTGAGATTAAGGAGATTTTGGATTCTCGTATCCACAGAGGGAAACTCCAATATCTCATAAGATGG
Organism: Pelophylax lessonae; assembly: GCF_965119305.1. Taxonomy (NCBI): domain Eukaryota; kingdom Metazoa; phylum Chordata; class Amphibia; order Anura; family Ranidae; genus Pelophylax; species Pelophylax lessonae. The sequence continues at coordinate 152,662,047 of NC_138770.1, read as the reverse complement.
AAAAACTATGGACCCCAAGACGACACCTGGTTGGATACTTCTGACGTTCACGCTCCCAGGCTTATACGAAGGTTCCACTCCAAATACCCGGAGAGACCAGTGCTATAGGCCTTCCGGAGCCGGCCTTAAGGGGGGGGGGGTACTGTAAGATTCTGGTACCTTCGGTACCCTTCCAGCCCAATTCTTCCGCATATAGCTACCTGTCCCTTTAAATCTCAGGTAGTCATCACTAGGCGCCGCTCTGAGCGGCTATTTCAATCGCCGGCTTTCACTCACAAGGTGTTCATGCAAACCGCTTGTTACACAGCCTTGTCTGACGCTGCCGAAGCCTCCAGCTATTTCCTGTATCTCGCTACTGATCCTGTATCTCGCTACCTGATCCTATCTCATTACCAGACCCCTCATCTCTCTAAACCAACTAGTGATAAGTACCCCACAGGGGATTCCTTCCTATCAACTTACACTATCTACTCTTGCATACTAAAGACTGTTGCTATCTATGCATTACTATTTCTATCATCTGCACTGTTACATAGATTGCTAGCTCTTGAGTCTACTACCATCTATATCCTTGCACTGAGTTAGCAATTCCTGTACACTTCATCTGCTGTCCCCTACCACCTGTTATTTGTACATGATTGCTAAACCTATCTGCATACTATCTATCACCATCTGCTAACACTCCTGAACATTACTATTGAGTGCCTATCATTGCTATCACTACTCACGCCTGTCCTTTCAGCACATCACCTCTATACTATCGTATACAACCTATCACTCCAGGAACATCTTATCTGAGTGCCTGTATATTTGCATGCTGAGGCAGGCTGGGCCACAATGATGAGTCTGGAGAGTTGGATATGGTGATTCAACATATCTCTACATGACTACTGAGTGGTAATTCTGCAGCTGCAAATCCAGTTCACTAAACAAACGCCGGAGCGTTACAGATTGCACGAACCAGAAAAAAAAAATGGATTCAGCAGAATTAGCCACTCATGTGTTACAACTAACACAAAAGGTAGATGCATTAATCCTTTCCCTTGCCGAAGTAAAAAATGAAAATCAGACTTTGAGACAGCAGATAGTCCGTATTTCACAGCTCACTGCTGCTCAACCTCGTGAGCCCAAAATAAACCCTCCTCTAGTGTTTACAGGTGATCGGAAAAAATTTAGTGAATTTAAAAACGCATGTCAATTGCTTTTTAATTTAAAACCTCGTACTTACACTACAGACCAAATTAAAGTCTGCACCACTATCTCATATTTGTCGGGTGATCCACGAGCTTGGGCAGACTCTCTCTTTGAGAAAAATTACCCTCTTCTTAACTCCTATCCTTTATTCTTAGCAGAACTCGCTAGCTTATATGAAGACCCAAATAGGCAGAGTACTGCTGACAGTCAATTGAGGGCTTTAAAACAAGGAAGGAGACCTGTTGAAGACTTCGTAGCAGAGTTCAAAAGATGGACCCTTGATTCAGGGTGGAATGATGCATCTTTGCGAACCCAGTTCAGAATCGGGTTATCAGAAGCCGTTAAAGACGAGCTCGCCCGAGCGGATTTACCTGGCACTTTGGATGCCTTAATACAACTCAGCATCAATATTGACAGGCGACTGCGAGAAAGAAAGGCTGAGAAAATGGGAGTACCATTATCCAATCCTTCTCGGGTTTCGCCCGTTGACCCTACTCCTATGGAGGTAGGAACCATACGCCCACCATTATCGTCTACTGAACGAGCCAGGAGAAGATCTGAAAATCTCTGCATGTACTGCGCCTCCCCGGATCATTTGATAAGCGTCTGTCCCCTTGTCCGCAAAAAAGAGGGTGAGTGTTCACATGTCTTGCTGGGGGGATTAACGACTTCTTTTTCTAATCCCTATCTTTTTGTCATTTGACCTTACAGTGGGACCACAATAGGATCACCACCAAGGCTATGATCGACACAGGATCTTGTGGGAACTACATTGACACTAGTTTTGTTGCTTTAAATAAAATACCTATTATTTCAAAATCTAAACCTGTCTCTGTTAGTTTTATTAACGGTATTCCGTTATCTTCTGGTCCAATTACCAATCAGACACAAGCACTCCTTGCTACTGCTAACGAGTCTCATGCTGAGACCACCACTTTTGATGTATTACCTTCACCACATTTTCCCATTATTTTGGGACTTCCCTGGTTACACATACATCAACCAATCATTGATTGGAAAACACGGACTTTAGCCTTCCCCTCTCACTACTGTGAGACCACGTGTAACCTTCAATCATATAAAAAAATCCTGTCCATGGTGTCAGATGAAATTTCACCACCACCATGTTATCAGGATCTATCAGAAGTCTTCCTTGAGAAAAATGCTCAAGTATTGCCTCCCCATAGGGACTACGATTGTTCTATTGATCTACTCCCTAATAGTAAACTACCTTTCGGTCATGTTTATCCTCTTTCTCAGGATGAACTTTCTCATCTCAAGGAATACTTGGATGAGAATTTAGCGAAAGGGTTTATTAGACCCTCTACTTCTTCCACAGCTGCAGGACTTTTCTTTGTCCGCAATAAGGATTTAAGTCTCAGGCCTATTATTGACTATAGGCAATTAAATACCATAACGATAAAGGATCGCTATCCTTTACCTCTCATTCCTGAACTCATTGAACAAGTGCGCGGAGCTACCTACTTTTCAAAATTGGACCTAAAAGGGTCATACAACCTCATCCGAATCCGTAATGGGGATGAGTGGAAGACGGCATTCAGAACCAGATACGGATTATTCGAATATCTAATGATGCCTTTTGGGTTGTGTAATGCTCCCGCAGCATTTCAGCGATTCATAAATGACATCTTCAGAGACTTACTTGATGTTTGTGTTGTGGTATATCTGGATGATATACTCATTTATTCTCAGTCCTTGTCCGAACATGTAAGACATGTAAGACTTGTGCTATCCAGATTACTCGCACACAATTTATACGTAAATTGAAAAAATGCCTATTTCACAAGGAAGAAGTACTATTCCTAGGATACATCATATCTAAGAACGGTATCAAGATGGATAGGAGCAAGATATCGTGTATACTGGATTGGCCTATACCAACAACTCGTAAGGCATTACAACGATTCCTTGGATTTTCAAACTTCTATAGGAAGTTCATCAAGAACTTCTCTTCTATTGTGAGACCACTCACACAACTTACAAGTATAAAGAAACCATTCAAATGGTCTGAAGAAGCAAATAAAGCTTTCCGCTTGTTAAAATCAAGCTTCACTTCTGCTCCCATACTACGCCATCCAGACCCATCCCTCCAATACATCCTGGAGGTAGATGCGTCAAATATGGCTGTAGGAGCAGTTCTTTCCCAACGACCAACGAATACTTCACCACTCCACCCAGTTGCTTTTTTCTCTAAATCACTAAGTAGCCCAGAGGTGAATTACCCAGTGGGTGAAAAAGAGTTGCTTGCCATAAAACTGGCACTAGAAAATTGGCGACATTTACTTGAAGGTACTCGATTGCCAATACTCATATATACAGATCATAAGAATCTCCAATACCTTCAGACCAACAAGACTCTTTCCCACCGGCAGGTACGTTGGTCATTATTCTTCCTAAGATTCAACTTCCTAGTGACCTACACGCCTGCAGACAAAAACAAAAAAGCGGATGCGCTATCACGGCTAACCGAAGATAACTGCGCCGAAATCCCTTCACTTCCTATAATACCCCATGACCGTATTATTGGTGTTGTTCGTTCCTTGAAGGAAGAGATTCTGCACAGTATAGGACTGGATTCACCACCACCACAACTAAGTGCTGATGCAGAAGGCTTCCTCTACTTTAACGGCAAACTCTACATAACTCCTGGTATGCGTACCAAGATCTTGGAATTATCACATGACGTACCTATGGCAGGACATATGGGTATGACTAAGACATTCAATTTGCTCACCAGGCAATTTTGGTGGCCTGATATGAAGACGTCTGTACAAAAATTTGTTTCCTCATGTGACATCTGTGCAAGGTCCAAAATTGACACTACAAAACCATCTGGTCTACTTTGCAGTCTACCAATACCCAAAGTTCCATGGGAAGTTGTGTCCTTAGACTTTATAGTAGAATTACCACCTTCCAAAGGATTTACTACCATTCTAGTGTCAGTGGACCATCTGACAAAGATGGCACATTTCACTTCTATTCGCAGACTACCTTCATCTAAGGAAACAGCGGAATTACTAGTGAAACATGTGTTCAAGCTACATGGAATTCCAAAGACTCTTTTATCTGACCGAGGTTCACAGTTCATCTCCAAGTTTTGGCAAGCTCTATGTCATATACTACGAATTGAGCGAAAACTTACTTCTCCCTACCACCCTCAGACCAATGGACAAACTGAAAGAGTCAACCAGTGCATTGAACAATATTTGCGTTGCTACACCTCATACCTACAGGATGATTGGGTGGACCTCCTCCCTCTGGCAGAATTTGCTTACAATAACGCAACCCACAGTACTACTAAGCAAAGTCCATTCTACCTAAACTATGGGTTTCATCCCACACTTCTTCCACCACGCATCCTGCCATCAAGTAACCCAGTAGCCTCTGACTATCTTACCCAAATAAAAGACTCTCTGGGTTTACTTAACACCACCATCTCACATGCTCATAGCCAACAAAAAAGGTACTACGACCTCCGTAGAAGACCTTCTCCTCAATATGCTATTGGGGATCTCGTTTGGCTATCTACGAAAAACTTAAGGTTAAAGATCCCCAGTAAAAAGCTTGGGCCTTTGTTTCTAGGACCATTCCCAATTGAGAAGCTCATTGGGAGAGCTGCAGTTCAACTCACCTTACCGGCAGATCTTAAAATACACCCCATCTTTCACGTGTCGGTACTGAAACCACATGTTCCCAACCAAGGAATAAGACCTACCATCTCGCCTCCACCTCCAGTACAAGTTGAGGGCGGAGAAGAATTTGAGATTAAGGAGATTTTGGATTCTCGTATCCACAGAGGGAAACTCCAATATCTCATAAGATGGAAAAACTATGGACCCCAAGACGACACCTGGTTGGATACTTCTGACGTTCACGCTCCCAGGCTTATACGAAGGTTCCACTCCAAATACCCGGAGAGACCAGTGCTATAGGCCTTCCGGAGCCGGCCTTAAGGGGGGGGGGGGTACTGTAAGATTCTGGTACCTTCGGTACCCTTCCAGCCCAATTCTTCCGCATATAGCTACCTGTCCCTTTAAATCTCATGACGTCATCACTAGGCGCCGCTCTGAGCGGCTATTTCAATCGCCGGCTTTCACTCACAAGGTGTTCGTGCAAACCGCTTGTTACACAGCCTTGTCTGACGCTGCCGAAGCCTCCAGCTATTTCCTGTATCTCGCTACTGATCCTGTATCTCGCTACCTGATCCTATCTCATTACCGGACCCCTCATCTCTCTAAACCAACTAGTGATAAGTACCCCACAGGGGATTCCTTCCTATCAACTTACACTATCTACTCTTGCATACTAAAGACTGTTGCTATCTATGCATTACTATTTCTATCATCTGCACTGTTACATAGATTGCTAGCTCTTGAGTCTACTACCATCTATATCCTTGCACTGAGTTAGCAATTCCTGTACACTTCATCTGCTGTCCCCTACCACCTGTTATTTGTACATGATTGCTAAACCTATCTGCATACTATCTATCACCATCTGCTAACACTCCTGAACATTACTATTGAGTGCCTATCATTGCTATCACTACTCACGCCTGTCCTTTCAGCACATCACCTCTATACTATCGTATACAACCTATCACTCCAGGAACATCTTATCTGAGTGCCTGTATATTTGCATGCTGAGGCAGGCTGGGCCACAATGATGAGTCTGGAGAGTTGGATATGGTGATTCAACACATCTCTACATGACTACTGAGTGGTAATTCTGCAGCTGCAAATCCAGTTCACTAAACAAACGCCGGAGCGTTACATGCTGCAACTGGAGAAAGTCCAGAGAAGGGCAACAAAAATAATTAAGGGAATGGAGGACATCGGCTATGAGGAAAGACTACAAGCACTGAACTTATTCTCTCTGGAGAAGAGACGATTGAGGGGGGATATGATATCAATGTACAAATACTGTACTGGCGACCCTAGCATATGGAAAAACCTATTCAGAGACAGGGAATATAATAAGACACGTGGCCACTCACTAAAACTAGAGGAAAGGCGGTTTAACCTTAAAATACGCAGGGAGTTCTTCACTGTAAGAGCAGTAAGGATGTGGAATTCTCTTCCGCAAACAGTCGTATCAGCAGGGAGCATTGATAGTTTCAAAAAACTATTAGATGGGCACCTTAAAGACCACAACATACAGGGGTATACAATGTACAGTTAACAGCAAACACACACACACATCATAGGTTGAACTGGATGGACTGATGTCTTTTTTCAACCTCACTAACTATGTAACTATGTAACTACAGGTTTAGCGATATATTAGCAAATTAGTCTCCCGTTTTGCATAGCCTATTATCACTCCAACTGCAGCGGAGTGACTGTTGGCTAAGCAATTTGCAGACAATTTTTGTCTGATATTTGGAACACTTGATCTATGTTTTTTATTATTCCTGGGAAAACTTAATCCTTTTTTCTTTTACTCATATTACTGAACCAAATATATCCCATTCGCATTTATCGTTTAAGTTTGTATTTTATGTGAAATTATATTTTTGTGTCATCCCAAATCTAACTATTTATTGTGAATACATTTCTTGTGAATAAATATACCTATATATTCTCTATTTTAGTCTATATTTACTATGATTGGTATATGCTGATAAAAAGAAATTAATCAATTAAAAATAACTCGTTATACTTCGTTCAGAATAATATTCTCGAACGTGTAACACACAACAAATATTTCTAAACTTACTTGAGGGTGGATTTCTGAAAAATTATGAAGATTTTTAAAAACTATTGTGTGCATGCTGACGTCACTAGCACCCCCCCCCCCCCCCAATGGGGCCTAGTGACATCAGTGCACACACCTAGGAAGTCTTCACCATGTGTGTTTCTATCAACATAACAACCAAGCAATCCTTAAGGGGGCTGCACACCCTAATATGCTATGTCTGTGATCTGAGTGCGCCGGATTCAGTGCACCAACCAATGTGAGTTTTAACTTTATATTAGTTTTTATTAAAGTTTTTAAAGAGATTCAGAACTAAGTTAGTCCTTTTCATTCGTTTATGAGCTTTAATGCTCAGGACTACCACAAGATATACTGCAAGCACATGCCAGGATCCATGACTGCCTGAGATTACTAAAGTACCAACAGAGAATTTAATCATCTATATATAGATGATTCACCAGAGGATCTATATACCCCTTAAAGGGGAAGGCGCATTGTGATTAGTGTTATGTCCAGAGTGGAGGTGAGCGCATATGAATGGTGCTGAAGGAACACCGGAGGTTTTGGAGTGTCTACACAGGAGCCACAAATTTTCTGTATTCTGCTATATTTTATATGCTTACCTGATACTGGTTTATTTTGCATGATACTATCTACCCATGGACACTGTTATCACAGTGGTGGTTTATTGCATTTGATTATCACTATCAAGTTGTTTAAAGTGACACTAATATAGTGTCTTCACTGTTCTTCCTTTATATTGTGCTGTTGTCCTTGTAAAAGGATTATCATATAGGACTGAGATTATTACTTTTTTTTCAGGGTAGCGCTTTACCATTACTTATATTATTTTTTTCTACCTTTCTGGAACACTTTAGGTATTTAGAAGCAAACCTTCACATACATCATTTATTTGTATTTTAGTAGATATTGTTTTGCTATAGTCTGTAGCTCACCTAGTAGCTTGGGGTATCAGGCACTTTTTTATACAAAGTCTGACTTTTTACCACAAGGGAACTAACATTGTTGACTAAGGAGATGAACTATGTACACTGAGTTGGAAAAGCATGACTGCATAGCGTAAAGATAAATATGGAGCAGTGCCCTGACTTCATTCAATGTCAATTTCAGGTGGTTTTGTAAAAATATTCTTGTGACTGAAAATATACTTAAAAATATGAGACAATGTTTATGGATTAATGAAACTCTCAGAATGTTTGGAAGACCAAGAAAACAGCTTTCAAGTGCTATATATGCTTTTTACTCACTGGTCCTTCTGTCTGTAGCTTATCCTCCACCTTGGACATTTTAGGGTGGAGGAGAAAATGGCATTACTTTTGTAATATCCACATCCAAATATATTTTTTTTAATGATGTGACAATTTTCTTCTCAAAAAGTATAGATTAGAGAGGGCAAATCTACCTGGTTCAATTTCCAGGGGTTCGATGAATTTGAAATTTTAAAATTTGGGGAAATCCGAACTTAGCAGAAAATCTCAGCCTATGAGGGTGAATCTTGATATTCAATTCTGCCTGTTTTCCAGGCTAATAGGCAAGCTATAAAAAGAGAAATGGGGATATGGGCATTACCAAGGGACATAAGTAACCCAGCAAAAACATATTTTTTGCTCACAGTTTAAATTTTATACTTGGATTGGATACTTGGGATTCTTTTAAGCTGTATGTGGAGTGACGGAACAGTATGCATTTTACAGACCACATTTACAAAACCATATTCTGGCATCAGGATCCTTTTTAGGATTGTCTATTTTTTTAGCAGCAACTGTAGTTGCTATTTAGCTTCTGTAAAACCTCCCACTTGCAATATTTTTGTTACTTTTTTATTAATTTTTTGCTACGTTGGAGTTTGGCATTTCAGGGTTTACATTTTGGGTGAGGTATATTTTATTTCTAATGCTGAGGCCTCTTTTTTGTTATTTTGGGGTGCATAGCGCATTGTTGCTGGCACAAGTAATGCACACCAAAGCACCGCATATTTATTTTTCTCATTGCCATCTGATAAGTACAGGTCACTGTTATCCCTAGGGCTGGCCCACAAAGCTTTTCAGTGTAGGTTTTATTTTAACATATCTGCTGTCAACAGCACTATTTGGGCCTACTGTCTTTGCCCGCAGATGCATCAGCTGTGGTAAAAGTAGCAGCCATTTCTCTACCATATGTGTGAGGAAACACCTGACTCTGCACTGTAGAACTCAGTAGGAGCAGCACATCAATCAAACAATCAGCAGCAAAAGTCCTTCACTCCTCCTTCCTTACTTTCTGAATTGTACCCACTTCACAACATCTTTGCCAGCATCTGAGGGCTCTAGTGACAGAGGAAGAAGTCTCACAAACTATTTCAAAGGCTTAGGAGATGCCATGCCAAGTGGGGAAGAGGGCCATGGGACCATGGTGAGGTGTGTCAAGCAAAGGCCTTAACCTCTGCAGAATGCAACCCACACTGTCATTGCCAGCAGCATCCTTCTCAAGACAAGTAGTTCCTGCACCCCTGCTCTAGCAAAATAAAAATAAAAAATGTCCCCTTGCGGCATCCAAATCCCAACTTGACAAAACTGCTAGCTTTTGCAGATGCTCCCATTCCAGCTTGTGAAATCAGCCTCTTTCATGAGTTTTTGGACTGTGCTACATCACAGTGGCACATACCTAGCTGCCATTATTTTGCCCAGATGGCCATTTCTGCTCTCCACCAGCTTGTAGAAAATAATATGTCTGTGACCGCAATGTCAGTAGTAGGATACACATAAGAATGGTCACATGGTAAAGTAAGCATGGGCAGGGATGCTTTATTTTCTTCAAAGCACACTAGAACAATCTTCTGGCAACTGGAAAAGATGCAGGATGGGATACACTGCTGGAGCTGGTGGTACCACAATGTGTCTTGTCCAAAGGAGAAAGTACAGTCACCTGTACCCCTTTCTTTGGTCTCCTTATCTACATCCTTGGAACCAGAAGCCCCCAGCAGATCCCCCCCCCCCCCCAGCAAATTAAAGGACATCTTACTACACCCAGCTACGTCTTGAATTTCTTAGTATTCTTAGCAATATAGTGAGCGTATATAAATAAATATTGTATATTGACATCTGTGATGCGGTTTTCATGTTACATTTTTAACTACTTGCTGACCGCCTGCCCGACCGCCCACCCAATATATACTGCGGCAGGCTAGCTCGGCTGCGTGAATCGCTGTACCTGTAATAGCGATTTGCAGAAGCGATCCTGGGGGTGCATGCGCACCGCCGGATGCGTGCACGTGCCCCCCCAATCGCCAGTGGCGAGGCTGATTTTCGGAGCCTGCGGCCGCGATTACTGCCAGGCACCGCGATCGCTCCCCGTGGAGAGAGAAAGGTGGTCTGCTATTGTAAACACAGGAATCAATACAGAGCACCAGTATTCCTCCTATTTAGTATCACAGGTCTCTGTGTCGATTTCACAAGCTCATCCCCTTCACAGTTAGAAAATACCCCCTAGGCATACATTTAACCCTTTGATCACCCTGGGTTAACCCCTTCCCTGCCAGTGTCATTATTACAGTAACAGTGCATACTTTTAGCACTGAATACTGTAGTTATGTCACTGGTACCCCCAAAAATGTCAGTTATGGGTCCGATCTGTCTGCTGCAATGTTGCATACCCGCTAAAAATCGCAGATTGCCACCATTACTAGTAAAATACTTAAATAAATAAAAATGACATAAATCTTTCCCTTAGTTTGTAGACGCAAAGCAATCAAAATACGTTTATTGGGATTTTTTTTTTTACCAAAAATTTGTAGCAGAATACAAATTGACCTAAAAATTATGAAAACATTTGATTTTTACATTTTTTTTTATTGGGAATGTTACATGGCAGAAAGTTAAAAATATAGGTTTTTTTTCTGAATTTTTGATCTTTTTTTGTTTATAGCGCAAAAAAAAAAAGAAAATATGGCAGAGGTGATCAAATTCCACCAAAAGAAAGCTATATTTGTGGAAAAAAATATATCAATTTTATTTGGGTACATCGTCGCTCGATTGTCCTTTAAAGTATCGCAGTGCCGTAAAAAGGCTTGGTCATTAAGGGGGAAAATCTTCCGGCCCAAAAGTGGTTAAGGAAACTCGACGCCAGCAGTAGGAAGGTGGCAGAGGCCATGTTGGTACAACCTGCACTGCTCAGCGCTAACACTTTATGCTTTAAAAAATGTAACATCCAACAGCATCACATATTACAATATACCATATTTTTTTTAAATATTTTTTATATATATATATATATATATATATATATATATATATATATTTTTTTTTTTTTACCATATTTCTTTTATATCAGCTCACTTTATTGCTAAAATTACTCTGAAATAAAAGACGTAGCTGGGTGTAGTAAGATGTCCACATGGGTCTTCAATCAAATTATCGCTACCCGTCATCACGCATGCCTAGTAAGTGTTTTTGGTCTGAACATCACTTCCAATGCACAATTTAATGGGTAGTCGTATTTTGAACACCAGAACTGCCAAAAAGAGCCAGGCTTGGGCAGTTTCCCAGTATCATATTCCCACCTGTCATCTCCCAGCTGCAAGCATTTTTTTTAACATAATTACTGTTGTTTTACTTACCTTTTTATGTAGATTTTTCTGTTTTTCCTTGTAAGGATGTCCCTTTCCAAGTCAAGCAAACATGGACAGGGAAAGCAATGCAAACTGGGCTAAAATGTTGGCAGCTGGAAAGGGTGCTGCAATGTGGACCCAGTTGTATTTGGTGTGGCCATAACATTTGGTGGGGGACTTAGTTCAAAACAGGTTAGAGAAACAGGTAGCAGCAAAAATGAAGTATACAATCCTATGGCCATTGGCTGCCTGCCTTTCCTCAAAGTAAAGCCTTGAAACTTGAAACAGCACATGCCTAAACCCACTCCACTGTCCCCAGTAACAACCTTTCTCATGCCAGTTTTTTTTTTTCTGGAACAGAAGAAAAAAATGCCCATAAACTCTCCATATGGCAATACATCTGTGCAGTATATGGTTTAGCAGAACATGGACCAGAACATTTATTGTGAGAAGCTTTATGATATAAAATAAATATATATGAGTATTAGTAAAAGCTGCAGTAGTGCAATGTCTACTACAATATACAGTATGAACAGGTGTAATTTATTGAAAGGGCAACTTTATGTGCAATAATTAGCCTTAATGTAAGATTATTATCTGGAAAGCCATGCCTGTTAAAGATTTATTTGAAATTTGATTAAATTACCATTATAGATACTGTGTGTGACATGGCTCACTAGATATGCTTCTCACTATATTTGGAAAGTTGATAAGTCTCTTGAGAGAAGAAAGAAGGTTGTCTATTTTAAATGAGTGTAGAGATAACCCCTGGAGGGAGAGGTGGAAATAGCCCGGCTCCCCAACATTATATGTTCAGAGGCTGCCTGCCATGTTTCTGGTCTCAAAAGCACAGTGACAAATTCAGACTCCAGTCTAGAGGTCTGTTTAGGATTTATTGCAGGTCTTGAACAAAAGTGCAGGGAGGAGGGTTTAGGATCCTGGATACCCAAGGCATTCATAAAACTTGGGAGGACAGCTTCCTGAAAATCGTGTCCTAGCAGCATTATGCCCTATAGTAGCAGCCTCAACATTTTCAAAAATAATTCTAATAAGAGGGGACAGCTAGTACATCTGTGACCCTATGCAAGCTGTTACAGTCTTCAGCAGCAACTTCTGGCATCTCACCCCCATAATTACTTCACACCTAACACCACAGGTAAAAGAGCCCCCAATTCTCCAGCTGAACTTTCACAGGCAAGTTTTCTACAGGCAAGTTTCCTTCAGGCCCTTGGCTCATAGCACCTACTGCAACCTTTTTAGCTTTTCTGAAACACACACACCCATGCTTCTACCCAGGGGGAAAACCTCAAAAGAGAGAGAGACTAATCAGATCCTCAAAAAATATTTTTCTCCTCCCCAGCCACACCTTTTGGGTCAGCCACCCAGGAATTGAATATGGTCAGAAAACTACTCATAACCCCAGTGTTAATTCCTATTTCTTCATGTAGTCCATACAGGGATAAAGTGTTAAAGGTGTAAATTCAGAATGTTTCCTGTGGGTTCAAAATGTGTCCCTATATGCATCTCTTAGACAGTCAGTATTATTTAATACTACAATACTACTCCCTTTCAGCTAATGTTATCACTATGTCTTTAATATTCATTACAGCGTTTAAAGCAATCATCTCCTTATTGGTAGCGTTTTGGTATTTTCTATCGATGGGATGAGCACTTTTCTTGTGCAACTGAAAGTTTAGGTGTGTACCCGGCCTGCACTATTCAAACACATGAATTTTTGCATACACTAAATTTAGTCAGTCCATGGCAAGGCGCTACATCAATGTTTTGAAATGGGAGGGGAAATAATAGGATAAGGAGTACCATATTTCTATATTTATATACTAATCAACACAGTTTTTTGTTCAGTGCACGCATATCCCTAGTATTCTTTTATTTTTAAACTTGTATGCCAGCTTGGCACTTCAATTGCTTTCATACCAGCTGGCGGACATAGCCCCCTTCCTCTAGTTCATGGCCTGGGCAGTCCCACATTATTTTTTACACCTGCCATCTCGATTTTCATGTTTGTTTGTATTTTCTTTAAACATTATTTACAGATTTCCATTTTTTTTTTTTTTTGTACCAATCTTTTTTTGGTTTTTTTTCCCTAATATCTTTCCTTATAAGGCTGTCCCTGCCCTTGTCAAGTAAACATGATTGTATTTATGATTGATTTTATCCCCTTCATGACCAGGCAATTTTTTGCTATTCGGCACTGTGCTACTTTAACTGGCGATTGTACAGTCACGCAGCGCTGTACCCAAACAAAATTTACATCATTTTTTTCACACAAATTGAGATTTCTTCTGATGGTATTTGGTCACCACTGGGTTTTTTCATTTTTTGCGATATGTACAAAAAAGACTGGTAATTTTGAAAAAAAAAAAAAAATAATAATATTTTTTTACTTTCTGCTCTAAAACATATCCAATTAAAAAAAAAGTCTTCCTAAATTTTGGCTAAAATGTATTCTGCTACATGTCTTTGATAAAAAAAGAAAATCCCAATAAGTGTATATTGATTGTTTTCTCTGACAGTTATAGCATCTAAAAACTATGGTACATATACTGGAATATTTTCTTTTTTTTTATACTACTAATCTACTAGTCATCAGTGACTTATAATGGGACTGAAATACTGTGCTGGACAATCTGACACTAACTGCCACTGCCACTGACATCACCAATGACATTATTACAGGCAATCAAAGAGTTAAATGTGTGCCTAAAGCCCCGTACACACGTACTGATCGTCGGCCGACAGAACGTCCTACAAATGTTCGCGGCTGGTGTGTTTGTTGTTTGTCTGTTGAAAAGTGCTCTAAACTTGCCCAGGACATTTGTCTTCCGACAGAAAATGACGTCACTACGTTCCACGCACGTTCGCCGCTACAAAAGAGGAAGTGAGTGTTTGGCCGTGACCCTTCTGGGCATCTCGCGCTGATTTCGGTAGCATTTGTTTGGTTGACGACATTTCGCTATTTTCCGAGACATCGTTTGAGAATTTATTATGGCGACCGTGAATTCGTCCGTTGCTGTCGTTAGTGTTGGAGTTTTGGCTCTGAGACGACGTACGAGCAATAGGAAGAAGAAGCGGACCTCCTGGACGAAAAATTGGTTGCTTAACCGTGATCAATTTTCTCATATGTCCTTGCTGAGGGAGCTCCAGGAAAATAATCCTGATGACTTCAGGAATTATTTGAGGATGACGGATCCCATCTTTTACCGTCTTCTTGCCCTGGTGTCCCCCTATATTCTGAAGCAGGATACTTGTATGCGGCTTGCAATTACTCCTGAGCAAAGGTTAATTGCGACGTTGAGGTATCTTGCAACAGGGAGAAGCCTGCAGGATCTGAAGTTCACCACAGGCATCTCCCCCCAAGCACTTGGTATCATCATCCCTGAGACCTGCTCTGCCATCATCAAGGTCTTGCAGAAGGACTATATCAAGGTATGTTTGATTTTTTACATTACATTACATGTATTACTAGTTTCACCCGAATTATGATGTTTTTGGATGTACAGCAATTGACACAGGCCATTATTTGTAAACTACCCTCTGTCCGCATGCACATAGTAGTAAAGATGTAGATTATCTTTAACCATTTGTAAAATTACCCACTAACCACCCCACCATTCTCTCCTATGTGTCCCTAAACGCATTGCCTGTTAACAGTATTTTGAATTTGGGTCATTTTATTGCTTTCCCTCAAACAATTATTCCTTGGCCAATGTTTTAGTACCTAGTTAATGATTTATCTAAAATACATCAGTCCATCCATTCCCACCTATGATTCTGTATGTTTATGTAATGATGTTAAAACCTTCACTGACCACAAGCCCTTATTGATGTATAAATGCCCAGTTTTACTTACCCATCCCCCACCCACATGCTAAATCTCAAAGTCAGCATATACCAAAGCTCAAGTTCAGAGGTCTTCAAACTATGGCCCACCAGTTGTTCACGAACTTCAATTTCCATCATGCCTAGTCATGTCTGTGAATGTCAGAGAATTACAAGGCCTCATGGGATGTGTAGTTCTGCAACAGCTGGAGGGCCGTAGTTTGTAAATCTCAGCTCTAGCTGGTGAGTATAATGGGCCATACACACTAGAAGATTGTCAGAACAATTTATCCTTCCGATTTACCAAAACCAAATAATATGAGGTCCAACAAACACTTTCAAATCCTATGCAATCTGGTAGGCCCTTGCACTACATAGAAAAGGTAAATCTGCACGAAAAAGTCTTCAGAGAATCTTCTAGTGTGTATGGCCCTTTACAATATAAGAACAATAGGAGGTTGAAAAGAAATGTATGTAGATGTTACATCCCCATATCCAAACCTTTGCCTTCCTGTTGTATATTTTTTTAGCAAGTTGCATAAGCATTTAACAGACAACTGTGTGTGTAATTAATAATGTGATGTGCTCAAGCACTAATTTTATTTTTTTTATTTTTTTTTATTTTTTCCCCACAGTTTCCTTCAAACGCAGAGCAATGGCTGGAGATTTCTGATCAATTTCTGGAGAAGTGGAATTTTCCCAATTGTGGGGGTGCTATTGATGGGAAGCACGTCCGCATTGTCCCCCCTCCGAATTCCGGCACATTTTATTATAATTATAAAGGTTTTTTTAGTATAGTCATGCTAGCCATAGTTAATGCAAACTATGAGTTTATTTTTTTGGATATTGGCAAAAATGGCCGCAATTCGGATGGGGGAGTTATTGATCAGACGGAGTTCGCTCGTCGTCTAAAGAACGGCACTCTGAACCTGCCATCCAGGGAGCAAACTGTTGAGGGTATGAGCTTTGTGTTTATCGCAGATGAGGCTTTTGCGCTTGGGGAGCATCTCATGAAGCCCTACCCTCAGAGGAACCTCACCCCAGACCAAAGGATTTACAACTACCGGTTGTCCAGAGCTCGCAGAGTTGTGGAGAATGCGTTCGGGATAATGGCCAACCGGTTCCGGATATTCCTGACGTCCATAAACCTGGCACTGTACAAAGTGGATAATGTGGTCTTGTGTTGCTGCATTTTGCACAACTTCCTACGCAGGAATGCACAAAATTATGTATTGCAGCAACTGGATACTGACCCTGCTATGCCAGGTACAAGTGGAGAGGCCCAACCTTCTAACCAAGTGGAGTCCATGCCGTCAATGGAAGTTGGACGGTCAGCATTGGCATCACACAGGGCCCGTCAGATCCGCCAGGAATATCTGGACTATTTCGTGGGGAGAGGAGCTGTGTCCTGGCAGCAATCACTGTCACACACCCATTAATCTTGTTAAAGATTGGACACACAAGATAAATGTCAGAGATATATTATTTTTCAACACATTAAACAAAAATTGCAATGATTCTGTATTGTGGATTATAATCATTTGGGCACATATGCCAAACACAATTATTTGGGTTAATCATGTGTTATATATGTGTGACTTTGGAAGGGTTAATACATTCATCAGTGTGTTTCTTGACTGTAGTCTCTCACCAGCTGATCCAAAGTGATGATGGCCATGTGTTATTTTTTAGCCAGTGGTGTAAATACAAGGGCCTTCTGCACCCCACAAAATGTACACAAACCCTGTCACATTGAGAACTAGGTCACACCCAAGGTTCATCTAATGTCACCTTACATTGGGGTTCATTGTCCAGAAGTTGCCCATACTATATATTTCATATAATACATTAGGGTATTAACAAAGTACCTACACCTGTTATGTTGTGTTCATTTATGACATCCTTCTCACTGCCCACCAATGTTAGGATATGTCAGTGTTATGTGAAACTTGATCATTGTTCATCTCAAAGTGTTATATATATAGGTAATGGAAAGTGAACTAGAGCAACGAACAAGCAATACACTATAGATTACACTGATCTCCCTACACTGATTGCTACTGGCAATATCAATGCCATATTGAATCCTAGGACTGCTAGTACCTTGAGTGTTGAGTCACACTTATGCGATGCGGGAAGTCTGCGACTTTGCAGCCTTCCAGCATTGCATAAGGGTGACCCGCCACTTACTTTTTGCACAGGATTGTATTCCACAAGTGTTAAGCACTGTGCGATCCAATCCAGATACATCAGAAATAAAGGGTCATGTGCGACTTGTATGCGTGTTCAGTGCGAATGTAGCCATACAAAGTGTATGTCTCAATTCACACTGCACATCTGATGGCATGTAATATCGTAGCGCACTGCTCCTTTATTACATGCGATCAGATGTTCATGCGAAAATCAGCTATACAGTTTGTATGGCTCAATTCGCAATGCACTCGCACAAAAGTCGCACATGATGCATTTATTCAGCCGCATCAGGATAGGATCGCACAGTCGTTCAAACTTGTGTGATCCGATCCTGTGTGAAATGTCAGATCGCACTGTGATATGCGTTAAAACTGGGGGTATCTTTAACATTTCATTGACACCTCCAGCAACTCGCATATGGCAGTGTCCAAAATGCTTTCATTAACATGTAAATATGTGAATAGGACAGCCATCATACATTTAGTGCTTCTTTACACAGCTTTAGACCTCGACCCCCCAACGAAAGTCTAATAAAGAATTGAACACACATTGTTGAATGTAAAAATGTTTTAGTATCAAACATTCACAGGGTTAGGGTTAGGGTTAGGGTTAGGGTTAGGGTTAGGGTGTTGTAAAGTGCTTTTCCCAAACTTGGGTACACTCTTTAACATCTGAGTGTAATTAAAATGCCATAAAACATTATAAAAAATTTGTAACATCAGGAACATCCCAATACAAACATTAAAAACGTAGGAAAATTGTGGCTTAAAATTTGCCAATCATGTCCACAAAATTGCGCATTTTGATTTGTAATGCCGTTGCAGTCTCCTTTATTTGTTCCAGGTCTGCGCAGCATTGGAGAGCCTCACGGGTCAATTTGGCTAATGTGCAACTATGTAAAACATGGTCTGTAAAAAAAAAAAAAAAAAGAGTCAATGTGAATCACCTACATGAGGTCATAATAATAGAGAAACATTTGGTGTCCAGGTAATCTTAAATTCCTCTCGAGTTAATACCTACCCTGTTCTTATGCTCTTTTGCCCTAGGCTCTTCTTCTTCCTCCTGACCTCCTCCAATGCTGTTGCTGATGATTCTGCCGGTCTCCTGAGCTTACTATATATTCATTAGGGGTGTGAACGCATGATGACGTCATTGTGAGGGCATGGTTGTAATGTATATATATTAAGATGCAGAGACCAGAGACGGGCAGAATGCACGGCAACAGCATTGGAGGAGGACAGGAGGAAGAAGAAGAGCCTAGGGCAAAAGAGCAGACAACATAAGAGCAGAAGATTGGACAGCAGAAGAGTGGAGAGGAGAAGATCCAAAGAGCAGAGTGGAGAAGACCGGACGAAGATCTTTAAGAACATTTCATAAACGTCTCCTGTCGTTATTCACATACACTTCCATTTATGTGGTTAATGTGTAGGGGTACTATGTACCCCATACCCATTCACATAGTGATTGGGGTTTGGGATCTGGGGGCCACCCTTTGTTAAAGGTTGCTTCCAAAGTCCTAGGAACCCCCTGGCCGCATGACCCCCCAAAACCACCAGACAGGGTTGTGGGGATGAGGCTCTTGTCCTCCTCTACATGGGAGTAAGGTGCTTTTGGGTGTGCGGTGCAGAGGCCCCCTGGCCCAAAGCAACAAAACCCCCCCATGTTGAGGGCATGTGTCCTGCTGTGGTCCAGGGGGTGTTTGGTCCGCTTGCTCGTTCTCTTTCCTGGCCTGACAAGCTGCATGCTTGTATAAGGGTCTGGTAGGGGTTTTGGGGGTAACCCACGCTGTCTTTTTGTTGTGGGCATACCCTCAAACTCAATACCACACACAAAAGGCCTGGTTGTGAACTTGGGGGGACACCCACGGTGGGTTCTTCAATTTTTTGGTGTAGTTCCCCCTCAAAAATCTTCACAACGCAAGTGGCCCCGCAAGTCAGAGCATCCTGATCCGACTTACGGTGCGACTTCCATTCAAATAAAGAGGCTCCCATAGGGAACTAGTGTTGTAAATTGGAGGCTAAAAATAACACTGATAAAAATCATTCTGAAAAAACCTACGTGGGCACACAATTGGCTCTTGGACACTTGGTCCTGGTTCCTCCACAGTTTCTGAAGTGGCTTCCATGCTGCTTGGCAAGTTGCCAGGAGATATTGGTTCAGACCTGGCTGGGGATGCCACATCCTGGCATGACGCAACATCTGCAATGTAAATTTGTAAGGGAATACAAGAATATAAGGTTAAACAATCATTGCAAATACACATATTTCTATGATCCCACTACACAAAAATCTGTGACTACCAACCTTCTTGTTGCTCTGGTGTCTGGTCACTTGTAGGCTCCACCAGAATCACCTCAGGCATAATGTCTTCATCTACATAATACAAAACATTGGCCATATCATAAAAGTCACAAGAGGTACATTTGTTAGGACATGGTGCCCTGCTTGATAGCTCTTTTAGTAACAAATATGAAGACATGTACATGGTTATCTACGAAAAATATGGTACATTAATGTTTGACAGTGCATAGGAACCAATTACCTTTAGTGGAATCTGTGCCACCATCTGGGCCCATGTCCTCCTCTTCTTCCACAACTGCCGATGGAGCTGCCAAACCTCTCCTCCTCCTTTCCCATTGTTTGGCACGGAGTTTACGTTTTTCTCCTATTTAAAGGTTTGAATAATAATCTGTGATTAATAGTAATGTTTGCTGAGAAGATTCGTGCAGGAAAGAACGTTCGTTGCAACACAATACATATATTTTTAACTATGGCTTCCTGACTTTTAATGTCATATACTAAAACATCAACAATAGATCGATCAAATCACGACATGACAACTAAAATGAGTAATCTAACTTTTTACATAGACATTATAATCTAGACATGTTAATACAACATACACAAAATTATAAAAAACATATTGCATGATTAAAAAAAAAAAAAAAAAAAATAAAACTTACTTTTTTTCAAAATCCGATGGATTTGGGAAAGCTGATCCTGCTCACGGTGTTTGAGGTCAGACCACCGTTTCCGAATCTGATCTTTCGATCGCTCGACACCGAATTTTTTGACCAAACAGGCCACCACCTTGTCCATGATGCCATCTTTCCTGGCATTGGGCCGATCGTAATTTGCCAACTTTCCATCGTAATCCATTTTTTCTAAAATGGAGACCATCTCCACCATTTCTGGCTTTGACATGGGTGTAGCCCTTGATTTTCGGGTGGCCCAATCACTTCGGCCCCCACTAATTGAGCTGCCAGATTGTTGAGACATGGTTCCTAATTAAACAATGATTATTCCACTGCCTCAGGTGTGAGTGCCGCATGTAGGCCTGATCTTCGGCACGTACACACCCCTGCACAAGCCCGCCACTGGAGGAGGAGTTGACGCCTGCGCTGTATTTAAAGGACGCCAGATCGTTCGGCCGACGATTCGCTAGCGGACATATCGAGAGTTGGAGCACGATCGAGCGGCGAATCACGACTTTTCCCCACAAACAAAGGTACGACTCTTTTAATAGAAAGTGTGTGTTTTGGGCCCTATACAGCTTTTATTAGGAATATCTTTATTATGTGCCAAAATACATGCTATTTTAATATGTTTTGTGTTGTTTTGTGTCTTGCAGGCATATACTGTCCTGCAATATGGTGGACAATTTCACCACCCACAACTTTCTCATCAGTTTCATTGATGAATTCAGGCAACTGCCGTGTTTGTGGCAAGTCAAGTCCGCAGATTATAAAAATAGAAAACTCAGAAAACAGGCCATGGAACATTTGGTGGCCTTCTACAAGCCCGTCTGTCCTGGGGCAAATTTTACTTATATCCGCAAAAAAATAAACAGTATTCGCACTGCCTACAGGTGGGAGTTAAAAAAAATAGAGGAGTCCACCCAGTCTGGAGCAGGGGCACGGAATGTATATGTACCACGGCTGTGGTACTATGATAACATGCGATTCCTGGCAGACACCATGGAATCCAGGCCGTCAATTTCAACACTGCCTTCTACTTCGGCAGAGGGCTCAGTGTCGGTAGATCCAAGCCAGGATGAGGATTTCCTGGAGGAGAGTTTTACTCAGGTATGGCATTTCACAATATATTGTCTGCTAAAATGTAATCATGTAACAAAATTATAAGCTAAACCATAATTGACCCTTTATGTAAACGGGCATAGCAAGGGGTTGGCATGACAGGCAACCGCCAGGGGCGCAGGCCAAGGGGGGTGGGTCACAAAAACATTGGCATTGTTTTATTGTTTATTTTAACAATCCACTCAGCCTGCACACCCCAGAACCCCCAGTTTGCAGGTGGATTCATGCAGGTGTAAAACATTGAGAGCTGCTTCATGCAGGTGTAAAACATTGAGAGCAGCTGAGCCAAAAGACCAGGAGACTGAGACTGCCTCTCACTGCATCCCCAGCACACCTCCGGTCTTACAAACAGTGCTGCATCCCCAGCACACCTCTGGTCTTACAAACACTGCTGTAGCCTCAGCATTCCTCTGGCTCAACCTTTTTTAATACAAAACTAACAGCTCCTGCAAATGATCCATCCATCCTTGCTTCCATGTCTCTGGTCTCTCACTCTGGGTCAGCAAGGCAGGTGGCTTCCTTATTCCTGTTTCCCTGCACTGCTTCACCCTCAATGCCCTACATCAAGCCCTCTGCAAGTTCAGGCCCCTCTCTCTCTGCAACCCCCTCCTCTCTCTCTCACACCCCCTCTTTCTCTCCCTCTCTCTAGCTCTCAACCCTCTCTTTCTTTTTCACACCTGAGACAATGATTGCCCACTACAGAGCTCTACACTGGGCAAACAAGGGGCAAATTAGAAACTTTTAATGCCCTTTAATTTTTTTTTGGGGGGGTGGGTTACAGTTTTACATTGATCTTGGGGGGGGGGGGTTGTTGCCAAATACAGCTCCTCAACAAGGGCACTGGAGACCCTAGATACGCCACTGTATGTAAAGTCTGCTATTTGTTCACAATAATATAACAAACATGCATTTTTATATACACTATAACATTCTAATCAATTGTTCATTTCATCAACAGGGAAGTGTCACTGAGGAGGAGCCAGGTTGCAGCCAGGAGCCTGGGGAGCCTGTGGAGCCTGAGGAGCCTGAGGAGCCTGCGGAACTATTTCCACCACCACCTCCTCCTGCCAAACGGAGGCAAAAGAGGAAAAACATCGACGACATCACAGATGAATTCATACAGGAGGCCACCATAGCCCTCCGTAGGAAACCGGAGGCAAATGAGTCCTTCGGGAATATGACTGCCAAAATTTTGGATAAGGTGGACCTCAGGCAGTGTCAGTATGCCAGAAAAATTATTCTTGATGTGCTGCAAAAGGCTGAAAACGGCATACTTACTGAGCACAGCCATGCATGCCAGGAGCACCCGTGCCCTCCACCTCCACCTCCACCTCCACAACACCCACCACCTCGCCAAATGCCACATGGCCAGTGGCAATATGGCCAGCATGATCCAAACCTGCCCTCATGGCAACCTGATTACAGTTACCAGCAACTTTAATTTTTGTAACCCCCTATTATTTATTTTACCCCTGTTTGCCAGTTTCTAGTTTAATTTTGTCCAAATGGACCTTTTTTATGTTTAGTTTATTATACGGAAAGTATTGATGTTTGCTTTGGTTTTTTTTGCTGAGATCCAAAAAATAAAGAAATTGAAAATACAAAATGGCCTATCTGAATTTGTTAACATGTTTAATATTGTGCATAACCTGAAAAATATGTTTTAGACATTAATTCATACAAGAATAAAGGGTCATATCAATAGTTAGATCTTTGGTGTGAAAATACAAAAATAATGGTGAAGAGTTCAAATTATTTAATTATAAAATTTGATAGAACAGATAGAATAGACAAACATTATCTTCATCATAACAGAACACATGCCTTTTTATTAGAAAAGTATGGCATTATGAGCAGCATCTTCCTTCTTCTCACATTTATCAAGATGAGCATGTGCTCCGCATTTCACCTATTTCTTGGACTTCCGCGAGCCGAAAGTTCTTTCTGAATAAAATGTTGAATTTACTAGAGAAAATTCTTCCGGGAACTCATTTGGTTTGATCATGCGTGTTGGGATTTGTAGCTGTGTGTCGGCCGAATTGTGTACTGACAGGCGAACAATCGTCCGTTCTGGTGTCGGCATACAAAAATTTTCATGTTTGCAAGAAAGACTTTTGTCCGCGGATTGTGCGCAGACATCTGTCGGAGGCACCATACTAACACGCGTACAATCGGCAGATCCTTCGTCCACCGACGTTTGTATGCCGACGATCGGTACGTGTGTACGGGCCTTAACTATGTGTAATGTGTGTGTGTGAGATTTCTGCTTTTACTAAGGATTTTTTTTTTCCCTGCTTATAGCCTGATATTTTTGAAAACTTGGTTTTATGGGGAAAAGACAGGTTTGCAGCGCCCCTGCTGTGAAGGTGTGAAGTGTTTTGGGTGGAAAGTATTTTTTTACACTTTTTTTACAATGAGGTATGGCAAAAAAAAGGCAGCTCTTGAATAGTGATGTCGCGAACCTAAAATTCGCCGTTCGCGAACGGCGAACGCGAACATCGGCAAATGTTTGCGAACCGGGCGAACCGCCATAGACTTCAATAGGCAGGCGAATTTTAAAACACACAGGGACTCTTTCTGGCCACAATAGTGATGGAAAAGTTGTTTCAAGGGGACTAACACCTGGACTGTGGCATGCCGGAGAGGGATCACGCAAAAAAAAGTTCTTAAAAATTATAATTTTTTGATAGAGAGCCAATTATTGGAAAAATTAAAAAAAAATAAAAATAAAAATTTCTTTGGATTTTGCATCTGGGGGGTCTAAAAAGTGTACCTGTGAAGTTTCAGCTCTGTAGCATGTCCAGAACCCCTAAAAAACAGCATTTGTCTTATATTTTCAGGAATATGGCTTCTCTGCGGCTGGCTTTTTCTCTTGCAGGCATTTATCGGGCATTTTTTTAGGCAGGCATGTCATTTTTTGTATTTAGTGTCTGGGGGGTCTAAAAAGTGTACCTGTCAAGTTTCAGCTCTGTAGCATGTCCAGAACCCCTAAAAAACAGCATTTTTATTATATTTTCAGTAATACGGCTTCTCTGCGGCTGGCTTTTTCTCTTGCAGGCATTTATCGGGCATTTTTTTAGGCAGGCATGTCATTTTTTGTATTTAGTGTCTGGGGAGTCTAAAAGTGTACCTGTCAAGTTTCAGCTCTGTAGCATGTCCAGAACCCCTAAAAAACAGCATTTTTCTTATATTTTCAGGAATACGGCTTCTCTGCGGCTGGCTTTTTCTCTTGCAGGCATTTATCGGGCATTTTTTTAGGCAGGCATGTCATTTTTTGTATTTAGTGTCTGGGGGGTCTAAAAAGTGTACCTGTCAAGTTTCAGCTCTGTAGCATGTCCAGAACCCCTAAAAAACAGCATTTTTCTTATATTTTCAGGAATACGGCTTCTCTGCGGCTGGCTTTTTCTCTTGCAGGCATTTAGCGGGCATTT
This sequence comes from Pelophylax lessonae, assembly GCF_965119305.1. Classification (NCBI taxonomy): domain Eukaryota; kingdom Metazoa; phylum Chordata; class Amphibia; order Anura; family Ranidae; genus Pelophylax; species Pelophylax lessonae. The sequence continues at coordinate 152,636,965 of NC_138770.1, read as the reverse complement.
TTTTAGGCAGGCATGTCATTTTTTGTATTTAGTGTCTGGGGGGTCTAAAAAGTGTACCTGTCAAGTTTCAGCTCTGTAGCATGTCCAGAACCCCTAAAAAACAGCATTTTTCTTATATTTTCAGGAATACGGCTTCTCTGCGGCTGGCTTTTTCTCTTGCAGGCATTTAGCGGGCATTTTTTTAGGCAGGCATGTCATTTTTTGTATTTAGTGTCTGGGGGGTCTAAAAAGTGTACCTGTCAAGTTTCAGCTCTGTAGTATGTCCACAACCCAAAAAAAACAGCATTTTTCTTATGATTTTTAGTAGAAAACTAATGCAGTGTCTTTCCAGCTGTCTTTTTTTCTTTCTGGCAAGCTGAAATATGATATGCCAAGGCAAACATGCCTATCAGTTGAGCTATGACACAGACAACACTGCACACATGGGGAAATATGTAAAACAAAAAACAGGAAAAGGAAATTAGGTGACGGTCACAAAACATGATATTGTGATTGGCCAAATAAAAAGTCGCCTCGCGATGAGGTCGCGCCAAAGTCGCGCTAAGTCGCGCCAAAGTCGCACTGGAAGCGACGCTACTTTAGTGGTAGCGGCAGTGTAAACCAGCACTAAAACATCCAGTGTGTGAATACGATCAGGTATGATGTTTTATCGGTCAAGTAGTGTAAGGGTTACGCCCGTCGCCCGCTTCACAGTGACAGACCAAACTCTGACAGACCAAACTCCCCGTTTAACAGTCAGTCAGTCCATTTGCACAACCGCAAACTCCCAATTTGCACAAGGTTGGATACCAAGCTAGCCATGTCCCGTTCCTTGTCCTCACTGACATCATTGAAGGTCTCTTCCTCCACCCAGCCACATACAACACCAAGGGTCCCCGAAAGGTGAGAACAAGCCCCCTGGGACGCCTGCTGTGGCTGGTATTCCACCTCCTCAAAGCCACCTTCCTCCTCTGACTTCTCTTCTTCAGACTCCTCTCTCTGCGTTGCCACAGGTCCAGCAATTGACAACGACAAGGCTGCTTCTGGTGGTGATGAGGACCACAACTCTTCCTATTCATGCTCATCTACAGCCTGATCCAGTACTCTTCGCAGGGCACGCTCCAGAAAAAACGCATATGGGATGAGGTCGATGATGTTGCCTTGGGTTCGACTGACCACCAGGGTTGTCATCTCCGCAAAAGGACGCATGAGCCTACAGCCATTGTTCATGAGCATTCAGTAACGCGGCCAAAAAATACCCAGCTCCGCAGAAAGAATGAAAGAAAATGAATGTTTTTTTTTATGAAAAATTATCCTGCGGATCGCTTTTGGTCTGTACACAATGAAGCAACGACCTTATCATCTGGGGTGTGCCAACACAATCCTAGAGGTGATCGCTTCATTGTGATACGCAAGCCCCTTCACCACGACAAGGTAACGATCACGAAGGGGAATTGACACATGTATGTGCCTTTTTTTTTGTTTTTTGTTTTTTTGCAGCCACAGTGTAGCACCAGAGGCCAGAAAAATTAGGCATGTACACATGCATGAAAAAGTAGGTATTGTTGCAGCCGCTGCTGTAGCAGCGGCCTGAAAAATTGAGGTTTTAAGGCAGAAAGTGCACTAAAACATTGCGGCTTGAACCGTAGTTGGTGGCGGAGACGTCACGTAAGTCATCCGGCATGCAGAGAATGATTATATACAGCAGCGTGTGGACCATTTTTAGGTCAAGGCATCTCAGTCATCACCAGGCCTTTTTTAGTCAAATGCATCCCCCACTGTCAGTCCCTTTGGGATCCATGCCTCATTCATCTTAATAAACGTGAGGTAATCAAGACTTTTTTGACCTAGGCGACTTCTCTTCTCAGTGACAATACCTCCTGCTGCGCTGAAGGTCCTTTCTGACAGCACACTTGAAGCGGGGCAGGCCAGAAGTTCAATGGCAAATTGGGATAGCTCAGGCCACAGGTCAAGCCTGCACACCCAGTAGTCAAGGGGTTCATCGCTCCTCAGAGTGTCGATATCTGCAGTTAAGGCAAGGTAGTCTGCTACCTGTCGGTCGAGTCGTTCTCTGAGGGTGGACCCCGAAGGGCTGTGGCGATGCATAGGACTAAAAAAGCTCCGCATGTCCTCCATCAACAAGACGTCTGTAAAGCGTCCTGTCCTTGCCGGCGTGATTGTGGTGGTAGGAGGAGGATTACTTTCACCTCTTCCCCTGTTGGATTCCCGTTGTGCTGTGACATCACCCTTATACGCTGTGTAAAGCATAGTTTTTAACTTATTTTGTAGCTGCTGCATCCTTTGCGAGGCTGTCCTAGCACCCCGGTCATACAAATACTCGTTGACCGCTTTTTCTTGTTGGAGCAGGCGGTCGAACATTAGCAGTGTTGAATTCCAACGTGTCGGGCTGTCGCAAATCAAGCGCCTCACTGGCATGTTGTTTCGCCGCTGAATATCTGCAAAGTGCGCCATGGCCGTGTAGGAACGCCTGAAATGGCCACACACCTTCCTGGCCTGCTTGAGGACGTCCTGTAAGCCTGGGTACTTCTGCACAAAACGTTGCACAATCAGATTCAACACATGTGCCATGCACGGCACATGTGTCAACTTGCCCAAATTCAATGCCGCCAACAAATTGCTCCCGTTGTCACACACCACTTTGCCGATCTCCAGTTGGTGCGGGGTCAGCCACTGATCCACCTGTGCATTCAGGGCGGACAGTAGTGCTGGTCCGGTGTGACTCTCTGCTTTCAGGCAAGTCAACCCCAAGACAGCGTGACACTGTCGTATCCGGCATGTGGAATAGCCCCTGGGGAGCTAGGGGGGTGCAGTTGGTGTGGAGCAAGACGCAACAGCAGAAGAGGACTCAGCCGAGGAGGTTAGCAAAGAGGATGGAGTAGGAGGAGTAGAGGAGGTGGCAGCAGGCCTGCCTGCAAGTCGTGGCGGTGTCACCAACTCCTCTGCAGCAGAGCCACGCATTCCATGCTTGGCAGCCGCCAGCAGGTTTACCCAATGCGCGGTGTACGTTATATACCTGCCCTGACCGTGCTTTGCAGACCAGCTATCAGTGGTCAGATGGACCCTTGCCCCAACACTGTGTGCCAGACGTGACATGATTTCCTTTTCCACAATAGAGTACAGGTTGGGGATTGCCTTTTGTGAAAAATAATTTCGGCCGGGTACCTTCCACTGCGGTGTCCCAATAGCGACAAATTTTTTGAAGGCCTCAGACTCCACCAGCTTGTATGGTAAAAGCTGGCGGGCTAAGAGTTCCGACAAGCCAGCTGTCAGACGCCGGGCAAGGGGGTGACTCTGCGAGATTGGCTTTTTACGCTCAAACATTTCCTTGACAGACACCTGACTGTGGGCAGGTGACGAGCAGGAACTGCTGAAGGTGAGAGGCGGAGGGGCGGGTTGTTGATAGGGGGCATGGAGGACAGCAGTGGTTGACGTGGCTGAAGATGCTGGACCAGGAGGAGGATGGTGGCTTTCAGTTTGTGTGCTGCTTTTACTCATGTGTTGATCCCATAGGCGTTTGTGATGTGAGATCATGTGCCTTCGCAAAGCAGTTGTACCTAGGTGGGTGTTGGACTTCCCACGACTCAGTTTCTTTTGGAACAGGTTACAAATGGCATCGCTGATATCAGAGGCAGACACACAAAAAAAATGCCACACTGCTGAGCTTTGCAAGGACGGCATTCTGGTGGTGGCAACAGCTTGCGTTGATTGGCGTGCTGTCTGGCTGACCCCGGGTGCCGAATCTACATGCTGTCTGACTGCGCCACTAGCTCCTTGCGATGACCTCCTCCCCCTGCTTCCAACTCGTCTCCTCCTCCTCTCTGTCTCCCCATCTGAACTTTCCCCCTCTTCTTCTGCTCTTCGAGCAGGCACCCAGGTGACATCCACAGACACATCGTCATCATCAGCCGCTTCACTTGACAACTCAGCAAAGGCAGCAGCAGCAGGTACAACATCATCATCATCACAATGTACGTCCATGTGTATAATGCTGCCTGACTGAGACATATCCCCGTTATCTACATCCTCTGGCACTAATAGTTGCGCATCACTTATTTCTTCAAACTGATGTGAAAATAACTCCTCTGACGGATCAAGTGAAGCGGCTGTGGTGCTAGTGTTGGTGGTGGTGCCGGCGGGCTGGCGAGTGGTAAATTGAGAGGTGCCCGAAGCTGAGCTGGAGGAGGATGGTGCATTAGGGTTCCGAGCGGAAGCTGTAGACGATTGGGTGTCTTGTGTAAGCCAGTCAACTATGGCCTCAGAATTTTTTGAGTTCAGGGTCTGTGGTGGCCTCTGAACACTGGGCATTATTCTAGGGCCTAAGGAAATCACAGCACCACGACCACGACGGCCCTTGCGGGGTGGCCTGCCTCTGCCTGTCATTTTCTTTTTTAATGTGTTGTGTACTATGAGTGCAAGGTGCTGTGCCACCCTATAGGAGTGTTGGGCAGTGGGTACAGTACACTCTGTGGACCTGACAGTCACTGGCACTCAGGCAACTGCAATTAAAAAATATATATATTTTTTTTACTTGGCAAGCTGCTGTGCCACCTTATATATCAGTGGTGGGTGGGCAGTGGCACAGTACACTCTCTGTGGACCTGACAGCAGTCACTGGCACCCAGGCAACTGCAATTTTAAAAAATATATATTTTATTTTACTTTGCAAGCTGCTGTGCCACCTTATATATCAGTGGTGGGTGGGCAGTGGCACAGTACACTCTCTGTGGACCTGACAGCAGTCACTGGCACCCAGGCAACTGCAATTTTAAAAAATATATATTTTATTTTACTTTGCAAGCTGCTGTGCCACCTTATATATCAGTGGTGGGTGGGCAGTGGCACAGTACACTCTCTGTGGACCTGACAGCAGTCACTGGCACCCAGGCAACTGCAATTTTAAAAAATATATATTTTATTTTACTTTGCAAGCTGCTGTGCCACCTTATATATCAGTGGTGGGTGGGCAGTGGCACAGTACACTCTCTGTGGACCTGACAGCAGTCACTGGCACCCAGGCAACTGCAATTTTAAAAAAATATATTTTATTTTACTTTGCAAGCTGCTGTGCCACCTTATATATCAGTGGTGGGTGGGCAGTGGCACAGTACACTCTCTGTGGACCTGACAGCAGTCACTGGCACCCAGGCAACTGCAATTAAAAAATATATATATTTTTTTTTACTTTGCAAGCTGCTGTGCCACCTTATATATCAGTGGTGGGTGGGCACACAGTGGCACTGCAGTGGGCACAGTACACTCTGTGGACCTGACAGTCACTGGCAGCCCAGGCAACTGCAATAATAAAAAATATTTTTTTTTTCAATTTATTGCAACAAGATGCTGTGCCACCGTATATATATCAGTGGTGGGCAGTGCACTGCAGTGGGTACAGTGCACTCTGTGGACCTGACACAGCACTCACTGCAATTATGACAGAGGAAAAAAAAAATATTTTTTAAAATGCCAGGTACTGTGCCTGTGCCACCCGAAATGAGTGTGGTGTGCACACAGTACAGTCTGTGGTAGGTCTGTGGCCTCTCACACACAGCGGGCAGGCAACTGCAGTGTACAATAGATATATATAGATATATATATATAAAGAAAAAACTCTATTACCTTACCAGCCCTTAAAAGGGCTTTTGGGGACACTATATATATATATATATATGTATATATATAAATAAAAAAAATCCTCAATTACCAGCCCTTAAAAGGGCTTTTGGGGACACTAGATAGATATAGATATATATATATATATGAAGAAACAACTCAATTACCAGCCCTTAAAAGGGCTTTTGGGGACGCTAGGTATATATATATATATATATATATATATATATATATATATATATAAAAAAAAAACACAAATACCAGCCCTTAGAAGGGCTTATGGGGTGCTGATATTACAGCAGTAGTGGACCAAGAACACTGCAAGACCAGGAACACTGACTAACTGTCCCTAGCTTAACAGCAGCAGCAGCAGCAGCAGCAGCTCTCTCCCTACTCTCACTACACACACTGCTTCAGAATGATCTAAGATGGATGCTGCCCTTGCTTATTTATAGGAGGTGGGAGGGTGTGGGAGGGAGGTATGCTGATTGGCTGGAAATGTGTCTGCTGACTGTAAAGTTCAGGGTCAAAGTTTGCCTCAATGATGTCTTATGGGGGGCGGACCGAACATCGCATATGTTCGCCGGCAGCGGCGAACGCGAACATGCTAAGTTCGCCGGGAACTGTTCGCCGGCGAACAGTTCTATACATCTCTACTCTTGAATATTATTATACAGGATTTATATAGCACCAACAGTTTGCGCAGCGCTTTACAATGTGAGGGAAGACAATACAGTTACAATACAATTCAAAACAGGAGGCACTAGAGGGCCCTGCTCGTTAGAGCTTACAATCTAGAAGGGAGGGTCAAGTGAAACAAAAGGCAATAACCGTGGGGGGTGGGCTGATGGAGAAAATAGAGGTATATTTGTTTAGCGTGGGTAGTATAGGCTTCTCTGAAAAGGAGGGTTTTCAGAGATCGCCTAAAAGCTAATAGAGTAGGAGATAATCGGACAGATAAGGGTAATGAGTTCCATAGGATTGGAGAGGCTCTGGTAAAGTCCTGGAGGCGAGCATGGAAGGAGGTGACGAGGGAGCTAGAGAGCCGGAGGTTTTGAGAGGAACGAAGAAAGCGATTAGGTTGGTATTTTGAGACTAGGCTAGTGATGTAGCTAGGGGCTAAGCTGTGGATTGCTTTGTAAGATGTTGTAAGTATATTGAATTTAATTTGTTGGGTGAGCGGAAGTCAGTGGAGGGCTTGACAGAGAGGAGCAGCGGACACAGAGTGATTGGTAAGGTGGATAAGTCTGGCGCCAGCATTCATGATGGATTGAAGGGGGGATAGCCCGTGTAGAGGTATGCCAATGAGAAGGGAATTGCAGTAGTCGAGGCGTGAAATGACCAGTGAGTGAACTAAGAGCTTTGTTGTGTCTTTGGTTAGAAAGGGGCGTATTTTGGAGATGTTGCGGAGGCTGAAGTGGCAAGATTTGGACAGCGATTGTATGTGGGGTTTGAAGGAGAGTTCAGAGTCCAGGACAACACCTAAGACCTTGGCATGCGGGGATGGACTGATAGTAATTCCATTGATATTGACAGAGAAATCAGGGGAAGGGGCATGTGGTGGAGGAAAAATTATAAGCTCGGTTTTGGATGGATTGAGTTTGAGGAAGTGGTGAGACATCCAGACGGATATATCTGATAGTAAATTAGTGATACGTGAGGAGACTGAGGGAAAGAGATGAGTGGTGGATAAATAGATTTGGCTATCGTCAGCTTAGAGATGGTATTGGAAGCCGTGGGAGGCTATCAACTGACCCAGAGAGGAGGTGTAGATTGAAAATAGGAGGGGTCCAAGAACAGAGCCTTGGGGGACCCCAACAGAGAAGGGAAGAGGAGAGGTAGAATTGTACATAACGCTAAAGGTGCGGTTGGATAAGTAGGAAGATAACCAGTTAAGAGTACAGTCATGGAGACCAAAGGCATGGAGTTTTTTGAGGAAGAGGGGATGGTCAACCGTATCAAAGGCAGAAGAAAGGTCCAGAAGTAGGAGTACAGAATAGTGTCCATTGGTTTTGGATGTTAGTAGATTGTTTGTCAGTTTTAGGAGAGCAGTTTCAGTGGAGTGTTGAGGCCGAAATCCAGACTGAAGGGGATCGAGGAAGCTATTCTCAGCAAGGTGGTCACACAGTCGGTTGTAGACTAGACGTTCGAGGAGTTTGGATGAAAGGGGGAGCAAGGAAATAGGGCGTAGGTTGTTCAGATCGGTTGGGTCCAGTGAGGGCTTTTTAAGTATGGGGTTGACTAGTGCATGTTTTAAAGAGTTGAGGAAGATGCAAGAAGAGAGGGAGAGATTGAAGATGTGGGTTAGAGAGCGTAGAATAGGGCCAGAAGGTGATCGTAGCATTTGCGAGGGAACAGGATCTAGAGGGCAGGTCATTATGTGGACGTTAGCAAGTAGTTTAGCAACCTCATCTATAGTGGAGGGGTTGAATGAGGGAAGTAATGATCGCACCTGTGGGCATGAAGCATAAGGCATGGAAGGTATCTGAACAGCAATGATCTCCTTACGAATTGTATCAATCTTCTGTTTGAAGTGGTAGGCAAACTCCTAGGCAGTGAGTGAGTCGGTAGGAGGTGGTAGTGGAGGACGGAGTAGAGAATTAAAGGTAGCAAAGAGTGGCCGGGGGCGTGATGACAGGCTGTTAATGAGAGTGATAAAATAGGTCTGTTTGTCAGTGTGGAGACTGGAATTGTATTTTTGGAGGGCAGATTTATATCGGTTGAAATCCTTCTGAGACCTAGTCTTACGCCATAGGCACTCAAAAGCGCGGCTATGCTTTTTCAGACTTCTAGGGTTATCTGTTTGCCAAGATGAAGGGGTCGGGGCCTGATTCGGTGTGTGGTGAGGGGGGCCAGTGTGTCCAGGGAGGTTAAGAGTGAAGCGTTGTAGACAGAAGTGGCTAGGTTGGTGCAGGACAGGGGTGCGATTTTGTCATAGAGGTGGAAGGTAGCAGAGTAGAGAAGAGAAGGGTTGAGACGGCGTAAGTTTCTGCGGGTAACTGTAAGGTAGCTGGAGGGAGAGGAGGTGGAGGAGAGGGAGAGAGTGAAACTAATAAGGTAGTGATCAGAGAGAGGGAAAGGATTGTTTGAAAAGTTGTGCGGAGTGCATAGGTGGGAGAAAACAAGGTCAATGATATTGCCTTCAGAGTGAGTAGAAGCATGTATCCATTGCTTCAGGTCAAAGGAGGAGGTTAGACTGAGAAGTTTGGAAGTGGTAGGAGTGTTAGTATTAATAGGGATGTTGAAGTCGCCGATAATGATTGTGGGGATTTCGGAAGAGAGAAAGTAGGGTAGCCAAGCAGAGAAGTCATCAAGAAAGGTTGATACTGGTACAGGGGGGCGGTAGATCACAGCTATCCTTAGAGAAACAGGGGAGAAAAGACAAATGTAGTGTACCTCAAATGAGGAGAGTGACAGAGAGGGAGGTGGGTGAAGTACCTGAAAGGTGCTATGTGGGGCTAGAAGGATCCCGACACCCCCTCCCTTGCGTCCATTGGGTCTAGGGGAGTGAGTCCATAGAAGACCACCTTGGGATAGGGCAGCAGAAGACGCAGTGTCGGATTCGTGAAGCCAGATTTCGGTGATGGCGAGTAGATTAAATGAGTTAGCGATGAAAAGGTCATGGAGAGAGGTGAGTTTATTACAGACAGAGCAGGCGTTCCAAAGGGCGCAAGAGAAAGGGAGTCTGGTCTTGGGAAGAAGAGAGATGGGAACTAGATTGTGCTGACTGCGGCTGCAGCCAGAGGGTGCAGGGTAAGTGGTGTGTTGAGCACGGGTAAATGATGGAGGCCCAGGGTTTGGGGATATGTCTCCAGAGGTTAGGAGAAGCAGAAAGGTGAGGGTGGTAATATGAGAGTGTGATTTATATGAAGGGACATGCCCAAGTGTCCTGGAGGATTTGTGTGCGTGTGGTTTTAGAAGTAGCAGGAGATGGTGAATGCAGTAATAAGGTGAGGACAGAAGTGAGGGTGATATATATAAGCTGTGGGGTGGAGAAGAGGTGTAATGCAGAGAGAGTTTAACCGCTTCCATACAGAGCAGTTAGACACCCTTCCTGCCCAGACCAATTTTCAGCTTTCAGCACTCTCACACTTTGAATGACAATTGCTCAGTCATGCTACACTATAACCAAACAAAATTTTTATCATTTTTTTCACACAAATAGAGCTTTCTTTTGGTGGTATTTGATCACAACTGGGGTTTTTTTTTTTCGTGATATATGCAAAAAAAGAGCAAAAATTTTGAAAAAAAAACACATTTTTTTAGTTTCAATTATGAAATTTTGCAAAAAATAAATTTTTCTTCATACATTTGGGCCAAAATGTATACTGCTACATGTCTCTGGTAAAATTAACCCAAATTAGTGTATATTATTTAGTCTGTGTGAAAGTTATTGAGTCTAGAAGCTATGGTACCAATTACTGAAAATTGATCACACCAGATGTACTGACTGCCTATCTCCTTTCTTGAGGCCCTGAAATGTCAGGACAGTACAAATACCGACCAAATGACCCCTTTTTGTAAAGTAGACAGTCCAAGGTATTTAGTAAGAGGCATGGTGAGTTTTTTGAAGTTGTAATTTTTTCCCACAATTCTTGGGAAAATGAAGAAAAATTTTTTTTTTCTTTTTTTTCCCACAAAGTTGTCAATTTATAAGCTATTTCTAACACATAGCATGTACACAGCAAAAATTACACCCAAAAATACATTCTGCTACTCCTTCCGAGTATGGCGATACCACATGTGTGAGACTTTTACACAGCCTGGCCACAAAAAGAGACTCCACGTCCAAGAAGCACATTCAGGCGTTCTAGGAGCATAAATACACATAAAACTTTCTTACTACCTATCACACTTTTCAAGGCCCTAGAGCACCAATACAATGGAAAAGTCCACAAAATGACCCCATTTTGGAAAGCAAACACTCCAACGTATATTCTATGAGGCATTATGGGTCGTTTGAACATATCATTTTTTTCCACAGGTTTTTGGAAAATGTGGGAAAAAAATGAAAACTTTTTTTTTTTACACAAAGTTGTCAATTTATAGGATATTCCTAACACATAGCATGTACACAGCAAAAATGACACCCCAAAATACATTCTGCCACTCCTCCTGAGTATGGCAATACCACATGTGTGAGACTTTTTCACAGCCTAGCCATATAGAGGGGCCGAACATCCAAGGAGCATCATCATGCATCCTAGCCACTTGCCTAGGCCTATTTTTGACATTTGGTGTTTACAAGCTAAAATCAGTTGTTTTGCTAGAAAACTGCTTAGAACCCCCAAACATTATATATTTTTTTTTAGCAGAGACCCTAGAGAATAAAATGGAGATTATTGCACTATTTTTTATCACACCGTATTTGCGTAGCGGTCTTCCAAACGCAGTTTTTTTGGAAAAAATTCACTTTTTTTAATTAAAAAATAAGAAACCAGTAAAGTTAGCCCAATTTTTTTCCATAATGTGAAAGATAATGTTACGCCGAGTAAATAGATACCCAACATGTCATGTTTCAAAATTGCGCACGCTCACGGAATGGTGACAAACTTTGGTACTTAAAAATCCCCATAGGCGACAATTTAAAAATTTCTACAGGTTGCCATCTTTGAGTTACAGAGGAGGTCTAGGGCTCAAATTATTCCCCTTGCTCTAACGATCGCGGCGATACCTCACATGTGTGGTTTGAACACCGTTTACATATGTGGGCGGGGTTTCTGTATGCATTCGCTTCTGCGCGCGAGCTAACGGGGACAGGGCGCTTTAATTTTTTTTTTTTTTTTTTTTTACTATTTATTTTATTTATTATTTTTTATTTTTACACCGTTTAAAAAAAAAAAAAAAATTGATCATTTTTATTTCTATTAAAAGAAATGTAAATATTCCTCGTAATAGAAATAGGCACGACAGGACCTCTTTTTTGTGAGATCTGGGGTCAAAAAGTCCTCAGATCTCACAAGTACACTAAAAGATAGAAAAAAAAAAATAATAATTATAATATAAAATGAAAAAAAAAAAAAAAAAGGACCTATAAACTGGTTGCTAGGCAACAACATTTTCCGTAGCTCCGGTCCTCCAAGACCATAGAGTCAAGTGAGGGCAAGCCTGCCCTCACTCGACATCCTGTCTGTGAGGATTCGGGACCGGATCGTTTTCCCCGCTGCCGGCGGGTCCGGTAAGCGGGGAAAAGGACCGGAACGCGTCGGGAGGGGGGGGGGCGCCTCTTCCGCCATCCCGGAAGGGTGATCCCACGGCGAATCCGCCGCTGGGACCACCCTTATCGGAAAGCCAACCGTCCACCGTTTAAAAAAATACCAGGGTTATGGCAGCTATCTGCTACCATAACACCGGTATTTAGGTTTAAACGGACGACGTATATAAACCTTTTTGGACTTGGACATGGTGGCTGTATGAAGGGTGACAGGTACTCGGGTACTTTGTTGGGCAGGTGACAGGTACTCTGGTACTGATGAGCAGGTGGCAGGTACTCGGGTACTCCGATAGGCAGGTGACAGGTACTCGGGTACTCTGGTGGGCAGGTGACAGGCAGGTGATAGGTACTGATGAGTAGTACTGATACTGATAGGTGATAGGTGATACTGTACTGATGGGTACTGATGATCAGTACTGATACGTGATAGGTACTGATGAGTACTGATGAGTAGTGATGGGTACTGATGAGCAGGCGGCAAGTACTTGGGTACTTCAGGCGTCAGGTACTCTGATGAGCAGGTAGAAGGTACTCGGGTACTCTGATGGGTAGGTGACAGGTACTCGGGTACTTTGAGTACCTGTCAACGGAGTACCCGTCATCAAAGTACCCGAGTACCTGTCATCAGAGTACCCGAGTACCTGTCATCAGAGTACCCGAGTACCTGTCATCAGAGTACCCGAGTACCTGTCATCAGAGTACCCGAGTACCTGTCATCAGAGTACCCGAGTACCCGTCATCAGAGTACCGGAGTACCCGTCATCAGAGTACCCGAGTACCTGTCATCAGAGTACCCGAGTACCTGTCAGAGTACCCGAGTACCCGTCATCAGAGTACTCGAGTACCTGTCATCAGAGTACCCGAGTACCTGTCATCAGAGTACCCGAGTACCTGTCATCAGAGTACCCGAGTACCCGTCATCAGAGTACCCGAGTACCCGTCATCAGAGTACCCGAGTACCTGTCATCAGAGTACCCGAGTACCTGTCAGAGTACCCGAGTACCCGTCATCAGAGTACTCGAGTACCTGTCATCAGAGTACCCGAGTACCTGTCATCAGAGTACCCGAGTACCTGTCATCAGAGTACCCGAGTACCCGTCATCAGAGTACCCGAGTACCCGTCATCAGAGTACCCGAGTACCTGTCATCAGAGTATCCGTCATCAGAGTACCCGAGTACCTGTCATCAGAGTACCCGAATACCTGTCACCAGCCCATCAGAGTACCCGAGTACCTGTCATCTGAGTACCTGATGACAGGTACTCGGGTACTTTGATGGGCTAGTGACAGGTGCTCTTTATTGGGGGGGGGGGCAATCAGTGTGGTTGGGGTGCACTGTATTTGGTAACTAGCTGTTACCACAATCTCCTCCTCACACAGGATCAGTGTGTGAGGAGGAGAACACGGTGACAGCTAGTTACCGTGTTCTCTGTTGACATTTGTGACCGGCTGTGATTGGACACAGCCGGTCACGTGGTAAAGAGCCAATTTCATTGGCTCTTTACCTAGATCGGGGATCGACTCTGTCCGAGGGACGAGCCTCGTCCCCGATCGCTGCTCTGCGCGCCCCCGGGGGCGCGCATTGCAGAGAGAACGAGCGGCTCGTGCTGGAGCCGCTCATGTGATCGGCTGTGATTGACACAGCCGATCACGTGGTAAACAGCCAATTTCTATTGGCTGTTTACCTTGATCAGTGATGGGCTATGTCCGAGGGACGAGCCTCATCCCTGATCGCGCCGCTGCGCGCCGCCGGGGGCGCGCAGTAGCAGCTAGAACGGGCCGACGTCATATGACGGCGGCCCGGATCTAGACAACCACCTTGCCGACGTCATTTTACATGACTCGGTAAGGAAGTGGTTAAGGATAGAGGACACTGCTGTCAGAAGGAGTGGTAGAGAGTGCATTTTACAAGGAGAGAGCTGAAGGGGTAAACAAGGTAACCTGCAGTCTATGTGGTGTATATCTCAGCCTTTCCTGTGTTCATCCACTTTGTGCATTCGCTGAAGTGCAGAATCAGAAGTGCTCCCACTTATAGAAATCGCCCCACTTTGACAAGAGAGCCCCAAAAGCAAACGTGCCACTTGCAAACGTGCCTTTGCAATAGACTGTCAGCAACAACTGCCTGATGCCCTCTAGTGCAAGCTAAAAAGTATAATCTAAAAAATAGAAATAAATAGAAAATGAATAGAAAAAAGTAGCTATGGTGTTGACAACTAAGACCCCTTTCACACCAGTGGACTAATCAGGTCTGGCGGTCCATTTTTAAGGTGGACCCGATCAGACCATTCATTGCTTTCTATGGGGAGGAAGATGTAAACGGACATGTATCCATTTACACCCGCCTGCATCCGATCTGATCCAGATGGATGGGGATCCGTTTATAGCAGAGCAGTATGGACAGAGACCTGTTATCCGCCTGCTCAGTGGAGATCAGTGAACAGATCCCCCACTAAGCAGATGGATGCACTTCACTGAGTCCACCTCGTGTGAAAGGGGCCTGGAGGGCTAACCATTAATCAGTGTTTGTGGACAGCTATTGCTCCACAAAATGATTTTTAGGTGTACAGATGTGTGTACTCAGGCAGGGCACATTAAAAAATGTACTCTACCATTGCAATTTAAAAAACACAAGCATAGTTTGTTTAAGTAGATGGAAACGCAACCACTTAAATCTCTCTGTCAGTGTAGATCCTGTAATCCCACCCATTTATAGTGAGGTGCTTGCTGATTCTAAAGCCACTTATTGGCGCCTTCTATGCCAGCTGATTTAAAAGCTGATCTCCAACTTTTAGTGAAGTTTACATTGTTTGTTTTAACCAAACTCTAAGTGCTGCATGAACTCATGTAGTCTCAACTACATACAGTATACAGCGGCCATAGTTATACGGTGACAGGTCAGTTCTGTTACGGGAAACGACGTACATATACACCGCTTTGTGTAGCAGTTAGTGTGGGCGCGCACGCGCAACCAGAGTCACGTGCACACACCAACTGGCCAAAGGGGGAGCCAATCAGCGCATCCGGCAGATGTGATGTCCACCAGGCACCCTCCTATTTAGGAACACAGGTCTCTGTTTTTTCCTCCAGTGAGCCCATCCCCCACACAGTTAGATAACACCCCCTATGGACACATTTAACCCTTTGATTGCCCTTGGTTTTAACCCCTTCCCTGCATATTTTTAGCACTGATTACTGTAGTAATGTCACTGGTCCCCTCAAAAGTGTCAGTTAGGTGTCTGATCTGTCTGCCGCAATGTCGCAGTCCCGCTAAAAAAATGCTGATCGCCACCATTACTAGTATAAAAATTAAATAAATAAAAATTACATAAATCTTTCCCCTAGATTTTAGACGTATTAACTTTTGCACAAACCAATCAATATATACTTATTTTACCAAAAATATGTAGCAGAATACATATTGGCCTAAAATGATGAAAAAAATTGTTTTTTTAATTTTCTTTTTTTCATTGGAAATGTTTTATAGCAGAAAGTAAAAAATATGATCAAATACCACCAAAAGAAAGCTCTATTTTTGGGAAAAAAAGGACTTCAATTTTATTTGGGTACAGCGTCGCATGACCGCGCAATTGTCAGTTAAAATAACGTGGTGCCAAATCGCACAAAATGGCCTGGTCATTAACGGGGTAAAACCTTCCGGTCCTTAAGTGGTTAAAATAGTGAAATTAGCTTCTTTATCCCTCAAACTCCCAAGGCAGATTTGAATATGATTGTTGCAGATAGCTGGCATTGTTTTACTCAGGCTTTCCATACTTGATACAGCAAAGAGCCTGCAGTATGTGTGTTTGGGAACCATTTTTCTGCATTAGGAGTTCTCAGATCACCACATTACCAACAAAAGGGAATGCTTGAAAATTCCTAATGAAAAACATAGGCTTCCAGGCTGTGCTTTCTAAAGCCATCCGAGGTTTCATTCTCAATTTTCACTGAAGTCTACCTTTACCATTAAGGTTTTCGAGTACTTTGGAACATGCTATAAAGCCTCATACCCCATTCCAATTTATTCTGTACTGTATGACAGTTAGGGTTACCACCTTTGTTCTGGCAAAACAAGGGACAGAATGTGGAATAAGAGCAGAACAGTAGATGGAGTTAATAGCGGCACATGTTGTGCCCCTGCCAAACTTTATTTAGGGCAAAAAAACATCTCCCATGGGACTTTAGTGCAGTCAAATAAGATAGTATATGAAAATTATTGTAAAAAGGTAAATATCTACTATGCAAATTGACAAAATGAGAAAACATTTACTTTTTACAATAAGGCCTCATGCACACAGGGCGTTTTTACAGCTGATTTTAGCAGCGTCAGGCATTTTTGCAGCTTAAAAACGCCTTTACAGTGGAAGCACATGCAAGCTAATGGTTAGATAGGGGGCAGGTGAGCCTGGAGGTGGCCCATCTCTCCTAAAGGTACTTGGGGGCATAATGGAAGCCCAGCCAATGGTATTACAGCAAAGGCATCCAGTATGTCCACTCACCAGTATACATTAACAACAAAGAAAATGGCCTCTGCTCCCACCTATAACTGCCCTTCATAGCAAAGAACACATGGAAGGGCAACGCACATGAGACAAACAAACATAAAAAATCCCAGTTCAATTTGCTAACCAGTTTGCTTACCAACCAAATTAACCTGTCTAACAGTTTGCGTCAAAACAGGGGTTTAGTTAGCACACATTTGCAAATGCTTGTGTAAGCTGCAGGGCCACTCCACGGCACCCTGTGTTACCTGCAGTCCTAACTCTAGTAAATTTATGAGAGTCTTCACAGTGGAAGCACATGCAAGCTAATGTATAAATAGGGGGCAGGTGAGCCTGGAGGTGGCCCATCCCTCCTAAAGGTACTTGGGGGCATAATGGAAGCCCAGCCAGTGGTATTGCAGCAAAGGCATCCAGTATGTCCAATCACCAACATACATTAACAACAAAGAGCAAATTGAACTGGGAATTTTTATTTTTGTTTGTCTTAAAAACGCCCCTCCATGTTATTCTATGGTCTCATGCACACACAGGCTTTTAACCACTTACCCACTGGGCACTTAAACCCCCTTCCTAACCAGACCAATTTTCAGCTTTCAGTGCTCTCACATTTTGAATGACAATTACTAAGTCATGCAACACTGTCCCCATATGAAATTTTTGTCCTTTTTTTCACACAAACAGATCTTTCCTTTGGTGGTATTTAATCATTGTTGGGTTTTTTATTTTTTGCTCTAAAAAAAAAAAAAAAGACCGAACATTTTGTAAAAAAATGCAATTTTCTTCGTTTTGGTTTTAAATTTTGCAAATTTAGTCATTTTTTTCATACATTTTGGCCAAAATTTATACTGCTACATATCTTTAGTAAAAATAACCCAAATAAGTATACATTTTTTGGTCTTTGTGAAGGTTATAGAGTCTACAAGCTATGGTACCAATCATTGAAAATTGATCACACCTGATGTACTGACGGCCTATCTCATTTCTTGAGACCCTAATGCCCCGTACACACGTGCAGATTATCTGAAGACTTTTGTCTGTAGACTTACCAAAACCATATAATATGAGGTCAAACCTAAACACTTTCAATTTGTATGCAATCCGGCAGGCCCTTGCACTACATAGAAAAGGTAAATCTGAAGACAAAAGTCTTCAGATAATCTGCACGTGTGTACGGGGCATAACAAGTCAGGACAGTACAAATACCCACCAAATGACCCCTTTTTGGAAAGTAGACATTCCAGGGTATTTAGTAAGAGGCATGGTGAGTTTTTTAAAGTTGTCATTTTTTCCCACAATTCTTTGCAAAATGAAGATTTTTAAAAAAATATATATTTTTCACAAAATGGTCATATTACAAAGTTATTTCTCCCACACTGTACAGGCATACTTGCAACTATACCCCAAAATACATTATGCTACTCCTCCTTAGTATGGCGATACCACATGTGTGAGACTTTTCCACAGCCTGACCACATACAGAGGCCCAACATCCAAGGAGCACCGTCAGGCGTTCTAGAACCAAAAATTACACATATAATTTTCTGACGACCTATCACACTTTTGAAGGTCCTGGAGCACCAGGACAATAGAAACCCCCCATAAAATGACCCCATTTTGGAAAGAAAACACCCCAACACATAATCTAGGAGGCATAATGAGTCTTTTGAACATGTCATTTTTTTCCACAAGTTTTTGGAATATGTGGAAAGAAAACCAAAACGCATTTTCTTTTTACACAAAGTTGTCCATTTATAAGACATTTCTTACACATAGCATGCACATAGCAAAAAATGACACCCCAAAATACATTCTGTTATGGCGATACCACATATCGCCATAACAGAGTATGGCGATACCACATATGTGAGACTTTTCCATAGCCTGTCCAAATACAGAGGCCCAACATGCAGGGAGCATCGTCATTTTCTGACTTCCCATTACAATTTTGTGAGGCACTGTAGGGCACTGATAATCATTGTAGTGGCACTGATGTGGCATGGATGTGGCCCGGATGAGCACTGACGCGGCACTGATAAGCACTGACGTGGCATGGATGTGGCACTGATGAGCACTGATGTGGCAAGGATGAGCACTGACGTGGCATGGATGTGGCACTGATGAGCACTGACGTGGGATGGATGTGGCACTGATGAGCACTGATGTGGCATGGATTAGCCCTGACGTGGCATGGATGTGGCACGGATGAGCACTGACGTGGCATGGATGAGGCACAGATGAGCATCCTGACGTGGCATAGATGTGGCACAGATGAGCACTGACATGGCACGGATGTGGCACGGATGTGGCACGGATGAGCACTGATGTGGCATGGATGTGACAAGGATGCGCACTGACATGGCATTGATGTGGCACTGAGGTGGCATGGATGTGGCACAGATGAGCACTGATGTGGCATGGATGTGGCACGGATGAGCACTGATGTGGCATGGATGTGGCACTGATGAGCACTGACATGCCATGGATGTGGCACTGATGAGCACTGATGTAGCACGGATGAGGCACTGATGAGCACTGATGTGGGGTGGATGTGGCACTGATGTGGCATGGATTAGCCCTGACATGGCATGGATGTGGCACGGATGAGCACTGACGTGGCATGGATGTGGCACAGATGAGCATCCTGACATGGCATAGATGTGGCACAGATGAGCATTGACATGGCACGGATGTGGCATTGATGTGGCATGGATGAGCACTGATGTGGCATGGATGTGGCAAGGATGAGCACTGACATGGCATTGATGTGGCACTTAGGTGGCATGGATGTGGCACTGACGTGGCATGGATGTGGCACTGACGTGGCATGGATGTGGCACAGATGAGCACTGACGTGGCATTGATGTGGCACAGATGAGCACTGATGTGGCATGGATGAGCACTGATGTGGCATGGGTGTGGCGTGGATGAACACTGACGTGGCATTGATGTGGCATGGATGACCACTGACGTGGCACGGATGAGCACTGAAGTGGCATGGGTGTGGCACAGATGAGCACTGACGTGGCATGGATGTGGCATGGATGAGCACTGACATGGCATGGATGTGGCACGGATGAGCACTGACGTGGGATGGATGAGCATGGATGAGCACTGAGGTGGCATGGGCAGGCACAGATGTGGCATGGATGTGTCACGGATGAGGCATGGATGAGCACTGAGGTGGCATGGGTGGCACAGATGATGCATGTATGGGGGACAGATTAGGCATGTATGGGGCACAGATTAGGCATGGATGGGGTATGGATGAGGCACTGATGGGGCACAGATGAGGCACTGATGGGGCACGGATGAGGCACTGATGGGGCACGGATGAGGCACTGATGAGGCACTGATGGGGCACAGATAAGGCACGGATGAGGCACTGATGAGTCACTGATGGGGCACAGATGGGGCACAGATGAGGCAGAGGAGGCATGCAGCTGCAGTTTCTCTCCTCTCTTCGCACGCTGTACTGATTGCTATGTACAGCGCGCGAGGAGAGGAGAGAAATGAACCGGACATGCGCCGGTTTGTTGTGAAGTGATCGCTCCGTCATTGGACGGAGCAATCACGTGGTAAAGGACCGCTCTCATTGGCCCTTTACCGTGATCCGTGATGCGTCGGGTCCCCCGGGACCCGGCGAGCACGGATACTCCCGTGTGCGCGCCCCAGGGGAGGCGCATGAGCGCGATTCTGGGAGGACGTCTATGTATGCTCCTCCCAGAACTAAACAACCGCGCTGCAGCCATCTTTCGGCTATGGCCCGGTTGGAAAGTGGTTAAGGAGCTGTAAGTGACATAGGCATTTTTAAAAGCCAGGGCCAGTGCATTCTGGAGCAGCAGCGTTAGGATGTAAAAACGCCTGACGCTGCTAAAGGCTGCTTAATGCTGCATACAGCGTTATGCCACGCCAGACATTTTTTTAACCTGTAATAGTTGGATTTGAGAGTGGAAAATAGAAGAGTATAGAGAAAGGCTGCTAAACGCTAATGATACTAAAAGTGGCTAAAATGAGCATTAACTCTGAGCGGTTTTCCGTTAATTTTCCCCAGCCAGCTTGGGATCTCTATCGCCGGGATCCCCAGAAAGTCAAAGAAAGCCGTCCTGTCTTGAAAATTACGTAGCGTGAAGAAGCGGCCCTCTCTGTTAAATGTTACTGTGAAGGGGAAACCCCATCTATAAGTACATCCCTTTCGCTTAGCCACTTCCAAAATGGGTTTCAGCATGGCTCTTCTTTTTAGAGTCCCTTTGGAGATATCTGAAAAGACCTGAATGGTCATTCCTTCCATTTTCCATTCTCTGGTGTCCCGAGCCGATCTCAGTATCAGGTCTTTTTGAGCATAATAATGCAATTTGCATATTACATCCCTTGGTCTTTCCTGATCTCTCTTCATTGGGCCGGGAACCCTATGTATTCTGTCAAATTCTATTTTACCAGGATAACTTGCCCCCAGAATATCCTTAAATAGATTGTTTACTGATTCTTCCAGCTGTGTATTTTTGAGTGATTCTGTTAGACCTCAGATTCTTAAGTTATTGCGACGACTTCGATTTTCCATATCTTCGATCTGTAACTGTCACCTAGCCTCTTTTTCCTCCTGTTGCTCTGCATTCCTCTCCAAAACTGTTAGCCGTTCCTTTATTGCAGCAATTTCTACCTCCTCTTTTCTTTGATTAGTGGATAGTACTTGGATCTCGTTTTTAATAAGCAGAATTTCCTTTTTATGGGTCTCCTCTACTCGGCTTACTAATTGTTCCATGTCCTTTTTGGTTGGGAGCGTACTAAGCATAGCTCTAAATTCCGCCATTTGCGCTGCCCATTGGGCATTCTGGTTATGCACAGTCTGCTCTTTCTGGGAATTAGAGTTAACGCCCTGGGCTCTCTCTTCTAGGGGTGACGTAGCCCCAGAGTCTATGATGTCACTCGAGTCCCAGTGTCACGATCCGGGGTCAGGCTCGAAGAGCAGTAGCTATAGCAGTCGCAGGTCACACAGGAACCAGCAGGATAGGAACACTGACAGGTCACCCAGGCAGATGACGCAGGCTCACCTGAGGTGCGGAGTCTAAGTACTAACCGGTCTTCACCAGCGCTCCTGAAGGTGGAGATGGATTTTGCTGCGTGTTAGCACCAGGTCGCGGTCCTCAAGATCGCCCCACCAGGAAGTGAGCAAGTCAGAGTCCAGTAGCAGATAGGGATTAAGCTGAAGCGTAGTCAAGGAGTAGCCAAAGGTCGGTAACCAGTAGTTGCAGGTTGGGATCAAACAGAAGAGTAGTCGAGGAACAAGCCAAGTGTCGATAACGGATGGTAGCAAAGATACAGACGGCAGCAGGAGAGACAAGCAAGATATCGGTTGTTTAAGGCACAATATTCTGGCGACCAGGAAGTGCAAAGACATGGTTTATAACAGGAAGTTCATGGGAGGAGCAAAGGGTTCAAGGTTCAAGGCAATAAAGATTCACAGCAGGATCATTCAAGGATTTGTCCAGGGAGCTGTCCAGCATTCCAGGTAGCTCAGTGAGTAGAGTCATTGCCAGACACCATGGAGGTCCCAGGTTCAAGTCCGGGTCCTGACAGTACTCCCCTCCTCCCAGGACGTCCCCTGGACGTCTTAGGACCAGGTTTAAGAGGAAACCTCTGGTGGAACTCCTTTGTTAATCTAGGGGCATGAACATTTTCTTCTGGCTCCCAGGAATTTTCTTCTGGTCCATATCCTTCCCATTGAACCAGATATTGTAATTTATTCCTAAACATCCTGGAATCAAGAATTCTCTCCACTACAAATTCTTCTTCACCCTGTACTTCAACAGGTGGAGGAGGCGGAAGAATTCTTCCAGGAAAGGGATTTTCCTTAAATGGCTTGAGCAGTGATATGTGAAAAACTGGGTGAATTCTCATACTGTCGGGAAGTTTTAAACGGAAAGTGACTGGGTTGACCTGAGCAGAAATCTGGAAAAGTCCCACAAACTTTTGTCCCAACTTTGCAGATGGAACATGGACCTTCAAATTTTTGGTTGATAACCAAACCTTGTCACCCACTTGAAAGGTAGGAAGTGATCGGCGATGTCTATCAGCAGCCTTCTTGTAACATTCCTGAGCCTCCTTCAAAGTCTCAATTAATTTCTCCTGAATCTCTTGCAACATAGTTAATCTGTTGGCTACAGCAGGAATTGGAGTTGAGATAGGGAGATCAGGAATAAAAACTGGATGATAACCATTGTTTAAGAAAAACGGGCTTTGAGAGGTTGAGCTATGTCTAGAATTGTTGTAAGAAAACTCTGCCGTGGGAAGATAATCCACCCAGTCATCCTGAAGATAACTAACAAAACATCGAAGGTACTGTTCTAAAGTTTGATTGGTCCTCTCAGTCTGACCATTAGACTGAGGATGAAAAGCAGAAGACAGGTTGATTGCTACTCCTAAAGCTGAGCAAAAGCTTTTCCAAAACTTTGAAGTAAACTGTACTCCTCGATCTGACACAACGTCTTCAGGAATTCCATGTAGTCTGAAGATTTCTCGAACCATCAACTCTGCAGTTTGTTCCGAAGAGGGTACCCCCTTAACTGGTATAAAGTGAGCCATCTTGGTGAGGCGGTCAACGACCACCAAGATAGTGGTCATTCCTTTTGAGGGGGGTAAATCAACCACAAAGTCCATAGAAATTGACCCCCATGGTCTTGATGGGATAGGGAGTGGTTGGAGCAACCCCAAAGGAGAAGCTCGGGGTGTCTTATTGCGTGTACAGGTCAGGCACGAGGCTACATACCTTTTAACATCTTTCTTGTACCCAGGCCACCAAAAGGAGCGTGATAAAAGTTCCTCTGTTTTAGAAACTCCAAAATGTCCAGCAAGTTTTGAGTCATGACTCAACCGGAGGACTTCAACCCGAGCAGACTCAGGTACATAGAGGCGATGCGTTTTAATCCAAAAGCCATTCTTGAACTCAAGACTGATGTCCATAGGAGGATTATTGAGGAGTGAGTCATTCTCGTAACCTTCTTTGAGGAGACTCAAGAATGCCTTTGAACTTGTGACACCTAGGAAGTTCTTTTGAGACAGGATTGTGCATTCAGCATTGTTCTCCTGGGAAGGCCCAGACAACATCCGTGATAAGGCATCAGCCTTACCATTTCTTGACCCAGGTCTATATGAGATAATAAAATTAAATCTAGAAAAGAACAGCGACCAACGTGCTTGTCTAGAAGACAATCTTTTGGCCGAACAAATGAATTCTAGATTTCTGTGATCAGTGAGAACAGTCACAGGATGCTTAGTACCTTCCAGCAAATGCCTCCATTCAGAAAAGGCTTC
The DNA here is from genome assembly GCF_965119305.1 of Pelophylax lessonae. Classification (NCBI taxonomy): domain Eukaryota; kingdom Metazoa; phylum Chordata; class Amphibia; order Anura; family Ranidae; genus Pelophylax; species Pelophylax lessonae. The sequence goes on along the minus strand of NC_138770.1, from coordinate 152,613,335 downwards.
CTTAATTGCCAGTAACTCCTTATTCCCTATGTCATAATTCCTCTCGGCTGAAGACATTAAACGAGAAAAGTAAGCACAAGGATGAAGCTGCATCTTTTCACCGCTTCGTTGTGAAAGGATAGCTCCCACAGCAGAGTCAGAAGCATCCACTTCCACTACAAACGGTAGCTCAGGATTGGGATGTACCAATACTGGTGCAGAAGTGAACAGAGTCTTTAACTTATCAAAAGCAGCCTGAGCATTAGATGACCACACAAAGGGCACCCCTTTCTTTGTCAGCTGTGTAATCGGAGCTATCACCTTAGAGAAATTTCTGATGAATTTCCTGTAGAAATTGGCAAACCCGATGAATCTTTGAATTTCCTTAATGTTTGCAGGGACAGGCCAATCTACTACTGCTCTAATCTTCTCAGGATCCATGCTTACTCCATCTGGTGAAATAATATACCCCAGAAACTGGATCTGGGTTTGTTCAAACTCACATTTCTCCAATTTGATATAAAGTCGATTCTGCCTTAATCTTTCAAGGACAGTGCAAACATGCTTGCGATGCTCCTCTAGGTTATTGGAAAAAATGAGGATGTCATCCAAATAAGCAACTACAAATTGGTCCAACAGATCTCTAAAAACATCGTTGATGAAGTGTTGAAAGGTTGCAGGGGCATTACAAAGACCAAAAGGCATAACCAAGGACTCGAAGTGTCCGTATCTGGTTCTAAAGGCGGTTTTCCATTCATCTCCTTGGCGGATACGAACAAGGTTATAAGCCCCCCGCAAGTCAAGCTTTGTGAAAATCTTGGCAGAACGAAGTCTTTCCAACATTTCAGAGATCAACGGGAGAGGATAACGGTTTTTAATAGTAACTTTATTCATGTGCCTGTAATCAATGCAAGGACGTAAGGTAGAGTCTTTCTTTTCAACAAAGAACAAGGCTGCTCCAGCAGGGGATGTTGAGTGTCTAATAAACCCCTTCTCTAAATTCTCATCAAGCCACTCCCTGAGCACCTTTAATTCAGGTTCTGATAAATTGAATAGGCGGCCGAAAGGTATTTCTGCACCAGGGAGTAGCTCAATGGGGCAATCATATGGGCGATGAGGAGGTAACTGGTCGGCGTTCTTCTTATCACAGACATCCTGAAACTCATGGTATTGTGGAGGCAGTTTGAGATATGACTGTGCTGTAACCACATCCAACTGCGTTTCCTTAATCTGTGGAGAACTAATTGGACAAGGCTCTCTACAGTATTCCTCACAATGGGGGGATGTAAAATTTATAACGCGTGCTTCCCAATTGATTGAGGGATTATGGGTGGAAAACCAAGGGATGCCCAAGATCACAGGAAATTTAGGTGACGTAATCAGCTGAAAACTGATGGTCTCACGATGGTTAGCCTCAAATTGGAGAACCAAAGGGACTGTTTCATGGGTAACAGGTCCTGAAGTTAAGGGTGATCCATCCACTGTCTCCATATCGACTGGGGCTAATTTATTTCTTGTCTGAATCATATTGTTTTTGGCAAAGTCTATGTCCATAAAGTTCCCCCCTGCACCAGAGTCCAGCATAGCAGAGCAAGGAATCTCAATGCCCTCAGAGATAAGTTTAATAGGGAGGACAAAATGAGGTAGTGAAGAATTTACTTTATTTTCTTCCTGGACCAACGGGGAGATGGACTGGCTAATGGAGTTTATTTGTTCAGGCGTGATCACATCAACCGATGCAATTGTTCTTCTAACCTTGTTAGGGCAGTTAATTGCATAATGACCAGAATCTCCACAGTAAAGACATAGGTTCTCAGAACGTCTTCTTTCTTTCTCCTGAATGGAAATGGATCTCTTAATTGCATCTACCTGCATTGGCTCAGGAGTGTTAGAATTAGGAGCAACTTTGAAATCCTGCTGAACAAATGGAGTAGCAGAGAAACGCATGCCACTCTTACTTGCAAACATTCCCAGCCTCTCCTTCCTCCTTTCTGTAAGTCTCTGATCAATTTTGATACATAATTGGATGAAGGCATCAAGATCATCAGGAGTCTCAACTCTAGCGAGCTCATCCTTTACCTGTTCAGAAAGCCCTCGGCGGAACTGACTCTTTTGCGCAGCAGGGTTCCAAGTAGTATCTGCAACCCAACATCTGAATTCTGCTGTGTACTCAGCGACAGAGCGTCTTCCCTGCCTCATACTATGCAGCTTTGCTTCAGCAGTAGCACAGCGGTTGGGATCATCAAAAACCTGATCCATTGCGGTCAAAAAGGTCTGCAGATTATTTAAAATAGCACTGTCCTGCTCAATATATGGGGAGGCCCAAGCTAGAGCTTCTCCAGTCAGAAGTTCGAGAATCAAGGTTACCTTTCTCTTCTCAGAAGGAAATGCAGCAGGGTGTGTTTGAAAATATAAACGACACTGATTTAGGAAACCCCTGTAATGATGGCGGTCTCCATTAAACTTGGATGGTAAAGGCTGAGGCATATGTGTGATAGTATCACCTCGGTCCAGTAGTAGTCTCTGCAGAGCATGAATCTCCTTCTGTTGTCTTTCCAATAGACTTTCTAGTTTATTAACTTTTTCTTGGCAGGTAACACCAAATTCTTGCAGCTCAGCAATTTGTTGCCTAAGAGGAGTCACGATGCTTGCTATAGCGGCCTCCATATTTTGGGCCAGAATATTCTGTCACGATCCGGGGTCAGGCTCGAAGACCAGTAGCTATAGCAGTCGCAGGTCACACAGGAACCAGCAGGATAGGAACACTGACAGGTCACCCAGGCAGATGACGCAGGCTCACCTGAGGTGCGGAGTCTAAGTACTAACCGGTCTTCACCAGCGCTCCTGAAGGTGGAGATGGATTTTGCTGCGTGTTAGCACCAGGTCGCGGTCCTCAAGATCGCCCCACCAGGAAGTGAGCAAGTCAGAGTCCAGTAGCAGATAGGGATTAAGCTGAAGCGTAGTCAAGGAGTAGCCAAAGGTCGGTAACCAGTAGTTGCAGGTTGGGATCAAACAGAAGAGTAGTCGAGGAACAAGCCAAGTGTCGATAACGGATGGTAGCAAAGATACAGACGGCAGCAGGAGAGACAAGCAAGATATCGGCTGTTTAAGGCACAATATTCTGGCGACCAGGAAGTGCAAAGACATGGTTTATAACAGGAAGTTCATGGGAGGAGCAAAGGGTTCAAGGTTCAAGGCAATAAAGATTCACAGCAGGATCATTCAAGGATTTGTCCAGGGAGCTGTCCAGCATTCCAGGTAGCTCAGTGAGTAGAGTCATTGCCAGACACCATGGAGGTCCCAGGTTCAAGTCCGGGTCCTGACACCCAGTCTGTCTGTGTGTCCGCTGGCTCCACCATACTAGTTGCTATTGTTGTTGTTAGGCTAGCAGAGAGAAATTTCCTAATCTCTCCCTCTGGTTTCCCTTGTGTTTTCCCAGTATTTTTTTTTAACCTTCCGTTTTTTTGTAAGGGTCATACTAACTCCAAATCCTTTGGGCGTCAGTGACATGGTCTGTAGCTAACTGGCCCCCCTGGGCTCCTTCAGTCTTCTGGGGTTCTCTATCCAGCTGTATATGCCTCCAACCTCCACACTTTATGCTCCCCAACTCCACTTTGTCACTTCTCCACTCCCATGATAACTTTCCTCCTTTGCTCTTCCGCACTCCTCCGCTGGTAAGGGGAATTGATTTTATTTACCGGATCACCAGTCTCCTCCTCTTCTATCCCTTTCCCGCTTTTGTCCCCAATATGTCCGTATATCTGTATGGCACTGGATATATCTCTATCAGTCAGTTATTACTGCTGTATATGGACTTAAATGGCAATAGAAGGTATTCACTCACGGTTCCAGCAGAGGGTCTCTCCTCCGATATTGCTCTTCTGGGGATCCTCTATTTCTGTATATGTATTCCTTACCGGCTCCTTTTTATAGGTCGGGAGGTCGGGAGACTTGGAGAGCAGAGATAAGGCAATGCGGCTACCTTCCTCCTTCCCCTGCACCAGCCCACCGTTGGGCTTCCTCCTGGGGCTCACTCTAAGCACTCTTTTTTAGCACGCTGTTCCTGCTATGGGTCACTCCACAGACTCCCTCCAGCTCCTGCAATCCTCAGCAGTAGTCGAACCAGAACGGGGCCGGGGAGTGTTTCAGATCAGCGGCTCCACTGACAGTGCACCCGGTACTCGGGAAGGCAGACCCGCATGCACCAATCTGAATCACTGCTGTCTCTAAGTCTGACAGGTGCCGGCTCCCGTGTATCACGCTGCCCTGCACCTCGGAACGCCAGCCAAGCCACTCGTCCTGCGGCTCCGATCTCGCTTTGGCCGCTAGCGGGTAGCCTGTGGGTGGGCAGGTATGTTTCTGAGTCTATGAGTTGCCCGGTCACTCGGCTCAGCTAGCGGGAGTGTAGGGTAGCGGGTCCGCGGCATTCACATCTCACCGCCACCTTAGCATGCCGTTCTCCTGCCCGGCTCTCGGATGATAGGGAGGGAGTTTTCTTGCGAGGCTCTCAGAGCACAGCCTCACATGACCGCTTCCGGCCAACCCAGTCGAATTTGGAAGATTCTTACAATCCAATTCCGGGAGGTAGAGGGGAGGAGAGAGGGCAGGGATTAGAATCTTGGGGATTTAGCTTGGAGATGGGGGTGTTCAGGACCTTTGGGGGGTCCTAGAGATTAATATGGATGAAGGACGCAACCCTGTTGGTATGTGGGAAGGGCTGGGGATGAAGGGAAAAGGTCTCTACATCTAAGCCCCTCTCTGTACACCATGTGGTGATGAGGTTTACCCTTTCTTTTTTTTTTCTTCACTAAGAGCACAGTGAAATTTAGGGGTATAATCTCCCCTACTGAAGGAATTTACTCACCGGAGTTTTAACAGAAATGTGTAACGCACAATTTTTTTTTTTTCTGTTTTTTCCCTTTTTTTTTTTTTTTTTGCACTAAGAGCACAGGGAAAATTTAGGGGCATAATACCCCCTACTGAATGAACCCACAGTGTAACACACTATTTTTTTTTTTCTTTCTTTTCTATCGCACGGTGAAGTTTAGGAGTAAAATACACCAGACTAAGTTAAGACACTTAAAATGTTGATTCTAAATTTGTATTTATGGTTGTGGTCCTGTTTTTTTTTTTTTTTTTAGGGGATAGTGAAGTACTGAACCCAACATAGAACATGCCAATAGGGATGGAAGGAAAAATCAGAGACCTGAGACTTCAAACTATCTCCCCAGGTTTTTTTAGACCCTGGAAGCTCAGCAGAACTTAGCAGGAAAGGGGGGACAGAGAGACCCAGTAATATAATGAGAAAATAAGAGTGGGTTAGTAAGGTTAAAGGTGAAAAACATACATGAGGTATGCTATACTCTGCATGGCCCCCCTACTCCTCCAGTTTTTAATATTTTATCCCCTTTTAAAAATTTTTTTTTTTTTTTCTCACGATGAAATTTAAAGGGTATAATACCCCATACTAGGAATTTTTCCTTCTTTTTTTTTCTCCCTCTTTTTTTTTTTTTCTTTTCTCTCTCTCTTGCACGGTGAAGTTTAGGAGTAAAATACACCCGACTAAGCTAAGACACTTAAAATGTTGATTGTAAAATTGTATTTATGGTTTGTGGTCTGGGTTTTTTTTTTTTTTTTCTTCTTTGCACGATGAAATTTAAAGGGTATAATACCCCATACTAGGAATTTTTCCTTCTTTTTTTTTTTCTCCCTCTTTTTTTTTTTTCTCTCTCTTGCACGGTGAAGTTTAGGAGTAAAATACACCCGACTAAGCTAAGACACTTAAAATGTTGATTGTAAAATTGTATTTATGGTTTGTGGTCTGGGTTTTTTTTTTTTTTTTTTCTTCTTTGCACGATGAAATGTAAAGGGTATAATACCCCATACTAGGAATTTTTCCTTCTTTTTTTTTTCTCCCTCTTTTTTTTTTTTTCTCTCTCTTGCACGGTGAAGTTTAGGAGTAAAATACACCGACTAAGCTAAGACACTTAAAATGTTGATTGTAAAATTGTATTTATGGTTTGTGGTCTAGGTTTTTTTTTTTTATTTTATTTTAGGGGAAGGTATGGTTAGACATCAAGGCTCTAAGATACTCATAGAGATGTAGGAGAGGAGTATCTCAGGGCACTATAAAGCTAGGGGTTAGATATATAGAGGAGATAGAGAAAGTTGAGAGAACCGGAAGAAAGGGATGGGTAGCAGAGATAAGAAAAGAAAGCATAAGTATACAAAAAAGAATAGGGAGGGAGAAGCGGGGTCAGAGGGGAGTGCCTCAGGTAATTCCCTGTAAAAAGTTTAGAACACACAGGTGGCAGTAAAATGCCGTGTGTTGGAAGGATTTAATAATCCGACCTGGGGATCCGACCGGGAAGAGCTATTAGTTCTATCTGGCAAGGAGTGATCCACAGGGAAGGGCACAGGAGTGAATGAAATAGTGTGAGGTGTCTGGATAAAAGAGTGAGTAAGTGATTAGTGAGTATTGAGAGTGGGCTACGGAAGTGTCGGTTTTTTCCTTTTTTTTTTTTTTTCTCCTCTCTCCCCCCCTACCCCCCTCATAAGCCTCCGCTCACGCAGAGTACGTTTATAGCTGTAAATGGAGAATATAAAGATCGTTTCAATTAATGCAAAGGGCCTAAATACGCCCGAAAAAAGGCGAATATTAATATCAGAACTTAAAAGAGCGAAGACGAATATAGCGTTTATACAGGAGACGCACTTTAAATAGGAGAATTTACCTTATTTAAAAAATAATGCATTTCCATATATATACCATTCAACGTATATACAGTCAAAGTCAAGAGGGGTATCAATTTTAATTGATAGTAAGACTCCCTGGCAGCTGGAAGAGAAGCTTTGTGACGACAGTGGCAGATTTCTATTTTTAAAAGGGAAAATAGGAGAAATGCAGATGACACTGGCAACTCTATACTCTCCCAATAAGCAACAAGATAGATTTGTTGCCAAAACATTGAAGGCACTTAGAGAATTTACTCAAGGCCAATTGATATTGGGAGGAGATTTCAATACACCACTGTCTCCACTGGTGGATGCCTCCAGATCCAAGCCTACCTCCTCTGCAGGGATGTGCCGGCGGATGAGGAAGAACATACATATGGAACAATTGATAGATGTCTGGCGCCTCCAGCATCCAACTGAAAAGGAGTACACATTTTTTTCGTACCCGCACGGGACTTACTCGAGAATAGATTTTTTCCTAGTACCACATGCCCATCTCCTGGCGGTAAAACACACCGACATCGATAACATCTCATGGTCAGACCATGCAATGGTGTCGATGATCTATAATATATCTACAGTTAAATCAACTAAACAAAGATTCTGGAAATTAAATGAAAGTCTGTTACAGATAGAGGATATAAGGTCAGAGGTACAAAAAGAACTTAAAGATTACTTTGAACTTAATGATCTACCCGGCTGTGCGATAAGCACATTATGGGAAGCACATAAATCAGTGATAAGAGGAACCCTAATTAAGCACGGTGCAAGACTAAAAAGGGAAAGGAATAAACAATTACTAGCATTACTAGAGAAACTTAAAATATTGGAAACAGAACATAAAAAAGAAAGGAAAATATAGTAGAAGGGGAGTTGACTCTGGTAAGAAAGCAAATACGTGATTTAATGCATTTCAAAGCTAAAGCCGCGATTCAAATATCAAAGAAAACCATGTATGAATCAGGGAACAAATGTGGAAAAGTTCTAGCAAGATCGGTCCACACTCAAAAAGTAAGATCTTATATCCCACAAATTGTCTCTCCAGAAGGAGTTAAAAAAATATTGCCGGATCAAATAACGGAAGAATTCAGGAATTTTTACTCATTGCTATATAATTTGCCGGAAATAGGAAAATCGCAAAAGGTAATGGATGATTATATGGTACAATCAGGATTACCGAAGCTGTCTGAAGAAGATAAAGAGGACCTGGAAAGGCATATCTCACAGAAGGAAATAGAACAGATTATAAAAAGTATGAAAAGTGGTAAAGCGCCAGGTCCAGATGGCTTGACACCACAGTATTTCCATGTATTGGCCCCCATTTTGGGGCCATACATGGAGAGACTGTTTAATGAGAGAGGCCCAGAGGGGATGTTTTCCAGGGATACACTAACGGCTTATATAACGTTAATATTGAAAGAGGGTAAAGACCCTTCGAACTGCGGAAGTTACAGGCCCATTTCGCTCCTGAATACGGACTTAAAAATTTTTACAAAAATCTTAGCGGTAAGGATGGCAAAGGTACTCCCTAAAATAATACACTTAGATCAAGTTGGCTTTATGGCGGAGAGGGAAGCAAAAGACAGCACTACAAGAGTCCTTAATTTAATCCATATAGTTACCAAAGCAGAAACACCCTGCATCATACTGAGCACCGACGCAGAAAAGGCCTTTGACAGAGTTGAATGGACCTTTATGCAGTCGGTGCTCAAGTATATAGGAGTAGGCGAAATAATGCGGGAAAGAATATTTAGGGTTTACTCTAACCCTACCGCAAGAGTAAAAGCAAATGGGGTGTTGTCAGAACCCTTGAATATAAAAAATGGCACAAGACAGGGGTGTCCATTATCCCCCCTGTTATTTGTGCTGACACTAGAACCTTTCCTGAATAAAGTCCGACTGAATCAGGATATAAAAGGAGTCATGGTAGGTAAGGAACATTATAAGACTGCAGCATATGCAGATTATTTATTGTTCACATTGATAGAACCAGAAATATCGCTGCCAGTACTAGAGGAAATTAAACAGTATGGAGTACTATCAAATTTTAAAATAAAACTATAGGAAATCTGAAGCAATGGGTGTGGGAATATCAAAAGCAAAAAAGGATAGAATAAAGAGCAATTTTGGATTTTCATGGGTGGAGAAAGCAGTGAAATATCTAGGGACTTACATATCCGCAAATTTAGCCCAGATCTATGAACTGAATTTCACCCCCCTGATTGGAGAGACAAAGAAAATTTTGGAACAATGGAGGGGAGGGCTTCAGTCATGGTTTGGAAGAGGAAATTTAATTAAAATGAATATCCTGCCGAAATTTTTATATATTATGAGAGCGCTACCAGTCAAAATCCCTAATAGTTTTTTTAAAACTGTGCAGGGTGTGTTTGGTGGATATATCTGGGCGGGTAAAAAACCACGTATAGCACGTAACACCCTAACACTTCCCAAAAATATGGGTGGATTAGGTGTACCTGACCTGCGCAGATACTACCATGCCATCCATTTAAATAGAATATTGGACTGGTGGCAACATCGGGAAACGAAAAGATGGGTCCAATTGGAACAAGCACAAACGATGGTCTCACTAAAGAGAGCAATCTGGTGCTATAAGATACTCCCTAAACCCTTGAAGATACACCCCTTGATAGGGAACACAATAAGAATAGGGTTTCAACAGACAATGAGACAAAACTTAACTTCAACGGAATCCCCATTGTATCCGATCCTGGGAAACCCCAAATTCCCACCAGGCTTAGAGAGACAGCCCTTTAAAAAACTATGGGAAACAGGACAAGATGGTATTAAAACTTTTGCGAGCCACAGGTGTGGCCTTCAATCGGGAGACTAACAGATGAGGAGGGACCATATAGGCTACTCCTATGGGAGGCACTCCAATTGCGACACTTTTTGGAGTCGCTGCCGGAGTTAAGAAAATTTAAGAAACCACTGACACATTTTGAAAAACTATGTGAGAAAGTAGGAGGCATAGATCGCCCATTATCCATTTTATACAAAATGTTAAATACTCCATTGGACCAACCGAATCTGAAATGGTTGGAAAAATGGAAGGTGGATCTAAATATTGAGATAACGGACACACAGAAACAGAGGATGTTCAGGGCAATATTTGGACCAACTAAATGCACTAAAATCCAGGAAATAAATTATAAAATCTTGACTAGGTGGTATAATACACCAGACAAGCTGCATAGGTGGTACATCCAAGAATCAGATAGGTGCTGGAGATGTGGAGAAGGGGAAGGCACAATATACCACATCTTCTGGAATTGCCCAGAGATAAAGAAATTTTGGCTAGAGATTGGTGATATAGTCCAAAAAGTAACAGACTTTAAAATTGAGGGAGAAGCCGCCTTTTGTCTCTTACAAATAGTAGGGCAGACAGAGAGGAAATACACAAGATCAGTACTGCCACATATGATGAATGCTGCAAGAGCATGCATTCCCCAATATTGGAGAAAAAGACAAGCCCCTTCGGTGGGTGAGTGGGTAAGAAAATTAGAACACATTAATAAAATGGAGGATCTAGTGCTCTCCGCACAACATAAACAGGAACAATATAAAAAGACATGGGGAACATGGAACTTATTTATATCCTCGGAGGCGGGCAAACAACTGTGGGCACCATTATCTCAGAACGCGGAAGTTACGTGAGAGGGAAGGCGTCCTCTACTCTGTTGAGGGGGGAGGAGATGTGAGGGAGGGGAGGAGAACTATTTGGAATGTTCCCCTCCGGGTCCTTTTTTTTTTTTTTTGTTTTTGTTGTTGTTTTTGTTTTTGTTTTTTGGTTGTTGTGGGGTATGTGTGGTGTTTGATAGCAAGTATGAATGAGGGGTGAATGGGGGAAGGGGGGGGGGTATTATAGAAAAGTGGAGGGAAAAAGGAAGGGAATGAACAGATAGGAAGAAGAAGGGGGAACAAGGCAAGATCCGGAGCTAAGGGTCATTTAAATTAAAAAAGCATAACGAAGTAAAGGGAGGTAAGGATTGAACGAGTAGGAATGGAGAAAGGGACTTGCTGTCTTAACAATATCTTGCCTTAGTTGAAGATTGGATAAATGACTATATATTAATGAATTGGAAATCTCTAGAGGATTCTAGTAGACCTCAGTGATGAGAAAATTGATGTGGATAATGTCTTTGTAACCCACTGATTTAATATGGTGTTATATATGCTGTAATGAGTTCTCTGAAAATGCAAAATAAAATGATAAAAAAAAAAAAATGTGCATTAACGCCAATAGTACCAAACACTCCTAAAAGTACGTTTTTACAGCTGCTTTTAGCAGCGTCAGGCGTTTTTTTTTTTGCAGCTTAAAAATGCCCCTCCATGTTTTTCTATGGCCTCATGCACATACAGGCTTTTAGGAGCTGTAGGTGGTATAGGTGTTTTTAAGCTGTAAAAAAAACCCAGGGCCAGTGTGTTCTGGAGCAGCAGCATTAGGCTGTAAAAACGCCTGACCCTGCTAAAGCCTGCTTAAGGCTGCTTAATGCCGCATACAGCGTTATGCCACTTCAAACGTTTTTTTTTAAGCTGTAGTAGTTGGATTTAAGAGTGGAAAATAGAAGAGGGCAGAGAAAGGCTGCTAAACACTAACGCTGCTAAACTTGGCTAAAACGTGCATTAATGCCAATACAAAACGCTTCTAAAAGTACGTTTTTACAGCAGCTTTTTCCTGGCACCAGAACTGGCTTTGCAGCTCGTTTTTTTCAAACGCCCTGTGTGCATGAGGCCTAATTTTCATATACTAATTTCTTTGGCTACACTAAAGTCCAATGGGAGATTTTTTTTTTGCTATAAATAATTTAGGGACGAAGCAGCCCTGAACTCACATACCACTCGCTTCACCATTTGCCTTAACTGTATTTAGGGCTGGTTCACATCAGGCGCATGCTAAAATGAGCTACTAAATGAGGCTGATGTCTGATTCCTTTTTTTAAATGTTATTTTCCCTTTTTTCAACTTTATTTACATTTCACAACTGAATCGTTTTTCATAATTTTTCATTCACAGAGACAATATGGGACGCAGCATGTTCAACTGAAATCTGGGTTGATCCTGTATATTACCGGATGGCAACCCTAACAACATGAATATGGCTGCAGCAAAGAGGTTATGCAAGGATCTGGTTTCACAGGGATTTCATGTTATGCTGAATTACAGTTGAGCCTATCACCCCTTATCTTTCCCCCAACCTATATTTACTGTATTGCCATGGCAACTGCCTCTAGCAGCATGGAGTCACAAAGGATAAGAGAAGGTCTTTCTTTTATTAGATACTTCCATACTAAGACCTACATCACTAGAATAAGCAAGTAGTGTCTGCTCTCCATACTCTCCTCTTTCACATCGTTAGTTTATTCTAAATAGTTAAAGTCATGGTAAATATTAAAATAAAAAAATAAAAAAAAAATTGTATTTCCTTTGCAGTTCCCTTTACAGCAGCGTTCAGATTGAGAGAGGGGGATGCAGTATTTGGAGCCCACCAAGTGTCCTACGTACTCATTTGCTGACAAGGATGAAAGAGCAGAAAGAGGACCTCAACAGTGTGTTGCTGCTCCTTTATTGTCCAGTTACAGGAAGGGGGCAGGTATGTCACCTACCCATTTGCTTAACTAAATTGAGAAAAGCGAGGTCACCAGACTGGCTGTGCTGTCTGGCAGTATAAATCTCAGGACTGGACAGGCAGAAACACAAATCCTTTGGCAGGTTCATAGTTCCCTAATATGTATGTCAATGGTGTGTTTAGTTGTTTTTTACAGTTTTTAGTTTTAAATGCAGATGTGATTTCATAAGAACTCAAAACCAAATACAATTTGTATCTTTAACATCATCATCCCCAGTTATAACCTTTCCGGGAAAGGAACAACTTGTTTGCTCTGGTGGGTTTGCCCATCAAGCTGTGCTTCTATTTTTATTTTTTTTATACCTAATAAAAGGGATACTGCACTGTTATTCTACAACTCAAAAGCTGCTAGAACCACAATTGACAAACCATTGTGTGATAATCAAATAAAAATACAAGTGCTGTGCTATATACTGTAGAATCAAAAAGAACAACTCATGCACATGCTGATACACAACATATACATGGAGGAGTACTTCACCAGCCCATGGCGCTGTCCATGTGTCCACCTCCTCTTGGATGTATGCCTTTAAGCTGTGATGTCCTGGTTGCTGCAGCTCCTCTCACACTCCACTGGGGGGGGGGGGGGGGGTCGGATAAAAAGCAGTTCCAATCTATAATAGAGGGAAGCGCACGCAGACCTCGGGCAATAACGCTTTATTATAGGACAATTAACACAGTACAGTTAAAATGCACTCACACTTTCTCTTCTTGGCAATCGCATATCGGCATTCCAACAAGAGCTACTCGCTCCTCCCGTCCCTCCAGATGGTGACTCTCCGGTCTCCTAACCTGCGACTACCGCCGCTATGGCCCCGCTCTCCTCCACTTCCTGTGTACGACTCTACCTCCGGGTCACCGAGTTCCAGCACGATACCGCGTCATCCACAGCGAATCGGGAAAGCCTCAGCTGGAGCCGGAGCCACAGGCTGCAGGGAGCTTCGAGGTGGAGGGTACAAGCACGGGTACACTGCCTCTGCTGTTGCTACGGACAACGCGTTTTGGAGGCGGAGCCTCCTTCCTCAGGTCCCACCTTGCTTCCTACCGACACCCCTTCCCTATATACGAGGAATACTTTCGGCCATATACTGTAGAGATGACAAGCACTTATCTCTGTTAATACAGATAAAACTTGTGAATAAAAGTCTGCATAGTCCAAATAAAGGACATGAACAAATATCTAAAAAATTCTCTATAAAGTGCAAAGTGCATGTAAAAAGAGAAAGTTGTGTTTGACTAAAAAGTCCAAATATATAGGTGAAGAAGTCCACTCAATGCATACAAATATTGTTCGTCCAAATCACTGTGGATAGATGCCATGAGTGTCCATATGAAAGTCACCAAGTTGTGATTAGCCACCACCAAAGGAGGGTACATATGCTTACTAGAGAACCTGGACTCAGATACCAGCACAATTGAGGAGTCATATGAGCTGATATAGACATAAATCTCTAGAGGGATGGTCTATGGGACAGCTTCAGGAGTCTCACACCTTATTGTTATGGAAGGGGCACCAACCTCTTGGTTACATCATTTGATCCCTACAGTATATCCATGTAGATAAAACATCTCCACTTAGTGTAAAATTGCAAACACATTTTTTTACAAAGTACAGAACACTTACATCAGGTATAGTATAAAATGACAGTGCTTATTTACTCATCCAGCAAGCATGGTCACAGGAAACATGTGGTACGCAATGGCCTGGATAGGAGTCGACCCTATACCTTACAAGCTGATCTGCTCCCCTCTGATGTTAAAACGACAGCCCCTGTGCAATCATAGGCCCCATTCACACCTAGCATAGTGGGAGTTCATATTTTTGCATGTTTTTGGTGCATTTTTCACCTGCCACATAGAGGGCATTTTGCCGCTTTACGGTTTGTGTGTTTTTTACTGTGTGTTTTTGCTTTCCACGTTTGGGGTGCCATTAACAATTAATGGTGTGATGATCTTTTTTTTGTGCATTTCAGGAAAGCGTGCAAAAACACATGTTTCCGTGAGCGTTCCCGAAATGCACAAATGTGAATGGAGCCTGATAGATGCCCACACTTTCACTTGCACTTAATTTTTGGTGATTAGAACAAAGCGACAAGAAACTAAGAACACTGAAACATCTGTCAAAAAGGGCTATACAATTCCATTTCTTCATTTTAACTTAGGTTGAAGCACATGGAAAAGGTTCTGTGGACATTAAAATGATAGTTCACTATTTAAAAAATAAAAAAATATGCAGGTAAGGGATGTTTGTAGTTTAAAACAAACTGCCCAGCTCTGACTAAAGATAAAAAACACCCTTGCTATAGGTTTAGGCCATTTACATACCTTATGAAGCCTGACTGGAATGCTCCCAGAATGTTGCTAAGTACTCCCAGGACATTGCTAAGCAAGGCCTAGTTGTCACTTCTCACCTCCACCATCACAGGAGTGAGCTCTTTCTCTAATTCAACCCCCTCACATACTCTTTATCTCCCATGATGCAGTAGCTCTGAGCTGAGCATTTAAGAGCTCACTCCTGTGATTAGTGGAGGCCAGACCTCACTTAGCATTATCCTGGGAGTATTTCAGTCAGGCTTCATAAGGTATTTAAATGGCCTACACCTATAGCAAGGACTATAGTCAGAGCTGAACAGTTTGTGTTTACTGTATCTACAGACACCCCTTATCTGCATAGGCAGTTTTGTGGTAAAGGTGAATTATCCCTTTAATTCCTTCAGAATCAAGGAAGCTCAACTCATGCCTAAGCTCGTTTCCGTTTTGCAGAGAATAGGGAGAATTAAAACCTCTGTCAGGTTTTAAAGTGTATGTGAACCTTAAAGCGGAGTTCCAGCCATTTCACTCACCTGTCTAACGGTCCAGCGATGCGGCCGCCCGAAGCCTCGATCCTCTCCCTCGGCGCCAGCATCACTGCTGTAGGCACCCGGCTGTGAAGCAGCAAACTGTACCCACTGCGCATGCGTCTTGATTGGCCGGCAATCTTCTGGGACCTCTGACGTGTCCCAGAAGATTGCAGGGAGGGAGGGGGAGAGGAGAAATTCCGTTCAGGGCGCCGCGGCGCTCCAATCGGAAGTGGGAGCGGGTACCTGTCAAAACTAGGTACCCGCTCCCCCCAAAAAAAATGACATGCCAAATGTGGCATGTCAGGGGGTTAAAATACCTAAAGCGGAAATTCCACTTTTGGGTGGAACTCCGTTTTAAGGCCCTGTTCACACCTGAGCGTTTTTCAGCCCATAAAACGCTCATTTGTGAAAATCCAAAATGACCAACAATCAAAATCCCATTCATTTCAATGGCCCCTGTTCACATCTGAGCGTTTTGTCCCCTGAAGCAAAACGCTTGTATCTCAAAAAAGTACAGGAGCTTCTTTATGGGTTGATCAAGAGCTGTTCTGGTCCCATAGAAATGTATTAAAACGCCGTTATCTGCGTTTCACCGGCGGTTCACTGGCATTTTTCAAACACACAGGTGGTCTCCACCCCTTTTAACACCACCCACACCCAAACGCCTGCTAAAAACGCCCCAAAAAAGCTTATAAAACGCCCTAAAAATGCTCATAAAATGCCCAACAAATGCCAGAGAAACGCCCAAAAAACTCTCGAAAAAAAGCCTACAAAAACACCTGAAAATGATACGCTTAGGTGTGAATGCAGCCTTAAACTAAAACTAAACCCAACTATTCTTTTCAGCCGAGGAAGCTTGCCATCGTAGCTTCTTTTCGATCTGTAACTGCCATGGTGCTGCACATGTGATCAGTTATAACACCAGCTGTTTAATGGCTTGACAGTTTGGTTGAGGACACAAGCAAAGGTGACAGTTAAATTCCCAGCATGCCAGGAAGATAACTGTTTTTTGAAACTGTTAAATCAATGGGTTTAGTTCCGTTTTAAAGTGGAACTTTATCCATAACAAATTGATAAAAAAAATAATGTTATTTAGCAAGGAACATACAGCATATTGCACATTAATAATTATGCTACCAAAATAATCGTGAGCTATAAATTGCCTCCAGCATTGCTCCTATTTCTTTTTGCCGGAGGCTGCCATTTAACTGAAGCCCAGAGCCCCTGAGCAGTATTAATTATTTTGGCTGTCAGCAGATCGGCCTCTACAAATTCAGCACAGTGCCTACAAATATAGAGCAACTGAGCCAGGGGAGCCAGTGCATTACTGGATTTTAAACAGTTTAGACACTTATTTTTATTGTTTTACATACCTATACTTAACCGCTTCTGGATGCTCGTCAGCGGGGACTCCGATGCTCGGAGCCGCCTGACACCCGCGATCGCTCCCTGCTGAGAGAGAAGAATGGTAAGCTGTTGTAAACACAGCTGACCGTTCTTCTCTCTGCAATGATCACAGAGCGCCAGTGATCCTTCTATATAGGAACACAGGTCTCTATGATCATTTCACAAGCCCTGCCCCCTTACAGTTAGAAACACGCCCCTAGGTACACATTTAACCCCTTGATCACTTACTGCGTTAACCCCTTCCCTGCCAGTGTCATTATTACAGTGACAGTGCATATTTTTAGCACTGATTACTGTAGTAATGTCATTGGTCCCCCCAAAAGTGTCAAAAATGTCAGTTAGGGGTCCAACCTGTCCACTGCAATGTCGCAGTCCCACACAAAATCGCAGATCACCGCCATTACTAGTAAAAAAAAACAATAAAAATGACATAAATCTTTCCCTTAGTTAGTAGACGCAAAAACTTTTGCGCAAACCAATCAAAATATGCTTATAGCGATTTTTTTTACCAAAATATGTAGCAGAAAACAAATTGGCCTAAAATGATAAAAAATTTTGATTTACATTTTTTTTTTTGGGGGGGGGGGGGGGAATGTTATATAGCAGAAAGGGAAAATTATAGTTTTTTTTTTTTTTCAGAATTGTCGCTGTTTTTTTGTTTATAGCGCAAAAAAATAAAAATTGCACAGGTGATCAAATACCACCAAAATATGGCCTGGTCATTAAGGGGGCAAATCCTTCCGGTCCAGAAGTGGTTAAAAAAGGAGCCAGCATGAAGTGAATCGGCAGGACCTAATTTTCTGAATAAAGCTCCACTTTACCAACACATTTCTCTTGTTTGATTCCTTTTAGTTTAGTTAAATACTACATTGAAAATGTTTTGTTATATTTGTTAAAAATTAAAAAAATACCTGTTACCGGAAATTGTGGTAGATAACTTCCTGTGCTTTCTTCCAGTGCTTCCAGTCTTATCTGTTACTTTTTTCCCAGATATCTCTGGGGACTACAAAGTCCCCTCTATATACAGGAAAGAGGAGAGGGGGATGTTACTGTAGTCCTGACTGTGGTGACAGTGCGGCTTCTCAACAGATACAGTACAGGGAGTGGTAGTTGTCATCCTAGGATGGAAAGTGTGTTAATGGCAGGATTATCAGGTGACTGTAAAAATAAGGAAAGAAACCTGAAAACTGAAAATGAATGCAGCCACCCCATGGACATAAAGACAGGTAAGCTGCAATAGTTTACATTTTTGTTTTTGGCTGTAGCCTTGCTTCTAGTTTATGTATGTTCTTTTTAAGAGTGCAATACATTTCAAATAGCTCCTAAGTCGCTGACGACATTATATTAATGCTGACAAAACCCGAAATCTCATTACCCACTGCATACCAAATTTTGACTGAATTTACCCTCATAACCATAGACAAATGGTAAACACACATATTGTTAGCAGCCAAGACCCTGATTCTCCGCAATTGGAGATCTACTACTACTCCTAATTTGTCTGAGGTGATTGCGCTCGTGAATGATAACTATCTCTTAGGCTCCGTTCACATGTCAGCATATGGATTCCACCCGCGATCCGGAGATTATTGCAAATCGCGGGTCGCCTGTGCGTTGCCCGTGATTTGCAATAGCCCCCCAAACGCTGAGCGATGTTGCCGCGATTTCCGCCTGCCGAATTGCGGTAACCTCGCACAAAAAAAAATCGCAGTACGCATTACGCCCAAAAAAGTACAAGAGCTTCTTTGGAGCGTATTGCGTCCCGCAATTTTTTTTGCGCGATGTTACCACGATTCGGCAGGCGGAAATCGCGGCAAATTCGCTCAGCATTTGGGGGGCTATTGCAAATCACGGGCAACGCACAGGCATCCTGCGATTTGCAATAATCTCCGGATCGTGGGCGGAATCGCGCTGCGATCCATACGCTGCCATGTGAACGGAGCCTTAGAGAAATCTCTAGCAATTAACTGCCTGTCATATAAAAAAATTCCAAAAGTCCTGGGAATGATGGCCTTATCTGAATCAGGCACTAAGGCTCTCTTGAAATATTTGTACCTTCCTACTGACCCGAATGGTGGGGGAAGAGCTCCCTCAAACTTGACCTGGTGACATTGTTCCTTAGGGTTCTAGGTCCGGGGTGGATGGGACTCTCGCTCCCATACTACATCCAAGCAGGGATATATACATTATCATTATTATACTACGTTGTGCCACCTTCCTACCATATGACATACCATTGTATAACCTGTAATGCTTTGAATACTTCCTGATATTCCTGATAATTCTGATTGTCTGTTATTGCACCATTCATCTGTTGCTCTTACTATATGAGTGTGTACATGCATTGGAACCTGTTGAATATTTCAATCTTTTGTTTTATCTGTTTTGTCTATATTTTCTTATATAAATCTCAATAAAAATTTACTGAATGAAAAAAAAAATAGCTCCTAAGTGTTACAGAAGCTCCTTTCAACTATCTTGGACTTGTTCCTGTGCCAAAAAAAGTCCTTTTGTTAGCCACATTTTTAAAGTTACATTTTTTAAAGTTCCTTCACAGAAAAATAAAATAGACTATTTAAAAATGTAACATTTAAATTTAAAGCAACTGTACACAAATACATTTTATATACACAAAACATAAAAATAATTAAAATTCAAAAAACACTAAAAAAAAAACCCTAAATACAAACAAAGGAAAAAACACCCTATAAACTTCACCTGAGCAGGTTCAGCAATATTCTACCAAAGGCAAAATTGCCAAATACAATCTACTTATACTTTTACTGATTACTTATAGGCACACTGCTATCCCTTTGTAAAATAATATTAAGTTTTTCAAAAAATTCACTTGAGTAATCAAGAAAAATACATTTATAGAAAGGGTAAGGTTGTAAAGGTTGTAGTGGTTCAGCATTCTTATATTGTGATATAGTCTGTAGATTTAGCAATTATATAATAGTGCTGTTACCATTTAAGGTCAATTTTCTTCACGTGATGGGGAAGTCTCCACATGTCGACTCTGCAGAGTTAATATTTCCACTGAATCCGCATTGAGCTCTAGAGATTTAAAAATCAATACACAAGTAATAACTTATACCAGAACAGCGAAGCCGAGATACAATATTATAGTTGGGATAGCCTGATACATATTGGCTCTATAATTCTTTTAAACCACTTAAGCCAAAATTTCTACGATATGCTTCTGAGAAGTGAGATGATACCTATAAATCAATGTTAATTTGGTTCCATTGCAGAATGATCCTTTGGCAGATACACATTGAACTCCAAATGCCTGGAAAAAAAGAAAAAAAAATCCAAAACCATGTCTTTTAGGACCGTCAGTAATGTCTTTTTTAAGATGATTTCTCTTTAAGTAGAAGTTATTTAGCTGAAACTGTTTCCAACTATTCACCAGAAGCCATCAAGATTTAAATAATCATCATCACCATGTAATGGCTGAAAATTGTGCCTGGAAAATGCATCAGGGATGAATTTCTATGTGTCTTCTAAATCTAAGCAGTAATTTTAGTTTTATCCTTTTAAATTTCTATGTTTGCACCTTAACAGACATTTGTGCTAGCCTGCCCTCTACTGGAAGTCCTCAGCACACACAGGGTTCACTATTTATCGCTACCAAGCCTTTGACAAGCATGAAATTTCAATGAAACCTACCCTTACACCTGGTAAGAAAGTGTATTCAGAGCTTTCAATTGTAATGCATTTCAAAAGTTTTCCTGCACTGTAACAGAAAAATATATTTGTAAAATTCTGTACAGATTTATAAACATGGTTACTACAGCTGATGTGGTTTATATGGTCTCTTATGGGAGAGAGGTTACTACTTTTTAAGTTTGGCATCTTCTCGGTTCTGCTAATGTAACATTTAACAAATTAGGCATCTAAAAAAAAAAAAAAGATTTGATAAAAGACAATAAAATATTACAAATCAAAACCAAAAATCCCTGTGCTGAGACTAAAATTACTAAAAACAAAAACATAATTATGCACAAAAAGTGAATACGTTTTACAAATAAGACATAATCCGATGCTGCACATCACTGACATGTGTTCCCACATCCAACAAAATGATATCAATTAATAGTGCAGCGCAACCTGAACCATATATTATTCTGAACAATATTAATGCAATTCATATTAATGATTATCAATTAAAAAACTTAAAAAACATAAATACATAAAGAGAACAAGCATATATATATAAAAACATATAAATATGTGAAAGTGTATACAAAACCACCACAAATGTGTGATTAAACTCAGTAATGAATGAATTATAAGTAAATATTAAATAATAAAGTCCACAAATATTGTGTATTAGTCACAATGAAGAAAGTGCATCAAAACATAGGGACGAGGAAGTCACTGTATCACGTGAGCCATGTGACTTGATTATGCCCGGAAGTCGGCAAGTGGCCATCTTAGCTGTTCTGGTCTATGGATGTCCATGCTTAAGGAGACAATTGCCTTGGATTTTAAACAGGCAATTTGTATTCAGTGCATTGGAATTGAGAGTGCACCTCCTTTGTAATTAGTTTACTTGATTAATAAAATAGAAAAGTGTTTTACATACTTCACTATGAGAGTTTTTATTCTATATATCCCTTGCTTAGCTAGAAGGTAATAGCATTGTGGTGTGGAAAGTAACCTGGTCCTTGAGCTTTAGTAGTGTATTTTGGAAAATTGCTGTAAAGTATTACCCAGGGACCTTGGAAGTTCAAATCTGATTTTACCATTGTGGGGATCTTTCCAAGAGGTAAGAGGCAGCTTGAACAAGTGGTGAAGCACCTTTTTTCTGCTCAGGCATTTGGATTAAAGCACGCCTGTTTTAATGCACTTTCTTCATTGTGGCTGATACACAATATTTGTGGACTTTATTATCTAATATTTACTTATATTCATTCACTATTGAGTGTAATCACACATGTGTGGTGGTTTTGTATACACTTTCACATATTTGTATATTTTTATATACAGTATATATTAGGGATAGACCGATTTATCGGCAAGACCGATATGCACTTTCCCCGATATATCGGTATCGGCCCCGGATCTGGCCGATATTGCCGATATTTTGTGACATCATTCTGCCTTATTAGGCCACCTCCAACGCCTTGGACAGCCTCGTCTGGAGTCGGGACTAGTCTCATGGAAGTGTATCACAGCCATACACCCACCCACAGCAGCCCGTTGCCAGCCAGCCACCCACATCCACAGGCCCTGTACCAGCCAGCCACAGGCACTGTACCAGTGAGCCAGCCACCCACAGGCCCTGTACCAGCCAGCCAGCCAACCACAGGCCCTGTATCAGCCAGCCACAGGCACTGTACCAGCCCAGCCCGCCACCCACAGGCCCTGTACCAGCCAGTCACCCATAGCCCCTGTGTAAGCCACCCACCCACCACTGGGTGCCAGCCACCCACCACAGGGTGCCAGCCAGCCACCCACCACAGGGTGCCAGACAGCCAGCCACCCACCACAGGGTGCCAGACAGCCAGTCACCCACAGACAGGGTGCCAGACAGCCACAGGCACTGTACCAGCCAGCCGCCCACAGGCCCTGTACCAGCCAACTACCCACAGCCCCTGTGCCAGCCACCCACCTACCACAGGGTGGCAGCAACCACCCACCACAGGGTGCCAGACAGCCAGCCACCCACCACAGGGTGCCAGACAGCCAGCCATCCACCACAGGGTGCCAGCCAGCCAGCCACCCACCACAGGGTGCCAGCCAGCCATCCACCACAGGTTTCCAGGCAGCCACCCACCACAGGGTGCCAGCCAGCCACCCACCACAGGGTTCCAGCAAGCCAGCCACCCACCACAGGGTGCCAGCAAGCCAGCCATTAAGCAGTAAACAAAAATGAACATGTTAAGTACCAGATTTGTGTCAAATATTGTCTTTATTTTTCAAAACTTTAAATTTACAAAATATCGGCCCATATCGGCCGATACCGATACGTTGTGACCAAAATATTGGTATTGGTATCGGCCCTGAAAAAAACATCAGTCTATCCCTAGTATATAAGTTTGCTCACTTTTTATATTTATGTTTGTTCAGTTTTTTTTTGATGATCATTCATTTGAATTACATTTACATTTTTCATATCAATACATGGTTTGGGCTGTGCTGCAGTATTATATGATATAATATTTATATAAATATAATATTTTTACTAACAGTAAATATAAAGTATACAGTAAACATACTGTATGCCCACCATACATTCAATTATACAAACACAGTTCATTGTCCCACCTACAAAATGCTTTGATTGGTTACTTTCTCTTGTTGGGATTTTATTGCAGTTTACATATAATTTACTGTTGCCAGTTGTACCAAGAAAAGGGAATGTCAAGTACATAACTTATTGTATGTTGAATAAGAATTTGTGCCCCAATTGGAGTTTTCCTTTAAGGCTGAACTCCAGTCAAACAGCTAACATACTGACTAAATAAATACATGAGAGTTTGTGTTTCTGTCCAAGTCCTGAGATTTACTTGCCTCTTCCGCACAACACAGTCCTGCCTAACAGGGATCTGATCTTTTTTCTGCTATATTGTCACTTTCATTTACAGGACTTCTTCTCAGCCCCAGTGTGTGACTGGATGGTGAAAAGAACAGCAGAATACTAAAAAGCTTCGTCTTCTGTCACTCTGCTCTCTCCTCCTAGCAGCACACTCTTTGCACTGCAGCACCCATAATTGGCTCCTTGTGCTGGTTCTCCATCACCCTGTCAGAGAAGCTGACAGCTGACTAAGTCAAATTCAATAACTTATGCTGCTTGGATTTAAAATATATATTTATTGATGTATTAATTATTGCAACGCTGCATTAAGTTGTATCTTTTATATCTGTCCAGGGTTTAGATTTAATAAAATTAGGTTTTGTTTGAGAAGCAGTCCTAATCTACAACAAAAGATAATTTCATAAAGGCCTCCACATTGAAGTAAGAGACTCTGGCCCATGCTCACTTCCATAATCACTGATGTTCTTGCTGGAACCAGGATGACTTTATCTTCTTTCATCATAAGATCACGATCCTTTGAAGATCATCTTTTTCAGTCATCTCACTATTATACTGTATGGTCACCCTTCACCTCTACCATCTTCTTGTTTTCTTATGATTTGTGTACATGGGTTTGTTTGCTTCTAAGCAGATGTTATTCATCATACAATTCAGTGCAAATTCTAAATGAACTCAAAGAAACCTCGAAGGCCACACAAAACAACTTCTTGAACAAGTCAAAGGCAAATCAAAACAACTCTGAAACTGGCCAAATCAGTTTAGTAACAACTTGCTTCTGAATCTGCCTGTGTACACAATTTGCCTTCTTACTCTCTCACAGTCTCTTTCTCTTTCAGTTTTTTCCAACTATCTCTTTCTCATCCTTTTCTTTCAGTTTTTTCCAACTATCTCTTTCTCATCCTTTTCTTTCAGTTTCTTCCAACTATCTCTTTCTCATCCTTCTCTTTAATTCATATACTAAAGAGAATAATGAAGCACCATAGGTTTTTTGGTTAAACCAGTAATTTTTTTTTTTTTTTTAGGCTCAAGGAGTTCATAAAAAGCATCCATTGTGTTTCAAGGTGCAGTGGTTCTCCTTTCTTCAGGGCTAAAATGGAAGGGGATCGATGATCCCCTGAAATGTATCAAGTGCTTTTTGTGATCTCTTAGAGGGAAATAAAGACTTATTGGACTTACCGAAATACCTGTGATGCTCTTATTTTTACTATATATACAGTACATTACTGACATTTGATAGACCTACTTTTCATTAGAGAGCTGGTGTAACCTAACGTGGTTCTAAAGTCAAAACGTTCTCTATCATTTTTTGCTTCACAATAGAGTCCCGTTCTCTGGTTACAAATCTTCACTTACTTTTCACCTTTTAAATGCAGTGTGGGCTTGTGTCCCAGCTCTTTAGAAACAACCTATTACCCTTCTAATTTCTTTGTGGCTAAAAAAGATAAATTATATTAAACATATGGAACATCCTAAAGCTTTCTTCTACCAAAAGGAGGAGAGGTTTTGTGATCATGTGGTATCTGTGGTCAATCTTTCCTACTTTAATGCATTCTCTGCATTAGGGTAAAAGAAAAACCTCCACTAGCTGTTACTTTCCCATCAAGCCCTAAACACTTACCCACGTCCTCTCTTGATCTAGAGCTGTGCCTTGCTGCTGCAGCTCTCTCCTCTCTTGTTCTTCACACAGGATACACATGCAGCATCAGGAGCCATCGGCTCCTGCTGCTGTCAGTCAAGTCATGTGAGGAGGGAGTGGAAAACCTGGCAAAGCTGCACTGTGTTTGTCCCCTTAAGACACGGCTTGCTATGGGGGCATACATAGTAGAGGAAGAACAGCACCCGCAGGGGATTCCATAAGAAGTGGTAAGGGGCTGCTCTATGCAATATCATTGCGCAGAGCAGGTAAGCATAACATCTTTTTATTTTAGGAAAAAGAATTAACTTTTAGTTTCTCTTTAAGAATTACTGTCATATTTGTATCCAGCCCAGCAGAAATACTCCTAAATCTAATTCTTCTCTTTTGTACACCTGGGTAGATCATGCACTTCTTTTATAAATGGGAAATTGACCCAACTTTAGCACCTTACAATGAGTCATAACTTTTTCTGAGTTTAAAGACAAGACAAGACAATGTATTTAATATCACAGTAAAATGAATTGGACTAGACTCATGCCCATCAGATTGTTCATTTTTATATGTGGGCAGGTTATTCAGTTTAGACTACTGACAAGCAAAAAATTAATTCATCTTTGATTAACATTTACAGTTAAAAAAAAGATAGGTGTTAACACCGAGGTACCATACTAGAGCAAATCTACCTTTCTTTCTTTTGTAATTATGACATTTAAAATCCTTGCTAGCAATGGTCGCTAAACCACTGGGTGAATTGATTAACTATTTATCTTTGTAGGATTTTATCTAACTCAAGATTACGCTCAGGAATTTGCTGCTGACTTGAAATAAAAACATTGGCATATCACTATATCAGAGCAAAGAAGAAGGTAGCAGGATGCAACAATTCATCTGAAGGATAATAAGGGGTAGGTCAAGGCTGACATTTTATGTGGACATCAAGGGATTATCGCCTGTGATCCACTCACATTGAAATGCACTTTGAAATTGCAGTAATTGTTTATTAAAGACCTTTTCTAAGTACGCTAAGCACAAATAAACTTCATGTAGGACATTATTGATGAGGTACCCAATAATATTGATTGGGTAATAAAGTGACAGAGTATTTTACCTAATTCAATATAATCTTCCAAGTAGCTAAAAATTTTGATGTGGTCATTATTACTTTGCGAATTTGAATATACTGTAGATTTGTATGGCAGATGCTTGAATGATTTAATAACAGCAGCTGATAAACTGTTATATGTTTTGGAGATATTCTTCAAATTCAAATTCTTCCTAATCAACATTGTAAATAGTAATAATAATCCATCTTAATCCTTTATGTTGAGATTTCGCTTCCCATACTGAACACACAACAGGAATAAAGTAGAAATTTAGAAATAATTGTAGAAAGTTGCCATTGGGTCAAGTATTCCCATTGGAAGATGTCCCCTCATGTTCTATTCAAAGATTTTTATGTAACATTTTGGATTTTTCTGTTCTGGTGATAATGGGCACCAAGACAAAGAGAGAGGATGAGTCTCCACAGCAGGCACACAGTCAATAACAAAAACAGTAGTTTTAAACACTAGCATACACAGCATATCTAGCACCCAGGGTGGATCATTTTTGCAATACCACCTAATACATCAAAAATATTCACAATAATAAACATGACATTAAATGTTCTGCATGCTGATGGCGGGAGCAGAACCGTTTGGGGAAGGGCGGACAACAGTAGCTATATACACCACTGCAACTTCAAGTAGACTGAATTTACCATATCAATCCCTTTGATGTGCAGGATCTCAGATATGCTATATCCTGCATAGTTGTCAACATGTACAAATAGTTAGGAGAGACACCTTGAAGGTATTGAGATGAAAAAGGCAGCCACGCCCTGAAAACATGGAGGTGTGCCCAGTAAAGTAGGTGTTGTTTAACAATGTATGATTGTTGTAGTATGGGAGTAAATAAGGCCCATTATTGGTGTCAGTAATAGTAAACCCCAGCATTGGTGTTATTGGCAGCAATACAAACCCTCAGCACGTGTCTGCTTTAACCCTGCTCCTTTTCCAGAATGGTGGTCAGTAGTAGCAAAGTTACCCCCCAAGCATTGATTGTCTAAGGGAGGCTGTAAAAATTACCCCTCCCCCAGCATTGTTGCCCCATGACTGGCTGTAACAATATCCCCCCCCCCCCCCTCAATTATTAATGATTAATAATTTGCTTTAAAATATCCCCCTGTAGGCAGATTCATTTTATCTTTCCCTCTGTAGGTGGCACTGTTTGGCTGGCTGCTGTATAGAGGGAATGGAGGTTGATAGGAGCTTTGTTCCTCAGAAGCCTCCATAGGTGTCATCAGAGGAGGAACTGTCTGATTGGATACTGCAACCCAGGTTTACCCACACGGCCATCTTTAGTGAGGGCAATGCTAATAAATAAGTAAAAATCATGTAACCGCACTTATAAATAAAAAAAGAGCAGCAGCTTTACAGTGAGACAACACCAAGCACAAATATAAATAGAAAAAAGCTGCGCTAAAAGATGTGGTTAAGGAAGCCTGAATTCCCTAGTGTTCCTATGTTTGCAACTATTAGTTACAAACATAGGAACACTAGGGAATTCAGGTCTACCAGTACAGGCTGAACATACCCCATTAAACTTTTCATTTGTTGTTCAAGTGTGGGTGTGGTTTATTTATTGCAATGCCCGTGTGGATTGCAGTATATAGAGAGGACCAAGCGCCATATGCAAGTTCGTATTAACGAGCATATATCAAATATCAGGAAGGGCTTCCTTAACCACTCTGTATCAAAACATTATCTGCACAAACACAACAAATACCCTCGGAACACCTTGTTCCTGGGCATAGATAAATTTAGCCCTCATTGGCGGGGTGAACCATTTATTTGAGGCATATCCAAGTTAGAAATGTCTTGGTTTTATAAGATCAAGACTTTTATGTCCCTTTCGGCTTGAACGTTGATGTAGACGTCAATGCCTTTATTAACAATTCCTAGGTTATATGCATGGGCAGTTTGACATGTGAACTCTATCTGGATTGTGCGGTTTATTTGACTTATTTAGTTATCCCTTTTAATTGTTCCATTCATTATTGGTTGTGCCATCCTAATTTTTGGGTACCAGCGAGTATGGCTTTATAATAATAATTAGGTCCACCGACTGTACCCTATAATTTATATTACTTACTTTAATTAGCCTTTAGTGTTTCTTTTCCTTGAGCACTATTTTGGTTGGGATCACTTAACCAATACTCCCTCTGCTGGCCAAGAAAGATATCTATCTATTTGGAATAAATAATTCAAAACAAACAGGTGCTGCGCCAGAAAAATGAATAGTGAATATGTCAAAAACAAAAAATTACATGTATAATGACAATATGAGTAAATAATATGGCAAACTCAATAACCTTAAATCATAAGTGCTTCCCAATATCACACAAAAAAAATCAAAAAATAATTAAGTTTCAATAAATCAATATGTGCATACACTCAAAATCATAAAAATGAAATGTCCATAAATAGGTGCATTCCAATCCTCAAAGTAATGGCCACCACAGACGTGATTAATATATGATATTGTGCTTCACTCCACCGCCACCAGAGATCAAAGCCTCTCACCTTAAGATTTGACCCAGAACACTGAGTCAAAAACAGCTTTTTTACCCCTCTGGGGTCACAGGCAGATGTCGCCAAATGGTAAGGAGGTCTCAGACGGATGCACAGGGACAAGGTAACAGTGATGGTGCCACTTTCACACAGGGCACAAACAGCCACTTGGAGTCATGCTTGTAGCAATGAGATCGCACAGCTGAGAGGATACACCGAGGGGCGGAGCCTTCCCTGCTGCTCGGTGTACCCTATTAGAACGGGTCCTGTGCTAATCTATGGTAGGCGACTTGTCAGGCGACCCGGTCGCTTGACAAGTCGCCCCAGTGTGAACCGGCTCTTAAGGTCATTGAGCTTTCTTATTATTTACACATATTGTCATAATACATATAATTTTTTGTTTTTGACATATTCACTATTCATTTTTCTGGCGCAGCACCTGTTTGTTTTGAATTACTTATATTGTGGAAGTGGATAACACTATCTGGTGGTGGCTGCTGGATATTTTTTTCAAAAAATATTTTTCTATTTATTTCACATATCTGCGCTGATAGCTTTTTTGCACATTTTTTATATTTGGAATAAATATTTATTAATTTATCTATTTATCTTTTTATTTATTTGTTTATATTATAAACAAATTTCTTCTTATGGCCGTATATAGATATTTGCTATGTATTACCTCAACCATTAATTGGTTTTTATTAATTGGTCCTGGCGATAATAATACCACCGGAGACTATTTGATTATATATTTAATATTCTTGTTCGATTGTTTGTTTTTATAATCTAAATATACTATTGCGATGTGAGGTTGGTCCTTATATCGTTTATAGCAGTTTAATGTTCCTTTTAAATTTGAGGGCTGCCGGTCCAGTATTCAACATGGCGGCCGCTACTCTTCCTGCACATCTCAGATCGAGGCGGGGTTTATTTGTTGTCTTTATATGGCGAGGTCAGCACACCGCCCGCATCCCCATCAGAAGTCTGGTGAGACGAGCACGTAGGGCACAGCGTGCTGATGTCACCGCGCTGCCCCGAGGACGGGCTACATGAGAGCCGGCCGGCTTTTTTTGATTCCAGAGTGATTTTCCTGTATATATATGTGAGTGTTATTTTACATTATTTTAATAAATGGTTTGACGATATCACACTATCGAGCCCCTCTTTTCTTGTATGGTACCACCGGAGTTTCCACTTGTGAACAACATCAAGAACAGTTCGCCCTTCCCTGGCCATATTTATGGTAGTTCGCTGGAGTAAGGATTCCCTATCTAAAGTGGCGCTGTGAGGAATTATATATACAGGCTGTTTTATACCAGTATCTGGTAAGGAGATATATGTGTCACTTTTGTTGGAGCACTGGGGTGATCACAGATTGGCTTCACATTTTCAATCACTTCACCTACTTCCTATTTGGATTTCAACCTTGGGACTTTTTTATATGCCATATCATATATGCCATTATCACTTATGGACTAATTTTTCACAATATAATATTTATTTGTATTTGTGATTTCTAGTGGTCACTAGGAGGATTTATGTTATACATCAAGGAGTCTTGGTGTTTCTCACTGATTTTTTGATGCACTTATGAAATTTAGGTAACTAGATAATTTCGATTTGATTTTTTTGTTATTCACTATAACAATATTGAGATTGGTTTTGCACAGTATCAACCAATGCTAATAAATAGCACTTTCTAACTGCAGTTGGCTTCGATTTGCAAAGTGGGTAGAGTAGGGACAGGATCCCTGCTAGTCAGGGACAGTGTATTTAGCACTAGGGAGAGATTCCTGTCAAGGAGGGACAGAGCAGAGATACCATTTCTGGCTCCAGTATCTGGGGAAACTAGAGAGTTAAGACAAGAACCTGTCTATCATTCTACTAAGTGTGCCTGCACCGCTGTTCTACCTATCAGCCACCCCCTTTACTCAGGAGCTGCTCTGGTCAACCTCAGCTGCTAGGGTTGTATTGAAAGTACCAACAACGTTGCCAGGAACTGTGTATCCGAGTTCCCTGAGTAACCAGGTTCCAATGAAATATTGTTTGGGTCTGTTTAGGAAGCAACTTACCACTGTCTTCCATGGGCTTTTGTCACTTTCAATTAACCAAATAATAACAGTGTCAGTTCCTCGCTGGGGAATCACAGGTAGTGCAGCCGGATATGGAAAGGGTTCTGAGATACTACTGTTCAGAGCGTGCTGTCTCAGTTTTGTATGTGCACCTCCTTCGGGTCTCCTCTCCAGAGCTCTCCGGCCTACGTGTTCGGTGGGCTCTGGATGTTCCTGGATTTAGACTCGGAGGACTGGATAAATATGTGGGAGCTTCCCTTCAAAATCCTTGTTTCCCTCAGAGATAGACTTATCCAATACAAGATAGCCGATAGGGCATACCTTACCCCATATCGTCTTCATAAGGTTCACACCCCCCACTCTCCGGACTGCTGAAGGTGTGGTCGGGAACCGGGTGATTTTATCCATGTTTTTTGGTCCTGTCCAGATCTTTCCATGTACTGGTCGTCCATGCTCTCGGTGATTACATCCGTCTCGCAAGTCACCATTGATCTGTCACCCAGACTCTGCCTTTTGGGTCTGCTGGATGATCTGGTGCTGCGAGTGGCTGAACGTACCCTTTTGGGCCTGTTGCTTTTTTATGCCAGAAAAAACATTGTGATACATTGGAAGCAGAGGGCTCCCCCCACGGTGACACAATGGAAGAAGGTGGTGAATTCGGTGATACCTCTTTACCGAGACACCTATGCTCATAGAGGTTGCCACCAAAAATACAAAAGGGTCTGGGCCAAGTGGCTGTCTGATCCCTCCACCGCTGTGAGTGACTAGTGCGGAGCCCTTCTCCCTGCCCTGACTCCTTAAGCGGGACCTAAAATCTTGTATACACTGTTGTATGGAAGGGCCTCAATGGCTCCTTGAGTAGTGCCCGCAGTTCCCCTGGGCCACTTACTCATGTTCGATTGACTCTGTTCCTTCGATTGCCTCATTTCATGCTCTGTTCTGACCCCTGCGTGGGTGACGGATTGCCATCTCTGTATTTTGTAACTACTGCAACTGAACCCCATGCTCGTGTTTTGTTTTATTGTTCTGTGAGTTGTGTTGAATTTAAACTCAATAAAAAAGATTAAAAAAAAATAATAACAGTGTCAGTTTCCTTGGACTCTGTGGTTCTTGGGTACCAATCAACTGGCCTTGCCCACACCTGACCCAGCATTTGTGGTCAATATCTGGCTGCGATAATAAACCTCCCCTTGGAACTTGGAACCATAATAATTATTCCCCCGCAGCATTGGTGTCATTGGAAGCATTATTAACCCCAAACACTGGAGTGGTTAGTGGCTGGTTTTAACAACCCTCCTCCCAGCATTGGTGGTCAGTTCTGGCCCTAATAATAACCCCACCAGCATTGGTGTTCAGTGTTTACTTACCTGAGCACACCCTCTTGTGCTGCTGCCTCTAACCATTGACTTCGAATATACTTCTACTGTCGGGCAGAGATAACTCCCCCTGACAATTCTGGCATCTTTCAGTGCCAGATTAGTGTTCAACCACCTTGAATACTGCTGTCATTCTGCACGGTAGTGTTACCCGATGCAGCAATTAAACTGCAAGTCAATTTAAATGTGATTTGACTCGTTTTTTTTTCCTTCAGAAATGTCATTTTTGCTGCATCATGTTGTATGCATGCTACAGATGTGCCAATTTACAGGCAGACTAAGGGGACTCCCAGGCACAATATTTAAAGGAATTTTTATTTTTAATTGTTGCACTTTAAGCATGAATAAAATCACTGTTTCTGAAAAAACAATTGATTTTAAAAAACATTTTTTGCATTGATACATGTCCTCCGGGGCAATACCTGAACCTCCATACCCCTTTTAAGGCCAATTACTTGCATATAAGCCTTCAAAATGGGCACTTTTGATTTTTCCTGTTTGGCTCCAATTGACTTTAATGGGGCTCACAGTTTGGGTTAGAACTTTTCCCCTGTTCAGGAGTTCTGCTGCAAACTGAACAGGGGGGTGCTCGGCCCATCTCTACAACTGATCTCTAAAACAATCCATGGAATGGAAGATCCCTAATGAAACAGCTCTGTCAGGATGTGAGAACTATTCAAAATCACTTGATCTAGATAAAAAGAAGGTTCTCCGAATGATTTTGTAGTTTTCTCAAGACTAAGGACAAGACAGCTTGACTCACTTTTACCCAAACACTTTTTAAAGGGAATGTAAAGAGAATGTTAAGGGGTTGTTTTTCTATATAATGAAACATTAAAATGTTTGTTTTTTTAATTTCTTTTCAACCAGATAAGTACAAAATCCAATGAAACAAAGTTGACCTTGCATCATGGCTAAATGATGTAACTCAAGGTTTATGTTTAAAAATATCTGTGTATATTTGGGGTTTGAGGGGGTTGGATTTAAGCAAACCTTGCTTATCTTTTTATTGTAAGGACTCTTTTAATATTTTATTTTTACCACTTACAGCCAACAGGTTGCATTGTCTATATTCGCTGTAGTCTTTTTAAATTTGCTTTGATAAAAAATAGATCTCAGTTTGTCAGATGAGGAAAATTGTTCTCCCCCTCTCCGAGCAAAGATGGTAGCATCTTAAATAGTGAAATCATTAAAGTTCCTTTTTAAAGCCAGTATGGTTTTTTAACAGAATGTAATGGATACACCCAAGACTATGCTCTTCTTTGAACTTAATAAATTATATAAAGTATCAGCTTTAAATTTGTTAACTGTCAAATACAAAAAAAGAGCATAACATTAACCCCAAAATATGTTTTTTTTTTTTTTGCAGATGTACATAAAGAAACGTTTTTACATATCACTGGGGAGTCGGGACAAATGTTGGCTGAAACCCCAAGAAATTAGAAACTTAGCACAATATTCTACTTGTAAATGAGCTTAAAACAATATTTTCCTGTTTCCTGCAAAATAAAAAGATATAAACAAAAAGTTTCCAGAAATTGTTAGAAACTTCCCATAGAAGATAACAGAATTCCAATTTTGTAGATCCAACACTGTGTGGTACTCACCAAATGGAAGAATCAAACTGATTTTTAAACAGGTGGCAGAAGATGACATTGTAGAGAAATGTTAGCAAAATCACTATTAACCTCTAAATAATATACCCCATAGGCTTTTAATTTATGATTATGATTCTTTTTACAGAATATGTTTGATGAAAAAAGAAAGTCTAAATCTTTCTGTCCTTCACATGAGAGTGAATGAGTTGTTTTATTTTTTTTTATTTTTTTTACCTATACATTTTTATTAAAAAAATGTCTATAAAACAGTCTTTAGTAGTTACAGACATTAATAATTTTATGTGGTTAGATAAATTATTATATTTTGTATCACATTATTGATTTAGACAAATTCATCAACCTGTTCACTTTGTAGCCAGAGTGTATTAAAAATTGGATTATTTAGATTTTTCTTCTTAGAACATTCAATTTTACCTATTTATCATTGATGTGACCTTTGAAAAGCAATATCTTTGAGTGTATGATATTCTAGAGACAGTACTTGAGTGGCTATTAATCCAGAAAGTGAATTTTATACTTTATTATAACGGTTTGTAAACTTATGTAAAGTTACATGAGTTACCACTGTCTACAAAAGCATCACTTCTAAACAAAGTTGAAACAACTCCTCAAACTATAATTTTTCTTATATTCATAAGTGTATATGGTTCAACCTACAACCTTCATTCCCAAATCGGCTGCAAGAAACGACTAGGTGGTCTATGTAATTTTTTTGAACTGTATCTTTAAAAAAAATTTTTTTTTTTGTTTTTTTTTGATTTGTTGAAGTTCGCAGGCTCTTATTACTGAATAATCCAGAATAAAAATGTGAATCATATAGGAATTAAATATATTTAGTGCATAGAAATTAATTTTATTACATTATCAGCAGATGACTGATCCCCATATGGATCCTCTTAGCACCTGTGAATAAATAGCACTGCAGTGCACCAACAGGCAACACAACTATGTGAATCTGGCCTTAAAGTTGGCATGTCAATAATCATGCTTTAATCTACTTATTCACAAGCCAGTAACCTTGAAACAAAGTAAAACTTCAGACAAACAGCTAAATATGCTATTAAAATACATATACAGTATACAGTGCTTTGCGAAAGTATTCGGCCCCCTTGAACTTTTCGACCTTTTGCCACATTTCAAGCTTCAAACATAAATATATAAAACTGTAGTTTTTTGTGAAGAATCAACAAGTGGGACACAATCATGAAGTGGAACAAAATTTATTGGCTATTTCAAACTTTTTTAACAAATAAAAAACTGAAAAATTGGGCGTGCAAAATTATTCAGCCCCCTTAAGTTAATACTTTGTAGCGCCACCTTTTTGCTGCGATTACAGATGTAAGTCGCTTGGGGTATGTCTCTATCAGTTTTGCACATCGACAGACTGAAATTTTTGCCCATTCCTCCTTGCAAAACAGCTCAAGCTCAGTGAGGTTGGATGGAGAGCTTTTGTGAACAGCAGTTTTCAGTTCTTTCCACAGATTCTCGATTGGATTCAGGTCTGGACTTTGACTTGGCCATTCTAACACCTGGATATGTTTATTTGTGAACCATGCCATTGTAGATTTTGCTTTATGTTTTGGATCATTGTCTTGTTGGAAGACAAATCTCCGTCCCAGGCTCATGTCTTTTGCAGACTCCATCAGGTTTTTTTCCAGAATGGTCCTGTATTTGGCTCCATCATTCTTCCCATCAATTTTAACCATCTTCCCTGTCCCTGCTGAAGAAAAGCAGGCCCAAACCATGATGCTGCCACCACCATGTTTGACAGTGGGAATGGTGTGTTCAGGGTGATGAGCTGTGTTGCTTTTACGCCAAACATAACATTTTGCATTGTTGCCAAAAAGTTTGATTTTGGTTTCATCTGACCAGAGCACCTTCTTCCACATGTTTGGTGTGTCTCCCAGGTGACTTGTGGCAAACTTTAAACGACACTTTTTATGGATGTCTTTAAGAAATGTCTTTCTTCTTGCCACTCTTCCATAAAGGCCAGATTTGTGCAGTATACGACTGATTGTTGTCCTATGGACAGAGTCTCCCACCTCAGCTGTAGATCTCTGCAGTTCATCCAGAGTGATCATGGGCCTCTTGGCTGCTTCTCTGATCAGTCTTCTCCTTGTATGAGCTGAAAGTTTAGAGGGATGGCCAGGTCTTCGTAGATTTGCAGGGGTCTGATACTCCTTCCATTTCAATATTATCGCTTGCCCAGTGCTCCTTGGGATGTTTAAAGCTTGGGAAATCTTTTTGTATCCAAATCCGGCTTTAAACTTCTCCACAACAGTATCTCGGACCTGCCTGGTGTGTTCCTTGTTCTTCATGATGCTCTCTGCGCTTTAAATGGACCTCTTAGACTTATCACAGTGCAAGTGCATTTATACGGAGACTTGATTACACACAGGTGGATTCAATTTATCATCATTAGTCATTTAGGTCAACATTGGATCATTCAGAGATCCTCACTGAACTTCTGGAGAGAGTTTGCTGCATTGAAAGTAAAGGGGCTGAATAATTTTGCACGCCCAATTTTTCAGTTTTTTATTTGTTAACAAAGTTTGAAATATCCAATAAATTTCGTTCCACTTCATGATTGTGTCCCACTTGTTGTTGATTCTTCACAAAAAATTACAGTTTTATACCTTTTTGTTTGAAGCCTGATATGTGGCAAAAGGTTGCAAAGTTCAATGGGGGCCGAATACTTTTGCAAGGCACTGTATTTTACTGTTACCTTTTAGAAGATGTGTAATTATGTTAACCATTTTAGTGATTTACATACCTCTTGAACACTTTACAACCAGAAGAGCACTTGTTTCCATGTTTAGCAATTTTGTTTCCTATGTCACCTTTCTATATGTAGCCTGCTCATTGGACAATAAATCAGTATCATTACCCCTGTATAATGAGCAATATGCGAAATCAGTTAGGTCCAGTGGAAAAGAAGGGCAAGCCTAGATGCAGGGCCATCATGACTGGATCAAAAGGGTTGAGCATAGGGTCTTGTGGTGTATTACAGCACTCAAGTGGTACTTACTGTATTGGTGGACAGGGCAGAAGCAGGTGGGGCTTCAGGGGTTTGGTTCATAGGAGGTTTTTTTTTAAGTGCTTAGTTGGAGGAGAACTTGCATCGGGACAGCTTCCCACCCTCCCCCTTTTTATTTCTGGTTGCTGTGTAGTAATGGTAATGTCATTATAATTATTATTATTAGTATTATTATTAAGGATTTATATAACACCAACTGTTTGTGCAGTGCTTTACAATCTAAAGGGAGAAAATACAGTTACAATATAATAAAATAAGATTAAGAAGGCCCTGCTCATTAGGTCTTACAATCTAAAATGGTGGTGCAAGTGTTACAAAAGGTTATAACTGTGAGGGATGCGCTCATGGAAGAATTAAAAGTTCAGTTGTTAGTTGGAGGCATGATAGGCTAACCTGAAGAGATTCATTTTCAGGTTTCACCTAAAGGCTGCCAGAATAGGATTTAGCCAGACAGACTGAATTCCAGATAATGGGAGAAGATCTAGAAAAGTCCTGGAGATGGGACAGGGATGTAGATAAGGGACAAAGATAAGGGGAGGGTTAGGGTGGTTGAACCCCCCCCCCCCCCAGAGCATCAGTGTACAATATACATTTTTTTTGCACCGCACTAGGCACTAATGCATTGTTATTTTAATGCTGATGCCTGTTGTTACTCCACCTGACCACCTGGAGCGCTGCCCGGGCTGTAGACTTGGCTTGGGATGAGGGAGGCTCTGGCTGACAGTACTCTCGTCTGTCTGCTCCACCTCCACACCTCCTTTCTAGTCCAGACTGAGACTCCAGAGACATGTCTTGACTTGTCCAGCCAGTTGCAGAAGCTTCCAGGAGTACAGCAGCACTGAGAGCAGAGCGGAAGGGAGCGGGAAACACCTATCCCGTCCACTGACACATATGACCGGCTCCTCCTCTCTTCGGGCTGCCACTTTCTGCCTTTGGCTGTCGCTTGGGGAAGGAGCTGCCTGAGCCTGAGTCTGAGTGCTTTTAGCTCAGCTGAGCCTGCCTGCCTGCTTGCCAGTACCACGTGGAAGGATCATCTCAATTTTCTTTGAAGTGCTGCTGTGCTGTGCTGGAGTCTGGACCTTAACCATAACTCCAGGAGGAAAGGTCACCAACAACCACCAGGTGTGTCTCTCTCTGTGTGCTGTGTTCTAGATCAGGGCTGCTAGAACAGTTGGAGCTCAGTTTTTTTCTTCTGTTCTTTTATAAACTCTTTCATAAAATCTCTTCTTATCTTCCTCTCATTTCATGCTTGCAATGCTTACCTCAGTCTCAACATTAGAGTGTAAAATAGGTGTAAGGATAATGATCCCTTACAAAAGCCAATCCTGCCATTCTGAATATAAGTAGGGATGAGCTTCGGCTCACCACTAAATATAAGCACAGTGGGCAGGATGGATGTTTTTTTTTTTGCTCTTGTGTTATCTATTATAGGACAAAGATTGGCTCTGAAAAAAATAAGGAGACCTACAAATGAACAGGTTCTCTCTCCCCATGTGTGTGCTATCTGCACATTTACATAACAATGGGAACATTCTGAGATTTACCCTTAGCTGTATGTAGTGCTGTGTTACTACATTTGAATGCTGCCCTGAAGGTTATGAATCCCAATTTAAATGTATGCTTCTAGCCTGCTACATTGTAGTCCTGCTGAGGAAGTTGTTGACCCTTTCCATGCGATGCTAGGCCTACTGATCTTAGCTTAAAGTGGTAGTAAACCACAAAAAATCTTCTCCCTGAAAGTTAATGACATAATGTGCTAGTATGCATTGCATAT
The DNA here is from genome assembly GCF_965119305.1 of Pelophylax lessonae. Classification (NCBI taxonomy): domain Eukaryota; kingdom Metazoa; phylum Chordata; class Amphibia; order Anura; family Ranidae; genus Pelophylax; species Pelophylax lessonae. The sequence continues at coordinate 152,575,052 of NC_138770.1, read as the reverse complement.
ATTATTATTGTTATTATTATTATTATCACATTATTTTTATTATCACTTTATTTTTGCTTGGTTGCTTTGTTAAATATTTGAATGTATTCTGTGTTAATTATCTCACAGCAGAGTCGCTGCTTATATTACTAATAGTTGTGGTTTTAATAATGATGTTTTCCAAGTGCAGTTTCAATTGTTGGATTATTTATATATATATATATATATATATATATATATATATATATATGTGTGTGTGTGTGTGTGTGTGCCTCTTTCCCTTGTGTGCTCCTCAGGCTAAAACTGCAGTGCAGAATTTCTAGGTATCTGAGATAGTGGGAAGTGCTGGCAAAGTTTGTTGATGGGGTGCTGGGTGCTGAGTCTTCTATATTTGCTGTTGTGTTAGCCTGTTAGGCCCTGACTGTTCACATGTTGCAATTTGGGATTGTGGGCAGAATATCCCTGTGATTCCGCCTGCTGCCACACCCAGATTCCAATCCAAATCGCACGGCAATGCTGGCAAAAAGCAGCACGTGTGTTTGTGCTCTATTCATTTTTAGTGACACCAATATGTGGTGTGGTTTTGCTGTGCACACCATGTTTTGGTGCCACTAAAAATGAATGGAACACAAACACACATGCTGCGTTTTGCCAGCATTGCAGTGTGATTTGGAATTGCAGGTAGAATTACGGGGATACTGCCAGCCATGATCCCAAATCACTACATGTGAACAGGGCCTTAATGACATAGACTGGGCTGAGCCTTCCATTGCGGTTGTGATACTGTTGTGTCTCCCGGGTGCACCGCATTCTAAGTATCTCCTCTTTGTCTGTATGTATGGACTCTGCGGTGTCTGCAAAGTACCACTTCTTTTGTCCTGTATGCCTGTTTAACAAAAAAACAGTTTGTGCTTTGCTGCTTCCTTCCACAAGATGGTGCCCTTTGCATCTGCCCAGTAAAGATCCCAAATTGCTACATGTGAAAAGTTAGGGCTTAACAGGCAAGCACAACAGCAATTATGGAGGCCCCAGCCTCAATGTATTTTATAGGTACAAGGAAGCCCAGGTTTTGTTTAACCATGTCTCTTAGACCCTCCCAATCGAATGTTTTGACACACCCACTTTCTTGCTGCGGCGCGCTTAGCGCGCAACAAGTCACTTCCTACCTGTCATGTCCCTCATTCTCGGAAGCTCGGAAGTTGTGGAGTATGTTCTGTATGTATGAACAATGCACAGTGCCGCTTCTCTTGTCTGGTATGCCAGGTTAACAAAAAAATCAGTGAGTGCTTCCTTCAACAAGATGGTGCCCTTTGCACCTGCCCAGTAAGATTGGCTATTACAGTGTACCACCCTGTGGGCAGTCCAATGGCTGAGGCCACTGTACACTGTGTTTTGGTGAGGGGGGGGGGACACAATAGCACAGCTGGGGAGATCGCTAACACAGCTAGTTTTAGTACAGTGATCTGTCAGTTTTTTTCCTTCAGCCAGTACCCAGCTTTATGCTGGGCAATAGTCAACTAGTCAACCAAACTGGACAATGTTCATAGGAACTGGAAGAAGGCAGAACTGAAATCAGGCTCAATTTTCAAGAGGATCTGAGAAAATAGAATTGAGAACGTGAATGCTTACTATGAGCAACACATAGTTTTTTCCTTTTTCCAGCTTTTTTTAATTTGGCGCAATTTAAAAAAAAATTACTTTTACTTAGTACCTACTGCTGAACCCCCCCAGAACAAAAATGTATCTACGGCCCTGAGATGGGAGGAGGAGCTAAGAGAGCTTGAGAGCAGGAAGTCTGGGATGAGTGGGAGGATGGTTTGGGTGATATTTGGAGACAAGATTGGTGATGTAGGATGGCTTTTTTAGTATTTTAAAATTGTTTGGAGGGGCAATCGGAAGATAGAGGAGTGATTGGCAAAAAGTGGTGGCAGACACTTAGTGGTTGGTGAGCTAGATAAGCCTGGCAGCAGAACTCATGATAGACTGCAGAGGGCATAGCCTATGGAGAGGTAGGCCTATGAGAAGGGAGTTGCAAAAGTCAAGGCAAGAGATAACATGAGAGCGAATAAGTAGCCCGGTGGTTTCATTAGTTAAAAAAGGGCATATTTTAGAGATGTTAAGGAGGTGAAGTCCACAAGCTTTTGACAGTGAATTGGACCCCAAAGGACAGGTCAGAGTTTAGAGTTGTATAAAAAGATATATTTTGCATTCACCCAAAATAATAAATATATATGTATGTTATGGTTACTATTCAGAACTGCACCAGATTTTGCAGTTTGCAGTTTTAGTAAATCAACCTCAGTATACCTGGAACTGCTCAGAGATTAATTCTTCAATGGAGATCGAAAAATGGGAGTGAATGGTGAATGAGAGACTACTTTTTGCAGGTGCTGGTGTGACCAGAAATGTGTGCACTGCTACAGAGAATATCAGGCACAAATACAGTGTAAAAGAATATACCGTATTTATCGGCGTATAACACTCACTTTTTCCTCCTAAAAATGGAGGAAAAAGCAGCAGTGCGTGTTATACGCCGATATTAAAAAAAAAAAAAAACGGCCAGGAAGCATTGCCGAGAGCAGAAGGGGCCGGCCGGGCCGGGCCGAAGAGAAGGAAGGACGAGCTGTCATAAGAGCAGAAGGGGGCGGGCCGAGCCGAGGAGAAGAGAGAACGAGCGAGCGCAGTCATCGGAAGTCCTGCCTATGACAGACGTCACACGTCTTGGTAGAGGAGGCGGGACTTCCGATGACTGCGCTCGCTCGTTCTGCCTTCTCCTCGGCTCGGCCCGCCCCTTCTGCTCTTATGACAGCTCGTCCTTCCTTCTCGGCCCGGCCCGCCCCTTCTGCTCTCGGAGTCGGCGCTGCTTCCCGGTCTTTTTTAAAACAAATGAGGTCAGTTCCAATGGATGCTGCATATTTGGACATTGCGCTTGCGAGGCTGCTTATATGGACACTTGGTGGGCTGCATGTATGGACACTTGGTGGGCTGCATGTATGGACACTTGGTGGGCTGCATGTATGGACACTTTGTAGGGTGCATGTATGGACACTTTGTGGGCTGCATGTATGGACACTTTGTGGGCTGCATGTATGGACGCTGCTGGTGGGCTGCATTCATTGACACTGCTGGTGGGCTGCATTCATTGACACTGCTGGTGGGCTGCATTTATGGACACTGGTGAGATATCATTTGATTTAAAAAAAAAAAAAATGTTCTGAGTTCAAAGCTGTTTATGTTAAATTTAAGCTTTTTTCCTGAAATTTCTCTCCAAATATTGGGGTGCGTGTTATACGCCGACGCGTGTTATACGCCGATAAATACGGTAATTTTGTTATAAATATAATTGTAAACGCACCTCCAACAAACCAAACTGAGTAAAACAAACCAGATAATCAAACAAATAGTGACACACAATACACAACTGCCTAAACCAAATATATACAGCAAATAGGGAATAAAAGCTTAATCGTAACAGAGCTAAGGCCATACAAGGGAGATCTAGCAGAGGGAGTTGGGAGAAAGACAGGACAGGGAGAGGGTAACAGGAGAAGGAGAGTGCAAGAGGGAAGGGATGAGGCTGAAGGGTCGGGATCAGGGACCAGGAACAGGACGCACGATACAGGAACACTGGAACGCAGGTCAGGGGCACATGGAGACAACGCCAAGGCAACAAGAGAAGGACAGACAGGACTTTAATATATTTCCTGCAACAAGCATCAGGGGATGACTAATGATATGAGCTTCTGACTGCTGAGAGACACCCACTGGTGGACGCTGGAACTGCAGCTTATGGATCTGGTAGCCACAGCGCCACCAGCAGGTGAGCCCTTTCCTGACAAGTTTTGTGACCATGAGGTTGTTGTCAGATTTTTAATTCCCCGCCATAATAATTACAGTGTGGGCAATTTGCTGGTAAACATGTTAAAGTGAATCTGACTGACTGAAAACAATTACCAACAATAAACAACACTGTGGAAATGCAGGTACCTTCTAGAGCCTTCATGTACTTGTGAGAGTCTTTAAATCAAATTTTGTGTAATAACGGTGCCCTCCATAGCTGCTATGCTGAGAATGTACATTTTTCCCAAAGTTGAGATTATGTTCAGCCCTTTCCTGGCACTATGCACCAATCCTGTGATTCAAGTGTTAAATGCCAGAATTACAGTGGGCAGTAGAGACTTTGGCACTTGAATGATAGGAGTGAAGCTTAAATAAAAATGAGGCGTGACCTAATCTTAACTAGGTTAAGACCTTATGTACAACCTGGGCCTGAGATGAAAGAAGCTCCCATAGGGGCACATACATAGTTCATGATGTAGACAGGTCTACAGTAGCCATAACCACGCTTGATATACCTTTGATTATTAAATTACATCACATCACAAAATATCAGTCAACATTAATTTTAACCTTATAGTTAATTTTAATTTACAATTGTGTTATATAAACACACACTATACATTATTCTGGATGGTTAAGGTGAAGTAGGTGTAACGTTCCCTATCTGGGATTATGTAATGAAGGAAACTGCTCCTGTATATCTTTGTAGCTAGTGCTGAAGCCCAATGGTCTAAAACTCTGACTACTGACATAAAAAAAGGTTTTTTATGGTGCACTGATTTCCTTCTACAACCCACCAAAAATTAACCAGTAGTCAAGGTAGGTTATCCTTAGTGTGCCTGGATAAAGTCCTACAGTAATAAAGAGCTAGCCATACTCAATATAGATATCAATAAAGACCCAACCACATATAGACAGATGGGCCTCCATATCCTCCTAGCTGCTAGGTCTCTCATACTATGTAAATGGAAAATAACACTAGCCCCTAACCTCTCGGAGGTAATATATATTGTCAATTGTACCTATCAACTGGAGAAATCAATACACTCTCATATACTAGATTCCAACCACTTTGGAATAGTTGGACGTATCACAAATAAAAATCCTCAGCTATTATTGTAATCAATCCTAGACACTTATTGGTCTCACATGTTCAGACCATCCCCAGTTCCAGGGCCTGCCCAGAATGCGGGACTTGCCTTCCTGGCACACTATGTTCCCAACGGGAGTGCGAAGGAAGACGAAGCCTCACACTGGGAAGTCAAATTTCTACTTGTATACAGTCCCATTACTACAATGCTCATTCTTTAAATGTCTCAGCTACAGAAATACTCTATTTGGAACCAGTGGATATAGAATGATATTGAATGTTATATTAGTTGTTCATCTCACTTCATTTTGTATTTCTGTTTGTATATTTTTTGTTTGACAAACTTAATAAAAAACATTATTAAAAAAAAAAAATCATACAGTATTATTGTATGTTCCCCCAGATGCAAGGACAGAAGTGAATGGTCTATTTATTCTGTAGAATTTGAAGCTATACAAATGAATAAAAAAAAAAAAAACATAAATCTTTTACTTCACATTTTCATACCATATTATATAAGCAAGGAAAGCGGCAAATGAATGCTGGAATTACAGCTTTCAATCCTGGTAAACTCATGGAGCTGAGTAAGGTAGGACCCTTCAATTTTTAAAGATGGAGCAATTGGGATTTCCAGAAAAAAAATGAAAGAAACTACATGTAATATGAAACCGTTTATCATCTCCATACTATATAATGCTGTCAATGTACATAGACATAAACACAATATCCCTGCACTATGAAGCTTAAAATCGAATGTTTGTTACCTAAGATAGAATTACATAATGTGAAGGTCACAGCAAAATGACACTAGTACTTGGTCAAGCATCCCTATTTTAACCTCATTGTCACTTTGTATTTCCTTTAACATCCATTAGAAAAAAAAAATAATCATACTACATAAAACCTGTAGTAAAACCCATAGCAAGAAAAATGGACATGAAAGGATACAATTAAGGATAGGGATATTTATTAACTGCATTCACATATAAGTGCATAGGTGGAGTATAAACAGATCCTCAATCAATGTAGTTATTCCACTATAGATCACTCCATTAGTAAGATGTACAGCACCATCAATCATTCCTGACATCAATAGATAACTCGTCTTACAGGAGCCACGCTCCAGACCACAGGTAAGGTGATACAGTGCAAACACTAAGCCATGTGTCCACCACAATTGTAGCTTCCAGATTTCCCTTTCACCTGCTATAGATGCAATCATAAAAAATTACCCCATACACTTGAAATAGAAAAAAAAAATTTGAATTTATCAAACCTTTTGACAAACACCTTAATGGTTAATAGTTTTTGCAAGATTAACATTTTTAGGTAATTTCTCTTCCTAAAGCAGCCCCTTTCAAATCTTAGTAAATGATTATGCTTGTAGTGAAATGGAAAATGTGGCCTGACACATCTTCAGTCATGCTGACACAACAGGCCAGAAGAGTTAAAAGTGACAAAAGGTGAACAATATCTAACATTTCAATGTGTACGAGTAAAAAAAAAAAAATTATATATATATATATATATATATATATATATATATATATATACTGTATGTGCTGCTGGCCTCTGCCCTCAACTAACAAAGAATGGCTTTCCTGGCTTTCTGAAAAAGTGAATGGGACTACAGTCTCCACCTTTATACCCCAGTCGGCCCAGATAGCCAACAGCATGGCGAAGTGAGCCCAGCCACCCTGTCTTCTCTCCAGCAGCTGAAAGAACTCCAGGTAGAAGGGCCAGTCCACGCTTTTCCCCAGCAGCGGGTATGTTCTACAAGAGAGGCAGAGGTTGGTTGGGTGAGCAATGCTCTGTTCGGATCAATTTGTTTGGGGTACTGTGTGGGTATGGGCATTGGGGGACTGGAACTACAGACTAACTTCAAAGTCAACCCGTCTGGGGTCTCCTCCTGTGTTGGTCTCCTTCCAAAAGAGGAGAGATGTGACGGGAGTAAATTTGGTTAGGGGGCCCCTCGGAACCCAGCTTACCTTAGAGGAGTTGAGAAATCCCTCTCTCATCTCCTTAGGCCCTTCTTATGTGTAGGTCACCAGGTGTCTATTAGGGACACAGGGTTACTGAAACAATAATGGTGGACACTGAGAATGTGGTTTTGATGGGACAGTGATATTTGTTCACAATATCCCTCAAGAAATCTATGATACATTAATTCTACTGTATCAGAATGATAGAACATTGTATGAGCTTTGCCTCATAGACTGTGGTAGACTGTTGCCATGAAGTATATGACTTATGAATGGTCAGGGCATTGCTTGGATGTGAATTCCAGGTTCTTGACTGTAGGAGACGGACAGTCTGTTACTTGTGGTCTCCTGCTATTGTCTGTGTATTAGGTGTGATGTGTTTAGACTTATAATAATGTGAATTGTACTTCATGAGCTTGATGACGACAAGTCTGCTAGTTAGTTAGCTCAAGTTAATTAAATCACTGTCATCTATTAGTTTCTGGTGGAAAAGTAGAATACTGTTTGTGTTGGTTGTTCCTTAGATATGTTAATTATATTTCTGTACAGAATTTTATCTGCATAGGATAATGTAATCAGGCACTTGATCTGGTGGGGTATATATATTCGGTGTGAGTTTGTTCAATAAAGGTTCCAGATCTTATACAAGCTATTCTCAGCTAGTTTTTTGTATGGGGGCAGCTAGAATATCTGATATCTATGTTCAAGACTGCAGGAAGCGGTATTCTAACAGAAGACCACAAGCACATTGTGGGGTTGTGGTTCTGTAAAACAGTATAACTACTTTGTGTATTGTTGCTGTGCTCAGTCTTGCCATGGTGTATGACCTGTGACACGAAAGTGTCTTCCACAACCTCACCTTAGTGGCAGAGTTTGGTTGCTTCTCCAGTTTTAAGCCTCCTACACAGCTGTTTCTTTTTCAGTTAATGACTGTTTCAACCTACATATGAAGTTGATGATCATTAACACCTGCTTATTAAAATTGGTTAATCATACACCTGACTCTAATGCTACAAAATCCCTGACTTTGTGCAAGTGTACAAAGTGGACAAGTATAAGAAGTGATGGTGGTTGGAAACCAAAGGGTAGTCAACACCAAATATTGATTTGATTTAGATTTTCCTTCTGTTCACTCACTTTGCATTTTGCAAATTGATGAAAATAAAAATGTAAAATATATATTTTTGAAAGCATTCTTACTTTTCAGCAACTCTTCACACCTACCTAAAACTGTTGCATAGTATTGTATATATACATACATACAGTATATATATATATATATATATATATATATATATATATATATATATATATATATGTGTGTTTTTTTTTGTGGAGGGGGTGGCTGACTGTTTGCTTCTGGGCACCACTTGCTTCCCTTTGCCTAATGTTGTACTGAAATGTAAGTATACTGCAGTGTCTGCAATGTAAAAATGAACTAGTGTGGAGACCTGTAGGGCCAATTGTGATTTACACATGGTCACTAAACATCCTAAGACCCGGTGGGAATTCCCAGTCGGTCCATTAATACGCAGGGAGCCACCGCAACCAAAAGTAACTGGAAAAAGAAGGATGAAGGAGCCAGAGAGACTGTTCCTAAAAGAGGTTGCATAAAGGGATGCTTACAACTGCTATGTATAAAAAATGATCAACTTTATTGAAAAATAGGGCACTATATAACATATTGGAACACGCCACAAAAAATTGGGGTCATGACACACATATACAGATCAAATGCAGTGAAAACACATGTGAGACAGCATTAAAAACATCACAATGACAGATACACACACTACTGGCCACACCACCCACCGGGATTACTGTGACACAACTACAGCGATTGGCAGTATATGGCCCAAACGGACCCTGTAATACTGTCAATAACCGCTGGAGGAGTACCGGCATGCCACAACCAACCCGCTGCAAATGAAAAAATTGCTAGTGTGAGTGCATCCGCACTTCATAGGACTGTGTTAGGTCCATATTGATATGTGGAGGATATTGTCGCTAACTGACTAGATGAACTAATCAATGGACATAGGGAATGACCCACAATGTTGCAATACTACCAATGACCAAATCAGACAGTGACTAATAAGCAATCAAGGAATAGGTCTCAACGTGGACATGAATGTCCCACTAATATTATGGTAATATAGAACTTGGGACCTCCTATTATTCCATAGCAACAAGGAACAGTGTGAGACAGGGGGAAGATAGACAGAGCAGCGACTCTTCTAACATTCTCCAGTTCATGAGGAGTCGAGAAATTACTTGGATATAATTGATGGGATGACATTGAAGATAGCAAATTGAGCAACCAGAGATCAATTGCATCCAGGGGCAGATGAAGTGGACCTTATGGAGCTATGAAATCATCTGTTATGAACCTCAGGCAATGAAGGGATGATAGGGAGAGACGCTGTATAGGGAAACAGCGAGGGCTCACACCGGTTGGACTCGGACGGTGAGCGGAGTTCCAGCCACACTCTTATACAGCCAATGCTATAGATTCAAACAGAGTGCTTACCGCATTACCGGAGTCCTAGCATAGCATACAGATGCCCAGTGGTCAAGGCCTTTTCTCTATCCCTGTTGTTCCAACTGAGGGTCCTCTTCCAGCCGAATCGCTTCCAGGTCCGTGCACAAGGCAGACAAGCAAGTCCACGATATCTTATTGCCTCCTAGTGGTTTGCTCAGTCACGCTCGTTACTTCCGCTATACTCGCAAGTAGCGGCATCCACCTCGAGGCGTTAGAACGGCTTCGGCAAGTGAGAAGTTCCCATAGGTGCGTGGTCAGCAGCGCGTGACGTCAACGCGTTTTGCGTGCGTAACGCACGCTTCTTCAGGACTGCAGTGTCTCCCTGGATTATTGCTGCAGTTCTCTTTCTCTTAAAAGCTCCCATGGGTGGAAGAATGTTAAAAGTGTATAGCTTTTAACATAAACACATAGCAGTTATGTGCACATGGCCTAATTAAGAATATAATTCTCCAAAGGGATAGCTACACTTCTAACTTATTTTTATGTTAATAACCCATCTATGATAGGTGGCTACCAGGGCCATTAGGAAGCTGCAGAAACAGGGCAGGAGAGGAAACAGATCTCATCCCTGCAGAAAGGTATTAAAACTTGCCAAATAAAACACCCACAACACAACACGAGGACAACCTTAAAAAGAAAATATTTGCCTGGAGCTAACATTTTAGCAATATAACAAATGATACTGTATATCTCCTTTTTTGTAACATATATACAAAAAAGAAGAATGCCCAAGGGACTTTGTAAGACACAAATCACAAAGTTTGAAATGTACAAAATGTATTACATTTTTAACACTTTGGTACATACAATTGAAATAGTTCTGATAGACATAGGTATATAGATATATGCATGGGTTTCCATAGTTTCAAAAAACAAAGTATGACTGACAATCCAAGGTGTAATTATATATATGACACATTTCTCTACACGTTTCGTGAGACAATGCTCACTTCCTCAGGAGATACATATATAAATGCAATTGTGTATAATAGTCCTAACAAACTTCCAAACCATTGTAAACAGTCAAGTAGCTTCATGGTTCCAATAGGACTCCCCATTGGAGATGAAGATGAAGGAAAACAGAAAGAGATCCCCAAACTGCCCATGTAGTTCTCCCCAGGGGCTGTGGAGGGGAGGGGGCTAGCCAGAACATCCATGAAGGTGACAGGGTGTCACAGTGGTCAGGGATGTGAAAATACCCCAGATGCTCGATTGGAATGAGATCTGGAGAATTTGGAGGCCAAGTCAACAACTCAAACTCATTTTTGTGTTCCTCAAACCATTCTTGAACTATTTTTGCAGTGTGCCAGGGTGCATTATTCTGCTAAAGAAGCTGGAATATGGGAATACCATTTTCATGAAGGGGTGTACTTCGTCAGCAACAATGCTTAGGTAGCTGGTATGTGTCAAAGTAGCATTCACATGAATAGCAGGACCAAGGTTTCCCAGCAGAACATTGCCCAAAGCATCACACACCATTGTGCTTTCTTTCCATACTGCATCCTGGTGCCATCTCTTCCCCAGGTAAGTAACACACATCCATCCACATGATGTAAAAAAAGAAAAACATGGTTCGTCAGACCAGGCCACCTTCTTCCATTGCTCCGTGGTTCAGTATCAATGCTCACATGCCCATTCTAGGCACTTTTGGTTGTGGACCCGGGTCCGTATAGGCACCCTGACTGGTCTGCGGCTATTCAGCCCCATACACAACAAACTGCAATTACATTTTTTTCTGCTTTTAACACACCAACTTCATTAACAACATGTTTACTTGCTGCATAATATATACCAGCAACCCTCAGATGCCACAGTAATGAGATAAACAATGTTTTATCTCTTAACCTGCCAGTGGCCATAAGTTATGGCTGATTGGTGTAAGTCACCCCTTGGATCCAAGATCTGTATTGTATAAAAACTTGTTTAGCATTCTGCTATAGAATTATAATACAGGCTGATGCTGTTCTAAAGAGGTTTAATGGATGCACCAGTCATGTCCCAGTAAAAAACAGCATTAATAATTTAGAAAAATGTTTCTAATAGTCAAAAATATACTGAATGTGATCTGTAAAAAAATGATCAACGAGGAGACTGTTTAGTCTTCACGTTTTTGAAGTCTACCAAGCAGAGCTGTACTGGGACTAAAGCAGCAGCCTCTGGCATAGGGAGCAGATCAAACCATAGTTGTTGCACAATCAAGCTTTGATAAACCCAGCAATATTCGTCATCTGCTTATTCTAGGTTTGTAAAACTTTAGTATTGTTAAAAAAAGGTCTGTTTTTAAAATTCACAAAAATATACCCCAGATTTCTGTGTATACTACACAGCAACATTTTTAAATCTTTGGAGACATTTTATTTAAAAGACAAATATTACATTCTCATAACTATACTTGGTCTTTAATGCATGTAATGATAGTTTTAACTCCCTTTTTAACTTCAAGTGCCTTTATTTGATTTAAATTCTCGCCACATGTATATATGAAGACCAAGCTCTCCATCAAAAATGATGATAACCACAGTTGGGACAATCTATACCACTCCTGGGGCTGCTTTCAATGGTCACCTTTTAAATCATACAGTATGTATAGCGCTATTCCCGAAAGGGCTACTGGATTTTGGACTTTTCCCCCACACAGTCAGGCAACAATAATTTTTCACACTTTCCCCAGAGCCACAATCATCAGTCAAGGGGATTTTGTTTTGTTTTGTTTTTTTTTTTAAAAGGTTGAACTTGGATGTGTAATAGGGTAACATGAGATACCCAAACTGAAGAATTTCAGACAGTTGAGGACCTACTAATGTCTCTGGCTTCTATGAACTAACTTCAACTGCGCTGCCCACCTGTGGGAGTGATGATGCAGCTAAAATTACAACAAAGGTTCCAAAAAACTGAAGTTACAGGTGTAGGTTCAGCACTTGGCTGTGTTGTTCACACCTGGCTGCTCTTGACCCATGCTAGAGATATTGGGGTGCTCTTGGCTGCTTTATGCTGGCTCCAAGCTGCCTGGTCCCAGACATGTATAGTTTTGCACCTTACTGTCCTCTCTGTATTTCTAGGGTATGTTAAATGGAAGTTACTCACTCAATATTTTAAGTAGGACTTTAAAGGTTGCCACTAATGATCTCAAATAGGAAGAAAAGGTACTCTTGGTGGCTTTGTGCTGGCTCCTAGCTGCCCCTTGGTCCCAGACATGTATAGTTTTGCACCTTACTGTCCTCTCTGTAGCCTTGGGGTATGTTAAATGGAAGGTACTCACTCAATATTTTAAGTAGGACTTTAAAGGTTGCTACTAATGATCCCAAAAAGAAAAGGTACTCAGTTCCATATAAAAATTCAAAGTTTATTATAACATGTTAAAATTTGTTAAAAACATATCAAAAATATACATGCTGTACATGCATGATGGGTATATGTATTGTGGGAGATTAGCTCGGTGGCGGGTATGGATGACCCCTTGAGGGGGGTTTGTTACACAGGGAGATAGCCGAGAAGTGGTTGCAAACAGTTTGGTTTATTCATGCAATTTTCTTCACCAGGCTGCAAGCGTCAAAAACATCAAAATAAAATAAAACACAAAATAAATCCTTGCCACTGTGGGCGGTTACCTTCTCACATACAGGAACCTACCTAAGGAGTCTGTCTCCAACCTACTGTTGGGCAAACTTTGCTGATCCTACAGCAGACACTCAATAGTCCATTTATTTTCTCTTCTCTTCTCACAGCACATGTTCATTGGACATCCCTTTGTTTGTCTCTTCACACTCTTCACATAGCAACCATTCCTTTGCTTGTCTCTTCACATAGCAAACAGTGCATTTATTTCTTTCCACATAGAAATAGTCCAAGACCTCACCTTGAGTAGTCTTCAGTCTTAATTAATTTCCCCTTCACACAGGAAATGTCCATTGGTTTCTTTTCACATAGAAACGATCCAAGACCTCACCTCGAGTAGTCTTCACACTTGTTACCCTCCTCAGCGCACATCGCTTCAGGAGGTCTTCCCCATGCTCACACAGCTTTCAGGGGGCACACATCTGACTGTCCTCCTCTCCCCATGCCCACACAGCATCAGGAGGCAGCAATCCTTAGACTTCCTTTGGACAAATTATAGAGTCCTTAACTTCCTCATTCCGAAAAGCTGAAGTCTGTTCAATGTCCTTAGACAGTTCTGGCTACCTTTGCAGCCGACACCCTATAGTAATTGGTGAATTTTCTAAACCAGGTGGAAATGTATCTCCTGTCTGTGACTACATCCACAGATATACCTGACTTCCTGTCACAGTATACACCAACATCTTCCCCTTAGAATGAGAGTGATAATTGGCCATACACAGAGATCTGTTTGACGCCCATATGCGTATATATTTTTAGTTATTTAAAGATGAAGGATCTACAATGATTTCTAATATTGGGTCCAACAGGAAAACAATGTGCCATTACCAGTGGATCACTACGCGTTTTGCATAATGCTTCTTCAGGGGATCGTAGTAGTATGGGGAGATGCAGCATAATTAAAATATAATATGCAAGATTTAGATACACATATAAATTTATCAAATCAAAGCTACAGTATCTCACAAAAGTGAGTACACCCCTCACATTTTTGTAAATATTTTATTATGTCTTTTCATGTGACAACATGAGTGTACAGCTTGTTTAGCAGTGTAAATTTGCTGTCCCCTCAAAATAACTCAATGTCAAAAAACCTCTGGCAACAAAAGTGAGTACACCCCTAAGTGGAAATGTCCAAATTGGGCCCAAAGTGTCAATATTTTGTGTGGCCTCCATTATTTTCCAGCACTGCCTTAACCCTCTTGAGCATGGAGTTCACCAGAGCTTAACAGGTTGCCACTGGAGTGCTCTTCCACTCCTCCATGACAACATCACATAGCTGGTGGATGTTAGAGACCTTGCGCTCCTCCACCTTCCCTTTGAGGATGCCCCACAGATGCTCAGTAGGGTTTAGGTCTGGAGACATCCTTGGCCAGTCCATCACCTTTACCCTCAGCTTCTTTAGCAAGGCAGTGGTAATCTTGGAGGTGTGTTTGGGTCATTATCCTGTCAGAATACTGCCCTGCAGTCCAGTCTCCGAAGGGAAGGGATCATGCTCTGCTTCAGTATGTCACAGTACATGTTGGCATTTATGGTTTCCTCAATGAACTGTAGCTCCCCAGTGTCGGCAGCACTTATGCAGCCCCAGACCATGGCACGACCATGGCACCACCATGCTTGACTGTAGGCAACCTGGTTGCCGCCACACACGCTTGACACCATCTAAACAAAATACAGTAATACCTTGGTTTGCGAGTATAATTGATTCCAGCAGCTTGCTTGTAATCCAAAACACTCGTATATCAAAGCAAGTTTTCCAATAAGAAAGCATTGAAACTCAGATGATTCGTTCCACAAGCATTTAATGGTATAAATAAATATATGCTGTATTATATATAGTTACATAGTTACATAGTTAGTGAGGTTGAAAAAAGACAACAGTCCATCCAGTTCAACCTATGATGTGTGTGTGTGTGTTTGCTTTTAACCGTACATTGTATACCCCTGTATGTTGTGGTCTCTAAGGTGACCATCTAACAGTTTTTTGAAACTATCAATGCTCCCTGCTGATACGACTGCTTGTGGAAGAGAATTCCACATCCTTACCGCTCTTACAGTGAAGAACCCCGTACGCATTTTAAGGTTAAACCGCCTTTCCTCTAGTTTTAGTGAGTGGCCACGCGTCTTATTGTATTCCCTTACTCCCTGAATAGTTTGTTCCTTATGCCAGGGTCGCCAGTACAGTATTTGTACATTGATATCATATCCCCCCTCAATCTTCTCTTCTCCAGAGAGAATAGGTTCAGTGCTTGTAGCCTTTCCTCATAGCTGATGTCCTCCATTCCCCTAATTATTTTTGTTGCCCTTCTCTGGACTCTTTCCAATTCCAGCACATCCTTCCTGAGGACCGGTGCCCAGAACTGGACAGCATACTCCAGATGTGGCCGGACCAGAGTCTTGTAGAGAGGGAGAATAATCTCTTTATTTCTGGAGTGAATCCCCTTTTTTATACATCCCAGTATTCTGTTGGCTTTACTTGCAGCAGCTTGGCATTGCATGCCACTGCCAAGCCTGTTGTCTACCAGTACCCCCAAGTCTTTTTCCATCTTAGACTCACCCAGAGGTTCCCCCCCTAGTGAGTAGCTTGCTTTCTGGTTTTTGGCCCCCAAGTGCATTACTTTACATTTTTTAACATTAAACCTCATCTGCCATGTAGTTGCCCACCCTGTTATTTTGTTCAGGTCTGCTTGTAAGGTTTCCACATCCTGCATAGAAGATATTGGCATGCCTAGTTTAGTATCATCTGCAAATACCGAGATTGTACTAGATATCCCCTCCTCTAGATCATTTATGAATAAATTAAACAGGATTGGTCCCAGGACCGAACCCTGGGGGACCCCACTTTCCACACCCGCCCAATCCGAGTACTCCCCATTAATCATCACCCTCTGGACTCTCCCCTGGAGCCAGTTCTCTATCCAGGTACTCACCTTATGGTCCATACCTACCTTCCTTAGTTTGTACAGTAAGCGTTTGTGGGGAACGGTGTCAAAGGCCTTTGCAAAGTCCAGATACACTACATCCACCGGCTTACCTTTATCTAGGTGGCAGCTCACTTCATCGTAGAAGGTTAATAGATTGGTTTGGCAAGAACGATTTTTCATAAATCCATGCTGATTGCTACTAATAATACAGTTTTCATTACTAAAGTCTTGTATATGGTCCCTTAATATCCCCTCCAAAATCTTGCAGACTACAGATGTTAGGCTGACCAGCCTATAGTTCCCCGGGATACACCTCGGCCCCTTTTTAAATATTGGTATCACGTTGGCTTTTTTCCAATCAGCTGGCACCATACCCATCTGTAAACTATCCTTAAAGATCAAGAATAAGGGTCTGGCAATCACCTGGCTGAGCTCTTTAAGAACCCTCGGGTGCAAGCCATCCGGTCCCGGTGATTTATTTATGTTAAGTTTCTCTAGTTTAGTTCTAAGTCTATCTATCTATATAAAGTACATTACTGTACAGTATAAGCATGCCATCTCCTCTGCTAAATAACACAATGTGTCCCCGTGTCTGCACTGCACATAATATATTCCGATCTACACTGTATCAGAGCGTGTCTGTCTGCTGTGTGACTCCTCTCAGCCCTCTGCTTCTCTCCTCCCCTCCTCCTCAGAAGACATCAGCCGGAGTGATCGGCCTCTCCCACCGAGTAGAGCAGAGAGACGAAAAGTCACGTAAGTGCAGGGAAACACTCCGAAACAGCAGAAATCAACATCTTCATACACAGCACAAGCACTGGGACACACAATAGTATATAACAGAGGGCATCAACAGAGGGGATGGCATGCCCACAGTGTACTAAACTGCTCGTATATCAAGACAGTGCTCGTATATCAAGACAGATTTTTAAAAAAAATGTTGCTCGTGTTTCAAAACGCTCGTAAACAAAGTTACTCGCAAACCAAGGTTTCACTGTAAGTTCATCTGGGTCTCATCAGACCACAGGACATGGTTCCAGTAATCCACGTCCTTAGTCTGCTTGTCTTTCACAAATTGTTTGCGGGCTTTCTTGTGCATCATCTTTAGAATAGGCTTCCTTCTGGGATGACAGCCATGCAGACCAATTTGATGCAGGGTGCGGCGTATGGTCTGAGCACTGACAAGCTAACCCCCGCCCCTTCAACCTCTGCTGTAATACTGGCAGCACTCAACTTCTTTGGTCGACAATGGCGAGGCCTGTTCTGAGTGGAACCTGTCCTGTTAAACAGCTGTATGGTCTTGGCCACCATGCTTCAGCTCAGTTCCAGGGTCTTGGCAATCTTCTTATAGCCTAGGCCATCTTTATGTAGAGCAATAATTCTTTTTTTTAGAACCTCAAGAGAGTTCTTTGCCATGAGGTGCCATGTTGAACTTCCAGTGACCAGTATGAGAGAGTGAGAGCGATAAACACCAAATTTAACACACCTGCTCCCCATTCACACCTGAGATCTTGTAACACTAAAAAGTCACATGACACCGGGAAGGAAAAATTACTAATTGTGCCCAATTTGGACTATTTCACTTAGGGTGTACTCACTTTTGTTGCCAGCGGTTTAGACAGTAATGGCTGTGTGTTGAGGTATTTTGGGGAACAGGAAATTTACACTGTTATACAAGCTGTACACTCACTACGTTACATTGTAGCAAAGTGTTATTTCTTCAGTGCTGTCACATGAAAAGATATAATAAAATATTTCCAAAAATGTGAGGGGTGTGCTCACTTTTGTGAGATACTGTATATCATGACAATTCAAATCTGTAAAGAAAAGCGCACGCAACCTCGGGCAATAACGCTTTAATAAAGGACAAAAACACAGTACATAGGAATTGCACTCACACTTTTCCTTTAAGACAATCGCTTTACAGCATTCCAACAGGAGCTACTCGCTCCTCCCGTCCCTCCAGATGGTGACTCTGCGGTCTCCTCATTCGCGGCTGCCGCCGCTGTATCCCCGCTCTCCTTCACTTCCTGTGTTGCCTGGTCACTGGATGCCGGTTGTAGTGCGCCTGCGCACTATACCAACGTAATCTGCGGCGCCTCAGGAGAGCCTCAGCCAAAGCCGGAGCCACAAGTTGTACGGAGCTGCGAGGTGGGAGATTCAAGACACGGGTGCACTGCCTCTGCTGTTACTACGGACAACGCGTTTCGGAGGCGGAGCCTCCTTCCTCAGGTCCCACCTTGCTTCCTGCTAATGCCCCTCCCTATATACCCGGGATACCATCGGCCCTAATTATTTAATTGTGTATTCTTAAAGGGGCCAGTAACCAATAATCCTTATCCACCTTGGCTGGGACGGGAGAAGCAAGGGGCTATCCACTTTTAAAAAACATATATTAAAAAACATATATATTAAAAATACAGTTTAAGATACAATTTAAAATACAATTTAAAACAATACAATACCAGCGCAGATATTAACCAGAGCTATTATAGATACATGTTTGGATGTCACATTCCCTACATAGCAATGGTTGTCTCCTGCTAAAAATACATAAACTTATCCTAAAAGTATATATGTATATAAGACTCTAAGCTACATCAGCATTTCCTAATACCAATAGTCGACGGATCATATTAATTCCACATTATCTCTCATCCATCTACCAGAATAATTTCATAAGTCAGGATAATACACATAATAAATATATAAAAATACTAGTCTCGTTAAAATACAGAAGGGGCTCAATTTTGCCCCAAGTAGTAATGCTAACATCTTTGATCTGTTTAAAGATCTGCATAAGTATATGAGGGACCTTACAGTGCAGAGATACTTCAGCCTCCAAAATGCAAAGGTTAAAGGAGGTGTCCATAGGCCCCTCAGACTCCACGGAGATGGCTGAGGAGGAGGACGGTGGGGAGTTAGGAGAATCAGAATTAGATAGAGAAGTGTTAGACATATTGGAAGAATTATGGCTTGAAGGGGGTATAACACCAGATAATGCTATCTCTAACCCCTATTACAATGAGATAAAGTATAGCCATTTTAGACCCAAGTCCAGTTTCTACCCACATGATGTTAAGAATGAATACACCAAAACGTTCTATGCCATGGTGTATGCGGATTTTAATAAAATCTTTACCCGCCCTAAGGGGAAGCTAAGTACTAATAACTTATCCTCAGAAGAAATAGTGGCACTTAATCGAATGAAAAAGAATAGCGATATTATCATAAGGGTAGCGGACAAAGGAGGAGGGATAGTAGTACAAAATAGGGAGGATTATATTGGGGAAGCGGTAAGACTATTGTCGGACCATAACACCTATGAGGTTCTGAGCCAGGATCCCCTCCCTCAGTATAAGATAGAACTACAGGAGCTTATTAATAAGGCCTTTAACAGTAAAATCATCAATAAATCTGAGAAACTGTTTTTTCTAAATAATTATTTTAAAACCCCGTACTTCTATCATACCCCAAAGATACACAAAAATCCAGTTTGTCCTCCTGGTAGGCCAATTGTAGCGGCCATGGAGAGTATTACCAGCAGACTCTCCCAATATGTGGATCTCCATCTACAGCCGATAGTTACATCACTCCCGGCACACATTAGGGATTCCACACAGGTGCTGGAGATACTACAGAATTATAGGTGGGAACCCAACTATCTGTGGCTATCCCTGGATGTGTGCTCCCTGTATACTTCGATACCCCATGAGGGTGGACTAAAGGCCGTAGAACACTTCCTGTCGGGTGCGGAGTACCTCAATCCAGACCAGTCTGGATTTATCAGTGCTTGCACGCAGTTTGCACTGGAAAGGAACTATTTCGAGTTCCAGGGAAAACACTATAGACAGATTTCAGGCACTGCGATGGGCGCACATTTTGCACCATGCTATGCAAACTTATTTATGGGGTTTTGGGAAAAATTCCATATCTGGATGCAGAACCCGTTTGCACAGCATTTGGTGTATTATGGGCATTACATCGATGATGTAATAGTAATATGGGATGGTACAGCTGACAGGGCAGTAGAATTTGTGAACTACTGTAACACCAATCCGTATGGCATTAGGTTTACGTATGTACTAGATGCGAAGTTCCTTGTATTTTTGGATCTAGAATTGACTTGGAATGAAGAAGGGGCTATCACCTCCAAAACGCACTTTAAGGAAACAGCAGGTAACTCTTATTTACATTGGAAGAGTTGCCATTTGCCCAAATGGAAAGAAAACATACCCTACAGTCAATTCTGTAGGCTGCGTAGAAATTGCACAGATACTGAGCAATATCTGTTGCAAGCTAAAATTTTAGAGAAAAAATTTATGGAGAAAGGGTATGCTGTGCAGCATATACAAAAAGCCAGAGATCGCTATATAGAAGGCTGTAGTAGCAAGGCAGCTGTGGAGAACGGTGTTCCCCGAGAGGTTATGTTTATTACAAAATTCAATAACCAACATTGGGCCATTAAGAGAGCCTTGCAGAAACATTGGCCTATTCTGCAGCAGGATGCAGCCTTAGGTAGAGTGCTCCCTAAAAAACCCAAAGTGGTGTTTAGGCGGGCTAGCAATGTAAAGAGTCTGGTTGCTCCAAGCAAAATAAAAAGTATGAAATGCCATAATAGAGCATCCACTATCCCAGTTCTCTTTAATATGGTAGGCTCCTACAAATGCAAGCAGAGCAGATGTAAGGCTTGTGCATTTATGCAACATGGCAAAAGTAGCTTTACATCAGTTGCAGGGCGCTCCTATAATATCAAACAATTCATTAGCTGTGGTACACAGTTTGTGGTCTATGGCTTGAGGTGCCCATGTGGTTTAATTTATGTTGGTAGGACAGTTAGAGCAATGCGCACCAGGTTTGGCGAACATCGCCGGTTTATTGAGCAGAAAAAAGACAAGCACAGCGTGCCAAGACACTTCTGTAAAGCGCATGGTGGGGATACTGCAGGCCTGGAACTATTTGGGATTGAAGCCATATCTATGACTCTCCCAGAAGGTGAAAGGTTTTCGATCCTGTGCAGGCAAGAAACATTCTGGATCTTTACGCTTGGGTCCATGTCGCCGGGTGGGCTCAATGAGGAGCTGGAAGTCAACACGATCATTTGACTTATCAGCACGGGGGTGTGGGCATGGTAGAGTGGGTTCTAGCACATGCACATACACATGGTTACTAAGGGTAGGGAACATAGTCCCTGCCCGGCCATGTGTCTGTGAAGTGTGCACGGAGGCATACGCACATTCGTGTCCACACAACAATATCTGAGCAGCTGGGAATGAGAGTAGGTGTATATGTATAGATATATATTTGGGGATACTCAGGGTGTCACCACCGATGGGTATATGTAGGTATATGTATATGTATTTCTCATGTGTGTATATATATATATGTATATATATATATATATATATGAGAAATATAAACAACTGCCGTGTAGTATATTTGGTTGGCCTATATGGAGTAGTATCCTCATATACTAATTTATATTTGCACATGTGCCATATGGAATTGAATCATATCTTACTGAATTTTAACGAGACTAGTATTTTTATATATTTATCATGTGTATTATCCTGACTTATGAAATTATTCTGGTAGATGGATGAGAGATAATGTGGAATTAATATGATCCGTCGACTATTGGTATTAGGAAATGCTGATGTAGCTTAGAGTCTTATATACATATATACTTTTAGGATACGTTTATGTATTTTTAGCAGGAGACAACCATTGCTATGTAGGGAATGTGACATCCAAACATGTATCTATAATAGCTCTGGTTAATATCTGCGCTGGTATTGTATTGTTTTAAATTGTATTTTAAATTGTATCTTAAACTGTATTTTTAATATATATGTTTTTTAATATATGTTTTTTAAAAGTGGATAGCCCCTTGCTTCTCCCGTCCCAGCCAAGGTGGATAAGGATTATTGGTTACTGGCCCCTTTAAGAATACACAATTAAATAATTAGGGCCGATGGTATCCCGGGTATATAGGGAGGGGCGTTAGCAGGAAGCAAGGTGGGACCTGAGGAAGGAGGCTCCGCCTCCGAAACGCGCTGTCCGTAGTAACAGCAGAGGCAGTGCACCCGTGTCTTGAATCTCCCACCTCGCAGCTCCGTACAACTTGTGGCTCCGGCTTTGGCTGAGGCTCTCCTGAGGCGCCGTAGATTACGTTGGTATAGTGCGCAGGCGCACTAGAACCGGCATCCGGTGACCAGGCAACACAGGAAGTGAAGGAGAGCGGGGACACAGCGGCGGCAGCCGCGAATGAGGAGACCGCAGAGTCACCATCTGGAGGGACGGGAGGAGCGAGTAGCTCCTGTTGGAATGCTGTAAAGCGATTGTCTTAAAGGAAAAGTGTGAGTGCAATTCCTATGTACTGTGTTTTTGTCCTTTATTAAAGCATTATTGCCCGAGGTTGCGTGCGCTTTTCTTTACAGATTTTAATTGTTTTGATCCACCCCCCCCCCCCCCCCCAGTGGAGTGAGAGAGGAGCAGCAGCAACCAGGACATTTCAGCTAATAAACATACAAACAAAGGAGGTGAACACATTGACAGCGCCATGGGCTGGTGAAGTACTCCTCTTTGTACTTGTATATCAGCATGTGCAGGATTTGTCCTTTTTGACTGTATATCATGATACATTCCTCAGTGGACCTTGTTCATACTTCAAAATCTTAGAGAATATTAATACATGTTTAAGTACTTATAAGTACCTACCCAAACTCAAATAGGGAACGTGGGGGACCCCAGAGCGCAGTAATGAGAGGGAAAAAACTGCGTATTGGCTTCCCCAAAAGAAATCTGCACTGAACGCCGTTCAGCCAGCAAAAAAAGAGAGAAGCTTGCCCTAGGGCCAAATATAACCTGACAAATAAATTAATATAATATTAAGTTTGATAAGTATGTATTGATTGCCAAAAATAGGATCTTTTCTGTAATAAACCAAAAAAAAAGCAGAAACCTTTAAAAAGAGAAGATCAGAATGAATATATATTCAGGCTAGTCCCTATACTTGTGATATCATATATATATATATATATACCGTATATATATATATATATATATATATATATATATATATATATATATATATATATGTATATATATATATATATATATATATATATATATATATGTGTATATATATATATCTAATAGGGAACTTCCTTGAACAAACACAATTGGATAAGCTTCAAAATAAGAATAGGGGTAGAATCATATCGTCCCCAGTGTTTCAGCGGTCTATACTACATAAAAACAGAGAGGTATATCGCTGTATGAAGGAATAACAAAAAGATACCAGCAATGTCAAAAAGTTCAGGGACTCCAAAAGATAGCCCTTAGATGGTACCTTACCCCCTACAGACTGTCTCTGTTCTCGCATTCTTCCTCCCCCGAGTGCTGGAGGGGCTGTGGACACATGGGCAGTCTTTATCATATGTTCTGGAATTGCAAATCACTCACCAGCTTCTGTAATGGCATTGTTCGTGTCATCTCCGGTCATACGGGTCTATTGACCCGCTCAAACCCCTCACTGGCTGTACTCAAGCTGGGCATTGATATATTTCCTGTACAATATCACACTGTGGTCACCCATATCCTTTTAGCAGCTAGACTGCTTATAGCTAGAAAGAGGAAAACCACCTTAGCTCCCAACGTATCTGAAGCTCTTGAAATTGTTCGCACTCATCATCTATATGAATCCATGCTTGCAAGTAGGGCAGGTACCAGTGCTAAATTTAACAATGTATGGTCCATTTGGACTGACTGGTATGCAAATCTCTAGATAATGCTTCCTTTCTGCAACTTCCTCCCCCCTTCCCCACTTACCAATTTTAGATCAGACAGTGTATGTTTGCACCATTTTTTGATTGTGCTATTGTTTACTTACTTTGTATACTTATCCCTATGTTTCAACTTGTTCGTATTTTCTATTCTGTTGTTTGCAAAATTTTTTCAATAAAAACGAATTTGAAAAAAAAAAAGTTCAGGGACTGACCTTACAAGCAAAACCTCAATTTTTTGTGCGGATCCTGGCTGCAAATAGACCCTCCGCAGAGGGGGTAGATGAGATTTCCACTTGGGTCATCTTAGTATATGAGAATAAGAAAAAGTGCGCTGATAATTGTGATGTGCTGCTACCAAAGATTCAATGTGTGGAAATAAGTGTAGTGAAAATAGTTTGGTGCGCTACAATGTGGTGTGTTGTTTAAATAAACAATAAACTGATAATGAACATTTACATGTAAACAAAGTAATTGATGAAAAGTCCACAAAATGTTAAAGTCCAAACAAGTGCTGACCAAAAAGAACAAATAATTAATGTCCAAACATGTGCTGAACAAAAGAGTATTGGTGTCCAAAACTGGTGCTGAACTAATTCCGATTTTCTCCAAAGAAAAATTCAGGTGTAGAAAAATGTAAAGAGTTAAACTGGTGATGAAGTGATTTTCAGCAAGGTTGTAACAGTTTCCCACCACCTCTTGAATATACTTCTTACCAGAGTGAAAGATGAAAGGGCATATACAGTATGTGATGATCATTCCAAAGAAACCTCTGATGACACCTCAAAAACTAAGGGTGAATCAGTTGTACCTTCACCAAGGTAGCCTCTTACCGGATATAAAGGAATGAAGGGCGTTTTAAATCATTCCTTTCTCCCTGTACTTGCATTTATGGAAGGGTTTCTCCTGACACTTGCACTAGGTAGCCACGCTTGGTCCGGCCAATGGGGGAGGAAGGTCCTGGAAGGTCCTGGAAGGGCCACCTGGATCTTTTGTTCAGCACATGTTTGGACATTACTTATTTGTTCTTTTTGTTCAGCACTTGTTTGGACTTTAACACTTTGTGGCCTTTTCAACAATTACTTTGTTTACATGTAAATGTTCATTATCAGTTTATTTAAACAACAGACCACATTGTAGCGCACCAAACTATTTTCACTACATCTTAGTATATCCCCCCTATATATATAAATGGCTGCTGAGGGTGTACCTTTTCCCCGTGCCCACCGCTCTACGTATCTCCCGGCATGACCACGGGGGGGGGGGGGGGTGTCTCCGGGCATGCGCAGCAGAGCAACTAGGCCGCCCATGTCTGGAAATGGCGGGGCGAGTGACTTTGAATGTTCCTCATTTCACCTCGGAAGTAATGCATGTTGTGACATGCAAACATTCCCTATAGAGTGGAGATGACGGGAACACATTAGCTCGGCCCCCCACAGACTGCATTACCACCTCTATGTCCATTCCTACCAATACACACATCAACCCCAATCCCAGATGCCTCACCACCACACAGGTGAGCGTGTGGGGAAGAACCAGCCCCATCCAATGCTGCCCAGACTCATCACATCCTATCCCATAGGAAGCTGTACCACGCAACGCCTCTATCTGTACATACTGTACCAGATAACGGGACACCCCCAAGCCCCCATGATTCAGGCTGCAATCGATTTAAAAAATGAATGCGTTTGACAATATTATCCTATGTTGTAACCTTTTGCAAAATTCATATCATAGACAAACATGTTGGCCCAGTAAGAGCAAAAAAATATACATGGTAAAAAAAGGAAAAAACAGCAAGGAAAGTATAAAAAAAAGGCAAGAAGGAGAAAGAAGAGTATATGGATAGTGATGGGCCAAACACCCCCCTGTTCGGTTCGCACCAGAACATCTCGAACAGGGAAAAAGTTTTAGCGAACATACAAACTCTATTAAAGTATATGGGACACGAACATGAAAAATCAAAAGTCCTCATTTTAAAGGCTTATATGCAAGTTTTTGCCATAAAAAGTGTATTGGGATCCGGGTATTGCCCTGGGGGACATGTATCAATGCAAAAATATTTTTTTAAAACAATCGTTTTTACAAGAGCAGTGATTTTAATAATGCTTAAAGTGAAACAATAAAAATGAAAAATCCTTTTAAATATCATGCCTGGGGGGTCCCCTTATTGTGCCTGTAAAGTGGCACATTTGTGCGATTTATGTAACCTGCTGCAGCAATACTGACATTTCTAAAGGATTAAATGTAATTTAAACTTGCTTAAACGGCTCCCGGCAATACAAATAAAAAAATGAAAAAAACAACTTGGGGTCCCCCCAAAATCCATACCAGACCCTTATCCGAGCAAGCAGCCATGTTGACCAGGATGGGGGGGGGGGCGAGCGAGCGCCCCCCTTCCCTGAACCATACAACCATACCAGGCCACTTGCAGCTGTTGATGGGGACAAGGGGCTCTTCCGGAAAACCCTGGGCTGTGGTTGTTGGGGTCTGTGGGTGGGGGCATATCAGAATCTGGAAGCCCCCTTTAACAGATCCCGCCCCCCCATGTGAATGGATATCGGGTATATCATACCCCTACCCATTCACCAAAAAAGTGTGCAAAAAAATAAACACAAAAGCCTATTTTTGACATGTCAGGAGGGGGCAATGTCACCGGGTGATGTAACCAGGTGTCCCCGCCCCTTTCCTATAAAAGAGCTGTCATGTCTCAAGCGGCTCATTAGCCGAGAGACGTGAGGCGGAAGCATCTTTTTCTTTCTATTTTTCGGATGCTGCGGGCGACGTGATTGGGGATGGATTTACATTGGGGGACACTATTTTTTTATTTTTATTTTTTAATAAAGGACTTGTCAAAAACTTGGTTAAAGGAACTTCCAGACTCCGATAAGCCCCCCACCAACAGACCCCGACAACCACAGCCCAGGGTTGTCCAGAAGAGGCCCTTGTCCATATGTTGAAGGCAAGTGGCCTGGTATGGTTCAGAAGAGGGGGGGGGGGGGCGCTCGCTCACCCCTCCCATCTTGGCTGCTTGCTTGAATAAGGGTCTGGTATGGATTTTGGGGGGGGGGGCCCACACCATTCTTTTTTTTTTCAATTTTGGCATGGAGTTCATCTTAAAATCTGTGCCAGACTCAAAGGGCCTGGTATGGATCTTGGGGGGGGGACCCCACATCCTTTTTTTTTTATTCTGTCATAGGGTTCCTCTTAACCACTTAAATACAGGCCATTTTCACCCCATTCCTGCCTAGACCAATTTTCAGCTTTCAGTGTTTAAGTTTCTACAAACCCCTGTCACCTTTTTTTAAAAAAGGCATGTGAAATTAAAAAACAGGGAAGTAATACACTGAATTCTATCATTGCATGCATAAACTACATACATTTATGAGAATGTAATATTTTTCACATAACTTGCCCTATTAAAATGATTATGTATCATTAGTGATTGCTAAGTCAAATCATTGGTACATAGTTCAATGGAAACATCAAAATTACTTAAAAAAAAAATGTATCTTTTGAAGAATTGTGATGCATATATGCTGATATGTAACATCCATAAGGAAAGAAAGAACAGATTGTTTACTGTGTTGCTGTAGAAAACTTGGAGTGTAATGTGCTTTCTTGAAGGGGATTGGGGGGTCGGGATCACAACATTGGCCTAAAGCGTATCTAAACACAAAAACAAAAATGTAATATTGCAGGTTACCAGTTCTTAGATGTGGTGTGCATTCATAATCAAGAAATGATTGGTAAGTGTTAAGGTGCCCAGAGACCAGGGCATCCAAATGGACACTCTGCCCTCCTCCCCAATGATACACTTGTCGGACAGCAACAGAAGGTTTTATATCCGGTGGAGCAGAGCATGATGGGGATTCACATATGCTAGTTCTCCATTAGGTCCTCTCCCCTTGTGATTGACGGTATATAGCAGATGTATGCTGTTAGCTAAAGAACTAATCCACTGCCTCCTATCGCTTACATTGCACAAGCTGACCTGATGGGGAACTAGTGTTATAGCTTCCCCATTAGATGGCACCCACTGCAGCATCACATATTGTAGTCTGTGCAGCCAATAGTTTCCTTAACAACTAGAGACTAGGAGAGGGTAGTGGTGCCAAATATGCCACTCTGGTACACTGCGTACAGGGACAGGCACTCACACATCAATGGGACTGCCTGCACAGGGATTTAAGGAACTCGCCGAGCATGACCCTTTACGACAATTACGACCCGAGCTTGACCAATAGAGGTGAAAAATATCCAACTTGTTTAATGGCTAAGGCCTAACGGCTTAAACCCAATGGTGTTTTTTGGATATTTTTCACCTGTATTTAATAAACATACATGCACTTTTTAAGGCGATACAGTGGCGCTCGCCTTTTCCTTTTTTCTGGTTGCTTATGGAGGCTGTGGAGACCTTTTCAGGCCCTGTGATTGAAGTGGATGATTTCTATCAGGAGGTAGCAGCTTGGTCATACCAGTTGTACTGACCAGAGCAGTACAATGTCACCATAGTGATAAAAAATGAATCGTCTTTTCCCTTTTTCTTCTTGCTCTGGTTAATGATCATAGACACTGTATGCTCTAATGCAGGGGCGTATCATGAAATCAGTGGGCCTGTGTGCAAGATCTTTGAGCCTTGCACGCCACAACGAACAGTTGGTGTGGAATAAAGGTGTGTGGATTTTATAGAGTCTGAGATGACTTACATAGTTCAGAATGTGGTAATGTTAAATAGGGAGTACCTGGGTCTTAGCCAGGGACCCAGGTACTCCCACTGTCACTCTATACACCTAGGCTGGGCCTGGGGGGGTCACTTGTACCAAATAAACATGTGCTCCACTCCACTCAGCAGGGCTAGGAACCTGGTACTCCCACTTCCACCCTATACACCTGGACTAGCTGGAGGGGGGGGGGGGGCTCTACTGCCAAAGAATTTGTGTGTGCCACTCCAATGAGCAGGGCCACCAGATACGCATGAGTCCGCTGTTCCTGGCCGCCGCAGTCAGCACCATGTCAGTACAGTCTGGAGCAGCTTCCAATCCAGTCCTCACATTGGCACCCAGCTCTCTGTCTTCAAAACTGCGCCCTTGCAATTTATAGAATGTGCCAATGCTGGGACAAGGTCATCCCCCGCCCAGGGCAAATATGGCAAACTCCTCAACCCCATATACCCCCTTCTAGCACAAATCCCCCCTCTAAGCACAAATTCTCACTCCCCATATCCCCTTTCCAACATAAATCCCACCAAAACCCCTCAATTCACAAATTCTCTTATCCCCAATCCCCCCTGTCAGCAAAAATCCCCCCTCGTCACCCTCATATACCCCCTTCCAAGCCAAATTCCCTCTTCTCAGCACAAATCCTCCCCCATGTCCCCCTCACAGCATAAATCCTCCCTCTCATTAAAAATCCTCTGCCCCATACACTTTATTCCAGTATAAATCCCCCCCCCCAAAATTCTTCCCTCCTACACAAATTCTCTTAACCCCCAATACCCCCTCTCAGCACAAATCCCCCCTCTCAGCACATATCACTCCTCTCAGGACAAATCCTCATTGCCATGTACCCCCTTCCAACACAAATACCCCCCCCCCTCAGCAAAAAACCCTCACCTCCATCTTCCCCCTCCCAGCACAAATACCCCCCTCCACCCCAGCACAAACTCTTGCCTTCATCTTCCCCCTCCCAGCACAAATCATCCCCTTATATAACCCCATCCAGTATAAATCCCCAAGACTCCTCCTTTTTACACAAATTCTCTTACCCCCCCCCCCCAAATCTCCCTCACTCAGCACAAATCCCCCCATATTCCCCCTTCCGGTATACATCCTGCCCAAACTCCTTCTTCTCACACCAATTCTCTTATCCCCCCAAGTACGCCCTACAAGCAAAACATCCTACCCTTCCCCCTCAATAAACCTGTTTTCAGCTTAAAGAAAATCCTCTTTATCCCTCTGAGCATAAATCTTCCCTTTCCCTCCTCATTTAGCACAACTCCTCTTATTCCTGCCCCTAGCACAGACATCTACTTATTCCCAAGCTCCTTCTCCTGTTCTGTCAGAGCGACTTGTAGTGCCCCAGACTACAGGGGACTAAGGAATGGCAGCCTCCTATGCTGGGACTTGTAGTGCCCTAGACTGTGGGGGGGACTGAGGATTCCTGAGGATTAGTCTAGGGCACTACAAGTCCCAGCATAGGAGACTGTCATTCTTCAGTCTTCTGTAATCTAGGGCACTACTAGTCACAGCATAACAGGAGAATGAGCCTCAACTTCTCTTCATCTCAAAACATATGGAAAACATGTTCTGTAGTCCAGCAAAGGAGAAATGGCCAGGTCTGATAAAACTTCTTTGGATTTGCAGCGGAGCAGAGCTGCCGTGCTGTCAGCTCAAACAGAACATTTGAAGTTCTCTGGACTTTTGACAGATCAAGAGGAACGTTTTTTGTATTTGCAGCATGAGACCATATTTGGGAAAATGTCCATACATTGTAGAATTGTACTGAATTTTTTTCTTTTTTTTTGCCCAGACATATACTTTAAATAAATGCAGTACTTTTCTCTGAATTGTTTGTACTTTTGGTACAGCTGCCTTCAGCATTGCAGGCCTTGAAGATAAAGTAGGGTGACCAGTAGGGATGATCGAACGGTTCGGGTCGACAATCGGTTCGACCCGAACAATGACTGTTCGAAATTCAGCCGAATTCCGAACTTTTTGCGGAAAAAGTTCGTAATTCGGCAACCAGAACCGACCAAAATGCAATGGGACAGGAACTGGGCTTTAAAAGCCCGTGATTGGACCAGAAACATCAGTAAAAGCCAATTGAGGGGGCAGGAGGATGCTAGGAATGTGATTGGTGTGACTAGGGGGTCCAGAGGCCAATCAGTAGTGAATACGCCCCCCAGTATATAACATAGCCCCGCCAAATCTCTAGCACTGTAATACAGGGGCTGTGGAAGAGAGTGGAAGCAGTTATGTTACTCCTGCTGCAAAAGTGTCCTTTAGCAATTATTAGTGTGAGGAAAGGGATATCTAGTGTAGTTAGGGTACTATATACCACTATAGTTAGATTCAATAATCTAGTTTCTGTAGGGAAAGAGTTAAGTTTCAGGGTGACCGTAGTGTAGTGTAGGGTGAACTGACTCTGACTGCTATGCCAGGGTGACAGAACTCATCCATGTCAGGGTGACCGCCATAAGAAAAAGATTGTTTGTCTTAGAATTGCAGTAGAGCAGGGATGGGGCTCCGCTACTTTCACACCTGGGCGTTTTTGTTTCAGGTGTTTATTGGGCTTTTTTGTGGACGTCTTTGGAGGCAGGCATGACATCTGAACTTCGGTGTAGGGGTATATATACACACACACACATATATGTATATATACACATACACACATATAGGTGTAAAAGTAGCGGAACCCTATCCCTGCGCTAATTAAATTATTTGCAGGGATGGGGTTCTGCTCCTATCACACCTGTATGTGTGTATGTGTATATATACATATATGTGTGTGTGTATATATACCCCTATACAGAAGTTCAGATGTTATGCATGCCTCCAAAGACGCCCCAAAAATGCCCAATAAACGCCTGCAACAACACACCTGGGCGTTTTTGTTGCAGGCGTTTATTGGGCATTTTTTGGGCGTCTTTGGAGGCAGGCATAACATCTGAACTTCTGTATAGGGGTATATATACACACACACACACACACATATATGTATATATACACATACACACATACAGGTGTAATAGGAGCGGAACCCCATCCCTGCAAATAATTTCATTAGCGCAGGGATGGGGTTCCGCTACTTTTACACCTATATGTGTGTATGTGTATATATACATATATGTGTGTGTGTATATATACCTATATACAGAAGTTCAGATGTCATGCCTGCCTCCAAAGACACCCAAAAAATGCCCAATAAACGCCTGCAACAAAAATGCCCAGGTGTGTTGTTGCAGGCGTTTATTGGGCATTTTTTGGGCGTCTTTGGAGGCAGGCATAACATCTGAACTTCTGTATAGGGGTATATATACACACACACATACAGGTGTGATAGGAGCGGAACCACATCCCTGCGCTAATAAAAATTCTAAGAAAAATTATCTTTTTTTTCTGGCTCTGGACATGCTACAGAGCTGAAACTTCACAGGTACACTTTTTAGACCCCCCCAGACACTAAATCCAAAGAAATCTCATTTTTTTTTCCAATAATTTTTTCAATAATTGGCTCTCTATCAAAAACGACAATTTGAAACTTTTTTTTGTGTGATTAAGAGTCCCTGGGGCATGACCCAGAACCCTAGGCACTTTTTTAGGGGCATTTATTGGGTTTCAGGGCTTCAAAATGGTGTTTTTTGATTACCGAAGTTCGGGTCCCATTGATTTCAATGGGGTTCTGGAATCCGGACCCGAATTTTCGGGAAGTTCGGGTGTTCTGGTCGAACCGAACTTTTGAAAAAATTCGATCCTCCCTAGTGACCAGACATCCCATCCCACCCCCTGTCATCTTTATCCTCCCTGTCAGCTTCCTACCATCCCACCCCATGTCATCTTTATCCCTGTCAGCTTCCTACCATCCCACCCCCTGTCATCTTCATCCCCCATCAGCTTCCCACCATCCGACCCCCTGTCATCTTCATCACCCATCAGCTTCCCACCATCCCACCCCCTGTCATCTTCATCCCCCTGTCATCTTCCTACCATCCCACCCCCTGTCATCTTCATCCCCCATCATCTTCCTACCATCCCGCCCCCTGTCATCTTCATCCCCCATCATCTTCCTACCATTCCACCCCCTGTCATCTTCATCCCCCATCAGCTTCCTACCATTCCACCCCCTGTCATCTTCATCCCCCCCTGTACCCCACTGTCAGCTTCCTACCACCTTACTCCCTGTCATCTTCATCCCCCATCATCTTCCTACCATCCCACCCCCTGTCATCTTCATCCCCCCCTGTACCCCACTATTAGCTTCCTACCACCCAAGCCCCTTAAATTTTCTGGTGCACATCATATAGGATGGACGCAGGGAAATTTTTTTCTTCCAGTGAGAACATGGACACAAGGACATTTGTCCTTTCAGTGAAACCACCAATGCAGGGACATTTTTTATTTCAGTGACACCAAGGATGCAGATGCATTTTTACCCAAAGCCCTGCTCACCCATAGTGCAGTGACCGTGTTTTTAAAATGTTTTAAAATGTTTTTTTTTTTTTTGGGGGGGGGGGCGCAAGTAGCTGGTCTTGCCTAAGGTGCAAAATAGTCTGGCACCGGCCCTGCTTGTGTCTGCAGTCTCTGACCATCTCTTGTAATAATGTTTCTGCAGTCTCTAACCATCCCCTCTAGTGTCTCTCTGGTGTGTGAGTGATGTGTTTATGTTTTATACAGGCTGCGTGTGAGTGACCTTACACAGACAAACCCACACACAGAAAAAAAATATTCACACATATACTGTACACCCTGCACGAAGCCTCCTCCTGCACCCTGCTCATAGCCTCCTCCAGCACCCTGCTCATAGCCTCCCCCTGCACCCTGCACATAGCATCCCCCTGCACCCTGCACATAGCCTCCCCCTGCACCCTGCACGTAGCCTCCCCCTGCACCCTGCACATAGCATTCTCCTGAACCCTACACGTAGCATCCTTCTGCACCCTGCACTTAGCATCCTCCTGAACCCTGCACGTAGCATCCTCCTGAACCCTGCACGTAGCATCCTCCTGCACCCTGCACGTAGCATCCTCTTGCACCCTGCACATAGCATCCTCGTGAACCCTAAACCCTGCACGTAGCATCCTCCTGCACCCTGCAGGTAGCATCCTCCTGCACGTAGCATCCTCCTGCACCCTGCACGTAGCATCCTCTTGCACCCTGCACGTAGCATCCTCGTAAACCCAAAACCCTGCACGTAGCATCCTCCTGCACCCTGCAGGTAGCATCCTCCTGCACGTAGCATCCTCCTGCACCCTGCACGTAGCATCCTACTGCATGTAGAATCCTCCTGCACCCTGCGTGTAGCACCAGCATACAGGGGGCACACTGACCACCAGCATACAGGGGTACATTGACCACCAATATGCAGGGCCACTGGTTACCAGTCCACAGAGAACATAACAAATCAAGTAAAACAACTACCATGCAACTAAAAAATTCTCAAAAGTAATAAGAGAATCTTATTTGCTGGTTCCCTCATCTAACGTGCAACAATAAAAAGCAAAAAATGCAGCACTGCTCAACACTTTATCTATAACATTGTACAAATGGACTTATAAGTGCAATGGTGTCACGGAACCATGAACCAGACGTACAACAACAGATAAGTGAAAATAAGAAAGCTTTATTGAAAAACAAGCTATAAAGCAAAAGTCCAAACGGATGGCGAAACCGATGCAGAGTCTTTGCGAAGCCAGGGGTCAGGAACCAGCAGGGTAGTCAGACGAAGCCAGGATCAGGAACCAGCAGGGTAGTCAGACGAAGCCAGGATCAGGAACCAGCAGGGTAGTCAGACGAAGCCAGGAACAGGAACCAGAAGTAGCAGCAGTCTTAGAAGCATGTGAACACAGGAGGACCAAGCAGGGAACTGAAGCCACAGACCTCCTATATATATGAGCTAGGCATCCAGCTCCTCCCAGTGGGAAGGAGGAGCCGCAGGGTGGGAGGCTACAAGAAACCCAGAAACCAAGATGGCCGCCAGCACATGTCAAACGAAGGAGAACAGCAAGAAGGTAAGACCATGACAGTACCTCCCCCTCAAGGGCCCCTCCTCCGCGGGGTAAAGAACGGTTTCTGAGGGAAGCGTGCGTGGAAGGCTCGGAGCAAGGCAGGAGCATGGACATCTGCGGAGGGAACCCAGGAACGCTCCTCTGGACCATAACCACGCCAATGAACCAAAAACTGCACCCGACCGCGGACCAGGCGTGAGTCCAGGATATTGCTCACCTCATACTCCTCACGATTGCCCACTCGGACCGGACGAGGCCGAGGAACCGAGGAAGTGAAACGATTACACACCAGAGGCTTCAACAGGGAGACATGAAACACGTTGGAGATCCGCATGCCAGGAGGAAGTGCAAGGGCATAGGCTACCGGGTTTACCCTGCGAAGCACTCGGAAGGGACCAACAAAGCGAGGCGCCAGCTTGGGAGTGGGCACTCGAAGGTTGAGGTTGCGGGTGGACAACCATACACGGTCTCCGGCCTGGTAGGAAGGAGCAGGCACTCGTCTGCGATCAGCCTGGAGTCTCTGGCGCTGCGCAGAGACCTCAAGGGACTTCTGGATCTGTACCCAAGAAGCACGTAGGACGGAAAGGTGATCCTCCACAGCCGGAATATCCTGGGGAGAGAATACCTCCGGTAACACGGCAGGTTGGAACCCATAGTTGGCCATGAAGGGAGACGTCCCAGAGGAAGAGTTCACCGCCGTGTTCCTGGCAAACTCAGCCCAAGGCAGGAGGTCAACCCAATTGTCTTGGTGATCGGAGACATAGCAACGAAGGAATTGCTCCAAGGCCTGATTGGATCGTTCTGCGGCCCCATTGGACTGAGGGTGGTAGGCCGAGGAGAAGGAGAGATGAATCCCCAACTGGGAGCAAAAGGCGCGCCAGAACCTGGACACAAACTGACTCCCCCGATCCGACACAATCTCCTTGGGCAAACCGTGCAACCGGAAGACCTCCCTGGCAAAAATCGTGGCCAACTCCTGTGCAGAGGGTAACTTCTTGAGAGGAACACAGTGGCACATTTTGGAAAACCGATCCACAATCATGAGAATGACCGTATGGCCTCGGGATGCAGGGAGGTCCACAATGAAATCCATCCCCAGGTGTGACCATGGGCGCTCCCCGGTGGCTAAGGGTTGCAGAAGGCCCAACGGAAGGTGCCGAGGGGACTTACTCTGGGCACAAACGGAGCATGCCGCTACATATGCGGCGATGTCGGAACGTAGGGAAGGCCACCAGAACAGACGTGAAACAGCCCAGGACAGCTGATTCTTTCCAGGATGCCCCGCGGTCTTGGAGTTATGGTAGGTTCGCAACAACCGAGTGCGCAACTCCTCAGGCACAAAACATCTGCCGTTGGGTCTCCCAGAGGGAGCACCAGATTGAGCCGCCAAAATCTGCTCACCCAGGGGAGAGGTCAGGCTGGTGCGAATGGCAGCCAGGATCTGATTCGGAGGTATGACCGAAGTCGGAATCGACTCCTCCCTGGACAGGTCGGAGTACTGCCGTGATAAGGCATCCGCCCTGATGTTCTTGGAACCGGGTAGGTAGGAGACCACGTAATTAAAACGTGACAAGAACAGAGCCCATCTGGCCTGACGTGGTGTCAATCTCTTGGCCTCAGAGAGGTAGGTCAGATTCTTGTGGTCCGTCAGGATGAGGACCGGAACCACCGAACCCTCGAGCAAGTGCCTCCATTCTTTAAGAGCCTGCACGATGGCCAATAACTCCCTGTCACCAATCTGGTAGTTGCACTCCGCGGAAGAAAGTTTCCGGGAGTAAAACCCACAAGGAAGCAGAGGACCCTCTGGTATTCTACGCTGAGACAGAAGGGCGCCTACTCCCGTCTCAGACGCGTCCACCTCGAGGACAAAGGGCAACCCAGGGTTGGGATGCGACAGAATCGGAGCCGACACAAAGGCGGACTTTAGAGCCTCAAAAGCTCGGATGGCCTCGGGCGGCCAGACCTGGGAATTACTGCCCTTCCTGGTCAGATCCGTGAGAGGCTTGGCTAGCATGGAAAAGTCCCTGATGAACTTCCGATAATAATTGGCGAAGCCCAAAAAGCGCTGCAGGGAGCGAAGACCACTGGGCTGGGGCCACTGTAAGACAGCCGAAACCTTCTCAGGATCCACGGAGAACCCCTCAGCGGAAATGATGTAACCTAAGAAGGTTACCTGGGATCGGTGAAATTCGCATTTCTCAAGCTTACCGAACAGCTTGTTCTCTCGTAACCGTTGCAACACTCGTTTGACATCCAGAATGTGGGTCTCCATAGACTCAGAATATACCAAGATGTCATCCAGGTAGACCACCACACACTGCTGCAACAGGTCACGGAAAACATCGTTGATGAATTCCTGAAAGACTGCGGGCGCATTGCACAGCCCAAAGGGCATAACCAAGGATTCATAATGACCGGTCCTGGTGTTAAACGCGGTCTTCCACTCATCGCCCGCCTTGATCCTTACGAGGTTATATGCCGCCCTCAGGTCGAGTTTGGTTAAGACCGTGGCCCCTTTAAGGCGATCGAACAGCTCGGAAATCAAGGGTATCGGGTAAGCGTTCTTGATCGTGATGCGATTGAGACCCCTGTAATCGATGCAAGGCCTCAACTCACCGCCCTTCTTTTTCACAAAGAAAAATCCAGCCCCTGCCGGGGACGAGGATTTGCGAATGTGTCCGCATGAAAGCGCCTCCCTCACGTACTCCTCCATGGCCTCATTCTCCGCTACCGACAGTGGATAGACTTTGCCACGAGGAGGAACGGCACCAGATTGTAACTCGATGGCACAATCGTATGGGCGGTGCGGAGGTAGGGCAACCGCGCGCACCTTATCGAATACATCCCGGTACTCCTCGTATTCAGGGGGCAACAGAGAGTCCGAGGAAGTACACAGCAACTTGACAGGCCCATGGATGCAACTAGCCCCACACTGCGGTGACCACGAGAGGATCTCGGCCGATCTCCAATCGAAAATCGGATTATGCTTCTGGAGCCAGGGGTACCCCAAGACCACCGAGTAGTGTGGAGACGAAATAACCTGGAAGCAGACCGACTCTCTGTGGACGGCACCAATGGCTAACCCCACTGGAAGGGTCTCATGAGTCACGTGTGGCGGCAGAAGGGGTCTGCCGTCTATCGCCTCAAGAGCCAGAGGAGAACCTCGAGCCTGCAGAGGAATGGAATTGGCGGCAGCGAACACACTATCAATGAACAAACCACCAGCACCAGAGTCCACCAACGCCTGGGTCGTCACCGAGCCCCCGACCCAGGAGAGGACAACAGTGATCAGTGGTTTGTCAACACGGGAAACCGGGGACGAGGAGACTCCACCCAAGATCTGCCCCCGACAGGATCTCAGGTGCGAGCGTTTCCCGGACGGTTCGGACATGCCAACCGAAAATGCCCACCGAGACCACAGTACATGCATCGGCCCTCGCATCTCCGGAGTACCCTCTCCCCCTCGGACAGGCGAGCAAACCCCAGCTGCATGGGTTCACCCCCAGACAAGTCATCCCCAGGAGGCATGGGAGGAGAGGGAGGCACGGGTGGGACAACAAAGGTAGGCGCCAATCTGTTAGGAGGCCTCCGCAGACTCTCCTTAAAGGAAGGTCTCTCCCTGAGTCTGGTGTCACTCAAAATCAGGAAAGAAATAAGAGACTCGAGCTCCACCGGTAGGTCCTTAGCTGCAACCTCATCCTTCAAGGCATCCGAGAGACCATGAGAGAAAGCAGCGACCAGAGCCTCATTATTCCAGCCCACCTCTGCTGCCAGGGTACGAAACTCAATGGCGTATTCAGCTACGGATCGTGAACCCTGTCTGATGGACATAAGGAGCTTCGCAGCAGAGGCAGCACGAGCCGGCACATCGAATACCTTCCGAAGAGAAGCAACAAAACCGGAAAACTCGGCAACCACCGGATTGTTGTTCTCCCATAAAGGACTGGCCCAGGCCAAGGCCTTGTCCGAGAGCAGCGAGATTAAGAAGCCCACCTTTGATCTCTCAGTAGGAAAGGCATGTGGCAGCAACTCGAAATAAATGCCCACCTGGTTAAGGAAACCTCGGCACTGAGTTGGCTCTCCCCCAAAGCGCTGTGGAAGGGGGGCAGAACCGGACATACCCCGAAACACCGCAGGCGCAACAACAGGTGTCGGGGTAGACTCTGGCGCAACAACTGGAGCGGCAGTAGGAGCGGGCCCAGGAGCGACAACCGACCCATCGGCAACGGGAGCGAAATGAACCGTGCGTTCAAGCAGGGTTTGCAACGCCACGGCGAACTGACCCAACAGGTGATCCTGCTGATCAAGTCTGGCAACCAGCGTGGGTAGTGAGGATGGCCCTGTACCGTCAGAATTCGTGGCCTGTGGTACCGTGCGTTCAAGCAGGGTTTGCAACGCCACGGCGAACCGACCCAACAGGTGATCCTGCTGATCAAGTCTGGCAACCAGCGTGGGTAGCGAGGATGGCCCTGTACCGTCAGAATTCATGGCTTGGTCCTAATGTCACGGAACCATGAACCAGACGTACAACAACAGATAAGTGAAAATAAGAAAGCTTTATTGAAAAACAAGCTATAAAGCAAAAGTCCAAACGGATGGCGAAACCGATGCAGAGTCTTTGCGAAGCCAGGGGTCAGGAACCAGCAGGGTAGTCAGACGAAGCCAGGATCAGGAACCAGCAGGGTAGTCAGACGAAGCCAGGATCAGGAACCAGCAGGGTAGTCAGACGAAGCCAGGAACAGGAACCAGAAGTAGCAGCAGTCTTAGAAGCATGTGAACACAGGAGGACCAAGCAGGGAACTGAAGCCACAGACCTCCTATATATATGAGCTAGGCATCCAGCTCCTCCCAGTGGGAAGGAGGAGCCGCAGGGTGGGAGGCTACAAGAAACCCAGAAACCAAGAT
This sequence comes from Pelophylax lessonae, assembly GCF_965119305.1. Lineage (NCBI taxonomy): Eukaryota > Metazoa > Chordata > Amphibia > Anura > Ranidae > Pelophylax > Pelophylax lessonae. The sequence goes on along the minus strand of NC_138770.1, from coordinate 152,535,662 downwards.
GGCCGCCAGCACATGTCAAACGAAGGAGAACAGCAAGAAGGTAAGACCATGACAAATGGTAAAACCTATACATAAATATCCAGTCCAAATCAACCAGTGTATTACAATATAGTAGTGGTGGTTTCACCCTCTCTGCAAAAAATATTTTGAGAAATTGCAGAGCTTCAATGTGCAAATAATGATGAAACCCCCCACATACAATAATAATAATAACAGAAATACTAATCAACCAGTGTATTAGAACATAGTAGTAACAATGTTACCCTTTCTGCAAAAGGTAAGAAATATTACAGAGCTGCAATGTGCAAATAGTGGTGACCCCCCCCCCCCATAATATATAATCATAATAAAATGTACAATTGATGTGCATATTTTACATTTTATTATTATGATTATATATAGGGTTGTGCGCAGCTCTGCAGTATTTCTTACCTTTTGCAGAGAGGGCGACACCATCACCCCTGCCCGGAATGGATTAGAATTTTGCCTCCCCATCCCCCACTCCATGTTTTTTCTCTATCTTATCTTAACATTTGGTAGTCCTATCCCAAAAAAATTCTAAGAAGTATTTTTTTTTTTTCTATCTCATGGATGAAATGTGAGAAATAACATACTGTATATATCATACAATCATTTCATAAACACATACCACATACACTGCATATATCATTTCAAGAAAATTTGCTTATAAAATAGTTTACCATTTGCCAATAAAAAAAAAACATCTGGAGAGAAAGTCAGCCTTACATTGGCACATAAAAACTTTCGAACGCTACATAAGTGAGAAAATCAATCCCGTCGGCCTAAGGATCCAAATTTTTCCCACCATGGACAACATAACAGTTCAAATGAAAAAAGAATGGGAAGACCAACTCAACGAATGTTCTCGCAACCTGATGATTCTTCTACAAGAAGAATATTTAAGACAAATTAAAACACTGGACAACGATATTAAAAAACTATATGAACAACTGGCCCCCCTCAAGAAAGAACAACTCTATAGCGAACAAGAAAACAAACTCAAATCCCACTTGGAAGAGTTTGGTAAAGAAATATTAAGGAAAAAAGAAAGAAAGTATTGGCGGGATAAAAATGCCTTTGCACAAGGAAGGGCCTACAAATGGGCCAACCAACGACAAAATCGAAGAACACAATACGGTAAACCTCAAAACAGAACAGGACAACCATACTATTCATCTGATTCATCCTCATATGCTTCTGGCTCTGAACAAAACAAAGAAAGGAGAAGAGAACAATATAAACAAACAGAACAGCCACACAGAACGGATAATGAGAATCAGAGAACTACAGACCCCCAAGATATCATCACCATACAAGATGAGCCAGCAACTCAGTCAACAGACACGAATCAACCCGTGAGATCTCATCTTATCTTCACCAGATCCCAAGTGGAACAACAACAACAACAACAAAAACAACAGGTTTTTTTAGGGAAACCAAACACAAAACCTCCAAAGAAACTGAATCAATCAGAGAAAAAACTGGAGGAAGCCAGGGAAAAACGATAATTAATCTGTCATCATATACACTCTCAGATGAACAAAAGGAGGTCTTATCCTTAGGACTCTCTTTCTGCCCAACCACCAGCACCGATACCTTTGAAACCATCAAGGATATTCATCTTTTTGCGAGGAACTTATTATTTAAAAGCTTCTACCAAAAACAACCACAACCTGCACAGAAAACAACCAAACTAACCGCGGCCGAATTTAGAGCCATTCGAGACCTCAATTTGCTTCTTCAAGAAAGCGATCTTGATGAATGGGACGACCTAACCGAATCAGACCTAATGCATGATAGTGATAATGAAGAAGAAACAGAAACATCTAATACACCATCCTTCAAAAAGAAATCAAGCAAGTTTCCACCCCTCAACACCAATCCCGCTATCGCATTATTTGTGAGACAAACCACCAAAGAGATTGAACAGTTGAAAAAGAAAAGACAGACCTCCAACCTCACTAACAAACAAAGGCAAGCCCTACAAGAATTAAAAGACAATGCCAACATCACTATAAAACCCTCAGATAAGGGTGGTAATGTAGTAATTATGGATAATGAAAATTATAAAACTATGTGCCTTAACATACTTGCCAACAAACAATGTTATAAACAAATTCTCCCTATAATGACGAAAACCTATGACGAAATTTTCTACTCCAAAGTAGATAAGGCATTCAACCAAGGTATCATTACCCAAACATTGTGGGAATTTATCAGGACCACACATCCTAAAACTCCGACACTATATGCATTACCAAAAATCCACAAAAACCCACAGAAACCCCCCGGACGACCCATTATCTCCGGCAACGGCAGCATCACAGAATCCATAAGCAAGGTAATAGACAGACATCTACGTCCACACGTTCAAGAATTACCTTCATATACCCAAGACACTCTCCATCTTCTGAGAATCCTGAATGACACCACTATACCTGAAGACTCATACCTGATTACCGTTGACGTCGAATCTTTATACAATAATATCCCACACACCAAAGGCCTAAATATAGTTCAAAATATTTTACGCAGCCACAGCGAACATGACCTAAAATTCAACAATTTTATTGTCGAAATGCTAGAATTCATCTTGAACCATAATGTCTTCACATTTGGAGGGAACTACTACCTCCAAATCTGTGGAGTAGCAATGGGGACCAGCTGCGCCCCCTCCTATGCAAACATCTTTTTAGGATCATGGGAACAGGACTTTCTATCAAAAGAAGAGAACAACATCTACTCGGAGAAAATCCTTCTTTGGCAAAGGTATATTGACGACATATTGATTGTATGGAACGGACTAGAAAACATGATACCCGATTTACTTCTTAAAATGAATACCAATGAACATAACATGTTCTTTACGATGACATACAACAAATACCAGATTTCCTTCTTGGATACCCTTATATATAAAGAACCAACTGGCAAAATATCCACGACCCTATTCAGAAAGGATACAGCAGGAAACTCCATTTTACACGCTTCCAGCTTCCACCCACAACCACTTATCAAATCGATACCTTACAGCCAGTACCTACGATTAAAAAGAAACTGTTCAGATCAAACCAAGTTTCAACTAGAAGCCAATGCTTTAACAACCAGACTGCTTCAGAGAGGTTACACCAAGACCTCACTCAGAAAGGCCTTTAACCGCGCTAATCTGACTAACAGAGAAACACTTCTCTTCAAAAACAAAGAACCTACGACTCAAGAACCCACCACTCGGATCATCATCCGATTTACCAACGAACACAAACTAATAAAAAACATTCTCACAAAACATTGGTCCATTCTCACCGAGGAACCAAACATCTCTAAACTGATACCAAAACACCCTCCTATCACCTTTAGGAAGGCAGGATCGCTACAACAAAAACTGGTTCACAGTGAACACAAAGAAGGGTCCAGAAAAGACCCGTGTAAAACAAAGGGGACCTTCCCATGTGGGAGTTGCGCCCAATGTTATGTAATCCGCCAAACGATAGATACTACCCTACCGAATGGAGATGCCTTCAGACCAAATCATTTTTGCAACTGCAAGACCAGAGGTGTGGTCTACATGATGACCTGCGAGTGCGGGGCTTTCTACATCGGGAAAACCCGACAAGAATTTGGGAAACGTGTCAACCAACATTTACAAACTATGCATGTTGGCAATTTTTACGTTCCACTTGGCAGACACGTTAAAAACTACCACAACTACAAAATGCCAAAGGTCAATTTTATGGCCCTCGATAGGATCCATATTCCATTACGAGGAGGTGATTGGAATAAGATCCTCCTGCAGTTAGAAATGCGCTGGATTACTAGACTTAAAGCGACAGTCCCACCAGGACTCAATGAAGCCCAAAGCTTCCGCCCCTTCCTGGAGGGCTTTTCATCAGGGAAAACTGATTAATTTTCAACATCACCCCAACTTTGATTTTTCTCCACACACATATGACTCCTATTAGATTAAGGAGATCGGGGTACCAATCAAACTGTTTTTTACCAATTTTATTTTATTTTATTTTTTGATCCCCCCTCCTTTTTTCTGAAATGCCTGGAGTGCCTGACACAATGATCCTCTCCCCTCTACGTCTCCCTCTCGGGCCCTATCCCGGCACACTTTGTGCCCCTTGCTTCCATACAATTTACTGCTGCTAATTATCGCTTTTAGTGAGACTTAGGTGACCACTAATGTGTATCACCACCATTTTTTGCTTTTTTGTCTTCATGTACTTGTCTTTCTGTGTTACAAAATAATCATTATGTCAAATCCCCTTTCTTGGTGCCTTTCCCGAAACTTCAGGAGCTCCCGGCACGGAAAGCCCCGAATCCTTGAGATCGGGGCTAATAGAACCGAGGGTCGATGCTTTGGTATCCTCCCAGATCCCCACAGGATCATTCGGTTTCTTCCTCCGTGTCGGCGGCCTAAGTGTCACGACCGGAGGGTGTCAAGGGATGCGCCGCGTCATACACGCAGGCGCGCCACTGACCGTGTACGGTTGCTGTCACAGGGCTTCACACAGCGCTTATGCGCATGCGTGACAGCCTATTTAAGGCCGGGGAACGCTCCAGGAACTCCAGTCTCTCTCCAACCGAGGGAGAGGAAGCATCTTGGAGACTCTTATGCTGCGGACGGACGTCTTTAACCCCTACAACCCTACAAAACTGTAAGTTTTCTCTGGTGGAGAAGATTCTCCTTGAACCTATCTCCTCCTCAGAACCTACGGCCTTTGCAGCCGTTTCTTTTTCCTTGTTGGAAGTCACCAATTCTTATGTTAAATCACCACCCATGCGGACTGGCACAAAAACAAAAAACCAACAACAAATTGATATCTTTTCAGATTGGTCCCACTGCTAGATATATCTTGGACCCCCCTTTGGACTTTGAATTGAATTCTCAGATCCCAAGTAAATAAAACCACTTACTACAATTACTATTTTCCATTTGGTTGTTTTTTCCAGCCCCAATACTCAAATTATCCGTCTATCCTACACAGCATATAGTTCCTGCAGCACCTGAAGAAAATCTCGGGAAGACACATTCACAAGAAATCGGATACAAAAGTGTATGTAAAATGCTAATTAAGAAAAAATTCCTCTGTATATATATATATATATATATAGTGTTACTGAGCTACTCACACATTATATCTCAATAATTATAGAATCGGTGATACAACCTTGATAAAGGCCTAATCTTGGCCGAAACGCGTCGGATTACCGATTGGACACCCGCTCTGAACCAATCCCTATCCTACAGGGATCAACAGTGCAGGATTGTCCTGTTTTCAAAAACGATGAAGTCACATAATTTTCACGTGTAAACACACTCTACCTTTTCTTCACTAGCACTCAATGGGCCTCTACCCATTCACACTCCAATGTTGTATATATTTTGTGCTTTTCTCCCCCCCCTCTTTATTTCAATAAATACTATTATATTATATATTACTATTTTTCTATATCCTTACTCCTGCCCATAAAATCCCCCCACCTGACTTGAGGCACCACAAACGACATATAATATGTCCCTGGATTTCATTTTAAAAATCTGGTCACCTTAAGATAAAGTCTCCTTTTATATGTACAGGTTTGCCAGGCAACTTTACTCTAGCTTCCTTTTCTTGGAATGATGTTGGCCTAAGGCAATCATACACACGCCCAGTGCCCATGTGTTTTTGCTTAGCCAGTATTCCAATACTGAGCATATACCCAGGTTGTTTTTTAATATAGAGTAGTGATGGTTTCATTTGCATGAATGTTTACATGTCTGCATGAGTTCTTATTTCTTGTACAGTTTACCATCTTGCTTATGAGCTAACAATAGTCTTATTATGTTTGTAATTCCAGGAGTTTCCTACTGTTTTACTTTGTTACATTACAGAGAATTGTTGAGGAATGACAGCACAATCACATTTACTCTAACAGTCACAGCTGTGTGGGTTTTGGATAATTAATTATTTATGCACAGCTAGACACAGCAATTAACATCCAGAAAAAAAATATAATATTCTGATCAGGAAAGCAACGCATTTCAGTTGTCCCTCAAGCAACTAACTGTCAAACCCAACGCGGAACTCGCCAAAAAGGTTCAGACATCTGTTTGAAGGAAAATAGAGCAGTTTCTAAAAACTTCCCTGGCACACATTTTCCTTACTCGCGGCAAGACATAAATGATGCCATATACAGGTCCATTTACATTTAAGTATCTTGTGAGCTTCTGCATTCACTTACGTAATCAACTGCAAAAAAGGGGGCAGATGTGGGAAGTTCAGGCTGGAAAACTAAACAAACAAAAAAATACAGAAAGAAATAGTGACTTAAAGCAGAACACTAGCATATAAAAATGAATCGGTCATTAAAAGGGAAAATTAAAGGAGAAGCTTTTGCAGAAATAATCACATTCAGTCCATTTAATGGTACTTCTATCCCTGTCTGAAGAACAGCCATCCACAGGGCCGGGACAAGGGGTGGGCAGGAGGGGCGGCTGCCCTAACCCTAAGGGAAGGGGGGGGGCGCAGTTTGGTATCTTTGCCCTGGGTGCTGGATGACTTTGTCCAGGAACTGGCCATCCTCATTTAACCAATTCTGAGAACAGGCTGTCCTACATCAGTCCCGCAGGGCAGGGTCATTTTGCAGCCTGGACTCAGAATACTACTGCACTGAGCAGACCATGTGAAGACCTTCATCTTTTTCATATGTGTGTGCTATATACAGTAATGGGAAGAAAGCTGCGCACAAAGAAATTGATTCGCTAAAAAAGGCTGCTCGTACAAAGTATATCAGACCATGAATAAATGAAAGGAAGGTACAGCGCCACTGAATTAAATAACTAACTAACTAAACTTGCAGAGGTAAAACAGAGTCCATAAAGTCCATATAGGAGAAATGGTTCAGATGCGGAAAATATAGCCGTAAATCCAACATCAATCTTGCAAAGGAAGTTTCCGGCAATGATCACACAAAGCAATAAAGGATGTACCCTTACCGGAAGGTTGGACCCCCTGTTACAGAAGGTCAAACAGGCGTGCGATATCAATCACCAGGAACAAACGATGCACCCAATTCTCCTCCAGTCGTCCACGGAACATCCGGGCAGGACCATGGATTCAGTAAGCCTCAATAGACCCCAGGTGTGCATAAGGGATGACCTCTCCTGTCATGGGAAAAGTTTGCAGGCTGCACACTCCTCTGCTGAAACTGCAATGAAGGGACACCTATATACAGTATACACTCTATTACCAAAAATATTGGGACACCTGCCTTTACACGCACATGAACTTTAAAGGCAACCCAGTCTTATTCCGTAGGGTACAAAATTGAGTTGGCCCACCCTTTGCAGCAATAACAGTTTCAATTCTTCTGGGAAGGCTGTCCACAAGGTATAGGAGTGTGTCTATGGTAATGTTTAAATATTCTTCTAGAAGCAAATTTGTGAGGTCAGGCTCTTATGTGGACAAGAAGACTTGGCTCGCAGTCTCAGCTCAAATTCATTCCAAAGGTATTCTATCGGGTTGAGGTCAGGACTCTGTGCAGGTCAGTCAAGTTCCTCCACCCCAAACTCACTCATCCATGTCTTTATGGATCTTGCACGGGTGTACAGTCTTGTTGGAACAGGAAGAGGCCATCCCCAAACTGTTCCTATGAAGTTGGGAGCATGAAACTGCCCAAAATGTCTTGGTATTCTGAGGCCTGTGTTCCCTTCACTGGAACTAAGGGGCCAAGCCCAACCCCCTAAAAAACAAGTCCACACCACAATCCACCCTCCACCAAATGATTTGGACCAGTGCACAAAGCAAGGACAAACAAGTAGAAAAAAAACAAATGGAAAAAAAAAAAAGGCAGACTCCATGGACCATTTTTTTTTTCTGCCATCACTTTTCTGTTTCTATGCCAAACCTTTTTTTTTTTTTTTAATTTTATAAGTATGAAAGTGTTAAACCCTCAAGATTTTATTCCTTTTAATGTCTTTATGGGGGATTCATCCTATTTGCCCTGATGACCAATGTCGATGGAAATATGATGGGAAATTAGTTGTCACCAGAGAAGCAGAGAAGGGGAAATTTTGCTGTGGACAAGGTATTCAGGTGACAAGAGTATAAGGGAGATGTCCCCTCATTTTGGAGATATTTCTGCTAAGTTCCTGTGGTGACAGGACATAGATAGCAAAAAAAAAAAAAAAACCCAAAAAGAACACGGCTTTATTTACTCTTTTACTCTCTACTCATGTATGCTTTAAGTAAACTATAATGCTGACAGCATTGTATAATAACATGCTAATTATGGTTAATAAAATCAAAAGGTAAATCACAGATATGTAAATGATTATATGCATTCATTTAAGTCAGAAGTATATTAATCTATGGAAGTTCAGTGACAAGGCAGCATTAGTCAGTGTAAATGTGCTTTTATAGTTGTAGATGCTTACAGCAACAAATTAAAGTCAGCATAACTCCTTATAACGCTTAAACAAACTAGTTTGGTTAAGAACTTTTAAACCCAAGCCCAGTTGTTTTTTCTTCCCATCGGGAAGTGTTAGAACCTCCGTCATGCTTTTTCAGGTGTAATGAGCTAACAAGCTAGCTAACATTTTTTTCCAACAGACAAAAAAAGGTCCTATGCACCTTACATCACTGCAAGACCCTGTGGATATGTGAAATGACAGCCTCAGCCCGGGTTCCAGCCAAGCCACGTCCCTGATTCGTTTCACTCCGCTCTAGTGCTTAATCACAGGGATACATTTTTTTAAATTTTGGACAGAGTGGAGTGTTTTTTTTTTTATTTTTTTTTGCTGTCTGTGTCCCTGTTATGGAGATTCACCCCCTCTACAGTATTTTCCTTGTGTACCAATATCATCAAAAGCAAAAGTAAAAGAAAATCCCAAATTTTAGGTTGTCCCTAAAACATTTAATGGGGAAACTAGTGTTATTAACCCCGGTGATTGGAGTGAGCCCAGACTGCCCACACTTCCTGCCCACACTCCCGTGATGTCAGAAGCCGCCGCAAGCCGCCAGCCGCCACACCGGCCTCCTCACCGCTGGTCTTGGAGATCCGGAAGACAAGAGCAGGCCTCTCCAGTCCTCCGGAACCCAGTGACTGTCTGGATGCCTGGAAGCTGCACACACCACCAGCCGCTCTCAGAGCGCCACGTCTGACTCGCTTATTTCCTTACCTATATGTAAGTTACTACATTATTGCTGTAATAAAAATAACTTTTACCACACTCAAGAGGCGCTTTCCCCTCCCTTTATTTAATTTTAATTAACCCCGGTGACAACCTGGGATTCCCTAACTTCCTGTTATGGCTATGGTATGGGAAGTAAATGGAAATGTTTTCAGTGGAACACAGGTGACAAGAAAACCTGTCAGGGGGTATAACTCTCCTTTACTCTATCCAAAATGAAAAAAAAAAACTTGTAATTAATTTGCTCATTCAAAGCTCAGTAGTCAGTAGAGCTACAGGAGCTATGTTTATATCACAGATTATTAGCAAAGCCAGTTGATGTCCCGAAAATACATATATTTAGTCAGATAGATTTTGTACTAACAAACTCAATTTTCATAGTCTAACCTCCATTTTGTAGTTATAACAGTTGCCAACTGTGCAAACCAAGAATTGCCAAAGTTACACAATGGTGCCCAGTGTACTCCATAATCTAGCAGACCTAGTCATACATGCCCCCTCTTTTCAATAACTTTGCATGAGGTCATTTTTGACAAAAGGTGTGGCTGGTAAACATTTATGTCAACATAGAGAACTAGAGTGGGAGGACAGGAAGTGTCTTTCAAACATTATTTATAACTGGGCTCCAGGGAAAATAAGTCATCCCTTGTAGTGGGGCTACCCCACACTGCAAGGGTTATATACTTATGTTGGTCTAGGGGACAGAAAAAGCAGTTTAACTTACCTGATCCTCTGCTCTCATTGGCTTTTCCACCCTAATAGACCAGTCCCTGCTTGTAGGTGGGGGGGGGGGGGGGCAGTGCGGTGCAGTGGGAATGACACACTTAGTTCCAGCGCAATGAAATAACTTGTGTTGAAATAATGCAGAGACAGTTCACAAATAACCCAGGAGGAAGGCAGCCCAATCGGGAACATTCACAACTCTAACAGCACCTGCAGAGAGGGGTAAAATGCAGCCTGGCCATCTTGTGCCCAAACAGACTAGTGTACAGATATGTTGTGAGCCCCGAGCTTTCCTTTTTCCTCAGAAACCTTTCTCTGCCGCTAGTTCTTGCCCTACAAGGTGGGGTACTTGTCCCTACTCTACAAAATCGCAAATGCATGCCAAACCCGGGAACCAGGGCCTTAAAAATGCTCTGCCTGACCCAAGATGGTGGCCAGAGTCACATGGGGTGGCAGCATCCAATGGGATAGTTCCCAAGTGACCCAGAAAATCATAGAGGAACCTTGTTCCTTCTGACTTTCTCTCCAACTGCAATGACATGGCGGGAGAGCACCGCCTGCAATGGAGAAAATAGACTGCACCTGCCTACATACAGCTTTTTCTTTCCTTTGCTCTGGGGGTCAGATGCCCTTAATATAATTATCATCAAGACAGACGCAGGGTCTACAGCCCTGCATTGAATGTAAAGAATTGGAGAAACAGTCCAAAACAGGAGAATATCATCTGCCTAGGGAACAGAGAATCTGGGAAGTAAAACAGTTTTTCCCTACCCCTAGACCTAAACAAACATTGAACCTATGCAGCCCCACTGCAAGGGGGATACTAAAATTTACTTTTTATGTTTAATTGCACAATATTGTAATTTTTCTGAAAGCAGAGACCTATAGTATAAAATGATGGCCAATGATCCCTATGATTAAGCTCCACGGGCGGAGTGAAATGTGTTGAAAGTTCAGCTTAGTTAGCGATTGGCTGAGCGGACCTGACGTCATTTCCGGCCGGTGAGACGCACGCTGCGAGAGCAGCGATCCACCGAGCCGTGATTACATGTCGCCCGTATTTGTTTCATGTTTGTAAGTAGATTTCTATATTTTCAATAAAACCTTTGCAAACGTACTTCACTATGTTTGCCACTTTACTTATACCTGAGGAAATCGGAAGTACACAGTAAAGGACCATTACAAGGATTGTTCCCAGCATACTCGGTGTATCCCAGCTGCCTAGGAAAGTCTCCATCAGGTGTTTAATCGCAGATGACCGAGCTATTTGTGGTGAGTAGATTACCACAGGGGGTGAAAACCCAAATTAATCCAGCGGAACACTAGTGGTTTATAGCCCGCAGAACATATATGGACTTTTTCACTATTATTGCATATTTATTGATTACTATTTTTAGCACAGTTATTGCAGATTTTTAGCACGTTATTTATGATTTTAAACAATATGAATTTTAGCATTATTATTATAAGATATTTCTGATATTTGCACTTTGTCGCACATTTTGCACATATCAATTTTTTGCACTTTTTGCACAAATTTCTCTAGCAGCGCTGCAACACTGTCACTATACATTTGGCTGGCATACACCTTCTTACGGGGTTTTGAAAAGATGTGCGACTTCCAGGACTTTTCCCTATTCCATAAAATTATGACAGTTGCAATGTTTTATGGTGCACGATATTAGCACAACCGTTTATTAAAGAGGAAGAGGATTTCTGCTGGGATAGATGATTGGAGGGAGGAGGATTTGTGCTGGGGGGATTTGGAAGTGAGGAGGTTATTTGGTTGGGGGAGGTTGTGCTGAGAGGGGAAGAGGGTTTATTCTGGGAGGGGGGAATAAGGGGAAGAGAATTTGTGCTGGAAGAGGTGAGTGCTGAATTTTTTTGGGGGAGGAGAAAGGAGTGCAAGGGTAAAGGAGAGTATTGCTTATGGGGAAAACGTTGCACTCTCCTGACCCCTGACTACACACTCCTGACTCCTGCACTTTTTTTATTTTGTACTTCTGACCCTTACTGCATATTACACATCCCTGTTCCTGCATTCTGTGCTTTACATATTACTGCAACACTATGCAGCATTACCTACTCCTGGCCCTTGAATTCTTTGCATTACACATCCCAGACCACTGCAATCTGTGTTATGTATTCCTAAACCCAATGCTGACTCAAGCACTCTGTGCATTGCTCACCAGTAACCCTTGATCTTTGTCTTACAAGCTCCTGCTCTATATACACTATTTGTAAATTAAATATTTTTTTACCAAAGATATCATAATCTCAATAGCTTCTGGTTGTTAAGCGGCCCCTAACTTTTTTCCTGAAGCTCCACTTTAACCACTTGCCGACCAGCCGCCGCACATATACTGCAGCAGATAGGCTCTATTACGTGAAAGCACGTACCTGTATGTCGTTTCGTGTAATAGCCAGTGTAATTGGCCAGAGGGGGAGCCAATCAATGGGTAATTGCTCCCCATAGAGACATAATGGCGTTCTGCCTAGGTAAACATGACAGACCGCCATTCTTTCACAGATGAACACAGGGATCCTGTGTTCCTGCTTTTCAGGAACACAGATCTCTATGTTCATCTAGTGAGTTCATCCCCCACACAGTTAGAAAGCATCCCCTAGGGCAGGGATATGCAAACTGTGGCCCTCCATCTCCCATCATGCCCCTGCCTCTGGTTTGTCATGCTTGTGGCTGTCAGAGTCTTGCTTTGCCTCATGGGACTTGTAGTTCTGCAACATCTGGAGGGCCACAGTTTGCATATCCCTGCCCTAGGGACACACTTAACCCTTTGATTGCCCCTGGTGTTAACCCCCTTCCCTGCCAGTGTCATTAGTACAGTAACAGTGCATATTTTTAGCACTGATCACTGTAGTAATGTCACTGGTCCCCTCAAAAGTGTCAGTTAGGGGTCCGATCTGTATGCCGCAATGCCGCAGTCCCGCTAAAAATCACTGATCGCCACCATTACTAGTATAAAAAATAAAAATAAAAATGCCAGAAATCTATTCCCTAGTTTGTAGACATGATAATGTTTACGCAAACCAATCAATACACACTTATTGGGATATTTTTTATGTGGCAGAATACATATTGGCCTAAAATGCTGAAAATATTTGACTGTTTTAAAATGAAAAAAATATTGTTTCTTTTTTGGTTTATAGCGCAAAAAATAAAAACCACACAGGTGATCAAATATCGCCAAAAGAAATCTCTATTTGTGGTAAAAAAAAAGACATTCATTTATTTTGGGTACAGCTTCACACGACCGTGCAATTGTCAGTTAAAGCAACGCAGTGCCGTATCGCAAAAAATGGCCTGGTCATTTGGGGAGTAAAACCTTCCGGTCCAGAAGTGGTTAAGATAGACTCAGATAAGGTGTTAGTTCTCTGTCTATTTTCAGTGTGCGTAAAGCCATATGTGACTGAAATGTTTTTTTTAAATGATTGTGCTGAGGCTCATTTACACATGAAGTAGCCCTCTGAAGAGTGAGCTGCGGAATTTGACATGCAGTGAGGAGGCATTATGTCACCTCCTCACTACCTGTTATAACCCTAAAATCGCATTAACCCCATCCCCTCCTCTACCCTAGCAGCTGCAGTCAACGGGTTAGGGCACCTCCAAACTAAATCTAGTTATAAAAATTAGAACAGGACTATAAAAAGAAAAAAAAAGTTGTGAGACTTCAACTGGTCTTTAAATATGTTTGAAATTTTGGAAAGTGGTCCCAAGGTTCTATTGACTTGAGCATCAGCAAATTTCCAAATCTGATCTCAGCTGTATTATTGCCCAAACCTACAACACCCGGAGGAATGAAGAAAGCACACGCTTTTCATTACAGCAAAGTATAATAACACAGCTGGTTACCTGAAGGAATGAGGGAGTGTGCTAGAACAACTTCTATTATTAATGAAACAGCCCCATGCTGGTAACTGCAAGATCAAGAGAACCTACAGAGGTGGACCTAAAGGATATGTCCTTATGTTCCAAGACTATTGTAATCCCATTTGTATAGCACATGGGCTGATTAAAATTTGTTTCTAAGTAATACATTTTTTTCACCATAAAAATGAAAAAAAAAAAAAGTTAAAGGCCAATGCCGGTGCTGTCTTTTATGCCAGAATTGTTGAACATATATTACATGGCTCTTTTCTATACTCCATTGTCACATCACCTTCAGAAAAAGAAAACTCTGCACAACTTCCATTTCTCTATTAAAATCAAAATTTAGAGATTTCTATTAATGCCAAGGCAAGAATTACGGACAACCAAGTCTCCTAAAGCGGAGATCCAACCAAAAGGGGAAGCTGCACTTGTTTGCTCCCCCCCCCCTCCTCCGCTGCCACATTTGGCACTTTTCGGAGGGGTTAAGATACCTGTGACAACCAGGTAGCCGCTTCCTCCTCCAGGTAAGATCTCCACAATCATTATGCAGTGCTCTACGAAATTTTTGGCCCCATCTCCCCTCCCCCCTGCTGCCTTCTGGGGGACACACAGGTCCCAGAGGACAGCGGGACCATTTAGAAAGCACAGCGTGACTTGCATGCGCAGTAGGAAACAGGCTGTGAAGCCACAAGGCTTCACTTTTATTTTCCCTTAGTGAAGATGCCGGCGCCTGTACCCACAGCCAATGGACGGCTTGGCTTGGGGTGCCGACATCATTGTATACCTGAACAGGTAAGTGTCCTTATATTAATAGTTAGCAGCTACAGTATTTGTAGCTGCTGACTTTTATTTTATTATTTACAGGCTGGAACACCTCTTTAAGTTGATTATGCACTTGTTTAGTTGCTAAACATTTGTACAAAAATTTCCAGTACATTCGATGACTTGACAACTGTTGTTTAAAAGTACTTAACACTTGTAACACTCAATTTTGGAATGAATGACCTTTCCTGAATGAAAACCACATACACTGTTAGAATTGACGATGAATTTTCTTATCGCTGTGGTCAAAAATCACATCGATTTGATTTCACTAACAATTAGAAAATGGAACGTTCTAAAAACAAAAAATGTCAAACTAAGTGCTACTAGTGTATGACCAGATCTGACTGAATGCCAGGTAGAGGTAAGGGTCAAGACCTGTAAACGTTACTGAACTGTAGCAGAGAAAAATCAGGTCTCTTCGCCTGCCAAATTGGGCTATGCTGTGTGGCGGAGATGTGTATATTTCAGAAATGGCTGGAAATAAAGATAAATCATTTGTCAGGTGAATCAGCTCCCATATTTGTACATTATCGTATCTGTGTATTTAGCTGTTTGTCTGGAGTTCAGCTGGATGCAACTTCTGCAAATGACATTTAAGCACTATAATCTGCTTTGCTTCTTGAGCTGTGTAAATCATCACAAATACATTCAATCCAGCCATAACCTCCTTAGCATAGTGACTTAAAGTGGTATTACACCTTCATTTTCTTAAGCACTTTCTCTTAAGCACTGATAAAATTACTTACTGAGTTTGCAACTTTTTTTTTTTATATTTACCTACAGTATGTTCTAGTTCAAGCTGGTGCTGGTGCAGGTTTCCTGTCTCAGGGTGGCTCCTTTCTCTTGCAGCATCCTATGGAGCCACCCTTGTATGCAGGGATAAGAGTTGTGTCTCTTTATACTGTGTGCATCAACAGAAAAATACAGCCCCATAGCCTAGGATGGCAAGGCACATCCCTGCCCCATCTTCTTCCTTCTCCAAGCTAACAGATTAGCTCCAGATTGCAGTGTTCACTGTAAAAAATGTCCTGTAAAGACTGGAAGTTCAGGGAAACAACACTGAGCGAGCAAAAGCCATCAGTATTAAAAGTTGTGTAGCGCCAAATGTTTGGCTCAGTTTATGTTTATTAATGTTTTGGGCTTCACTGAACTCAGTGGAGTAGTGTTCTGTTTTTTTTTTTGTCTGGTCGGGGTTTCTTAAGCTGGGTGATTGATTGCTGATGCCTGTGTCTGGAAGACGCTTCCAGAAAATAGAACAGGGAGGGTCAATCGTTCAGTTATGAATATTTATCAGACCTCGGCCAATCCCAGGGAGGGGACACCCAGAAGGTGCGGCTCTCCTTACGGGGGGGGGGGGGTCTGTGCTGGTACTCAGAGCATTGATTACCAGTGCAGACCCTTGGGGGGGGTGCCACTAGAGCCACCAGGGATGCCCACCCATGACCCCAGGGATGCCCACCCATGACCCTAGGAATGCCCACTATGGCCACCAGGGATGGCAATCAGGGCTTAGGGAGCCTGCCAGTGCCCTCCCCATCAGTGTTGTCCGCCAGTGCATTCCCCATCAGTGCTGCCCACCAGTGCCCATCATTGCCATCTGTCAGTGCCGCTTACCAGTGCCCATTATTGCCCACCAGTGCCACCTATCAGTGCCCATCAGTGCCGCCTATCAGTGCCCACCAATGCTGCATATCAGTGCTATCTATCAGTGCCACATATCAGTGCCCATCAGTGCTGCATATCAGCGCCGCCTATCAGTGCCCATCAGTGCTGCATATTAGTGCCACCCCATCAGTGCCACCCCATCAGTGCCTCCTCATCAGTTCCTGTCAGTGCGGCCTCATCAGTGCTCATCAGTGCAGGAAAAAACGTATTTATTTACAAAATGTTATATCATAAACAAAAAAGCTTTTTTTTTTCAAACTTTTTTTTTTTTTTTTTTATTTGTGTAGCAAAAAAGAAAAAACCTTGCGGTGATCAAATACCACCAAAAGAAAGCTCTATTTGTGGGGGGGAAATTACATAAATTTGGTTTAGGTACAGTGTTGCATGACCGCGCAATTGTCATTCAAAATGCAACAGCGCTAAAAGCGGAACATTGGCCTGGGCGGGAAGGGGGAAAAATGTCCGGTATTGAAGCGGTTAAACACTGGTCAGGTGTATCTAATCTCCTTCCCTACCACATCTGGTCTGCAGTGATAACTGTATGTATCAGAAATCTCACAGGAGTTCAGAGAGAAAGGATGGAAGCCATCTCTCTTTATGATAGGTGTACATAATGCATTACTACATTGTAAAAGGAGTATTGAGACCAGACATTGCCATTAGCAGCTCTTTTATATAATTACACAGTATTAAACTGAAATGGGTTGTTATTTTCTAGTAGTGTTTTTCTGTTCTCAACTTAATGATGTTTTGCTTTATAGATCATAGATTTATGCAAGAATCTGAATATTTAGAGTAATCCTATTATAATTGTACTGACTTAGCTTTACTTACTCTTGCACACTTGATCCCGGTAAACTGTCGGACCTCTAATACATCTATACACTATCATGCTAGTGTAAAGTATTTGACCACATACTGTACACTAAGTAGCTGTAAAAGCCACATGTATAAATGATCAAGCAATAGAGAGGTCAGAATGCATACATATCATGACATATCTGTTGGCCCCAACAATCCCTATATTTGTGTGATAGTTTCCTCCTGACGTCTCAGTCTGCCTAGAAGTAATATTTTAGTCTTGAGTGAATATTGATTGAGAGCCTCTGTTTTCATCTGGGGCGTCTGTTGGCTACTTCTCTGAACCTGAATTCCTAGGATCTCCCCCCTGATGAAGTCATTAATAGATTTTAATTCTTTTTTTTTTATGTTAGTTGGAGTCAAGCAGAAGAGGTGGCATCCAAAAGTGGGGACACTGGACTAGCAGAGATATCTCTCCACTGTAATCCCTATGGCTACAATCACATGAGCTCCAAAGATATAAACGCTGGTACTTGTTTTTATCATGTGTGTACTACTGAACCCAGACACAACATTGAGCCTTGCTGGCCTGAATGATGCATCCAGTGTTTAGGCCACACAATCCGATTCACTTCAATTGTTCTCCCCTCCATTTCCAGGACACCACAATTCAGCCTTTCTCAACCTTTTTCCATGAATGAACCCTTGAAATAAATTCAGGTCTCAGGGAACCACTAACCTCCAAAAATGAATGCAGTGTATCTATGATTCATGGAACATTATCAGGATCCATAATTTATAGGTATAACAATTAATAAAAGAATGAGACTAACCTATTCCAACTATAATGCTTCATATGACAAAATTATTTACAGTAATAAATAAGGAAACAAATATTAATAACGGCTAACAAAGAAATACAGGCATTGAAAGTTGTAAAGTCCTTCCACTGGTTGTATACCTCAAAGAAGAGGTGAGTGACATTGTCCCCAGAACTTTGCAGGCAGATTTCTGAGGCCAATGTCACTTAAGGGGAGCTTTACCACTGCTCAAGGAACCCTTAACATACTCTAGAGACAAAAACAAAAACAGAGGCGCCTCTAAGTGTAGACTATAGACACATTTATTGTTAAAATTATGCACTCACATCTGAATAAAATGCTCGTATGAGAAAACCCATTCCGATGGTTCCGAGATGAGGTGTGTAGTAGACGTGATCATCCGGTCTGTGTAGCCGTCCTTCTGGGATAGAGACCTCCTCGCTGTGGCCAGCAGTGCAGCGGAGCTGAAGACAGGAAGAGAGGCTCGTAATCCGTCATACTCTAGAGGAACCCTGCTTGAGAAAGACTTGCCTGCATAGCAGGGGTGAAAGGTAGCCTACAAAGGACCCAAGCTGATTGCCTTTTTACATCCAGTGCCATGTAAACATAGCCTAAGAGATCTAACAAGCCACATAATACTGAAATATAACTTATGGTTGGACCTAGCATTCTTTTTTTTTTCAAACTGATGCATTTATATTCATTGCAGCACAGGACTTTTGTGTCCTTTAAAATCTGCTTATCATAACTATATCTGTCATGTTATGACAGCTATGCATCATGTGTCTGATGTAAGGCAGATGAGAAATCAGCAAGAGAAATGTACATTGCAAATTAACTTCAGAATAACTGTCTCAACTGTCCTTATTAACTGCACATTAACAACTGAGGCTTGCTCCTGTATATAACATTGATGGAGTTATTCTCTAGAGATCTATACTAATACAACTACTGATTTCACAGACTGATTGACTGTCGAAAACGACCTGCTTTACACATCACCAGTCACTGCACATCCTGCTATGAACTAATGAACTAAACCAGTGTGGATTGGGGGACAATACACATATGGACATATGAGCTCCTATTAACTTCTATTGCCATCTAGGTAGGCTTCAAGCATTTGATAATTTATAGCCCTGCTGCTTCTGTCTAATTGATGGAGAATGCTAATGGTGCATGTGATTAGGTGAGATTGATGGTTTGCTGCCTTTCTATTTTATCACATTATTGGTTTCATTCTTTTATATTAATGGAAACATATTCATTTTGACTGACTGCCCATGAAGGTAAACTGTATGTACAAAAAAGGTTTGTCAGTAGTTTGGCATTCAAAATTTCTGTCCTTGCTATATGAGTATTAATGCACAGCAATTAAAATAGAACTTCATAGAAAATATATAAAAGTAGGAAATTATTAAAAGTTTGGTTAATGCATTCAGTGTGTTTAGATAGCAATTTGTAATTTCTCTTTTTTTTTTCTGATGGTGAGACGGGGGTTCATTGAATGTGTGAAAACCAAACTTAACAGTGAATCCCATTAAAGTCTGTGGCAGAGGGGAGGCGTAATCTTCACACTAATTACTGCCAAGGCTAATAGGTAAGCTATTGTCAAAAAAGGGGCATAGGGAGCTGGGCTCTGCCATAGCGGACCTTTAACAAAGCAATATTATTTTTTTCTTAACGACTTCAATACTGGGCAACCCCTTCTTGCCCAGACCAATTTTCAGCTTTCAGTGCTCTTCCACTTCGAATGTGTCCTTTTTTCACATAAATAGAGCTTTCTTTTGGTGGTATTTAATCACTACTGGGTTTTTTTTTTTTGAATGTGCTATAGATAAAAAAAAAGACCAAAACCCGTACTTTCCACAAACTTGACACTTGTACACCAACTGTTCTATACAGAGACAACTGAAGCGTTCAAAAACATTTATTTATGCTCCCGAGCACAGAGATCCTGCTAGACATCCGAAAGTACCCCACAAAAAACCTGATAGATTTGCTCTCTTACTCCCCATCCTTACCCCACACTTAATTCCATCCTATAAATATGTCTTCTTGGTTTCTTATCAAAACCGCACCCGCTAATCTACACCATAAACCCAAGCCCGAACCTAAATGCAAGGTTATTCTCCCATAGCCCTCAGGTGAAGTAAAGCCTATAGATCCGATCCTTGATGCTCAACTCAAGGCTTTATAATGTGTTATTTTCAATTATTTTTTGTTCATCATTGTCTGTCGACTTACTGACATTGCAATGGTATATTATTGTACTCTGTACCACTTTGTGTTATGATATATACTTTCAATAAAATGTTTGAAGCAAAAAAAAAGACCAAACATTTTGTAAAAAAACACCCTTTTCTTTGTTTCTGTCATAAAGTTTTGGAAATTAATAATTTTTCTTCATAAATTTTGGCCAAAAGTTATACTGCTACATATCTGGCAAAAATACCCCAAATAAGTGTATAGTATTTGGTCTTTGTGAAAGTTAAAGAGTCTACAATCTATGGTGCCAATCATTGCAAATTGATCACACCAGTTGTACCAAAGGCCTATCATTTCTTGAGACACTAACAAGTCAGGAACATACACATACCCCCAAATGACCCCTTTTTGGAAGGTATATATATATATATGTATACATAAACTACACATCTAATGTCATGATGACCTATCACATTTTGAAGGCCCTGGAGCACCAGGACAATGAAAACGCCCACAAAATGGCCCCATTTTGGAAAGCAAACACTCAAACGTATATTCTTTGAGACATGAGTCTTTTCAACATGTCATTTTTTTCCACATGTTTTTGGAAAATGAAAATGCATTTTTTTTTACACAAAGACAGTGGCATGGTTATTTGAGGAAACATGGAAAATGGTCAGCACATATGATGAAAATGGGGAAATGATTAAAAATATGGGCTATTATTTTAGGGATGTGTGATAAAGTCGGAAGCATTCTCCAATGCACAGGCAAGGTTGGGAGGGACACTGGGTACAATGGTAGCTGATATCTCTTCGAAATCCTCTTTGGCTGCATAAGCAACATCTTTTTTGGCAACCTCGGCCTGCTTCAGATGGTGGAATGTTGTCGGGGAAGTGGTGTTCATGAAGTCGGCTAACAGCACAAGAGCAAAGGTTTTGTGGGGGGGGTTGTCTTTTTTGATAGATGAGGGACGTGACAATTTTCGGAAGGGGGTGGGGCTTTCCGTGGACTTGGTGTAAATAAGATATGCATTATAATTGGCCAAATTATTTAAATAAATCGCTACTTCCTTGTACCAGAAATAGGACCTCCTTGTTGCCAAATAGGGCTGAAGCATTTGGTCATTGAAATCCACCCCCCCCCCCCCATGTAAAGAATATATTCTTGAATGCATATTGGCTTTTGAATGGGACCTCGTCTTCTTTGAACCGCAACTGTGGTGTCATTATTGATGATGGATATCATATATACATCCCTGCTTCCAACTCAAGGCCCGCACTTTGTTGCTTCTCAAAGCTGCTTTTTCCCCCCTTTGCATTTTTTTGTTGACCAAAGATTGTGGGAAGCTCTTCCTGTTCTTTCTGGTGGTTCTGCAGGCCAGGGTTTTTACAAGGTGTAGGTGTTTGAAAAGGGGCAGACTGGTATAATAGTTATCCCGGTATATATGGTAACCTTTGTTCAGCAGTGGGTATGCTAGGTCCCATAAAATTTTTCCAGTTGTGCCCATTTAGACCGAGCATTCAGGGGCCTGGAGCTGGGAATTGCTTCCTTCATATATGCGGAACGCATACAGATATCCCATTGGTCTTTCACATAACTTGTACATTTTGACCCTGCATATGGCCCTTTTGCTAGGAATATATTATTTTATTCCTAGCCAACCTGTAAAGTGTACCAGAGTCTCATCCACATATATGTTTTGATCAGAGACATAAAGTTCTGTAAATCTTTGTGAAAAAAAATTATGAGTTGGCAAATTTTTACATAATTTGTCATAATTTGAAAGGTTTCAGAGTGGGCACTGGTTTTTGTCGCTGAAGTGAAAGAAGCGCATAATCATCTCATATCAGGACCTGGACATTACGGCAGAATAAATGGGTATGTGGAGGATGGGGTTGGTGGACCAGTAGGCATGTCCTTCATTTTTTTTGTAAGCCCCATGTTTATAGTGAGGCCCAAAAACAATTTGAACTCCTCCAAAGTCAAATCTCTCCACTCCAATGCACGGGCATAGGATGATTGGGAGTTGTTTGCAATATACTGCTGGGCATAGAGATCGGTCTGGTCCACAATAAATTGCAGCAAAGTGTTGGGCAAAAATAAATAAAGAAAATCAATTTCTAAAAAATTCTCAGGATTGGCCTGCACACCTGGCTGTGCAGTGAAAGGGGGAATGCTTGCTGATTCTGAGTTGGAAGGCAGCCATGATGGGTTGGCAAGAGCATCTGGGAGGTATGTATTGGCCCTGACTCTTGGGGGATGTGGCACTCCAGTGCTTGTAGTTGGGGGATTTGAAGTTCCTGTGCTGGTACTTGGGGGTGATACTGCAGTGCTGGTCCTGGGCATTTGATCCTGGGGTTTATCACTGGTGGCAGTGCTGGTACTGGGCCTGGGTAATTGATCCTGGGGTCTATTGCTGGTGGCTGCCTGGTTTTTCAGAGCGCCGTGCCCATTCTTTATTCAATTCCCTCGCCAATCCACTGCTATTAGTCGGTTCAAATTTGGAATTGGATTCGGAATCGGAGTTGGAATCTGATGAGAACTCCCTGCTGCTCTCATCAATCATAGAGAGGATTAGAAATGCCTCCTGACTGCTGTACACTTTTTTCGACATGCTGCTGATAATAGCTGTGTGATGGGTACTTTGGTGATGGGCTGTGCGACGGGTACTTTGACAACTGACTGCTGACGGTCACTGATGGGTGGCAGGTGACGGTGACTGGTAGGTGACAGGTGACTGTCCCTGATGGGTGACTGAGGGGTGACAGGTGATGGTCACTGATGGGTGACAGGTGACGGTCACTGATGGGTGACAGGTGACAGTCATTGATTGATGGGTGACAGGTGATGGTAACTGATGGGTGATTGATGGGTGACTTATGGGTGACTGATGATGGTCACTGATGGGTATTGGGTGACAGGCGATGGTCACAGATGGGTGACAGGTGCACTGCTGACGGTACTGATGGCAGTCTCTGATGGTGACAGGTGCACTTTATGGGCACTGATGGGTGACAGGTGCACTTTATGGGCACTGATGTGGTAAAAGTTGGGTCACAGGTGCAATGGGTCGGGGGGTTGACAGTAACACTGATGGGCACAGATGAGAACTGTACACTGCTAATGGGGCGATGTGACAGGTTCTCTTAACGTAGTGCATGGTGCAGTACACTGAAAAGACACAGATCGGTAACTCACTGATCCTGGCTCTTCTCTCCTCACACTGGAAACTGTGTGTGAGGAGAGAAGAGCTGGTAACAGCCAGTTACCGCTCTGTGTTTACATTTGTGATTGCTGTGAATGGATCACGGCCGATCACGTGGTAAACAGCCATTGTCATTGGCTGTTTACCACTGTCATTGACGAGCTGACATGACTGCACAGCTTGCTCCAGATCACACACATGCACAGTCTACACAGGGGGCAGAGTCATGTGCACAAAGCAAGGTCCATAAAGACTTGGATGAGCGAGTTTGGGGTGGAGGAACTTGACTGGCCTGCGCAGAGTCCTGACCTCAACCCGATAGAACACCTTTGGGATGAATTATAGTGGAGACTGCGAGCCAGGTCTTCGTTCACATTAGTGCCTGACCTCACAAATGCGCTTCTGGAAGAATGGTCAAATATTCCCATAGACACACTCCTAAACCTTGTGGGCAGTCTTCCCAGAAGAGTTGAAGCTATTGTGGCTGCAAAGGGTGTGTCAACTCAATATTGAACCCTACAGACTAAGGGTCCATTCACACGGGCTTTCCACCTGGCAGACTCCGTTTTGCCCAGCAGGGATCTGCTGATCCCCGCTGAGCAGGCCGATGACAGGACCGTTTCTGCTTACTTTGCAGAGATGGAGCTGTCAGATCCCGGCTCTCCTCTATGGGAGACAGGCAGTCCATTGTCATCCGATCCGATCCTCCAGACAGATGGAAAATTGGGTTATCATTGTCTAGATTTTATGGACCACGTCGGATCAGAGAGCAGCGGGTGTTAGCCAACATGTCACCGCTGACATGGAGCATCCGTTTAGGTCCGCCTGAAAAACTGACAGGCGGACCTGATCAGAAAACCCCTGTGAAAGGGGTCTAAGACTGGGAAGTTCATGTGCGTGTAAAGGCAGGCATCCCAATACTTTTGGTAATATAGTGTATGTGATAATTCTGAAGTCATCAGTAGTAGGAATTTTTATTTGGGTTGTTGTTTGGTGGTAGGTTATGAAAATAGCATATTATTATTTTTTACTATTTTGTGCCAGTTTTCCTTTGATAAAAAACAAAATCAGGAAATGTCCATTACCATTAATCACCAAATGAAAGCTCAATATGTCATGAAAAAAAGAAAGTGTAATTTAACTTCATACACTACGTAGTTGCAATGATATGTACAGTTTTACTAACACATGACAAAGTTGCAAATTTGTTTTACTCTTCATCATAAAGGGGTTAACTATTACATTTGGTTTGGCTTAAATACAGCAGCACCCTAATTTGATTCATTTCAACATTAAAAAATACTTTTTTAGGTACAGTATATTTTAGTTTTGTCTGCAACACCTTATTTTTTTTATAAGGTGGTCCTCCCTACCCCTCCTTACCCTGCTGCCTCTCCCCTTCCTCCCTCACCTCTACCGCCTCCTTCTTCTATATGATTATGCAATGTGGAAAGACACTGAGGAGCTGGCAGTTTATTCACCCCCACCAGTGACTCCTCATCTAGAATGTCTACCTGTCTGTCATTTTGGCCCGTTTTGAAGAAGCAATTACATTTGTGAGTTTAAAAGAGGCAGGGATTAGTGACACAATCTCTCTTATGTTCGTTCTGGTTTAATAAATAGGATTGATCAAAAAAAATATTCACTGCAACTCCTCAAATTTTTAGCGCAACATTTCTGGCCTAGGCATTAACATATTCCTACTTTGCATCAATTTCTCTTTATTATTTTCAATATTTGCATATTTACAATTTTTTTTTTTTTTTGCTTGTAATGCTATTCCTGCTCAGGCCATGCAAACATATGCAGGGATGGCAATTTAAACATTATTCATTTTTGTTGCCCTTCGCTAAACTCTTATTAATTCAACAACGTCTTTCCTGTGACCAAAGCAGAACTGCATAAAATACATATAACAACTTTTGAGTGCAAAAATATTGTTTTTACTTAATAAAGATGTTGTAGGCCTAATGTACTCTGTCTGTGCTCCCTATAAATTGTTGTTATCTTAAATTTAGTTGAGGACCTTCTCTATCTGTTTTATTTATTTTTTTGGTGCTGCAGGAGCAACATTAGTTAAAGTTTTCCTCTGCATAGAAATTACATTGTCTGACCCAGTTTTTCCTTAAAGTGGAACTAAACTCGATCAACATTAACTATTTAAAATATTTAAGCTGCTAGCATTGGTATATAGACAGGAAAGTATATTATATTTACAAGTTTTTATTCTTTGTTTTATTTCTTCAGTTGTTTCCTGGTTTCTGGCCTAGGCCCAAATGATGTCATACATCCAAGTAGTTTTCATGGGCTTTTTTTTTCATCTAGAGAAGGGCCTTTCTCAGCTAAGCAGACCCTCCTGCCTGCATGAGCTAAGGGTAAATGGATTCCAGCAAATAAATGCTATACTGCCCTTACTCAAGATGGCCATGGCTAGGGATACCGGGGCGGTGTTTTTCAAAGTGATCACTCTACAAAAAAAAAACATGGAAACATAAATGGTTGGGTGAGTTTGCTTTGAAAATTCAAAATGACGGGGATCTACTCTCCACCCCCTCTGCTTTTACTCCCCTACTCCGGTCCATCTCTCTCTTCCTCTTCTCTTTCCCTTCCGAATTCCCCCCTCCCTCAACAACCTTATGACCTAATTTTCAGGTAATTTCTCTATATTAGAATAGCATGGAATACCATTACAAGAATAACCTGAGCACTATCTAACAACTAGATAACTACGTTTATTCACCACCAAAACATTGTTACAAATCTATCCACATCACGTTGTAAGAGTCTATACACACAAACATTGTTTTATAGCAACCTGTTTGAAATAGTCCAGTTGCATTCTTCTCAACTATACAAAATGTATTGGAGCTCATATTGAACTATCTTCTTCTTTGACCATAAAATCTGTAATTCCTGTATAACAACACATGGTACCTTTAACCTTGTATTTTTATTGTGCTAATTGCTATTTTTCATATATTCAATAACATTATTGAACAAGAAAATTAAAAATGAATTAAATTGCAATTTCAGTTTGTGATGCTCAGATACAGTTAAAGCAGATCTTCACCCTCAAATTAAAAGTCCCTTCTGTCCACCCCTCCTCCACCCTGCATCCTGAGTATTGTCTTTTTTTTTTTTTCACTTTTATTTCTGAAAAAAGTGTGTTTGCCTCCGACACGCCTAGATGAATGACGTGGAATGTGCACGTTGTCCCTCCTGGGATATGTTTGTCACATTTTCCAGGAGACCTTAGTGTTACATTCACAGATGAATGCCTTAAGTGACCCCTCTGCTTTGAAACCTAAGCACAAATGATCCTCTTGGCTACTTTAGTTCTTCTGGGAACATTCACTTTGCTTAGTAAATACTCTGTACACCTTTTTAAATGTAGCACTACCTTTGTAGGGACCACTGAACAATGCTTGCCCTCTGGAACTGCCTTGACCTTACAGACTTCTAGACCCTTCTGACACTTTAGTTTGTCAAAATGGTTTATAAAATCTCAGCGTGACCTTTACTCACACAGCACAATATAAAGGTGATGAGCATGGGATTTAAAGTAAATTAAGTTGGCAAAAGATGCAGTCAGCTTACAACAAAACACAGTCAGATAACATAACAAAAATTAAGGTGGTTAAGCAGATAATAATGAACCACTGGGTATGTTTGCATAGACTGAGGCAGTGTTCTCTAAAGATGCGGCTCTGGCTGAGGAGAGGAGGCCTGCCACCAAAACAGTCAGGCTCTACACAGTCATAGACCCAAGATTACTGAACTAATTTGTATACGATGAGGCACAAAAAGGGAGATTAGAGGTTACATACTAGCTAAAAGTAGTATCACCCCTGAGCTATCCGGGGGAATTTAGGTGTATATGTACTGTACATATGTAAAAAAGAGTCAGTTCTTGCTTGAGTCTGAGTCTTCTGCCGGCAACCATTGGGGCCCTTTAGCAGTTGGAGTTCAAGTAAGAAGGATGCTGGAGTCAGGCCTGTGTGTTGTGCAAAGAAGCTGCTAGAATCCCCTTTACCTGAGATGAAGGAAACAGTTTTTGCTATCAGTGTGCATGTATGAAAAAAAGAGCTAAAAAGAGAAAGGAAAGGTGTCTACTAACAGTGTTCATGTGCAAGAACAGAATAAAACTAGGCATACTGCCTTCTCACTGATCCTGATGGCAGATAGAACTCCAGAGAAGAGTGAAGAAAAAATATCCCTGGATTGACAGAAAAAAGATGCAAGTAGTGCATAGAGGGCTGCAGGGAACTTTGCAGAAAACCCATTTGCGGAGTGCTGATCTGATAACTCTGCGCTTCTGATGGAGGCTGTGGTGCTGGGTACCGGCACTGAAACTAGCAATTCTGCTGGACCTCTGTTGACTGTGCAGTCTGGTCACTGGACTCCTGGCTGTAGAAAGGCTGTATTTCTGCATGATAGCTGGCAGAATGGCAGCGCCTGACTGGACTCTCAGGCATTCCCCAGGGCAAAACACAAACCTGCCGAATACAGTCACATTTATGGGCTTTCCCAGCATCCTCCATTGTCTGGCTCTGATGATAGTTTCCGGGCTGCCTCATTTTACTGTAGGTGTTTGCTAAAGGGATTACATGTCCCACGGTCATCAGCTTCGGGGTCTAAAGGCAGGCAGATGATGCAGTGATCTATTCATGAACACCAGGAGGGGAAAATAAACAATCTTCTGTTTATCCAGCCATGCCCCCCCCCCCCCGACATTACTATGTAGCATAGCTCTCAACTCCTTTTGGGGACTGTCTCTCATTTGGAACAAAGTATCTCTGTCCCTCTTTCCTCCTCATTTATCCCTTATTTTGGTCTGATCTATATAGTTGTATAATATAAAATGCACTACTTATCTGGCAGGAGGTGTGTCCTATGCCCACATACTTTTGCTAATAGTAAAATCAAACTATGGAAAACAGCCTGGAGCCCATGCCATGAAGAAAAAAAATGGAAGTTCCCATCTTTGTGTCTATTTATAAATACAGGCAGATCATAGTACAGGATAGATTGTTGATTATTGTGTTTTTGGTGTCATAGTGTGACATTGCATGCTTCAGTGCTATTCCTTGCAGCACACAGAATTATAGGGGAGGATTTTTTCACTGTCATTCATAATTAGGTCCCCAATCCAACAGAAATAATTGTAACTGTAATAATTCTTACTAGCTAATTGATGAAATTATGAATCCCAGGAGAGTCTCACATGCCATAATTCCCCACACATCAAATCTAGTTCATTTCTTAGGGTAAAAGGGGAACTTATTTTCCTTAAAAAAAAAAAAGAAGGCTTGCATATGTCTTACCTCGTAATAGCGATTACACCAGATTGGCTACCAAGAGCTAACATTTAAAAAATAAATAGCTAGGAATGGCTAGGAACTCTCTAGGAATAGGTATAATTATACATTTCCTCTTTTGCCACTGTTTCATTTAGCATCATTTTCTTAATGTTATTTTCATTTAGTATAATCACTGACTCCAAATGTAGAAATACATTACACTAACCTCTAAGGTAAGGAGGAAGCACACCAACCACTGACGTAGTGGGGCACAATTCCCACTGACCCCAATGTAAGGGGGCTCTACACTAACCACAAATGTAAGGGGGCACTACAATTTTCATTGTCTGCCTTTCTTTTCTGACTCTTGTTTTTTTTAATTCCTGATTTTAACTGGAAACAGAAAATTGTATCAAATACCACTATAATTTTTCTTTCCTGATGCCAATTAATGGCAGCATACATTTGAAATAGAAAAAATTTAAATGGGACTGCGAGCAATCTATGGTGGTGTAAATTTTAGGATGCCGCCAGCACTGATCACTACCTTGTTGTGAGTGTGTTGTGAATGAAATAATATAAATATGTGCTGCGCAAACCTGTGTAGCCTATATTAATAATAAATTAATTTAAACAAATAATGCATTTGTGGTGAAAAATGTGTATCACTCTGTGTAGAAAATATATATGTATATATATAAACAGTTGTGCACTGATTAAATCCAATTTAAACACAATTAATAATTCTCTATATGCAATATAACCGTACAATGAATATTCAAACACATATAAATCATGCAAAGTGACGTAGTGAATTAGTGTCCAATTCCTTATGCCTAGTATCCAAATTATAAGTGTCCAAACAAAGTATGCTCCTCTGTATGGAGATTAAATCCCAATCACCAGTGCTCAAATATGGTCGTAAGCAAACTTGATTTCACTTACGATCTCTGTGCTCCCCCTCCCCTTCAGGTGGGTGCCTCACCTTTATGTCTGTGACCTCACACTTAAGCTTGGTCAGTAATGTCTCATTTCCCCCTGATGAGGACACGCAAGAGCCCTGTGTCGATACGCGTGGGGGAGGGGCCATACGTCGGAGTGTGAGTACGGCTGAGAGCATTTTCACAGCTCACTGAGTGGATAAACCAGAACAGTTGAAAACCCCCGCCTGAGCTTCTGGGCCACTATTTGCAAATTAGCCATTATAGTGTGGTGTGCTGAGATTGGAGGTGAAATCAAGTTTGCTTACGACCATATTTGAGCACTGGTGATTGGGATTTAATCTCCATACAGAGGAGCATACTTTGTTTGGACACTTATAATTTGGATACCAGGCATAAGGAATTGGACACTAATTTACTACGTCACTTTGCATGATTTATATGTGTTTGAATATTCATTGTACGGTTATATTGCACATAGAGAATTATTACTTGTGTTTAAATTGGATTTATTCAGTGCACAACTGTTGATATATACACACACATATATATATATATATATATATATATTTTTTTTTTTTTTTTCTACACAGAGTGATACACATTTTTCACCACAAATTCATTATTTGTTTAAATTAATTTATTATTAATATAAGCTACATAGGTTTGCGCAGCACATATTTATATTATTTCATACATGTGAAATAGCTTTGCCTCTATGTCAACCCACAGGACCTGTTTAAATATATAAAATGAAGGCTAAAGCGACATCCCCCATGCTCCATGAAAATAACAAGATCAAAAAAGGGAGGGTTTGTATGCTGCCATGGATTGACTTCAAGAAAGGAAAATTACAGTAGGCATTTGATACAATTTTCCATTTTCCTGACGTCAAAATGGCAACATACATTTAATAAATAATGAGATAAACAGGAAGAGCTAAAATGTATAATCAATTTTTTTTTTTTTTACAATGGACATGGAAGCCTTGACTGTCATTCCACCGAAGTCTATTGACATAGAGCCCCTAGCTCTTCTCTATAGCGCCTGAGGCAGGTGCACTGCAGAAATTAGTTTGCTGCTTTGCAGATGTCTCCATAGACATTTTGCATGCATGGATCTGACGTAAAAATGGACCTAGCTGAATGAGCCTCTACCACTTCTGGAGGCTCTTGCCTAATCGCACTCTATGTTTTCTGGATGATACTCCAAGATGGCAAGGTTTTGCTGTAGCTTCCTCCTCCGAACTTGCCTGATTAAACTAGGAAGTGACTTGAAGGTAGGCATTTTAGATACTTGCTACATCCAGCTTGTGTAGGTTAGGCACTGTGTCTCTCACTGGATGGAAGCGCCACTTTGTTTGTAAGATGAAAACCAAAGCCACTTTGGGCTTTGGGCTTGAGTGTTACTCATGGGGCACAGGCCCCAATTTGTCCAGAATGAATAAGATTAGAACTCTGTAGCCCCAAGTGCTTGCAGATCCGATACTCTACCCCCTGAAGTTATTGCCTGAAGATATCGAGAAATACTGCCTCTCGAGTGATGTCCCATTGAGGACTGCTTTCTATTGGTGCAGCAGAGTCCTTGCAAGGAAATCCAGGACCAGAATAAAATCCCACTGGGGAACATTATTCCACCTCAGGGCAAAGTTTCAGAACTGACCTCCTAAAGTGTTTTCCTGGCAGCCCCCACACCCATTTTCCCTAATGAAAGCTGAAATGGCTGAAATTTGAGCCCTTATGGAAATAAAATAAACAAAAATTATATCTCTGCGCTGATTAAATGTGAAACTGCAGCAACTCAAATTCTGGAAGCAGAATAAATAATATTCTAAAGATATAATGGTATGCTGTTCCTAAAATATTGTGAACAATTGTAACTAATTGTTACAAAAAAAAAAACTAAAACAGTCAGCTGAATGAGGTGACGAAATTGCAAATGAGTTGACTCATGCAAGCTGAACGCATGCATCAAACTCTAATCTTTAGTGTGAACAACAAAGTGCACAGAACAATATATAAAACCTATATGCATATATTTAAACATGTGCATATATAAAATTGCCAAGTTCATGTATCAAGTCCACAGCTTTGTAAAAGTTCACATATCAAATAAAAAGGTGCATGGATGTCAAATATTCCACTCTGTGTTCATCAGTGCCCAAAAATTTAAAAAAGTGCTCCTTCAACCAGATAAAATTGGCCTCTTACTTATGTAACTAGGCTGAGCCCCAAATCCAGATCCATGTGAACAAAATTTTAACTGGGTAACCTCCGCGTTGCAAGGATCAAAATTCTGCTCAACTTCGAAGACTATGAACGTGTTCTAGACTTCAGAGTAAATAGCATTTGTTGACATCCTTTCTGGAACCTTGCCAGGATTAAACCACTGCCAGAGGATGGCCTAAGTCCTCCTCGCTTAATTTCTAGTCCATCCTGGGACAGGTGTTGTGAAAACACGGGTAGCTGAAGTGCTTGGTCTAGACTAAGTTCGATGGCTCGGGTAAACCCAAGGTATGCGGGCCAATCAGGCATGCTTTCTATCACATTGAGACTCTTAGACAACATTTTCCCCTGGAACTTTATGACCAAAGGTGGTAGAGTATGGGTACTCAACCTGTGGTCCTCCAGCTGTTGCGGAACTAAAAGTCCCATCATGACACTCCCTTTGGGAGTCTTGTAATTGTGAGCCTTGCAATGCCTCAAGGAACTTGTAGTTCTGCAACAGCTGGAGGGCTACAGGTTGAGCACCCATGCAGTAGAGGAAAGGCATCTGTTAGGTGACTATTCCTTGACTGAGTGAGAGCATCCACTTCCTCCACCAACAGGTAAGGGTAGCAAGATTGTTAATAGATGGTGATGCAAACAGGTTCAGCTGACAGAGACCCCATACTTTAATAATCTTCTGATTAAAGACCCATTCACTGGGAGCAAAAACACCCAGAATGATAGTCCCTTTTTAACATCCTGGACACCCAGTAGGTAAACCGCTTGTAGTTGTGTGACGGGAAACTTCACCTGTCTTGTGTTCTGAGATAACTGCAGGTGGTGATACACCCTGTAGCACTGGCATCAGGAGTGACATTGGTCCAGGATAATGAACCTACTGGATGAGATTGAGTGAAGGCCCCCTGACATACCCATCACCAGAGGCTCCTGTGCATCTGAGGAGAAACTTTTTGAATCAGCTCAAGTGCCCCGTTCTGCGTAGCACAAAGGAAATTCTTTGGACTGTCTAGACAAGCCAGTGTGCCAAGGGTAGCATAGAGATGCAAGACACCATTGATTCCAGGAAAGCCCTGCATTGGGTAACTGAAAGCTGCTTGGCCTATTCTGAGAAGGAGGAGAAAAGTACTCGCTTGAGTATTGAATTGGGCCTCTATATAATGACCAGTCAGGTCTGCTCCAACTGTCCTGACATCTATCCAGCCAAAACTTCTCAGGCTGGCCAAAAGAAAAATCTTTTGAACTAGTAGGTCATCTGGACTCTGAGTCAACAGTAGAATACCATCCACATAATGATGGATTCAAAGAGCCCCTGTTTCCTCAGATGACCTACACAGAGATTAGGAGGTCCATAAAGGTCATTGGTGAAGTGGAGAACCCTAAAAGGAAGACTCATGAACTGTCCATCTCCCACCCAGACTCATTTTTTTTAACCACTTGCCTTCTGTGCACTTAAACACCCTTCCCATCCAGGCCAATTTTCAGCTTTCAGCGCTCTCACACTTTGAATGACAATTGCGCGGTCATGCTACACTGTACCCATATGAAATTTTTATCATTTTTTTCACACAAACAGAGCTTTCTTTTGGTGGTATTTAATCATCTCTGGGTTTTTTTTTCCAAAATATTTTTATTGAGGATCAATATATAAAGAAACTTACATACAGCAAATTCAAAGTAACGTCTGTGTTAACGAGTATTATAAGGTTACAGTCATATTCTAACATCAGGAATACTGTATGAATTCAAAAAACAATAACAATAATTGACAAAACACGGTTCAAGAGAGTACACTAGCTCTTATTAGTTTGCTTTGAGAGTTGAGAAATGTAGGGAAAAAGTCTACTCAAAATAATGCCCATAATGCTTGAGGGGGTCAAGAGCAAGTGATGCATAACATAGATAACAGTAGGTAGGTAATTGTTGGTAGGCATACAGAATTTCAAAGGGGAATCAGGATTATGATTTCTTTAATTTTGTTGTCGGTTTGGAGTATATAAGGATATGGTAAGAAATGAGGGGGTTGTTAACAAGACTCATTCGAGTGGGATAATATAGTCTGCTGTATGTCGCAGTTCCCCGAATGGAAAAGGGGGGACCCGCCCCCCACATCCCACTGGACGCAGGACGCGTATCCCCCCCTCCACAGAGGGAGCGTCTTAATTGACTCAAGGGAAAATTGCAATAGAAGGGGAGGCACTTGGAGGAAGGGAGAGGAGAGAAGGGGAGGGAGGGGAAGGGGGGGTGTAGGGCAGGTTTAGGGGGGGGGGTTTATTTTTTACAAAAAAAAAGAAAAAAGACAAAAAATTTTGAAAAAAAAAAAAAAGTTTTTCTTATTTTCTGCGAGTAAATTTTGAAAATAAATTTTTCTCCCTCACTGATGTGCGCTGATGAGGCGGCACTGATGGGCACTGATAGGCTGCACTTATGGGCACTGATAGGCTGCACTTATGGGCACTGATGAGGTGGCACTTATGGGCACTGATGAGGTGGCACTTATGGGCACTGATGAGGAGGTACTAATATGCCGCACTGATGAGCACTGATAGGCGGCATTGATAGGCGGCACTGATAGGCGGCACTGATAGGCGGCACTGATAGGCGGCACTGCTGGGTACTGAGAGGTGGCACTGCTGGGTACTGAGAGGTGGCACTGCTGGGCACTGAGAGGTGGCACTGACGGGCAGCACTGATGGGCACTGATAGGCGGCACTGATGGACACTAATGGGTGGCACTGATGGACACTGACGGGTGGCACTGATGAGCACTGATGGGCGGCACTGATGAGCACTGATGGGCAGCACCATCAGTGCTCACACTCAGTGCCCATAGTGCTGCCAGTCAGTGCTCATCAGTGCCTAGATGAGCAGGCACTGATGGGCACTGACTGGCAGCACTATGGGCACTGATTGTGGGCATTGATGGGGGCACTGATGGCGGGCACTGTGGGCACTGATGGGGGGGCAATGTGTGTGGTTTTTTTACCTTCAGTAATCAGGGCACTGGTGATCAGTGCCCTGATTACATGTCTCTGTGTCCCCAGCGGCTGTCGGCTCCCCCTCCTTCCTCACACTGCAGTGTCTGTGTGAGGAAGGAGCGCCGGCGATGAGAGATGATCTCATATGTTTACATATGAGATCATCTCTCATTGGACGGCTTGATCACGTGGTGAATGGCCGCTGTGATTGGCCATTCACCACGATCTGTGATCGGCCGTGTCCAAGGGACACGGCCGACACAGATTCTCCCCGATGCGCGCTTGCAGGAGCGCGCGGGGGGGGCGTGTCACTGGAGGCCGTTTAAAAACGGCCTCCCGAAAATTCGAGTCCACGCTGCAGCCGTATATAGGCTGTAGCGCGGATGGGAGGGGGTTAATTTAACACCGGTCTCCAGCCGCTGGCCTTCTTTGTATGAGACACCCAGGAGAATAAAAGCCTGTAAATCACTCTGAGGGAGGACTATGAATCATTGGTGTAGTGAGAAAGGACATCCACCTCCTGAGCGGGAAGTGTGCTATTCTGGTCAGGATGAAGAAATGTTCTGGAGGGCGATGTCTGAACCACCAAAAGTAACCAAGTTTTTCCGTAGAAGGCATCCACAGATCCCATGAATGGGATTTACCATCTGTGGCACATTTGTCCACTCTGGCCCCTCAATAGCCTGAAGGGGGGGGCTCCCATCAACAAGACCTCTGTAGGGGATGAAGGCATCAGGCATCAGAAAAAAAAACATGACAGTGCGTCCTTTAGAAAGGTACCCTTGCACACCTTTCCATCCACTCTTAAATGTTTCCATTCTGGCAAAAGGATCTTGAGTCCTGGATTGTAGAGTGGGCCAAATTAGCAGACAGAACTCACCAGAGCCTCGACCTACTATGAAGAGGAAGGCCAGACTAACCACCAAATACTCTTGGAATAGTGTTAAGAGTTAGGATATACTGTAACTTTTAAGCATGACCAATATAGAGTGTCTGACATTCCAAGGATGTGTGCCACTCTTTGAAACTTAAACACTGTTACTGTATACAGCAATCAGGAGCCGACTGCGAGCACCATCTATCTGCACAGGACATGCAGGAATGAGCAGCAGTGAGTATCTTGGAATAGTCATATCCAACTTCTGGCCAGAGAGAAAATTGCCTGAGGATCGGTTTGTTGACCAAGGATTGGGTCTTATAGTCCTCTTTGTCACTGAATGCAGCACTGCCTTAGGGGGTACATTGAAAATAAATGCTACTTCATCCACAAAATCTGCTGAGCACTTGAGCTCACAAAGAGCACTAACACCCTACTCTTTTGGCAACCCATGGGTAAGGGTTACCTTAAGATTCTGGGTCCCAACTGTATTGTGCTTGCCATGAAGTTCTGTGATCACTGGCTTACAAGCGCCCCCTACCTCTCGACATGAATCTCTTAGATCTATGTCAGTTCGTCAATCGGGGACTCAGCCAATGGAAACAGAATCTTCCCTAGGAAGAATAACAATCCTGACAAAATGCATAATGGTAGAATTCGCACCTTTTGCAGTGGGTTGCAGTGCTGTAATGTGTGTGTTATTGCAATGCATGTTAGGTGCCATTCTTTTGAACATAGAAGCAGGATTTTCCTTCTGTGTAGGTTATAACTTTGCTACTGCTTACTAATGTAAAACGTCATACCGCTTCTGTCACTCCTCTTGAATCAACCTTTTCACCCTTCTATTCATTCAGGAGAATGGAAGGTTGTGTCTTGAAAACAAGAAGTATGTTCTGACTTCAATGGCAGCCTTCTTGGTCATCCCATTCTGGGCCTACTTAACTACCCCAATGAATAATTGGACCCCAAAAGACATTCAAAACCTGCTGAGCCTCTTTGAGGAAGATAACTGACCTTCTTTTACCTCTGGTGAAGCCAGGTGTAAGACAGGGGGGGGTATAAAGGTGCCCTCAGAGCTGGGAATAAATATGGCTGTGAAGGGCTCGAGGCCCCCTTGGTTAAGAGGGTTAACTGTGATGCCCTGAACTCATCTTCAGCGCTGTGTCCTTATTGTTGTGCCTGGAGTCTGCAGGCATAAGTGGCTGGAGAACTCTGTTAAAGGACCATGAACTACTTGCCGATAAAGAGCCATGGCTTGCAGGCTCACAGCATCCTTTGCCTTTAGATAGGTCCGCACTGCAGGCCCAGCACTCCTTACCCATTTACTGCTCTTAGCGCTAAGGGGAGAAGGAATGCCCACACTCACTGGGAACTTTATGCACATCCTGGGTGGGATCGGCAGAGCTGGACGAGCCCCTGTTCACATCTGACTCATCATGACATGGCAACGCGTTTTTAGTTTGACCTCAAGCAAGAGCAAGAGCAGGCTAGCTTGCACCAGAAGACGAAGGCACTCTTTTTCCTCTTCTCCACACTGATGGTCCCTACCTGAGTACATAGTGGTCTTGGTTATGTGGCAGACAGCTCATATTGAAGCAAGGATGTCAGCACTGCACAGAATGTAAAATGAAAGAGACTCAGAGAATTAAGCATTAACCTGCAGTGTAAGTAAGGAAAAACAGAAGTTATTTCCAGCGCAAACCCACATGCCAAAAAACAAAGGTGACCGCCACACGAGGCTCTCTGCACAGTGCATAAGCAGACACCATAGCTGGCACTGAGACCAGAAACAGTCACAAAACCCGGGCCAGTTCGTGAAAAAAAAAAATGCTCCCACAAAGGAAAAATGAGGAAGCCTAATTAAGATGGAGGCAAAAGTGGAAAGACAGAAAGGGATAGCACAAACCTGTGGGAGAAAAGAAAAGCAGCACAAACTCCAGCACCAGGATTTAGCTCAAGTGTGCAGAGAAACACATGCAGCATGGACTGCAGCATCCAAAACACCAGCTCAGGTGCACCACATGAGGTTCTGACATCTCCAATTAGAGAACTCATCAGCCCCAAAAGACCCACCTTGTTGGTGAATTTAGCAATGTAAGATGCGGGACTGCACCTGGGAGAAGCTGAACCCAGACGGACTTCAAGTCAGTCGGCAGAGTGTAGATCTTGAGGACAAAAAGGAGAATGAGGGAGGTTGCTCTAGCTTTCCTTTTAAAGATTTAAACAGGTCCTGTGGGTGGAGATAGGGGCGGGGCTATTTTAATGTATGCAGCCATTTTGGCATCAGTAAAATAATTTTATCACATGTCACAGGAAGGAATAAAATAATTATCTGCTTTTGGTAACAGATACAGTATACTACATGTGCCACATTCTTCACACCTTTATTTGCTATTACTGTATATTATATCTATATCATACTGTTCATGTACCATGAGCTGCAGACCTTTTTATAAAGCCCTCAGCCTTTTTTTAAGTGTTCTTAAGGTTATAAAGGTTGAGAAAGGCTGATTTAAAGCCGAACTGCAGTATTATTTTTCTGATAGAGTGGGGAAAAAGTAAAAATTAAGACAATTTTTTTTTCTGATTTTGATTCAATTAGGGGAAAGTTTCTCTGTTCA
The DNA here is from genome assembly GCF_965119305.1 of Pelophylax lessonae. Classification (NCBI taxonomy): domain Eukaryota; kingdom Metazoa; phylum Chordata; class Amphibia; order Anura; family Ranidae; genus Pelophylax; species Pelophylax lessonae. The sequence continues at coordinate 152,497,381 of NC_138770.1, read as the reverse complement.
CTGAAGTTATTTCCCATCTTCTGCCCTGACAGTGAGAGGAAATCTTCCTAATAGGACCAGCATCAATATCTCCAAGCAAGGACTAGGTGTGCAAGGAAGAATGTGCCAAAAGCAGAATGTATGAAGTCATGATAAAATGTCTTCAAAATCTTGTTTCACAGAAAGCCACTGCGTTTTCAAGGGTCCCCCTTCATCAGGGCTACAAATAACACATTGTCATCAGTATAGTGTTATGACTGGTGAGTACGCTGTAAAGAAACCCTGTCTGTTTTTATGATATAAGATTCTAAATGAATTAAATCTGGACTTAAAGGGTTCTGATTTTTCCGCTTTCCTCTTTTCACACCTACTCCCTACGCGAGTAAAAAGCAGGACTTCAGGCACTGCTTCTAGGAGAGCTTTCTAAAGATAATTATTCCCTCTATACTGCCTTAATCAGTAATAAACTCAAAAGTAAGCATTTATTATAGTGTGACTTATCACCTCTTAGCTATGGTGGCTGCATTGGTTTTCTTTTTTGGTATTCTTTCTTCTATTTTCATCTGGTGATCTGCCCAGTAAATCTGTTATTTTTCAAAAGAACAAGCTCTCTTGCATTCCCAGGGATAAGACAAACCTTTTAACACCAGCAGAGGTGCTTACAATGATCAACTTTTATTTATTCGTGTAAAATTTCCCCAAAGGAAAAAAACAGTTTGCTGTAACTGCCTATAAAGTGTGAGGAGTTTGGCTTTAATTTGTTAGTGTATCTAAATCTGCTAGTACAATCTTCTAGTAAATCTGCTAGGAAATCTGTAGACTGACAATGCTAGTGTCCAAAAGTGCCCCTGCAATCCTTCATCTACAGCGGGGGGTACTCTAATACAGAAGATGTGTTAATGGCCAGATCATCAGATGAAAACACAGGGGAAAAGCCTAAATGAAGAAAACGAATGTAGCCACCACACCTAATAATTGGTAAGCTGCAGTATATTAAATTTTAGGTTTGGGGTTTAATACCACTTTATGATCTGACTGAAAATAGCCACTGCTATCCCCGGAGATCCAGCAGTAAAACCCTGAAAGGCTGTAACACTTTCCTGCTCTATAAATAAAACAAAAAGTTTGGACTGAAATTGGGTTTTAGCCGCTTGCCGACCGCCTCACGTAGGAGTACAGAGGCTCTCCTGCACTTGATCACATATCTGTGATTAGTCACAGCATAAGCCGATCAGCGGGTCCCGTCCTATGATTGACCATCAGCTAACGCAGATCAGGGAAGAGGATGACAGGACAGAGCTCTGTCAATGTAAACAATACAGAACTCTGTCCTGTTAGCGGGGATGTGCTGGTTTTTTGTTTCCCTGCAAAGGAAGGGAAAAACAGCTTATCCCTTAGTAAAAACAGCACACAGTGAATGCACCAAGCACTGGTTAGGCACACATTTACCCCTTGACAACCCTAGATGTTAACCCCTTCCAAGACAGTGTCTTTATTACAGTGACAGTGTATATTTATAGCACTGATCGCTGTATTAGTGTCACCGGTTCCCACAAAGTGTCAAAAGTGTCAGATTGCCCCCCCCCCATACTATCACAGTCCCTCACAAGTCGCTGATCACTGCCATTACTAGTATATAAAAAAAAAGCCAGTATATATACCATAGTTTGTAGACACTATAACCAAAACAAAGCTATTTGTGTGAAACAGTTATAGAAATTTAATTTGGGTAGTGTTGCATGGCCACGCAATTGTCAGTTCACGTTACGCAGTGCCAAAAAGCAAAAAATGGGGTGGCCATGAAGGGGGGTAAATCTTTAGTAGGTCAAGTGGTTAATCACAATCTACATGTCTTTCTATAATCATCTTTAGGAGTTGGATATTTCAGAGCTGGTGTGCCTGGTCCTGTGGCTTTTTTGTGTGTGCTATTTGTGCATAGTGTGTATTTATTGTTTTGTGTATTTTTTTTTTTCACTGATATATTGCACTCAGTATATGGTGAACTCACAGCTATTATGTTGTTTTTAATCCTCTCGATTGCCCTCTGGCTTTCATCATTTCTTCTTTAGTAATATTTGTGCTTTCATTTTTATTACATTGTTAATAAGACCTTCTACAGAAAATAAGATTAATGCCTTGGAATAGGTGTTTTTGTGCCATTTTCATTTACAACACCATCTGGAACATGTGCACGATCTTATCTGACTAACTGCTTTCATTTTAAACAGCATGTACATTGGATCATGCTCAATTTCCATTTAAAAAAATAATAATTTGGAAACACGTGTTTTATTAGTTGAGATTATTCATTTACGTGTCTGAAATGCAGAAAAAAAATGTGTGCATTAATATGTATGCCTATAGATCTTCCATGTTCACATTTGCCAGACATATAGGAAGTTCCAGTGAGCTGTGATTTAACTAAAAACAAATCACGCTGAGCTTCCCTTGCACACTGGGGGCTATTTGCATATTTTTGCATATCATCAAAATTGATTGAAGCTATAAAATATATGTAATAAAACTGTATCTTTCAGGAAAAGCTGCATAATGCAATATATATTTTCAAGGCAAGCAAGCAGGAAATCAGTAAAATTTACTATGGAAAGTAAACTATAGGTTCATAAAGTGCTATGATAAATTTATTTATCATGGAATTTCGTAGAATCATACATACAAGGATGGAAAGAAAAGTGACATAAATATAATCTTAGTTTGAAAATGTGTATACTCAAATCTTTTTTATCTGCTATGCTGCTGTCTATTATGTGTGTGTGTATAATATATATATATATATATATATATATATATATATATATATACATACACACACACACACACACACACACATGTATAGCTGCTCAAAAAAATTAATGAAACACTTTGAAAACACATCAGATCTCAATGGGGAAAAATATCATGTTGCTGGATATCTACTGTATACTGATATGGACTGGGTAATGTGTTAGGAATGATGGAAAATATAATGATCAACCTACAGAGGGCTGAACTTAAAGACACCCTGAAAATCAAAGTGAAAAAATGATGCAGCAGGCTAGTCTATTTTGCTGAAATTTCATTGCAGAAACTCAAAATGGTTCTCAGTAGTTTGTATGGCCCCCATGTGCTTGTATGCATGCCTGACAAAATCGGGGCATGCTCCTAATGAGATGATGGAAAGTGTCCTGTGGTATTTCCTCCCAGATCTGGACCAGGGCATTACTGAGCTCCTGTACAGACTGAGGAGCAACCTGGCGGAGTCGGGTGGATTGAAACATAATGTCCCAAAGTTTTTCTATTGGATTTAGGTCAGGTGAGTGTAGGGGCCATTCAATGGTATCGATTCCTTCATCCTCCAGGACGTGGCTGCATACTCTCATCACATGAGCCCGGGAATTGTCGTGCACCAGGAGGAACCCAAGACCCACTGTACCAGCGTAGGGTCTGACAATGGGTCCAAAGATTTCATTCTGATACCTAATAGCAGTCAGGGTTGGCATTGTCTAGCCTGTAGAGGTCTGCGCGTCCCTCCATGGATATGCCTCCCCAGACCATCACTGACCCACCACCAAACCTGAACAATATTACAGGCAGCATAACGTTCTCCACGGCTCCTCCAGACCCTTTCACGCCTGTCACATGTGCTCAGGGTAAAACTGGTCTCATCTGTGAAAAGCACAGGGCTCCAGTCGCAGACCTGCCAATTTTGGTGTTCAATGGCAAATGCCAATCAAGCTCCACGGGGCCAGGCAGTGAGCACAGGGCCCACTAGAGGACGTCGGGCCCTCAGACCACCTTTATGAAGTCTGTTTTTTTATTGTTTGGTCAGAGACATTCACACCAGTGGCCTGCTGGAGGTAATTTTGTAGGGCCCTGGCAGTGCTCATCCTGTTCCTCCTTGAATAAAGGAGTAGATACCAGTCCTGCTGATGGGTTAAGTACCTTCTATGGCCTTTCCCAGCTAACTGCCTGTCTCCTGGAATATCCTCTATGCTCTTGAGACTGTGCTAGAAGACACAGCAAACCTTCTGGCAATGGCACGTATTGATGTGCCATCTTGGAGGAGTTGGACTGCCTGTGCAACCTCTATAGGGTCCAGGTATCTCCTCATGCTACCAGTAGTGACACTGACCCTAGCCAAATGCAAAACTAGTGAAAAAGAGTCAGAAAAATATGAAATTCCAGCTAAATGGACTAGCCTGCTGCATAATTTTTTCACTTTGATTTTTAAAGGTGTCTTTGTATTCAGTAGGTTGATCATTTTCATTTCCATCAAACGATGTGGCATACTTTTGTTCCTAGCACATTACTCAGTTCATATCAGTATAGATAGCCACCATGAAATGTTTCCCCATTAGGATCTGACGTGTTTTCAAAGTGTTCCTTTAATTTTTTTGAGCAGTATATATATATATATATATATATATATATATATATATATATATATATATTATTATTATACTATTATAATATTACATAATTAAGGAGAAAGGAGAAAAGTATTAAGTGATAGCCTAATGGATAATAAATAAGAGTGGACCTGTTAGTAAAGGCCCGTACACACGTACCGATCGTCGGCATACAAACGTCGGTGGACGAAGGATCTGCCGATTGTACGCGTGTTAGTATGGTGCCTCCGACAGATGTCTGCGCACAATCCGCGGACAAAAGTCTTTCTTGCAAACATGAAAATTTTTGTATGCCGACACCAGAACGGACGATTGTTCGCCTGTCAGTACACAATTCGGCCGACAGACCGCAGATTTGCAAGACTGGGCATGCTCAGAAAATAGAAAACACAGGGAAAGTTAACCATTACATGACATCACTTCTGCAGTCGGCGGACAAAATTCTTGTGCTGTCCTTGTGCTGTCTTTGCACTTTTCAGCAGACACCGACATCCCGGGGAGAAAAGAGGAACATTTGTATGCCGACCATCGGTACGTGTGTACGGGGCTTAACTTTACAAGTCTACGTGAATACATTCCTGACATGGCACAATACAAAGCAGTAAAACAAAAAATGTTGTTTGTGTACAGTGTTGCATGACTGAGTAATTGCCATTTAAAGTGTGAGAGCACTGAAAGCTGAAAATTGGCTTGGGCAGAAATGGGGTAAAAGTGTCCTGTACTGAAGTGACTAAGGCAGTCCTAATCCCAAAACCAAAAATGCAATATATTGCAGCTTAACAATCAACAGATGTGGTGGCTGCATTAGTTTTATTTTTTAGGTTTTTTTCCCCCTCTGTTTTCACCTGGTGATCTGCCAGTAACACACCTCCTTTATTATAGTGCCCCACTCTGGATGAAGGAGCACAGGGGCACAGCAGACAGCAGCATTGGTAATCTAGGGGGAGGGGAGTATTATAATGTACTAGCAGATTTAGATACACTAACAAATTGAAGCAACACTCCAGTTCACACTGCAGTTACAAAAGCAGTTATAGCAACATTTTTTTTTCTTTTAGGATAAAGGTTTTACATGAATAAACAAAAAGTGATCATTGTAAGCACCCTAATCAGTGGTAAATGGTTTATCTCAACGCTCATAAATTATACATTTGTAGGAGAGCTTGTTCTTTGAAAAACAAAAGACTCACCGGTGCACCGGATAACCGGTGCACCATGCCCGCGGCCCCGCAATAACTGGTGCAGGAGATGCAGGGGCTGCGGGCATGGTGCAGGAGATGCAGGGGCCATGGGCATGGTGCAGGAAATGCAGGGGCTGCGGGCATGATGCAGGGCTTTGGGCATGGTACATGCAGAGCTGTGGGCATGGTACAGGAGAGGCAGTGCTGCAGGTATAGTACAGGAGATGCAGTGCTGCGGGCATAGTACAGGAGATTTTCCTGCAGAATCTCCTGTACCATGCCATGCCCACAGCACTGCATCTCCTCAGGGGCTGTGCAAAAAAAGGAGGAAACGTATCAATCAAAATCTTTTAGTAACACTGTCTCATAATTTGGCGTACTGCTCTTGTTCTGTACTGTCCCATTATATAAACAGTATATGTTACAATATATACTAGAGCAGTGGTTCTCAACCTTCCTAATGCCGCGATCCTTTAAAATACAGTTCCTCATGTTTATAAATTGATGCAGGGGTTGCGGGCATGGTACAGGGGATGCAGGGGCTGCGGGCATGGTGCAGGAGATGCCGGGGCTGCGGGCATGGTGCAGGAGATGTAGGGGCCACGGGCATGGTGCAGGAGATGCAGGGGCCACGGGCATGGTGCAGGAGATGCTGGGGCTACGGGCATGATGCAGGGGCTGCAGGCATGGTGCAGGAGTTGCAGGGGCTGCGGGCATGGTGCAGGAGATGCTGGGGCTGCGGGCATGGTGCAGGAGATGCAGGGGCCACGGGCATGGTGCAGGGGCCACGGGCATGGTGCAGGAAATGCTGGGGCTACGGGCATGATGCAGGGCCTGCAGGCATGGTGCAGGAGATGCAGGGGCTGTGGGCATGGTGCAGGAGATGCAGGGGCCGTGGGCATGGTACAGGAGATGCAGGGGCTGCGGGCATGATGCAGGGGCTGCGGGTATGGTGCAGGAGATTCAGGGACTGTGGGCATGGTGCAGAGGCTGCGGGAATGGTGCAGGAAATGCAGGGGCTGGGGGCATTGTACAGGAGATTCAGGGGCTGTGGGCATGGTGCAGGAGATGCAGAGGCTGCAGGCATGATGCAGGGGCTGTGGGAATGGTGCAGGAGATGCAGGGGCTGTTGGCATGTGCAGGAGATGCAGGGGCCACGGGCATGGTGCAGGAGATGCAGGGGCTGCGGGTATGGTGTAGGAGATGCAGGGCTGAGGGCATGGTACATGCAGAGCTGTGGGCATGGTACAGGAGAGGCAGTGCTGCAGGCATAGTACAGGAGATGCAGTGCTGCGGGCATAGTACAGGATATTTCCCTGGAGAATCTCCTGTACCATGCCATGCCCACAGCACTGCATCTCCTCAGGGGCTGCGGAGGGGTCTCACCTACTGTTTGATGAGGCGCCTTAGCTTTGCATTTAAAAATGGCGCTGCCCAGCGCCAACATGTCACCGCGCATGCGCCTTCTGCCCGAGAATAGCCGAGCGTGTACGGGCATTACCGAGTGGTGGCAGCCCATGTGCAGTGTTACTGTCGGCTGGCCGTGGCCATTTTTTTTCCCGGTGCATTCTCTGTCTAAGACCATCGGAAATATGTGTTTTCCTATTATCTTAGGCAACCTCTGTGAAAGGGTTGTTCGACCCCAAAAGGGGTCGCGACCCACAGGTTTTGAACTGCTGTACTAGAGTATATGTTGATAAATCTCCCCGAAAATCTTTTCATAAAAAATCTTTATTAATTTTGACATTGCTTAAAAAATATTATCAGATTATATTGTTTCTTCAATTTTTCTACCTTTCTTTTCAAAATGATTCACTGCACCACAGTGCCCTATCTGTCCAGGACTCTCTCTCTCCTAATAGGCTCCCGCTGCTGTCAATCAAAGTCAGTTAGCTAATAAAGGGAGAGAGGGGGCGGGGCCGAACCACGGCTTTGTGTCTTAATGGATACACAGAGCTGCAGCTCCGCTCGGGTGCCCCCATAGCAAGCTGGTTGCTGTGGGGGCACTCAACAGGAGGGAGTGGCCAGGAGCTCCAAGGGGGCCCGTGAAGAGGAGGATCTGGGCCTCGCTGTACAAAACCACTTCACAGAGAAGGTAAGAATGACATGTTTGTTATTTTTATAGAAAAAAAAAGAGACTTTACAATCACTTTAATATTTCACATATTTCTGGTTTATTTCTGGAAGTCAGACAACTCAGTTCAAGTTTCTACTTTGGCCACTTTAAAATGTACCTGTGATTCTGTGACTGTTCACCTAAGTTCTTCGCAGCCTAGCCATAGCCAGCCACTTTCATGTGGTTCCACTCAAAAAAAAAAAAAAATAGAAAAAACAACAAAAGAACCTCTATGTGGAGCGCAATCATAGTACATGTGCTGTCCAGCCCAATCATAGTACATGTGCTCACACTTGCTGACTGTTATTAGTAGGCTGTTGTTTGTAGTTCCACAGAGTGGAAACAGTCACCAGGGATGATAATGATAAAAGATTTATTGTAAGTCAAATTAAGATAAAATTTCCAAAGAAGCTGTGAACGACTATAGGCAATATATAACAAAGAAACAATTATTCATGAACCATCATCCTAAACAATGATCACCGTAGAACTACACATATCAGAAACCCAAACACTGAATGGAAGGCAGGAAGTGATCTGCCCAGGAAGAAACAAACCTGTCTCCATAGTGTGGTGATCTGTGTCTCTGTAGTGTGTCACAGTATGAAGACCCTGTTCAGTGTCCTGGAGATGATAATGAGAACCAGAAGGTGGAGAGCAGCTATACTTCCCTGGCTGTGTGTCCCGCTTGGCTCAGAGCGCTGTCATGGACGCTGCAGAAGCGGCCCTGCGATCCACACCGAAACCAAACAGCGAGCCGGAGGCCGGAAGTGGGTGGTCTTGCAGTAGTTAGTGTCCCAGAGATGGAATAGGTCTAGCTGGACAGGTGTGCGGAAAAAGTCAAACAGGGATGAAGGATCCAAAGCCTGGCCATTCATTAGAGAGCTGTCACCAGGACAACGCGTTTCGGGGGTGGCCCTTAATCTGGCCATGTGGTGTGGACAGCCAGTAAGAATATATATGGGCAATCGTTAAAGAAACTAGGGTTCTCTTAAAGGTAAATCACTTCCTTCATCCATGTCAAAGTTCAAATTAAAACTACATTGTAAAAAACTTTAAAAATACATTATTCAATAAAAAAACTCTTAGAAAAAAAAACCTGTACACATCTAACTCCTCATTTAATCCATTGGGAGTTAAGTTCAAAAGCTTGTATATCCAAAAGGTTTCCCTTTTTGCACAGCAGGAAAAACCTTTTGTTAGTAGTAAAAGACCCATCATGTATATTCTCGATGGCACAAACAGATAGATCTTTAATGTTCTTGTTGTGGTGAATTTTAAAGTGTCTTGGCATGCTGCGCTTGTTGTAACCACTAGCAATGAGGCGACGATGGTCCCTTATTTGTTTCCTAAAGGGTTCATTTGGTACGTCCCACATAGGACAGGTTACAGGGGCATGTCAGCATGTAAATGACATATTCGGTGGAGCATGTTATAAAATATTTACTCTGAAAATTATTACCCACCCTATCACTAAAGGAAGATTGCCCATGTTTTATAAATTGGCACGTGAGGCAAGCTCTCTTTTTGCACTGAAACATGCCCACTCTATCATCAAAATATGAACGTATGTCCATAGGTCTTTTGTCAGACTTTTGTTGGATCCTACTGGGTGCAATGATATTTTTAATGGTGCATGCCCTCCTGAACATGATCTGTGGCACAGATGGAAGAATTGGGCCTAGCTTGGGGTCCATTTTGAGAATATGCCAATGTTTCCTCATAATTCTCGAGATGGACCTATAGGTGCTGTTTTAGTTGATTATAAATCACCATTCTGGGGGTGTGCTTGATGTTTACTTGTGGAAATTGAAGCTCCTTGAAACCTTTCAAAGGCCTCTTGGACCAAAGTACTTGGATACCCTTTCCTGATGGATCCTCTTCGACAATTACATACCCTGCTGATCGTAATCATCCCTCCTGGTGCAGTTCCTCTGTAATCTTTGGAACTGCCCTGAGGGAATGTTGTTACGCCACGCCTCATATGACAGTTTCAAGTCAAGAAATACTAATGACACAGGGTCAACCACATGAGTAAATTTGAGACCTAAAGTGTTATTATTGCAATGTGTAATAAAAGCTGTAAAATCCTCAAGGCTACCACTCCAGATTAACAGAATATCATTGATGTAACGACCAAACAGGACAATATATCTCGTAAAGGGGTTATGGTTCCATAGTAGGCTGTAGTAAGCTTTAGCTTTGATTGTTATTGTTTCTGTGTTGGTTGGGTTCCCCCTAAGTTCAGATTGTTTTTTATTTCTTCCTGTTGCTAGGGAGTGTTCACAGTGGATAAAGCAAGCAGAAATAAAGTCATGCGCGTCTTTGAAAAGTCCAGGCCTGCTGACTGGGGAAGGTGTTGTAAGAAGGGCCTGAGTCTGGGAGTAATGAAACAGAAGTTATCTTGTGCCTTTGGGCTTGAAAGATTTTTTCTGTCCTATTGTCCTGTTGTACATTTGAAGGAAGCAGAGCAGGTAGATGGTTGCCTGTATGAAGCATCTTAGGAAGAAGATTCTTTGATGATGGGTTTCCTGGAGTGCTGAGTAGCAGGTACTCCCGGTGGACATTGCAAGAAGTTCACACTGCTCATCCAGTAACATAACTATGACTGAATTAAACCACCAATACCCAGAGGTGGAGAGAAGAGGGAATTCAAATAAGAGGAAAAATTGTCATGGTTTGTAAATTTTGAAACTTGGTGTTGCCCTCATGCTTTACTGCTCTAGGCATTGGCCCACGGGTGTCATTATGGTAAATCCAGCCCTGAAGAAATGTGTTGATTGATGTAAATAATAAAAAGATTTGGATAAAAATGTAAAAAAAAAAGACAAACATAATAAAAACATGGTAATGAGCTGCATACAACACGGAAACAGTTAAATTATACAAACAGCAAATATCAAGTCAACAGTAAGAAAATGACAATCAGCAAGCTGACAACTGCAGACACTATAAATCTACGAGGTTATAAAAAATAGAAAAAAAACAGCCTTGAACAAAGAGATGGTAAAAAAAACATAGAACAAGGAGAAGGTAAGAGGGAAACATGGAATGAGGACTGTAATGTTTATGTCAAGGAAAAAATGTAGCGCACAGCATCTGTACTATTTAAATTAGGTTGAACATATGCACATGGTTCCTTTCAAGCAATGCCTTTGGTAACATACCAACCACTCCATTTACTTTTTAATATACCAAATCCTCCAGGCAAGTGAAAGTAATGTGCTGCTTTAATATAAACATCCCTTGTGAGGTCCCACAAAATGTATATTCCTCTCAGCAGCACAGATACGAATCCATGAATATCAATAAGTATCACACAGTGGCTGTTCATAAAGGAGCTATAAGAGTTAATGGGATAATGTCTGTCTGCTAGTGTTAATTAACTATACTTTCTATGGAAATGTGTGCCAGTTATACACGTCAAAAGACACTGATTAAGGGAAATGGCTTAAATGCTAATCATGGTTGAAAGAGTCGCAGTGGATGGTAAGAGTAGCAGAATGCACAATGGTAAGGTGCATACATACAATAAAATGCACAATATATAGTAATCTTATTTAAAGAAATATTGCTGTGCAAATAATGTAATATACACAGATGAAACAATAAATGTGCAACAAATCCTGTGGAAAAAAGAATAGGAAAACAATGTTTATTCAGAAAAGGACATTTGTAACTGAACATTCTCAGAATATAGACTATATAATTCTGAAATTAAAGGATAATTTGGGCAAGCTGCTTGCAGAGGAGTGTCAACAGGTCGGTGATCAGCTACAGAGAAGACTACTGTAGGTGTGGACTAAACTATGGTCTGGCCCAACCCCCATACCTTCATTCTCATCTAACCCTGTTCCTGCACCCTCCGGGGATATTCCTGTCAGATATTCCATCATAAGAGGCATAGATAGATGCTGGAGGAGACTGACCCTGTGATGCGTCGGCTGCAAGAGGTCAGAAAAGACAGCCAGCTCCTGATGATGTAGGAGAGAAAGATGGTGGATGGGTTGCGCATCACTACAGAACATTACTGGACACCCAGATTAAAAGGTAAGAGGGAAAGGACAAAAACAATTGAGGGTGAAGGGTAAAGTTCCTCTTTGCAGTCTGTCGGGCATTGAAAGAGACGCTTTTAAAAAAGTTTATGAGAAAGCATATAGCGTTAGTGCACATTTCAAAACAATTTTTGGATTCGCTTAGGAGGCATTTGTAAAGCATTATATAAAGCTTTCATCTAAGGTGTGTTAGGTGTAGTTGATGTGAGTTAAAGTATTTGTAAAGCAACTGACAAATGTGTTTTTAAAGAAATAGACCTATCCAAGTCTTGATAAAGTCACATGTGTTTGTGACGCAACGCGTCGGGAAAAGCCGTGGTGACATCACTTCCGGTCTACGGCCGAGACCGGAAGTATCGGAACGGACCGCATCAGTGGGACCCTACAGCACTGTCTGAAAAACGCATCTATTTGTCTTTTTAAATGTAAGTGCATTTCTTTTTGGATATATTAAACAATACCTAATATACTACACTATGAGAGTCCCCCCTATTTTTTCTGGTGAACGAGTATCCTAGGATACCGCCGGGCACTCGCGATCGTCCGTGACACCGGGAGAAAGGCATGCGGCTAATGTAAACAAGCCGCCTGTCATTCTCCCTTGTGTAAATATGGTGATCATATGGTTCTACTATGTAGGACCGTTGATCACTGTTCTTACAGCTCAAGCCACAGCCAATCACAGTTAGAATCACGCCCCTAGGGACACACACCACCCCTCCCTCTCAAAAAAAGTTAACCCCTTCACTGCCAGTGTCATTTTACAGTAACAGTGCATATGTATAGCACTGATTACTGTAGTAATGCCACTGGTAACCCCAAAAGTCTCAAAAATGTCAGTCAAGGGTCTGATCTGTCCGCCCCAATGTTGCAGTCCCGCAAAAAAAAACGCAGATCGCCGCCATTACACGTTAAAAAAAAAAAAACAACAAAAATGACAAAAATCTTTCCCTTAGTTAGTAAACGCAATAACTTTTGCGCAAACCAATCAAAATACGCTTTTTGCGATTTTTTTTACCAAAAATATGTAGCAGAAAACAAATTGGCCTAAAATGTTAAAAAATTTAGATTTTTACATTTTTTTGGGGGGGATTTCATATAAAAAAATTTGAAAAATATTGTTATTTTTGCAAAATTGACGCTCTTTTTTTGTTTATAGCGTATGATCAAAAAATCGCACAGGTGATCAAATACCACCAAAAGAAAGCTCTGTTTGTGGGGAAAAAAGGACGTTGAATTAGTTTAGGTACAACGTCGCACGACCGCGCAATTGTCAGTTAAAGTCCCGCAGTGCCGAATCGCAAAATAGGCCCTGGTCAGGAAGGGGGTAAAATCTTCTGGGGCTTAAGTGGTTAATATTTGGCACTGTGTTCATCCAGCTTTATTTTGATATTAGTGGGCACCTTTAGTGCACTGTCACTTATCCTTTTGAAATTTTCACTTGTATTCTATTCAGTTATTTTTCATCACTGTGCAACCTGGTGTTGCAGTTGTTCACCTCTTCACTCCACAGCAATTTGTTAGCTGTATCTCATCATTCTCCTTTTGGGGATTTTTTTCTATTATATTGATCACTTTAGTTCACTCCTACTTTATATTTCTCATCGTGATCTAAGATCATCACTCTTAAAGAATTTCTTTATTTTCATTCAGTACATGAGCACTTAATGTATCACCTTGGCACTTTACACATTATTTATTGTATTAACCTGCATAGAAGAGTATTATAATTTATTATTGATCATCATTGTTTATTCATCAGTTTCTAGTTTTTACCTATTTATCAGTGTTTTATGGTCCACCAATTTTAGACATCTTGCGCTGATTCTTCCTTTCTTTACAACTGACAAATGTGGCTTGTGAGATCAAAAATAATTATTTTTATGTGTGTGCCAGAGCATTTGCTTTTAGAACAGGAAAAGATTAAGAAACAACAGCACTACTGTGTGTGGGGGTAGATGGGAAATGAAACACAAGTGAAGGCAGCACCTCTAAAAAATAGGTCTTGAAAACCTATATGGCACTGTATCTCTCACCCTTTATTTCCAGGCTTCTACCCATGCAAGGTAACCTAATGTTCGCTTCAGGGTATACCATGAAGCCTTTACAACATGGACAGGCCACAGCCTAACTCTGCTCTCTTCATTATTCAACCTGGAAACTGTATCAACCCATAAGTTCACAGAGATTGCCAAGAAGTTCTCTTTACCCACTTCACACTGCTTCCACTACTGGCAGTGCATCAGCCATAAGAGATTTTTCTATCCACTTTAGACCACCTACTAAACCAAGGATCTTACTCTATATCAGACATACTGTATATAAATCTCTGCTCTGCAAATGGACACCTCCTTCTAAATCTTCTTCAGGGGTGAACTGGAAAAAAGGCTTCCCCACTAAAGAAATCTCTGACAAGATACTCCAGGGCTACAGAAGCAAAATTCTACGAATTGTGAACGAATCCTGGAGGGAAACTCAATTGAAATTATTTCACTGTGCCTTCATACCCTTTTTATTTGAGAAATTGAATCTGCGGTCTGCTGTTTGCCCTCTCTTCTTGCAGCCGAGACCCTCCCTGGCTCATCACTTCTGGTCTTGCGTACACACGTGATCGGTTTTTGCTCCATATAAATTTGGAAATTGCCTTAGCCAAAGTCTGAGTATCTCTGTGCTTTAATAAGATTGGTATGGTTTGAAGGGGGTAAACAAGTCATGCAAAACTGACCATCTTGAAGAGGTGACATCTCACCAGAAACGATAGGGGTAGATCCATCCAGTTTTGCAATTCTTGAATAATTTTCTGAATTACAGGGGATAGTTTAAAAAATAAAGCAAAGAGGGGGATCTGCCTATCTTGAAACCTAAGTAGGTGATGCTGAATTTGGCCACTGTGAAAAGGGAAGAGAGGGTCCATGAAGGATTAGAGTGGGAGCTCAGTGGGAGAATTTCACTTTTGCTATAATTAATGCGGAGACCAGAGTATTGTTTGAACTCATCGAAAATGATCTTAATAGTGAGCATGTCAGAGGAAGGGTTAGCGGTGAATATGAGAACATCATCTGCAAATAGGCCAGTGCAAAGATCTCAATCACCAAAGCGTATGCCGTGTAGTGGGGCTTAGTTAGAGAGGACTCTAGATAAAGGTTCTCGGGCTAGGTTGAACGACAGCAGGGATAGTGAACATCCCTGCCTAGTAACTCTGAAAAAACTGAAGTTATCCATTAGAAGGCCTGCCACCACTAATCTGGCCATCAAAGAAGCATACATTGTATCTATAAGATGTTGGAATCATCCGGAGATCCCTAATTTAGCAAGCCTGACGTTATCAAAAGCTTCCTCTGCATCCAGGGTGATGATGGCAAGGTCCTTACCTGGATTGGCTTTGACATGTGCTAGGACCATCATGATTTTGCAAATGTTTAGGGATGCCGTCCTACCTTTAACAAAACCAGACTGTGCAGGGTGAAGTAAGGAGGGGAGAATATTGGCTAGTCTGGACACTATGATTTTAGAAAGGATTTCAACATCTAAGTTTAGTAAGGCGATAGGCGGATAAGAGCTAGGTTCTAATGGGTCCTTACTAGGGATCGACTGATTATCAGCAAGGCTGATATATTGAGGGCCGATATTGACTGTTAAGAACGCTCCCTGAGCACACTGATGTGCTGTCATGAGTCTGCCATCTAAAGGGTTAAGCCAGTGCAGACTAATTGCAGTAATTGGCAACAGGCTGCCTTATTTAAACCCCTCAGCAGCACTGTGTCTTTGCTGTGTTGTCTACAGCTCTTGCCGTTGTTCCTGAACCTGTGACCTGTTTCCTGCTGGTTTCCTTGATTTCCTGTTGACCTTTTGGCTCGTCCCTGACTCCGCTTGTCTGCTGCCCGTCCTGACCCAGGCTTGTTTGACCATTCTCTCTGATCTTCCTCGTCTGTTTATCTGCCTTCGGACCTTGACCGGTTCACTCTTGGTGGGGCGACCCTGAGGACCGTGACCTGGTGTTTACACGCAGCGAAGTCCATCCTCACCACCAGAGGCTCTGTCGAAAACCGGTGGATACTTAGATTCCGCACCTCAGGCTAGCCTGTGTCACTTACCTTGGGGGTTCCTGTCCAAGCTCCGCCCTCTAGCAAACATCGGGGCCTTCCTCTGCCGTCAGGTTACCACCAGCAACTTAACATTGACTTTTGCCGATATATCTGTATCAGCCCTGGAACTGGCCGATATTGCCGATATTACAAATATTGCTCATGTAAGGGTAAAATGATGTCACATAGTATAATTCCATTTATAAATGTTATTGAATATGCCACTCACATATGTACAAAATAAAGATATAAGCAATTCCACATTAGCAGATCTGCTGGCAGATCGGTATCTCTCACCCACTTGCCGTAAGTGATACCCGGGTTATACCGCTCCGTTCGGCATCCACTCAATACTACTCTGGCTCTCACCCACTCCATCTCTCACCCACCCGATACCGATCTGTCTCTCACCCACTTGCTGTAAGTGACACCTGGGTGATAGCGCTCTGTCCGGCATACAATGACGATCTCAGAGGTCACGTGGTCACTGCCAGCAGATCTGCTAATGTGGAATTGCTTATATCTTTAATTTGTACATATGTGAGTGGCATATTCAATAACATTTGTAAATGGAATTGTGCTATGTGACATCATTTTACCCTTACATGAGCATCACCACCAGGATGTGGAAACCTTACAAGCGGACCTGAACAAAATAATGGTGTGGGCAACTACATGGCAGATGAGGCTTAATGTTGAAAAATGTAAAGTAATGCACTTGGGCATCAAAAACACGAAAGCAAGCTACTTACTAGGGGGAAACCTCTGGGTCAATCAAAGATGGAAAAGGACCTGGGGGTACTAGTGGACAACAGGCTTGACAGTGGCATGCAATGCCAAGCCACTGCAAGCAAAGCCAACAAAATACTCGCATGTATAAAAAAGCGGATTCACTCCAGAAATAAAGGAATTATTCTCCCACTCTACAAGACTCTGGTCCGGCCACATCTGGAGTATGCTGTCCAGTTATGGGCACCAGTCCTCAGAAAGGATGTGCTGGAACTGGAGAGAGCCCAGAGACGGGCAACAAAAATAATTAGGGGAATGGAGGACATCAGCTATGAGTAAAGACTACAAGCATTGAACTTATTCTCTCTGGAGGAGAGACGCTTGAGGGGGGATATGATATCAATGTACAAATACTGTACTGGTGATGACCCTAGCATAAGGAACAAACTTTTAAGAGAAAGGGAATACAATAAGGAACGTGGCCACTCACTAAAACTAGAGGAAAAACGGTTTAACCTTAAAATACGTAAGGCGTTCTTCACTGTCAGAGCGCAGTAGGGATGTGGAATTCTCTTCCACAAGCAGTAGTTTCAGCAGGGAGCATTGATAGTTTAAAAAAACTATTAGATGGGCACCTTAAAGACCACAACATACAGGGGTATACAATGTACGGTTAACAGCAAACACACACACACACACACATCATAGGTTGAACTCGATGGACTGATGTCTTTTTTCACCCTCACAAACTATGTAACTATGTAACCACCTAACGGTTGGAGGAGGAGAAGACTAGTCTCCGACCCTGACATAGGATGTACAAAATATCGGCCCATATTGACCAATACCGATATGCGATGGCCAAAATATCGGTATCGACAACGAAAAACCAATATCAGTAGATCCCTTGTCCTTAACCTTTTTGGAAAGTAGTTTGATAATGGCTTGGTGTCCTGTAGGAAGATAGGGACCATCAGACCATATACTATTGTAAACTCTCAGCAAAGTGGGCTGGAGTATGTCTTGAAGTGATTTAAGGAATTCACCTGTTATATCGTCAGGTGCCCGGGGTTTGTTAGGGGCTAAATGTTTAATGGTCGTGGCTATTTCTGATGCTGTAATAGGCAAGTTTAGGAATTCGAGATGAGATGTGGAAACCATGGGGAGGTTACGTTTATCTAGAAACTTCTAAGCTTGGCTTTTAGCAGTCTGGAGCATAGAGAGCATAGTAGTACTGCAACATTGTAATGTTCTGGTACCTTTGGGTACCCTAATTACTCTTTCATAAGTGTATGCGCCCCACCATTCTCTTTTGGTAAGGTGCGCATACACCTTTAAGACTGATGCTGTCATCACTGAGCGCCGGACTGGATGGCTATTTAGATCGCCGGCTCTCACTCACATGTGTTCGTTCAAACTGCTTTGTGCCTTGATGCTAACCTGTCTTGAAGCTCTCATGCTTGCAAGCATACCTCACTGTCGGAACCACGCTGCGCTGATCCCTGTATCCCGCTACCGGATCATCCGCTCTTGCCGAACCTCTCCTCTGCTACATTGCTATTAGTGATAAGTACCCCACAGGGGAAACCTCTATAACCTTCATACTAAAGCTTACACTATCTAGCTCTGCATACTAAGGACTATTACTACATCTGCATTATCTAAGTTTGCTAGCTCTTGAGCCTACTATCACCTGTTCTTGCACTGGGTTGATCTCTCTTGTATGTCCACCTGCTACTCTGTCATCTGCTACCATACATGATTGCTAAACCTATCTGCATCCCATCTGCTACTATCTTACTTTCAAGAACATTTCCTTTCAAGTGTCTGTCATCTACCATCTCTACCCAACCTGTCTCTTCAGCCTATCATCACTGTGTTACTATATACATAAGTCACTCTAGGAAACATCTTATTGAGTGTGTGTATTTACTTGCTGAATTGAGATCATCCACACATGATGAGTCATTGGGAGTTGGGATTGGTGTCTCAGCGTTTCTCTACATGACTACTGAAGTGGAATATTTCTGCAGCTGAAAATCCACATCATACATAAAACGCAGGAGCGTTACAAACATAACCTCTTAGGATTTGACTGTACCTGAAGAGTCACGAAAGGACATGATAAAAGTGGGATGGTGAGGAATTGGAGGAATTAATCAGTATCTCTCGTGATCAAATCCACAGATTCTCAGCCCAATGGATAGACTGGATCCGGTTCAAGGATTCTACCGCCTACAAAAATGTTATGGAGGCTCGAGGCCCCCCTCCATGAACTCGGACAACCCTGCGGGGGCTCGAGACAGCAATCTCACCCTACCCCCACCTATGCTCATACTCTTTGTATGGATCCTAATACCACCGATAACCACACACCATCCTGATTCCAACTCCACTTGACCTCTCCTTCCCCCCATACCTTTCTTACTCTCCCGCCTCCCTCCCCCCCTCCCTTCCCTACTATCCCTTCTCTTTTTCCCTCTCCACTTCCTCTCCTTCCTTTCTTCCCCAACCCTTGCTACCCTTTCCTTCCCTCCCCCCACCATTCCCCCTCAATCTGTTGTTCGTCTTCTTTCACCGGCTAAACGACACACTACTTCATATCCAGTGGGACCTCATCCATCTACTGGCCGCTCCCAACCCCTAACATCCGTACAACCTGGCTAACAGTACTCCGTAAATTATGCCGCTTTGGCACATGACCCCTCTTCTGCATGACTCCAGTTAGCTTGGGTCCTTGCCCCGTGTAATCCCTTCCTACAAGTTGCGACCCATATCCGGCCATATGTTGTTTTCTCTGCATGAACCCATCATAGCCTTACAGATGTTTAGCCTGGTCTGTACTGTTCTGTTATGTCTTTTTTTTCTTATGAAATGATTTCCTGTATGCATTCCATGTACATGTTCTTATGCACCATGTATATCTTGTATGTTCTTCCTTATAATCTTCAATAAAATCTTTACGGGGAAAAAAAAAGTGGGATGGTGAGACCCATTACATAATCTGGCTAGTAATTTAACTTCCCTGTTCCCAAATTTATGAAAGGTCGCATCTATTTGAGCGTGTTTGAACAGTTCTAATCTCTCTGCCCATGAGTCAAACATACGCTTTGCTTTATGCCATTCCGACCTATTTTCTGGGGTAATATGCGAGACAAGGGAGCGTTGACCATGACTTAGTCTTGAGCTGGCTTCTCAATAGCTGGTCATAACTTTCTTCCTGTACAAAGCAGTGTAGGAGATGACCAACCTCTATGAAAAGCTTTGCCGGCCTCCCAGAAGAGATAGGGTTGTCTTTATGAGTAGAGTTTGCGCCCATAAAAGCTTGAAAGTCAGCATTGTTTATTAAGTATGAAAGGAAATGCCATAGGGGGTATTAGATTTGAGAATGGGATCATCAAGGGATACTGAAATCGGAGTATGATCCAAAATGGCGATGGAATGGATCGCCAAGTAGGTGATCAACGGGGTGAGACTATCCATGCCAAAGAAATAATCAATCCTGGTAAAAATGTTATGTGGGGGGAGAGTAGAAGGAAAATTCTCTATCTGCTGGATGGAGGAGTCGCCAAACGTCGATTAAGTGTAGCGATTCCATAAAGGAATTGAGAATAGTGCATTTAGGCTCTTGATCTCTGCTTGAGGAATGCTTAAAGGTGAATCTAGCCATAATTTGGTGCATGACTGTGTTAAAGTCGCCACCAACTAGGTGGGGGATGTGAGAGAGTTGAAAAAGTTTGGTTGATAGGTCGCAGAAAAATGTATTCTCTAGATTTTTGGGGGTGTATATGTTAGAAATCTAGAGTTCCCTAGTACCGAGATGGAGGTGAATAGATAAAAAGCGACCATGGTTGTCAGAGTCAACCGAGAGTATCTCACATGGGAGGTTTTTGTTAGTTATGATTAGTACCCTGGCCTTTCTACCAGTTGCGTCAGACCCAAGGACTGTACCCACCCATAGTTTTTTCATGCGGGTGAAGTCAAGGGACTTGAGGTGAGTTTCTTGCAACAAAGCGATGTCCATTTTCAATCTATTGATATGACGGTGGATTTTGATGGGTGATCTAAGCCCTTTAACGATCCAGGAGGAAATTCTCATGGGAGAATATCAGGGAGGAATAGAAGCTATTATGGAACACTGGCAAATGTAGCTTCCAAGGGAGAGAAAAAGGGGAGGCACTGGAAGTTCCAGGTGTGACGTCAGGAGTATATAGTGAGTGTCAAAAACAGCCCAGAGGTGAGCAGTACCGGGGGGGGGGACCAGGAGATGAAGGGGCAGTGAGTAAACCTAAAAAAAGAGTAAATACAGTAAACCAACAAAGAATATAGGGACTTGGCTATTTTTCACATGGTGTCCTTATGTAGGGAACAGGCTCCCAAGAGCTAGCCCAGTTGCAGAGGTATTCCTAGTTGCCCTCTTTGTGCCAGCCATTACAACTCGCAGATTCCACGATGGTGTCGGGTATGGCGACTGATGAAAAAGGTGAGTAGGGCACATGGAGAAAAAAGCAAATTCAAAGACTGGTAAAATTACAAAAAAAAACATGCATAACAGCTACCAATTTTAACCACTTTACGACCGCCCACCGCAGGCAGCCGCTCCTGGGCAAAGTGACGTAGGTATATGTCGCTCGCTCTCAGGAGGCGAGCATGCGCCGCCACCGGCACGCTCCAGCCCTCGCTCATCAGCGGGGAAGCTGGTGTGTGTGTCAGGCAGCTCCGATTGCCATCTGACACCCGCGATCATTCCCCGTTGAGGGAGAAGGAAGGATAGCCATTGTAAGCACAGCTGACCGTTCTTCTCCCTGCAATGATCATAGAGCCCATGTGATCCTTTTACATAGGATCACGTGTCTCTATGGTCATTTCAGAAGCCCCCCCCCCGCCCCACAGTTAGAATAATTTCCCTAGGCTCACATTTAACCCCTTGATCACCCATAATTTTGACCCCCTTCCCTCCCAGTGTCATTATTACAGTAACAGTGCATATTTTTAGCACTGATTACTGTAGTAATGTCAGTGGTTCACCTAAAAGTGTCAAAAACATCAGTCAGGGGTCCGATCTGTCTGCCGCAATGTCGCAGTCCAGCAAAAAATCTCTGCCATTACTAGTAAAAAAAAAAAAAAAAAACAATAAAAATGACATAAATCTTTCCCGTAGTTAGAAGACGTAATAACTTTTGCACAAACCAATCAAAATATGCTTATTGCGATTTGTTTTTACCAAAAATATGTAGCAGAAAACACATTGGCCTAAAATGTTAAAAAAAAAAAAAATTATTATTTTTTTTTTTTTGAGAATGTCATATATTGTTTTTTTTTTTTCAAAATTGTCGCTCTTTTTTTGCTTATAGCGCAAAAAATAAAAACTGCACAGGTGATCAAATACCACCAAAAGAAAGCTCTATTTGTGGTAAAAAAAAGAAAACATCAATTTTATTTGGGTACAGCGTTGCATGACCGCGCAATTGTCTGTTAAAGTAACACATTGCCAAATCGCAAAATAGGGCCTGGTCATTAAGGGGGCAAATCCTTCTGGTCTTAAAGTGGTTTTGAGGTCCTTCCCTGCAACTTTTTGCCCAGTTCTTTAAATTGTTTCTTAACCACTTAAGCCCCAGCCCTATTTCAGACACTTTTTGTTTACAAGATAAAATCAGTATTTTTTCCTAGAAAACTACTTAGAACCCCTAAACATTATATATATTTTTTTAGCAAAGACTCTGGAGAATAAAATTTCGGTCATTGCAATATTTTTTGTCACGCGGTATTTGCGCAGCCGTCTTTAAAACGCCATTTTTTTTGAAAAATTACAAAAAATCACATTTCACTGCATTTAAAAAATACTAAACAGTAAGGTTAGCCCATTTTTTTGTATATAGTGAAAGATGATGTCACGCCGAGTAAATAGATACCCAGCATGTTACGGTTTAAAATAGCGCACATCCGTGGAATGGCGACAAACTACGGTCAATAGAAATCTCAATAGGCGACGCTTTAAAACATTTTAACGGTTACCAGTTTAAAGTTAGAGTGTAGTTTTTTTTTTTTAATTATTGCTCATGCTTTGGCGATCGCGGCGATACCTCACATGTGTGGTTTGAACAGTGATTTAATTCGGGGCTGGACTTTCGTATATGTTTTCTTTCGTGCGCGAGCTAACGGTGACGGGGGCGGCTAAATTTTATTTTTTTTTCCTATTTATTTATTTATTTTTTAACTTTATTACAGCTTTTTTTTAAAAAAATCTGATCACTTTTATTGCTGTCACAAGCAATGTAAACATCCCTTGTGACACCAATATGCAGTGACAGGTACTCTTCAAGACCCTCGACCCCTCCACTACACTTTCATGTATGCAAAACGCCGAAAACTGCATTTTTGCATACAGCCGTTTTTTAAATCTGCCGCCTTTTGCAGCAGAGTAACCCGGAACCGCTTCCGGATTAGATCGGGACTCCATACAGCTGGCATCGGTCGTTACCGATGGAAAGCCGACCGTTGGCTCTAAACCACGGTACCAGGATAGTGCCTCTAGCTAGAGGCATCATCCCGGTATAACCCGCAAAGTCTGCCGACGTAAATATACGTCACTTTGCGGTAAGTGGTTAAGGAGCCTCCACCTTATATTTATTCTGTCATTGGTTCCAACATGGACCAAGACAGCTGGGTCATGCCCAGCCCCTCCCAGTAATTTATCAACCTGGTCCACCACATGCCAAACCCAGGCACCAGGGAGACCATTCAGTTGAGGTGATCCAGGGGCGTACCTAGAGCATTTGGCACCCGGGCGGATCCTATATCTGGCACCCCCCCAGGCGTGCAGGCGATGAACCGCTCATTGACGTGTCACGTGTAGCGCCTCCACGCACTGCAGCAAAATGTAGGAAGGCCCCCTTTACATTACACAGCCCCGGACCCCTTTACATTACACAGCCCCCGTACCCCTGGACCCCTTCACATTACACAGCCCCCGTACCCCTGGACCCCTTCACATTACACAGCACCTGTACCCCTGGAGCCCTTTACATTACACAGCCCCCGTACCCATTTACATTACACAGCCCCTGTACCCCTTTACATTACACAGCCCCCGTACCCCTGGACCCCTTTACATTACACAGCCCCCCCACCTCTGGACTCCTTTACATTATGAGTGAGTCTCCCTCTCCCCTCTTTTTTCTTTTCATTTCTTATTCAATGCTATGCTTTACATATTCTCCCCTCCCCCCCTCTTTTTGTTGTTTTTTTTGTGCTTTTTTGGTTTTTTGGTTTTTCAATTTTAAGTTTTCAGTTTTTGGTTTTTCAATTTCTAAATTTCATTAACTCTTATTATTTATACATATATATATATATATATATATATATATATATATATATATATATATATATATATATATATTTTTTTTTTTTGGCTTTTTGATTTTTTGTTTTTTTTTATTTTTTTGGTTTTCTATTTTTATTTAAACTTTATATTTTATGTTTTTCTCTGGTTTTGGTTTTCAGCCATGAACCCCGTGGTTATTCATGGCTATATGTCAGGAGTCATTTGCTTCTGTTTTTTGATCGCCATCCGGTAATGGTTTGTAGGATTCTGCCATGTAGCTCCATATGGCTTTGAGAGTTCCCCTTTTTCTTTCTCTTTTTCTCTTTTTTCTTCTTTTTTACCCTACTTCCCTACAATATGGTCTGTTTTTAGGCCCTTAGTCTCATGTCAAGTCATGGTCATTTCCCTGTTTCGAGGCTCCATTTGAGGCTCGTTCCGAGCTTCTCCGAGCCCCTCCTTTTTGATATATTCTATGCACCAGTCACTTTATTTCTATTGTCATATTTTGCTGCTATCAATTTGCATTCATTTAAGGTCAACAAGCTGTCTGAGTGTTAACTATGGTTACTAATTACAATTTCTATATTTTTCCAATGACTTTTTGATTAACAAAGTCACTATTGGAAGAGGGGGTCCTCCTTTTCCTTGACACCATGCCGCCATATCGCATATATTTCTCCATTCCAGTTTATATCTTATTATATTCTCTATATATAGTGATTTTCTATGCTAAATTCATGTTTACTGGTTCTTCACTATATTTATATGTCCCATTACATTCACGGACACACTCAAACAAATGGAACATGCTTTCATGAAATGATTTTTATGAAATGGTTTTTCTATATATTTTGTATGCACGTGTTTCTGTTTTCGAGTGTCTTCTTTGAACTATGTATTTGGTCGATCAATTATTTACATACTTAATTAGTGAATTTATACATGGCGATTTTGGTGTCAGTCTAGATACATCTGTAAAAATGGGAACCTATAGGCTTTTTTCGGTGCTTATCCTCTGGTGGCGTGACAATTTATGTTTTATATTTTATATTTTTTATATGAGTCGTCCCCATTGATATGTTAATTTATATTTTCATTACATCTCATCACTTACGCACACTAGTTGCATATCATTTTCAGTTTCATCCCGTGTTTTGCGTTTTCTTTACACATTGATTAATGTTCATCAATTATGCTACACACTTGACGGATTGTAACTTTTTATTATATCATATTCATCACTATATTCCTTTTCACCTTATCACCCTTCTTCACACGTTTTTGGAAGAAGAATAATTATTTTCTTACTTTTTTACCATTGTTCTTATATTCTATATTCAGAAGTATATTTACTTCCACATTTTCACCATCACCATCTATTTTTATTTACATTGATTTACGTGTTTTCAACTATTGTCAATAATGTGGTTTTTCTTTTCACGAGTTCCTTTTACTCTTTTTTTCACATTTTTATGCATTTTTATCTTCTCCTTTTTTTTAGGGTCAATATTAGTGTAAATATCTGGTATGTTATTCCAATAATCTATCTTTTTTATATATACGATTTTTTACATAGCCACTATCTACATTTGAGAGATTTTTTCCATATATTGGACGACCATTCTTTACATATATTTTGTTTTTCATTTTTCATTTATTATGTCCACGCCACCAGAGTCTAAAGCATTTGATGATGAAGGAAAAAAAAGTTTTTTATTTATTCATGCATGATTCATTCATTTATTGGTTCCTTATTTTTCAGCCATTGTTTTATATCTTTATATCTTTGTATCAGTCACACATATGGTTTTATATTGTTCGTATGTATATCTCCATACAAAGGAGTTTTGTATCTAATTGTCTTTCACTGTGGAACTGTGGACTCGCTGAACCTACATCTGTTTCTTATCAATTAATCAATTCAAGGTGCAAGTAATTACATTCTTCGGTCACCTCCTTCTTTTTTGGTTTACCTACAAATGTATGTCGGCTTCCACGGTTCCACAGTGTGTGGTTATGAGTAAGCGATCTAATTCGTGAAACGCGTCAACCCGACACGTCTGTTATGTGCATTGTACTGTCTGTCTGCTGTACCGAAGAAGAATAAAGGAATTTTGATTGTTTTCATCTTACATTTCCTGAGTGCGGTCTACTTTCTTGGATTTTCCCTTTACATTACACAGCCCCCGTACCTCTGGACCCCCCCAATAGAACCCCTTTACAATACAACCCCCCCAATAGAACCCCTTTACAATACAACCCCCCCCAATAGAACCCCTTTACAATACAAACCCACCCAATAGAACCCCTTTGCAATACAAAGCCCCTGCCAATAGAACCCCTTTACAATACAAAGCCCCCCCATAGAACCCCTTTACAATACATCCCCCCAATAGAACCCCCTTACAATACATCCCCCCCTCCCCAATAGAACCCCCTTACAATGCAAGCACCCCCCCAATAGAACCCCCTTACAATACATCCCCCTCCCCAATAGAACCCCCTTACAATGCAAGCGCCCCCCCAATAGAACCCCTTCACAATACACCCCCCCAATAGAACCCACTTACAATGCAAGTGCCCCCCCCCCCCAATAGAACCCCTTCACAATATATCCCCCCCCAATAGAACCCCCTTACAATGCAAGTGCCCCCCAATAGAACCCCTTCACAATACATCCCCCCCTCCCCAATAGAACCCCCTTACAATGCAAGTGCCCCCCCAAAAGAACCCCTTCACAATACATCCCCCCCTCCCCGATAGAACCCCCTTACAATGCAAGCACCCCCTCCCCCCAAAAGAACCCCTTCACAATACATTCCCCCCAATAGAACCCCCTTACAATGCAAGCGCCCCCCTTACAGCAGAGGAGGAACTGCTGTAAGGGGGTGTCAGGGAGCACCAGGGTGACACCCGGGGCCGTCCGCCGGACTGCCTCCGTCGCTCGCTGACACAGGAGTGCGGAGGAGGAGGAGGAACTGTTCAGAGAATGTGAGAGAGACTCACCGTCACTCATGAGCCCTGAATACACAGCGGTCAGCGGGACAGCGGGAACTGCCGAAGTTAACTGTGCTAGTTAATGAGCAGGTGATTGGTTGATAGGCGGTCCTAGCAACCAATCACCTTCTCATTATCTAGCACAGTTAACTCCGGCAGCGCCCGCTGTGTATTCAGGGCTCCGTGAGTGACGGTAATCTCTCTCTCATTCTCTGAACAGTTCCTCCTCCTCCTCCGCACTCCTGTGTCAGCGAGCGGCGGAGGCAGTCCGGCGGCCGGCCCCGGGTGTCACCCTGGTGCTCCCTGACACCCCCCTAATGTGTGGCACCCAGGGCAGTGCGCCCCCCCCGCCCCCCCTGTTGGTACGCCACTGCCTCCACCCTCCATGTTTGCAAAGAAAGTTGATCTGGAGTCATGCAATGCGGACTTGCTGCAATTGTGCAACAGACTTGTGAAGCCTGCCAAGTCTAGTAAAAGCTTAGCAAGTCATTTTCAAACTTGCAGCACAATTGCTTGCTATCTGGGAATGTGTGCTCTAAAGGAAGTTATATAGTACCTGTAACACCTGTGTCCAACTCAACTTAACCACTTCTGGACCGAAAGGATTTGCCCCCTTTATGACCAGGACATTTTTTCCAATTTGGCACTGCGTTACTTTAACGGACAATTGCGCAGTCGTGCAATGCTGTACCTAAATAAAATCGATGTCCTTTGTTCCCACAAATAGAGCTTTCTTTTTGTGGTATTCGATCACCTCTGCAATTTTTATTTGTTGCGCTATAAACAAAAAAGAGCGACAAGTCTGGGGAAAAAAAAACAATATTTTTCACATTCTGCTATATAACAAAGACAACAAGCAAAGTCATTGATGCATATTTAAGGCCTCATGTGACAAAACTTCCATCGTATCTTAGGGATACAGTCCACTTGCTCCAAATACTAGACGGATTAACTATACCAGAAGACGCGTTCCTCATCACCATTGACGTAGAATCCTTGTACAATAACATACCCCACAAAAAAGGAATAGACGTAATTAGACAAACGCTAAAACAGCAGAGCGACCGCGACAACAACTTTAATGAATTCATCATAATGATGTTGGAATTCATTTTGAACCACAACGTGTTTACCTTCGATGGCTCTTATTACTTGCAAACGTGCGGGGTTGCGATGGGAACTAGCTGCGCACCATCCTATGCGAATATATACTTGGGCGCCTGGGAACTCGATTTCTTAGCAGAAGAGAAGAACAGTATCTTTGTAAATAATATATTACTGTGGCAACGCTTCTTGGACGACATCTTCATCATCTGGACAGGTCCAGAATGTCAAATTAAGGATTGTCTTAAGAGTATGAATACTAATAATTACAATATGTATTTTACACTTAATTACGATAAAAATAAAATTGCATTTTTGGACACATGGATACTTAAAGAACACAATGGGAACATCAAAACATCGCTCTATCGTAAAGAAACAGCAGGAAATTCTATCCTGCATGCGTCAAGTTTTCATCCAACATCTCTGAAAAAGGCAATACCGTACAGCCAGTACCTAAGGTTGAAAAGGAATTGTACTGATGAAGACGATTTTCAGAAAGAGGCCAATCTCCTTACAGGTAGACTAATTGAAAGAGGATATACTAGAACTACACTTAGGAAGGCATTCAACAAAGTCAAAAAAAGACAAAGGCAGGAAATCCTATTCAAAACCACTAATGCCAGCCAAACAAATGAACAAGGAGAAAAAACCCGGATTATTCTAAGATTTACAAATGAACATCAAAAAATCAAACAAATTCTCCAAAAACATTGGACTATCCTAAATGAAGATCCTACGGTGAAAGATTTTGTATCGGAAAACCCTCTTGTTACCTACAGAAAAGCCGGCTCACTTAAGCAAACTCTAACACACAGCGAATATAAAGAACGAAGACATGATCCCTGCAAAGACAAGGGTACATACCCTTGTGGCACTTGTGCACAGTGCAGCGTGATTAAAAAATGTACGAATACTATCCTCCCAAATGGAGAGAAATTCAAACCCCGTCATTACGTAAACTGTAAGACGAGGGGAGTTGTGTACCTCATGAGGTGCGAGTGCGGATCATTTTATGTGGGTAAAACAAAACAGGAAATGGGAAAAAGAATTAATAAACACATCCACAGTATGGAAATTTGTAATTTCCATCTACCCTTAGGCAGACATGTTAAATACACCCACAAAAATAAGATGCCTAAAGTGTCATTCATCGCCCTAGAAAGGATGCACATACCACAACGAGGAGGCGACTGGAACAAGAAACTTTTGCAAATGGAAATGAGATGGATTAGGCGTTCTTAATGCCACAAATTATCCAGGTTTAAATGAAACTGAAAGTTTCAGACCGTTCCTTGAGGGTTTCGCCTCAGGTAAAACAGATTAATACCATATTTGGTTATCTTTTGGCTTAAGAAGGTACTAAATGATAGTGGTAAAAAACAGAATGAAACAACCATTCTAAACAATTAACAATAAGATATCCCATCCATCCATCCATCCCAAAAGCTTGATCCAACAACCTCCTAAAAAGAAACTAAAGGACCATATAGGATTCTACAATAAGAAAAATTAAACCAAAGTCCCAAAAAACCCCCGAGAAAACATCTCTGATATGCCTGACTACTGGGCACACCAATAACATCCCTCATTGAAAAATACTGTGGGTAACTCTCATATTATTACTGCTGTCAAAACTGCTAAATTCTTCTGTGTTTATATATATATATTACCATATGTTTTGCAACAATTATTGCCTTTATTTACTTTAATGTACACACTTTGTTTCAAAATGGCAAAAACATCTCCATCCTCAGATCTGCTCCCGGCACGGTAAGCCCCTGTTCTAATAGACAGGGGCTGCTAATGAGACCGGAAGGGTTAACTGACATCTTCCCATCTGACCGCGGTCAGATGATTCCGAGTCTCTCTCTCCGTGTCGGCGGCCGCAAGTCAGGCTGGTCCATACTGCGCGCGCATCACCCAGGCGCCTGCGCAGTATGGGGATGCCACGTCACTGACTAACAAAGCCGAGTACGTGCAACGCTAACTGCGCATGCGCGAACGGCTTTAAAAGGCCGGGGAGCCGATGTCTCTCCTCACTTCCCTCCAGGCGAGGGAACAGGACGGACGCCGACCTACAGCGCTGGAAGAAGAACATCCACACCCTTTCCTTTCTTCAATATCCTACAAACGTAAGTTATATGGATCTTGTTGATCCATACAAAACTACTTGAAGTCACCAAATAAATACTGCAAAAAACACATCCATTTATGTAAAAAGCACTGAAACCATCCACATGTACTCTTCTAGAACGTTATATGAGGAAAGAGCTGCATCCTGCCTGTGGCGCTGAAAAACACCTCTCCCTCCTTTACTTGGCAAAAGTAAGTTACAATGGGCATTAAAGACCCATACAAGCTACCCTACAGCATTGATACAATTTATTTTATAAATTGGATGCAAGAAGCATCCTAACGAAATATACATATGATCTTTCTAGAATGAACTTCCTATGACAGTGCTGCAAGCTATTGGGTTACCCTTATATGGACGTGTATACCTAATCTGTGAGTAAATGAACAACTAAAATTACACGGTGTATACACCAAAATATAAACTAAACCTATATATACAATATATATTTTTCCAGACCAAGGTACACTACGGTTCCTTGTTGCAGTTGCTGAGGATACAGAGAAAGCTTTCTTGCTGAAACAAAGTAAAACTATGTATGTACAAATACCCTATTTCCTTTTATTTATTTTTGAAACTCTAATTATATGTATATTTGCAATAACGGAAATGTTATTGTTTATACATTACAGCTGTGTGACAAAAAACTCTTTGAAAAAGGCGATTAACAGCCGAAACGCGTCAGAATACGGATGAACTCTGTGAACCACCTTTTCCTGGAAATTCTACAGGAAAACACAGAGATTATATTCCGATTTATGTCACAAGTTACCACACATGTCACAGATTCACTAGAATCTCTCTTTTTCTTCAATCACATTGGGCCTATACCCAAACACTAATGTTCACATTATTGAGATGTATGTTTATGTGTATATAACAGAATAAACCCCAATTATTTTACTTCTTGAAATTTAATTTACTAATTGCCCACAAAGTCCCAAATTTTGGCTTTAGACACCAAAAAACCCCCTACTCTTCAGACACAAGGGACGGGGGCAAAAACCTACTCCTACTACCTCAAGATCAAAAACCCCCACCCCCTCGTTGATCTAACTGGTGTTTACCCTTGTCGGAGATGTAGGGTCTGTGATTTTAACTGTGATAAGAGGAGGAAGTTTCTATCCTTTCAATCTACAGTCACCAACAGCCTATATTTAAAATTAAATTTTTTGCTACATGTGTCACCACTCATGTAGTTTATTTATTGACTTGCCCATGCAAAAAAAAACACGTGGGGCATACTATTAGATCTTTTAATGTAAGAGTCAACGAACATATCACCAGTATTATTACAGGCAAGGACAAACACAATGTATCCAAACATTATTTATTGTTTCATCAGAAAAACCCTAAAGGCACTCTTTTTCAGATTATTGATCGATATGTATCTCCGTGGAGGGGTGGTTCCAAAATACGAGGTGTCTCCCGGAGAGAAACCTATTGGATCTATACTTTAAAGTCTTATTATCCGTACGGTCTGAATATCGAGTGGGACATAAATGCTTTTATCAATACAGCTTGATGTGTCCCCTTGTATATTTATTCCTAATATTTTAGTGTTTATCTTTTTAGCGTACGTTATGTCCCTTTTTCCTCCATGTATTCAGAATAATATTTTTTAATTTGTTTTTAATCATGACTTTTACCATGTCTTTTTAATTGTATTTTATGGACTTTTAGACTATTTTAGTATCTATTGTCCATTTCGGTACTCTTTTTACATAATATATTTTTGCATAACATATGCTTTTACTTTGGCTGGTTATGTTTGATTATACATGTATTTTAATGTTGTACAATCAATATATTTTACATAACTTTTCTTATTCCCCCTAGTTGGAAATTATCCTAGACTCTGTTGGTGGTGTCCCCCATATTTTTGGTGTGATTGTGGGTTATTCCACGATCGCTTGTTGTATATCTGCTGCTTCATGTTTACTCTGGAAGTGCGGCTAGGGAGGTACACCATTCAATTGAGTCTCGAAATGTACGCCTGGCGTCATTTGCGTTCCACCATCGTCACTTCCGGTTTGTCCCGGAAGTGACGCTATTGGCTATTTAGAGTTAGTTCATCATTTCTTTTTTTATGTAAGGGTAAACCTACCCCTACCACACCTCATTAAGAGTTTCCATTCCCTAGCAACAAACCCTCATGGAGATTCTTATTCTACCCAACTCATCCAAAGATTAACCACTTAAGGACCAGACCTATTTCTGACATTTGTTGTTTATAAGTTAAAATCACTACTTTTTGTTAAAAAAATTCTTACAACCCCCGAAACATTTTTTTAGCATAGACCCTAGAGAACAAAATGGAGATCGTTGCCATAATTTGCGTCATGACGTATTTGTGCAATGGTCTTACAAGCTCAATTTTTGTGTATAATGTGAAAGATGATGTTATACCAAGTAAATCGATACCTAACATGTCACGCTTTAAAATTGCGCACGCTTGTGGAATGGCGAGTACCTAAATATCTCCATAGGCGATGCTTTAAACATTTTTACAGGGTATCTGTTTAGAGTTACAGAGGTGGTCCAGTGGTAGAATTATTGTAGAAACTAGCAGGACAGGGCCTCTTTAATGCAAGATCTGGGATCAAAAAGACCTCAGATCTCACATTTACACTTAAAAGCAAAAAAAAATTTAATTTTACATTTGCCTAAAAAGAAATGGGCCCTTTAGGGCCGTTGGGTGGAAGTGACGTCTGACGTCGATATAGTCCTCCAAGGGCATGGAGTTGAGTGGGGCCCATCTTGCCCTCACTCGACTTCCTGCCCATCACTCCACACTCCTGCTGCCTATAAAAGTGATCCGGTGGTGAATCCGGCGCCGGGACCACTTTTATGTGAAAGAGGCTCGCCCACTGTATAAAAAAATATATAACCTCAAAGTAATGACGTGTATATATACAGTTGGTGGTCCGGAAGTTTTTCTCAGAATTTCATGACAACTATATTTACTTTTATAATGACCACCACACTTGAATTCAACTAGGAACTCGAGCAAACATGTCTGAAGCCCCCTACACACGATCAGATTATCGAACAATCTGTCGTTGGTTTTTTGTGGCATGCTAGTCTGATGTGGAAAGTGAAGAGGTTATTTTCATACGAATTTTCCCGTATGACAGAATTCTACTTCAGAAGTGATGTCATGTGTTAGATTGTTTTGTATGTGTTTCTATCTTCTCTGAGCATTCCTAGTCTTGCTCTTAAGATTTTTTTCTGTCTAAATCTGTACTCATGAGACGAAAATCGGACGTTGTTTTGACGGACGACAAAAATTTTATAGCCTGTACATCAGGAATTTGTAACCCGAAAAGTCGGAGTCGGCTGTCGGAAGCACCATACTAACAATCCGAAAATCGACAGATCGGTCGTCGGACTAATTGTCCCTACAGATTTTCTTATCGTTTGTACGGGCCTTTACTGGCGATCCTGAGAGATTTAGCAACCATGCAAAACAGAAATTTCTAGTGTAAGTGGCGTTAAAGTAGAACTTCACTTTCTCCTTCAACATTTACTATTTCTAATCCTAATGCTGCTAGCATTCATAAATAGATAGGAAAGTATATCATATTTACTTGTTTTATCTTTTTTTTTACATTTCTTTAGCTATTTCTGTGTTTCCAGGCGTAGACAAATAATGTCATACATCAAAGGCTTCTTCTGGAGGTGAGGAGGGGTTTTCTCAGCTAAGCACACCCTCCTGCCTGCATGCCTGAGCTATGATCGGGTGAATTCCAGGAAGTAAATGCTACATGAATCGTCTGTCCTTATTTAAGAAGGCTACTCTCAGAAATACTAGGGGGTGTTTTTGAAAGTGACTTCTCAGCAAAATAATGCGTTGAGTCATGGATGGATGGGTGGGTTTGCTTTGAAAAAAAAAAATGAATTAAATAGCGTTTTTGGTTTGTGGTGCTCAAATGCAGAGTAGTTCCACTTTAACTTTCAAAAAAATATCCAACTCTTTAAAGAAGTATGCTAATTGCTACCTTTTTTCTACTTATTTCTTTACTAAATTACAAAGATACAGTAAATTAAGGAGGCTTGAGGCCATTTGTTTAGACCATTATCGGTAAAATACGTCTGTGCAAAGAAAATAATCCTTTTGGATACTTATGATAATTTCTCCTTGAGCTATGTATTCTTAGCAGTGTGTGCAGGGTAACTGACATTTAATTCAAAAAATGTGCAGAAGCGGGAGGTCAGCGCCGAGCATTATATCACGCAGAGTTAGACAGTCTTGCTCAGCACTGTGTAGAATGTCAAGAAGGGAAATTAAACTAAAAGAAAAAGACCATGTGGTAGAGTGATTTTTAACATCACAGCTGAAACTGGATACTAAAAGCTTTATACAAGTGTTGAAAAAGCGCTATTTCTCCATTAAGATTATCCCTGGAGACTGTGTAAAAATGACATAATGTAAAGTATCCTTTGGATTTATAGGGCCAATTGAAATGGGATTTCTTAAGTACTGTGTGATTTACATTAGCATATACACTTAAAACACTTATTCAGAGTATGACCATTTTCCCAGTAGTTCTCTTTTGTGATGTGTGTTGCATTTTCAATATGTTGTATATGTTAGAAAACTAAAACCACACTAGATATGAGGGTCTGCATGAAAATATGTTATGCAGTGTGACCAAAAATCTAAACCTAATTCTGGTCAATTTAATGTTTTTGTAGTTTTGAGTAGACTGGGAAAGGGAATGGTCTCTTTAATTCTTTATTCTGGTTGGTGTGCCCATTGGGGGTATTTCCTTTCTCTATCTGTCCTTCTCCCAGTGGGACACAATGTAAGCGGAAATCTGTGCAACATGAAGCAATTAAAATCACATCTTAGAGTAGATGAAGAGAAAAGAATGGAACGGTTTAATAGTTTTTGTTTTCTGTTACCCAACTGTGGAGATTTCCCCTAACTTCCTGTTCCAGTGACATTCTATGATTTAATTACAATAAATACCAAACAGGGGACCACCACTAAACCTGCCTTAGAATTTTGAATCTAATTGGAGATACATTAAGTAGAGAGAAAGGTTACTGCACATTACAAGCTTCAAGCAGATAACCTATCCCACATGTGAGGAGTTTTGTGAAATCTTTCTGCAATTGATTTCAGATCTCTAAATGATTGCAAATAGAATAAACTTTCTGATTTTAGCACATTGGCATGAAAAAGGAGCCAATTGATGCTCCGAAATGTGTCCCACTTGGGGTCCACGCTGATCCTGGGCGCCTTTCACTGATGTCACATCCGGGTCCTGTGTTCCACGCTGGTCCCGGAAGCTTGGCCATCCTTTCTGGTCCTCTCTTCTGTGGCCCCACTCTGCTGGCCAGTTGGGACCCCACCATCAAGCTGCACATTGGACCACCCCTGGGACCACCTGTCACTGGATTCCTTGCCACACCCTATGATGAGCCTGGTTTTATTTTAATGCTAGTAAGTGCATTTTTATTCTTTGGCAATAAGTGCCGGTTCACACATATGGGATGTTAGACATTGCATGTGATTCGCAGTGCACTGCTCTGCAAATCACATGCAATGTTTGTGATTTGAATTTGCACAGGACCCTTTTTTAAGTTCCCACCAGAATTGGATCACATGGGTGTTCATGCAATTCGATTCATGTCCGAAAAGACAGTTCGCACTGCGATATGGGAACTGATCTGAGGGTGTCGTTAACTTTGTATTGACACCCCCAGCGATTCGCATATGGCAGTGTGAACCGCATCACATATGTGTGAACCGGCACTAAAAGTCTTTTGTTTTCTACACTTAGAGGCACCTTCTGTTTGTTTTCTTTGTACCTTATTGATTGTTTTCAGGCTCATTTTTGTTTTTTTTTGTAAGTATTATATCCAGTATTACTATACACATACATTTTTTGTTTTACAAATAAACATATAATACGTGAGAAAGGATTCCACTTGTTAGCTGGATAAATGATTGGGTAACAAACATATGCAGTATTTTATACATAACTGACTAAAATACGTACAAAAAACACTATGCATGTTATGGAGGCTTACAAGCGAAGCTTCTGAACACAGTGGGGGACCTGGAGATTTCTGAATAGACTTAAATCTTGTCTGTGGTCAAAATGTAAAATCACTTCCCCTTTCCTTTTTTATTATGCGCTGTTATTGTTTTGCAATTCCTCCAAGGTTTTTGTGATTAGTTCAGAAACTTCCATTCATCCCTTCCTTTCCCCCTTTCCACTTTATTAAGCGTCATTCCCTTGTTTACAACATGTTCCTTTTGGGGTAAATGGGGATTATATTAATGATTATAGTTAATGATTATAATTTATTAAAGCTGATACTTATACCATTCCTATTGCTTATCAGGAACCCGTTGTATGTTTATTATGACACTATT
The DNA here is from genome assembly GCF_965119305.1 of Pelophylax lessonae. Taxonomy (NCBI): domain Eukaryota; kingdom Metazoa; phylum Chordata; class Amphibia; order Anura; family Ranidae; genus Pelophylax; species Pelophylax lessonae. Next base: position 152,460,874 of record NC_138770.1, on the reverse strand, counting down.
GGATCTATCTGCAATTGTAACACTTTTGTTACACTTTTGATAACTTAGATAGAAAAAAAATGTAAAATCACATATTAAAAAAATTTGACATTTTGTAAAACGTCATAACTACCTCTAGGGTAATCCTTCAAATGTCATAAACATACTGTAGGTAAAATGTAAAATAAACACCAGGCCAACGCTCAAGTGTTAAAAGGCCAAAGTGAAAGAACTTGACCAGAAACTTAGATGCTTATAGTCCAGGAAGTTTATTTGTTGGTCAATTAAGACTGTGCCAAGGATCCACTCATGACTTCCCAGGCCTTTCCAGATAGGGGAAATCTTGGATTCTAGATATAGATGGGTGCAGTCTATTGCATTAGGGTGTGCACCCCAAAGCTCAAACACACGCCTTTCTCTGCAGCCTCAGCTGCACGGGCAGGGCCGGGAAAAAATATAGGCAGGTGTGGCGGCTGCCCTGGGCACAATGGTTTATTGCAGGGATAGGGGCGCCCTGTGTCAGATGCTTCTGTTACAATGCTTACAGGAGTAGAGACAGTGACATCCCTGCTAACCCTAACCCTAAGAGAAGGGGGGAGGGTACAGTTTGGTATCTTTGCCCTGGGTGCTGGATGACCTTGTCCCAGTACTGTGCATGGGACAGTGAACGAATGGGAAGTGCTCTGTGTTGAGCGGAATCCTGTTCATTCACAAATTGAAGCATAGTAAACACAGTTACTATGCTTCAGTTATGAATGAACACAATGAGTGAGTGTGCTCACTGTGTTTATTTAGAAAAGGAAGATGCTGATAAACAAAATATTTTCTAGCCCCTCTCCCCACTCTCCATCCTGGAACATACCTGGCAGCAGCTGCGGGAGAGGGGAGGAGGGGAGCAAGCAGCACTGCGGGGGGGGGGGCGACATGGGGAAAGCCTGGGCAGTAGGGGGAATCTGCACCGCATGTAGTAATTAGGGTGTGCCCATGTACACTTGGCACACCTTTCTGCACATGCCTATGATTCTAGACAAAAACACAGCAAGAGGAGTGCATCAGCCTAGTGCAATAGAATATATATATATACTCATAAAACTGTATAATTTGTATAATAAAAGCTCACATGAAGAAGGTACTGTAAATCTCTTGTGTTAGAATACTTGCTTTGTGCAGTATAGTATTACAAAGGTCTTGCTTATTGGTTATTATTGGTTATCCAGACTTTAGAGGCAATGAGAGACCCAATCCTATGCTTCATTTATGCTCATGATTATACAGTTTTGTGAGTGTATTATTTTTATCAATAAATGGTATTTGAGGTAATGCACTAAGCTGGTGCCCATTCTTGCTTTTTTTTTTTTCATGCCTAGATACCACAGGCACACTAAAAATGTCCATGTGTACCAAAAGGGTAGACTAGCTCATGATATTTGTAATGTAAAAAGGTAGACATTTTTTCAAAATATGATAGTGGCAACTTACAACCAGGGAATAGCACAAGATCATCAGTAATGCAATGTTAATTCAAATATGAATTAAATTATTCATCATGTAAATGCTGCCAGTAGTCTCAGAGCAGAGATATGGGAACATCAGAGCTCTCCCTTGATCTGTAATATAATCAATCAAATACACTTTGGTAGCTTCTGTAAGAAAGTAAGGGACCTCCTGATTAAATGGAAATATTTAGGCACACTTGAAAATTTTTAATTATTACTATGGAGACTACTTATAAAGATTAACAAAATAATCAATTGTGTTTCAAGCTTCTTATATCACCATGAAACTCCTAACTATAAGATTAAACTTGAAAACATGGTGATAAGTAGATTTGTTTTAAAAAGGTAGAAAAATATGCATTTTGGTAGGTCTAACGTAGATAATTCTCTGTTTTAAAAAAACTCATTGCTACAATCCCTCCTTTGAAAACAATAAAATATGCTAGGTTTTGGATGGTGTATGTTGTGAAAAACAAATGGTGAAAAAAACTGTGGAAAATCTTTATTATTTGGCTATCTATTGTTATTGGCGGCTATCACCAAAATAGATTTTCCTGAAATAATATGTACTTATTCAACAGCTTTTTTAGTTGAAAGCTTAGGTCTGCCTCTTTCTATCTTCACCTCTATGGTACTGGTCAATGACACTGCTAATTATCGTCATGGCTTGGTAGCAAGCTGTTGGGAAGGGGGAGTTGTGATCTCTACCCTTTTTTTTTATGAAGAATGAAAGTGGGCAAGCTTTCCTCATTTCTCTTCTCAGACATATTAAAGGCAATATGCCTAAAAGTATTATTTAAAGCGTAACTCCACTCTTGTTGAGAAAAAAACATTCCCCTCTGGGTGATCTATGTACATTGCAAAGATTTTAATAAACTTTGTTGCATATTCCTACCTTTTGTTATTTTGAAGAAATCCCTGTGTGTTCATCTGTGCCCCTGTGGGAAAGGAAGTCTACTGGGAGTGGTTTCATAATTATCAATCAGCTGTGCACCTGCAGGGCACTAATAAAGAAAGCTGCTGGGCCTGCATCCCTTTAGATGTGTTCCTTTTAGGAGTATCCCACCAAAAATGACATTTTTGTTCCAGGGGATGCCTTAAATCTGACTTGTATCTTAGTGCAAACTTCTGGGAAAATTGGTGAGCCAATCACACAAGCAGGAACCTCCAAGTAGTCATATTTCATTGCATTTTCAGAAAAATGCAGTGGCTGCAGATTGAAGAGGAAAGGTCCTTTTTAATAACATTCAGTACAATATGATTTGTGTCGCAATTGCTATAATATTTTTTCTTTGTTTGCTATTTTTTTCTCCCCAAAAGTGGAGTTACCCTTTAACCACTTTCCAACCGGGCCATAGCCGAAAGACGGCTACAGCGCGGTTGTCTAGTTCTGGGAGGGCGTACATGGATGTCCTCCCAGAATTGCGCTCCCGCGTGCCCACTGGGGCGCGCACACGGGAGTGTCCGTGCTCGCCGGGTCCCGGGGACCCGACACATCACAATTTGCGGTAAAGGGCCAATGAGAGCGGTCCTTTACCACATGATTGCTCCGTCCAATGACGGAGCGATCACTTCACAAAAAACCGGCGCATGTCCGGTTCATTTCTCTTCTGCAGTTGCAGTTTCAGCAATCGGTACAGCGTGTGAGGAGAGGAGAGAAACTGCAGCTGCACGCCTCCTCTGCCTCATCTGTGCCCTGGATCAGTGCCTCCTCTGCCTCATCTGTGCCCTGGATCAGTGCCTCCTCTGCCTTATCTGTGCCCTGGATCAGTGCCTCCTCTGCCTCATCTGTGCCCTATCAGTGCCTCCTCTGTGCCCTATCAGTGCCTCCTCTGCCTCATCTGTGCCCTATCAGTGCCTCCTCTGCCTCATCTGTGCCCTATCAGTGTCTCATCTGTGCCCTATCAGTGCCTCCTCTGCCTCATCTGTGCCCTATCAGTGCCTCACCTGTGCCCTATCAGTGCCTCGTCTGTGCCCCATCAGTGCCTCATCTGTGCCCCATCAGTGCCTCGTCTGTGCCCCATCAGTGCCTCATCCATGCCACCTTAGTGCTCATCCATGCCACATCCGTGCTCATCCATGCCTCATCCGTGCCTCATCTGTGCCACATCCATGCCACATCTGTGCCTGCCCATGCCACCTCAGTGCTCATCCATGCCACATCCATGCTCATCCATCCCACGTCAGTGCTCATCCGTGCCCTGTCAGTGCTCATCCATGCCACATCCATGCCACGTCAGTGCTCATCCGTGCCACACCCATGCCACTTCAGTGCTCATCCGTGCCACGTCAGTGTTCATCTGTGCCACATCAATGTCACGTCAGTGCTCATCCATGCCACATCAGTGCTCATCCATGCCACATCAATGCCACGTCAGTGCTCATCCGTGCCATGTCAGTGGTCATCCATGCCATATCCATGCCAGGTCAGTGCTCATCCGTGCCACATCCATGCCACATCAGTGCTCATCCATGTCATGTCAGTGCCACATCAATGCCACATCCATGCCATGTCAGTGCTCATCTGTGCCACATCCATGCCACGTCAGGGTGCTCATCTGTGCCTCATCCATGCCACGTCAGGGCTAATCCATGCCACATCAGTGCTCATCAGTACCACATCCATCCTACGTCAGTGCTCATAAGTGCCTCATCCGTGCCACATCCATGCCACGTCAGTGCTCATCCGTGCCACATCAATGCCATGTCAGTGCTCATCCGTGCCACATCCATGGCACGTCAGTGCTCATCCATGCCACATCCGTGCCATGTCAGTGCTCATCTGTGCCACATCTATGCCATGTCAGGGTGCTCATCTGTGCCTTATCCATGCCACGTCAGTGCTCATCCATGCCACATCCATGCCACGTCAGGGCTAATCCATGCCACATCAGTGCTCATCAGTGCCCCATCCATCCCACGTCAGTGCTCATCAGTGCCACATCCATGCCACGTCAGTGCTCATCAGTGCCACATCAGTGCTCATCCGGGCCACATCAATGCCACATCAGTGCCACTACAATGCTTATCAGTGCCCTACAGTGCCTCACAAAATTGTAATGGGAAGTCAGGAAATGACGGTGCTCCCTGCGTGTTGGGCCTCTGTATGTGGTCAGGCTGTGGAAAAGTGTCACACATGTGGTATACTCAGAAGGAGTAGTAGAATTTATTTTGGGGTGTCATTTTTTGCTATGTACATGCTATGTGTTAGAAATGTCTTATAAATGGACAACTTTGTGTAAAAAAGTGTTTTTGGTTTTCTTTCCACATTTTATCAAAAATTTGTGGAAAAAAATGACATGTTCAAAAGACTCATTATGCCTTCTAGATCATGTGTTGGGGTGTTTTCTTTCCAAAATGGGGTCATTTTATGGGGGTTTCCATTGTCCAGGTGCTCCAGGGCCTTCAAAAGTGTGATAGGTCGTCAGAAAATTATATGTGTAATTTTTGATTCTAGAACGCCTGACGGTGCTCCTTGGATGTTGGGTTCTGTATGTGGACAGGCTGTGGAAAAGTCTCACACATGTGGTATCGCCATACTCAGGAGGAGTAGCAGAATGTATTTTTGGGTGTAGTTGCAAGTATGCCTATACTGTGTGTGAGAAATAACTTCGTAATAAGACCATTTTGTGAAAAATATTTTTTTTTTAAAAAATCTTCATTTTGCAAAGAATTGTGGGAAAAAATTACAACTTCAAAAAACTCACCATGCCTCTTACTAAATACCTTGGAATGTCTACTTTCCAAAAAGGGGTCATTTGGGGGGTATTTGTACTGTCCTGACTTGTTAGGGTCTCAAGAAAATAGATAGGCCGTCAGTACATCAGGTGTGATCAATTTTCAATGATTGGTACCATAGCTTGTAGACTCTATAGCCTTCACAAAGACCAAAAAATGTATACTTATTTGGGTTATTTTTACTAAAGATATGTAGCAGTATAAATTTTGGCCAAAACTTATGAAGAAAAATTACTAAAATGTAAAGCCGAAAAGAAGAAAAATGCATTTTTTTACAAAATTTTCGGTCTTTTTTCATTTATAGCGCAAAAAATAAAAAACCCAATTATGATTAAATACCACCAAAAGAAAGCTCTGTTTGTGTGGAAAAAAAGGACGGAAATTTCATATGGGGACAGTGTTGCATGACTGAGTAATTGTCATTCAAAATGTGAGAGCACTGAAAGGTGAAAATTGGTCTGGTTAGGAAGGGGGTTTAAGTGCCCAGTGGGCAAGTGGTTAAGTACTAGGTCTTCTAGGCTGCATCACCTGCTTCTTATATCCCTGGGGACTAAGGTGGTGAGATCTCTCCCTAATAGTTTCTGGTTGTCTTTCGTATCCTCTATAACAGAGTGCTCTAAGGTATTCCTATTCCTCCTATAATATAAACTGAACAAAAAAAGAAAAAAAATATCAACATAATCCCATTTCTACCAAACCAGACTTTGAGGCTACAAAAATGTTAGACAATTCACAATTTAAAAGATAATCATCATTTATATGTGCAGTGCCACAAAAATCCAATACAGTCTGCAAAAAATAAAATATGACACAATATTTTTAATATAAAAAAAATATCCTTCAGTTTTTCCCACACTGTGACCATTGCCACTGGATTTAAAGCTTGTCTACAGAATGACAGAATAAGGGTGAGGCCTGTGCTTGGATGGCTTGTAGGAAGTAAGCACAGACCTTACCAGGGGAATTTTGGCCCTCCCCAAAAAAGCTTACAATCCAAAGGCTGATTGGAAAATGAAATATGACAAGAAACTGTAGTATGCAAAAGACAAGTATCAACCATTTTGGAAAAAATGTAAATTAGGAAATGATCTATATCTTGCTATATAGGCTGTTTCCAATGTGTATCTGTAAAAAATCTCTGAATTTTCTCTCCCTCTCTCTGCAACAAACACAATATTACTGCCAAGGGAACACATTTGAGAACTCTAGAAGTAAATGAAGTCAGTTGCACAACCTTTTTTTTTTTTTTTATACGAGTCAGCTTGCATGAAAATAGTGTTGTACGGCCTAAAAACACTCATCTCGCTGAACCCATCTACTCTATGTCCTGTATGTATTGTAAATCCTAACAAAATAATATTCTGCCATTGTTGTAACTTTTATTGGGACAGACTGTCAGGTTTAATATACCGGCTTAAGACCATATTCTACAGGGATGGTTCTGTGCAAGATATTTCTCAGCTCATGACAATTAGGGGAAATTGCATTCTTTATGGATTGCCATGACACACAATATACCACCATGGATCCTTTCACAATGAGCTTTCTTTTAAAGCAAGCAGTGTATCCTAAGGCACTTTGTGAGCACTGTGGTATCATTAAACCAGGAGCAGAAACGAGATGATGATTATCTGAACAATTTGCATTTCTAGCAGTCACTTTTATACGGGGTCCAGACAAAGGTTCATTCTGCTTATAAATATATATATATTAGTGCAGAGAACCTTTGTTATCGCTTACTTGTTTTATTGCAGACACTTTTAATGATTTGGTTGGACCACAATGACAAGAAGGCAGAAAAAAAAATATATCTGGGATTTTTCAAAAATTATAATATTATTGGTAATACTGAATAGGAAAGTAAAAACCACAAGTTGCAAAGAAAATAAAGTGTAATGGAATACATGGATAATTACATTGAAAATAATTATTGCTATTTTAGCCTTGCCTGTTTCTATTATTATTATTATTAATAATAAATTAGAGATCCTGAGTTGGAATCCCAGCCTAGCCATAACAACTATTTTAAATGGGAAAAGGTAATGGTCCTTTTCCCATTTTTGCCCACCGTTCGTTTCCCTTTTCCAATTTTTCCCCTTTTGTCCACAGTCTTTGTGGACAAAGGGTGCAAATAATAATAACAACAACAATAATGACAATTATTATTACATGTATTATTGCTAAACAATTGTTTACAAATACAGCATCTGTTCATTTCTCATGAGCCAGCAATGTCTTTTTAAAGTCTCTTATCTGCTGCTTTTTTGATTAAATAGAGGTTCTATTTGAGAACGTCAATTAGAGCATTTTCTTTAAAATTACAAAACAGGAAATGAGGGAGGAAAAAATATTATTAAAAGCGTAAGTTTTCCTTCACATGGGGTGTATCAATGCTACTCCATGTGAGGGCTATGTTAACCTACATGACCCAAGGATGCACAGATGTTCCATGCATTCCTGTGCAGGCAGTCCCATTGAGGTATATTGGATTGTAGTGGCTGCAATAACACAGCCACTGCTCCCAATCTGACATCCCTATGGGTGCACTGCATTTGGGGCTATGCACTCATACCTACATGCAGTGGTGGAACTACCAGGGTCACAGCAGTCGCACTTGCGACTGGGCCCTAGCTTTCTGCTACTGTGGGGGGGGGGCAGAACCCGTCATCTCCCCTGTACCTTCGCTGGGAGCTAACAATAAAGTGGAGGGGGACAGGAGGGGGCGATGGGCAGCTCTGTGATGTCCACAGGATGTCCCTTGGACTAGCAGTTCACTACACGAATGTCAGTGTATACAGTGGAGTGGGGAGGGGCCTCTGACCCGGGCAGGCACCAGATTTAGTGCACAAGTGAGTCGCTTTGCTTGTACACTCCTGCCGATACCTGCCTGGGTCAGAGGCCCCTCCCCACTCCACTGTATACACTGACACATGGGAAGTGAAAAACTAGCTGGAGGGACATACCACAGACATCACAGGGAAGCAGTATGTACAAGGGCTGCTGCTTCTTGCATCTAGGCTTCTCCTGTAAGGTAAGCCCGGCATCTGAGCATGCTGTGTGTCTTACTGTAACAATGCCTGCCTGTCACACTGCCCCCCACATGTCACACTGCCCCCCCCACCTGTCACACTGCCCCCTCTTACCACACATCCCTTCCCACCTGTCACACCCCTCCCTTATCATGCTGGCCCCCCTCTTATCACACTGCCTCCTACCTGTCACACTCCCCCCCTCATCACACTGCCCCTTCTCCCAATACCCCCCCTGTCACACTGCCCCCCTCCTGTAACACTGCTCCTCCATCATTCTGCCCTTCATCACACTGCCCCTTCTGTCATATTTACCCCCCTGGCACACTACCCCTGTCATACTGCCCCATTCTTGTTACACAGCCCCACTCCTTTCACAGTGCTCCCTCATTACACTGCTCCCTCTTATCACACTGCTTCCCCCTTATCACACTGCCCCCCCCCCCCTCATGTCATACTTCCCAGCACAGGCATGTGCACAGGGTGTGCCAGGTGTGCCTGGGAATACCCTGATCACCCTATGTGGTGCAGATTCCCCCTCTTTAAAGCCCTAATATTTCACCAAAGCCTCCTAACAGGGCACCTAAAAATTGTAAAAAAAAAAATGAAATTGTAAAAAATTATTAAAAAAATATATAGTACCAATAAAAACTACTGACACCATCCTTTGGCCTACTGACACCAATCTCTTCCCTACTGACACCATCCACTGCTCTACTGACACTATCAGTATATATGTATACACATGCATACACACATATGTGTTAGAATTTTGAGGTGCACACCCTAATGCAATAGGCTGTTTATATTGTCACAATATCCCTCTGTCATACTGCCCCCCTCTTATCACACTGCCCCCATGTCATACTGCCCCCTCCTGTCACACTGCCCCCATCATACTGCCCCTTCTTGTCACAGTGCCCCCTCCTTTCACAGTGCCCCCCTCTTATCACACTCCCCCTCCTATCACACTTCCCATATACCCTTCTCCTGTCACGCTGCCCCCCCCCAACCTATGACACTGTCTCCCTCCTCTCACAATACCCCTCTCATACTGCCCACTCCTGTCACACGTCCCCCATCATACTGTCTCTATCACACTGCTCCATTGTCACACTGCCCCCCTCCTGACACAATACCCCCATCATACTACTTCCCCATCACACTACCACCCCTGTCATACTGTTCCCCTCCTGTCATACTACCCTCTTCTTGTTCACTAATGAATGGACACAGTGAGTGATCATTATCGCACTCACTGTGTCAATTCATAAATGAAGCATAGTAACTGTTTACTATGCTTCAGTTTGTGAATGAATGGGAAGCTCTGTACAGAGCTATTCCTGTCAGTTCATTCTATGCAGCTGAGGCTTCAGAGATGGAGATTGAGGGCCCCGGAAAGGGTCCCTGCCAGGGTCAGGGGCCCTTCATGGTTTCTTCTACCGGGGCGCTGAAGGTTCTAGTTATGCCTCGGCCTGCATGAATGTCGAATTGGAAGCTGCGGGTAAACATGGCCCTCACACAGGGTACACATTGATACTTGTTACCCCCCATGTGAATGAGGGCTAAATGCACAAACAAAACTTTTCCCTGGATTTTGGCTTTAGGGTACACCTGTCAGGAGAGAAGTACAAATGCTGCCATTACTAGACTTCTTGTGAAAATGCTAGTTGCCAGACTGTGTCTGGTTTCAGTTTGGTCACAGAACATTTAATATGGAGAGTGGCAGCCTGCACAATACTCAAAATGTTACACAATGTATAAAACCAGGCATACTTTGTGAAAATTGTGAACTTTGCATGAATAAATAGGTGGACACTTTCCTAATTAAATTCCTAGCAGATGGGAAAATAGTGACATTTCTGAGTGGAGATGAACCCATTTGCAGTGAGAAGGGGAATTGAATCCCCTGCACACAGGGCATCTGACTAAGTGTTCATTTAGACAAATATTTGTCTGCATTTGGCATACTCTTGAAACATAGGACATAGGCAGGTCAGCATTTATTATGATGCCAATAAAGTTTACTGACAAGAAACACAATGCTTTCTTTTGAATACTTCTTATCTTTTGTTGTCTAATCACAGGCTTTGAAAGGTCCTAGGCTGCAACTGCTGAACTGCAGTGTAGTCTGAGAGAGGCATTAGGAAGTGCAGAGCCTGGTTCTGCTATCTAGCATGAGTATCTGGATCACAAGATTTCCTCTACTGAATTACAAGCATTTCAACATTTTTGGCTAGTAAAATGAATTTCCAGCATTCCTAAATGAGTGCTACCATTAGTTTTCATGTCATATCTGGAGTATACTGTACATTCCAGCTCCCTATTGAATTTGAAGAGCTAATAATGAGGGACTTAATGCTTACATTTTATTATTATTTAAAGTCTTCCATTGAAAGGCAATCTTAATTATGTTCGTTCCTTGGATGACCAGTGAGACCCTCTTACAATATCAGGGTCACACAATGAAGAGACAAGACGCAGACATATGGGTTCAAAGTGCGTCCATATTTATGATAGCGCCTGAGGCTTATATGCAAAATAAAACATGGGTGGATGAGGAGTTCTCAGCCAATCAGAATATTACATACAAAACCACCTTCCATAATATCCAATCAGAGCATTACAGATACATCACCTCCCATCTATGTAAACAAGGCAGACCACCATTCTGTGAGTGGGAAAGATGGAGATCTTGTTATTTCTGCTAAGCAGAAACACGGATCTCTGTCTTCCCCTAGTCAAAGCACCCCCCACACAGTTAGAAAGCAATACCAGGGAACACATTTAACCCTTTTATCGCCCCTGATGCTAACCTATTCCCTGCCAATGCCATTAGTACAGTGACAATGCATTTTTTGGGTACTGATCACTGTATTATTGTCTCTGGTCCCCAAAAAGTGTAACTTTTTGTCCACCGCAAAGTTGCAGACCTGCTATAAGTCACTGATCGCCACCATTGCTAGTAAAACAAATAAAACAAATAAAATTTCCATAAATATATCCCACAGTTTGTAAACGCTATAACTTTTGTGCAAACCAATCAATATATACAATTATTGAGATTTTTTTTTTACCAAGCATATGTAGCAGAATACATAGTGGCCTAAATTGATGAAGAAATTACATTTTTTTACATTATTTTATTGGATATGTTTTATTGGAAAAAGTAAAATATATTGTTTTCCTTTTCGAAATTGCCACTCTTTTTTTGTTTATAGCGCAAAAAAATAAAAGTCGCAGAGGTGATAAAATACCACCAAAAGAAAGCTCTATTTGTGGGAAAAAAAGGACATCAATTTTATTTGGGTACAGTGTTGCACGACCGCGCGATTGTCAGTTAAATTAACGCAGTGCTGTATCGCATAAATGGCCTGGTCATGAAGCGGGTAAATCTTCTAGGGCTGAAGAGGATAATGCAGCCAGGAAATGGGTAACTGACAGGGGTCACAGTTTCACTGATAGTGGAGAGGGTTAAAGCGGAGTTCCGGCGACATACAAATATTTGAGCTAAAAATACCCCCCTAATCTTAAACTATTCCCAATTACCCTAACACTAATCCCATATTACAATACATTACAATTAGAAAATAAAGATAAATACTTACCTTTACAATTGCGTGGTCATGCAATGCTATACCCCAAAAAAAAAAAATGATGTCATTTTTTCCCCACAAACAGAGCTTTCTTTTGGTGGGATTTGATCACCACTGCATTTTTTATTTTTTGCGCCATAAATAAAAAAGTCTGACAATTTTGAAAAAAACAATATCTTTTACTTTTTGCTATAGAGACCATTGAGTACTGTCCATAATACTTTTTTTATTTGCACTAACATACAATTTTTAGGACAAGCTTTCGGGGTATGTCCCCTTCATCAAGATCCAAGCAGTACTGATCCGCAAAATGTTAGCAGCATGGTAAAGAAACACAAAATCTCTAAGCCAAAGGAAAAAAAAAAGGGAAAAGACCAAACAAACATAAGTTAAACTGGCATGGTAATAAAACTAGCTTGATTATTATTATACAGGATTTATTTAGCGCCAACAGTTTGCGCAGCGCTTTACAATGTGAAGGAAGACAATACAGTTACAATACAGTTCAAAACAGGAGGAACTAGAGGGCCCTGCTCGTTAGAGCTTACAATCTAGAAGGGAGGGTCAAGTGAAACAAAAGGCAATAACTGTGGGGGATGGGTTGATGGAGAAAAAGGAGGTACATTTTTTAGGGGTTGGTAGGATAGGCTTCTCTGAAAAGGAGGGTTTTCAGAGATCGCCTAAAAGCTAATAGAGTGGGGGATAATCGGACAGATAAGGGTAAGGAGTTCCATAGGATTGGAGAGGCTCTGGAAAAGTCCTGGAGGCGAGCATGGGAGGAGGTGATGAGTGAGCTAGAGAGCAGGAGGTTTTGAGAGGAACGAAGAGAGCGATTAGGTTGGTATTTTGAGATGAGGCTGGTGATGTAGCTGGGGGCTAGGCTGTGGATTGCTTTGTAAGATGTTGTAAGTATTTTGAATTTAATTCGTTGGGTGAGCGGAAGCCAGTGGAGGGCTTGACAGAGAGGAGCAGCGGACACTGAGCGATTGGTGAGGTGGATGATTCTGGCGGCAGCATTCATGATGGATTGAAGGGGGGATAGCCTGTGTAAAGGTAAGCCAATGAGAAGGGAATTGCAGTAGTCGAGGCGCAAGATGACCAGGGAGTGAACTAGGAGTTTTGTTGTGTCTTTGGTTAGAAAGGGGCGTATTTTGGAGATGTTGCGGAGGCTGAGGCGGCAAGATTTGGACAGCGATTGGATGTGGGGTTTGAAGGAGAGTTCAGAGTCCAGGACAACACCTAAGACCTTGGCATGTGGGGATGGGCTGATGGTTATGCCATTGATATTGACGGAGAAATCAGGGGAAGGGGCACGAGGTGGAGGAAAAATTTTAAGCTCGGTTTTGGATGGATTGAGTTTGAGGAAGTGGTGAGACATCCAGACCGATATATCTGATAGTAAATTAGTGATACGTGAGGAGACTGAGGGAGAGAGCTGAGGAGTGGATAGGTAGATTTGGGTATCGTCAGCGTAGAGGTGGTATTGGAAGCCGTGGGAGGCTATCAACTGACCTAGAGAGGAGGTGTAGATTGAAAATAGGAGGGGTCCAAGAACAGAGCCTTGGGGAACTCCAACAGAGAAGGGAAGAGGAGAGGAGGAAGTAGAATTGTAGGTAACGCTAAAGGTGCGGTTAGAGAAGTAGGAAGATAACCAGTTAAGAGTACAGTCACGGAGACCAAAGGCATGGAGTTTTTTGAGGAGGAGGGGATGGTCAACCGTATCAAAGGCAGCAGAAAGGTCCAGAAGTAGGAGTACAGAATACTGTCCATTGGTTTTGGCCGTTAGCAGATCGTTTGTCAGCTTTAGGAGTGCAGTTTCATTGGAGTGTTGAGGCCGAAATCCAGACTGAAGGGGATCAAGGAGGCTATTCTCGGCAAGGTGGTCGCACAGTCGGTTGTAGACTAGACGTTTGAGGAGTTTGGATGAAAAGGGGAGCAAGGAAATAGGGCCTAGGTTGTTCAGATCGGTTGGCTCCAGTGAGGGCTTTTTAAGTATGGGGCTGACTAGTGCATGTTTTAGAGAGTTGGGGAAGATGCCAGAAGAGAGAGAGAGATTGAAGATGTGGGTTAGAGAGTGTAGAATAGGGCCAGAAGGTGAACGTAGCATTTGCGAGGGAACAGGATCCAGAGGGCAGGTTGTTAAGTGGACGTTAGCAAGTAGTTTAGCAACCTGATTGATTAGTGAGATAAGATAGAGGGAGAGTTGAAGACAGGGGAAGGTGGGGGGGGATAGTCACGGAGGGGGTCGTAAAACTGTAGGATAATGAGTAAGGAAACCCATATCTAAGTTTAAGCCGTTATTTTTTGTGTCAAAAAGAAGTATCATTCTTAGTTCAAAAGCTTTCCTTTCCTGCATGGTTCTGAAATTCCCTTTAAGAACTAAAACATTGAGGTCTTCTTTTTGCTATAAAACATTTCCAACACAAAATTTAAAAAATCGAAATTCTTCATAACTTTAGGCCAATATGTATTATTTCATAAGGTGTCTACAAATCCTTGGATATAAATTAATGGCAGTGAGCAGCAACTTAAAGCGGGACTGCAATATTGCGGTGGACATTCTGACACTAACTGACATTTTTGACACCTGCTTCCCCACTGACAGAGGACAGAGCTCTGTCTTGTTTACATAGGCAGAGCTCTGTCCTGTCTCTCTCCTTGCAGATCAGTGGGTGCTGGCGGACATCCATTGGCCGGTACATGCTGATCAGCTTGTCCTGTGTCTAATCACAGCACAGCCGGGTCACCGACAGCACACACGTGCGCCCACTACCTGGAAGTGCCAGGTCATTTACTAAGTATGTGATCTGACACAGAATACCTGCTCTGCTGCTGTACATCTAAGTGATGCAGTCGGCAAGCAGTTAAAGGAATTGGAATGGAAGGAATTTCAATGTTTTGCACTAAGCATATTAAAAACGCTGTTCTTTGGCAAATGGTATTTAACTTTTTTTGCATTAGTTCATCTCCCCTAAGGAGGTACCCAGTCCCCCATGACATTTGTTTGACCAGAACTGTCCAAAACTGGTTTTCAAGATTCATCTCTCATTGACTTCAGTAGGGTTTAGATTTTAATTAAAGTGGTTGCAAACCTCAGTGATGGAATTTGAACTAAGCACATATATCTGTAGTGTTTACTTATCGCTCTCAAAAGATCTAAGTGTAGTTTCTCTCTGGTGCATCATTCCTCTGTTATCAGCATGAGTCACTTCTGAGAAGTTTTCCTGACACATGAGACACATTTGTGTCGAAAGGCAGGGGGAGGGGGAGGTGGAGGGGGGACCCAGAACGGAGCTTGTCTATTCACAACACAGTTCTTCTGCTGTGTGGAGCGGTGTGTGTTCCTTTCCTCCAATCAGTTCTCACCCATTGTAACTGAAGTTTCCCCACCTCCTCCTCTTCTGACCAATGAAGAAAGATTTATAACATGATCTGCACTTCTGAAAGGATGTAGAGAGGAGAAAACTGCAGATAAACTAATACAACCTATGTAGGAGTATATAAATATCTCTGTGTATCACCTGAGGCTGTTCACTTCACTGGGTATATGTGAGGGTTTAGACCACTTTAATGTTCAGGATTACAGTTCAACAAACCTCCTAGTAACCAAAATCTGAAACGTTCAACTCATCCCTACTCGGAATTGTATTTGAAAGCATGCACTCAAGAAAAGAAAGTACTTTGATCTATGTGCACTACCAGTGCCATGATAACACAACTAGTGAGGGTAGTTAGGGAATGGTTAAAAGTAAAATAATAAAATATACATAACAAAAAAAGATAAATCAAATAGTACCTGAAAAAAAATTATATCTGTTGTAACATATAAAAAATAGTATCAAATATATACGGTATATTTTATACTTGTAGAGAAAACACTAATAGGTTATAACATTGTATCATGAACATCTGATATCTGACAATAATTATACATTTCTATCCAAAATGACTGGTTAATTTTTCCCTTAGAGGAAACTAAAACAAAAAAAAATCCATTAGCTGTACTTTTTCCAGTTTTCTACAATACTTATCCTTATAATGCTTATATTTGGATTCTATAACTTTATGTTATGTTTCATATGTCTGAATGTTATCAGTAGGATGCATTATAACAATATGATTGTATAGTACTAATATCTTCCCAATTACCTCCATTTTTTTTTTTTTACTAGTTTCAGTCCTATTTTCTATCTTGCTTTTATGCTTTATTATGCGACACTATGCATAGCCACTGCTATCCTACACTGTACATTACAATAAAGCTATTGTGTCTCCTAGATACATTTCTCTTTCCCAGTATTGTTTTTGTTAGGTATCTGTCTAATATTCATGTTGACAGATTTAGCAGATTAAGTGGATAATTTAACCAATTCTATCCCAACAATTAATACATCAATTTCCCAAGGAAGAGAGATATATTGGCTTGATGATGGCTACAGGTAAGATGAGTTTCTATTTCAGAAAAAAATAACCCTCAGTGGGCATATTTTGTAACAGGAAGCCAGAGTTGCTGATTTGTCAAAGTCTCATTTCAGAAAAGCCATGTCTCTCACTAATATGAGGGTATTTAGTAACACAGAGATCAATTTACTAACCACATATCTTGCAAAGAAGGAGAAAGCACAGCTTAAAGCCAACAACAAGTGATAGTGTGATATCCAGATATGGGCAGGAAACTGAAAAGGCATGCTTCATGTCCTTTGCTTAGGAATATTTTTTGTTAAATAAAGGATTGTCTCAATTCACTTATCAAACTATTTCAGTTTTAGGGCTTTTTACACCTTCTTAAAACCCATCATTTGAGAAACATGGATGCTTTCATTGATGGCCTCCTTCTACAAAGATGGTTTGCTGTGATGCTTACTGTCTGTCTTCAAAACTTTCTAAAACACTGTCCTAGTATGCAGAAAGGAGTTAGAAACATAGAAAAGTGACAGTAGAAAAAGACTAAATAGTCCATTAAATCTTCGCTTGTTTTTACATATGGTATATATTTTTAACCATTTTTCCTATATTATAGACAAATGTTTATCCCAAGCATGTTTAAATGCTTTAACCAGTGACTAAGTTATTACCTCTGCTAAAAGTCTTTTCTAACTATCTAGTACTTTCTTTATAATAATGCTTTCAAAGCTTAGTTTTGAAGTTATGTCCTGTGTTCTTCATCTCAGCATCATACTAAAAATACTGCCCTCCTGAACCTGATTTACATTCTTAATGCATTTCAAGGTTTCAATCTTAAGCTCCCTTTCACTTCATTCCTCAGGGTTGTACATATTAAAGGAACCCAGAGACTTACTTAACCACCTCCATACCAAACACTTTCACCCCGTTCCCGCTCAGGCCAATTTTCAGCATTCAGTGCTGTCACACTGCATGGCAATTACTTGGTCATGCAACACTATACCCAAATTACATTTTTACCATTTTTTTGGGGAAAGATAGAACTTTCTTTTGGTGGTATATGTTACAGCCCATTCAGACTGGCGCAATCCGACTTTGAGGGGCGACCTGTGAAGTCGCGGTGCACAGCGCGACTTGCAGGGACTTCACATAATGGAAGTCTATGCAAGTCGCTCCCAGGTCACCCCAAAGTAGTACAGGACCCTTTTTCTAAGTCGGAGCGACTTGTGTCGCTCCTATTAGAACGGGTCCTGTGCTAATCAAAGGCGAGCGACCGAGCGCGACTTGTCAGGCTGACAAGTCACCTGACAAGTCGCGCTAGTCTGAATGGGGTCTTACTGTTTTTTTTTTTTGTTTGTTTATTTTTTTTTTAATTTTGGGCTAAATAGGCAAAAACATTTTGAAAAAAAAAAGTTTCTGATCCAAAATTTGCCAAATAAATAATCTTTCTTCATAAATTTAGGCCAAATATGTTCTTAATTTCTTTGGCAAAAATAATCCAAATCAGTGTATATTATTTAGTCTGTGTGAAAGTTATAGAGTCTACAAACTATGCTATATATACTGTATTTGAAATTTGACCAGTTCTGATGTACTGACTGCCTGTCTCATTTCTTAAGGCCCTAAAATGTCAGGACAGTAAAAGTACCTGGAAATAACTATTTTTTTTGGAACATAGACAGTCCAAGGTATTTAGTAAGAGGCATTGTGAGTTTTTTGAAGTTGTAGATTTTTGTCACAGTTTTTTGGAAAATGAATAAAGTTATCATTTTAACAAGTTATGTCTCACACACAGAATGGGCATACTTAGAATTTCACCTAAAAATACATTCTTCTATGCCTCCCAGGCATGGGGATACTACATGTGTGAGACTTTTTTTTACAGCCTATATGCATAAAGGGGCCCAAAATCCAAGTAGCACCTTTGGGCTTTTAAGGAGCATAAATTACACAAATATTATGCATCTACTTTCCTGACTACTTATCACACTTTTGAAGGCCCTGAAACACCAAGACAGTGTAAACAACCATAAAATGACCCTATTTTGGACAGCATAATGGGGTTTATTTACTAAAGCTAGAGAGTGCATAATCTGGCTCTTTTCTGCATAGAAACCAATCAGCTTCCAAGTTTTATTGTCAAAGCCTTATTGAACAAACTGAGGTTAGAAGCTGGCTGGCTAGTATGCACAGCTGCACCAGAATCAGGGTGCACCAGCTTTAGTATATCTACCCCAATGAGCCTTTTGAAATCATTTTGCCACACATTTTTGGAAAATTCAGGAAATAAAATTATAATTTTTTTTTTTTTACACAAAGTTTTCAATTAATAAGTAGTGATGACCCACAGGGACTCTTTCTGGCCACAATAGTGATGGAAAAGTTGTTTGAAGGGGACTAACACCTGGACTGTGGCATGCCGGAGGGGGATCCATGGCAAAACTCCCATGGAAAATTACGTAGTTGACGCAGAGTAGGGTTTTATTCCATAAAGGGCATAAATCACCTAACATTCCTAAATTGTTTGGAATAACGTGCTTTAAAACATCCAGTGTGTGTATACGATCAGGTATGATGTTGTATCAATCAGGTAGTGTAAGGGTTACGCCCGCTTCACAGAGACAGACCAAACTCCCCGTTTAACGCACCGCAAACAACCGCAAACAGACCAGAACCGACCAAAATGGGACAGGAACTGGGCTTTAAGGGTTAGGGTTAGGTTTAGTGTTAGGGGCTAGGGTTAGGGTTACGGTGAGATACTTAGGGTTAGCGTTAGTAACCCTACGTCTCTAACCCTAACCGTCTAACCCTAAGCACTAAAAATAACCCTAGCCCTAACCCTAACCCTAGCCCTAACCCTAATTCTAATTTTTTTTCTGGTTCTGGACATGCTACAGAGCTGAAACTTCACAGGTACACGTTTTAGACCCCCAGACACTGAATCACACAAAAAAAGTTCTTAAAAATTGTCATTTTTGATAGAGAGCCAATTATTGGAAAAATTAAAAAAAAAATAAAAATAAAAAAAAAATAAAAATTTATTTGGATTTAGCGTCTGGGGGGTCTAAAAAGTGTACCTGTGAAGTTTCAGCTCTGTAGCATGTCTGGAACCAGAAAAAAAATTACCAATTAGGGTTAGGGCTAGGGCTAGGGCTAGGGTTAGGGCTAGGGCTAGGGTTATTTTTATGGCTAGGCTTAGAGGGTTAGGGTTAAGGTTAGAGGGTTAGGGTTATGGTTAGAGGGTTAGGGTTAGGTTTAGTGTTAGGGGATAGGGTTAGGGTTACGGTGAGATACTTAGGGTTAGAGTTAGTAGCCCTACCCCTACCCCTCTAACCCTAACCCTCTAACCCTAAGCACTAAAAATAACCCTAACCTTAGCCCTGGCCCTAACCCTAGCCCTAACCCTAACCCTAGCCCTAACCCTAATTCTAATTCTTTTTCTGGTTCTGGACATGCTACAGAGCTGAAACTTCACAGGTACACTTTTTAGACCCCCCAGACAATAAATCACACAAAAAAAGTTCTTTTTGATAGAGAGCCAATTATTGGAAAAATTAAAAAAAAAAAAAAATTTCTTTGGATTTAGCGTCTGGGGGGTCTAAAAAGTGTACCTGTGAAGTTTCAGCTCTGTAGCATGTCCGGAACCAGAAACAAATTACGAATTAGGGTTAGGGCTAGGGTTAGGGCTAGGGTTAGGGTTAGGGCTAGGATTAGGGTTAGGGCTAGGGTTAGGTTTAGGGTTAGGGTTATTTTTATGGCTAGGCTTAGAGGGTTAGGGTTAAGGTTAGAGGGTTATGGTGAGAGGGTTAGGGTTAGGTTTAGTGTAAGGTCGATAGGGTTAGGGTTACAGTGAGATAATTAGGGTTAGAGTTAGTAACCCTACCCCTCTAACCCTAACCCTCTAACCCTAAGCACTAAAAATTACCCTAACCTTAGCCCTGACCCTAACCCTAGCCCTAACCCTAGCCCTAATTCTAATTTTTTTTCTGGTTCTGGACATGCTACAGAGCTGAAACTTCACATGTACACTTTTTAGACTCCCCAGACAATAAATCCAAAGACATTTTTTTTTTAAGTTTTTTTTTTTTTTTTTACATTTTTTCAATAATTGGCTCTCTATCAAAAATGACAATTTTTAAGAACTTTTTTTTTTGTGTGTGATTTAGTGTCTGGGGGGTCTAAAAAGTGTACCTGTGAATTTTCAGCTCTGTAGCATGTCCAGAACCAGAAAAAAAAGATCATTTTTCAGTAGAGCAGGGATGGTGGGAACCTCTTTTACACCTATATGATCTTTTTTTTCTGGTTCTGGACATGCTACAGAGCTGAAACTTCACAGGTACGCTTTTTAGACCCCCCCAGACACTAATCCAAAAAAAGTCATGCCTGCCACCGTATATATCAGTGGTGGGTGGGCAGTGGCACTGCAGTGGGCACAGTACACTCTGTGGACCTGACAGTCACTGGCACCCAGGCAACTGCAATTATAAAAAATATATATATATTTTTAATTTGCAAGCTGCTGTGCCACCGTATATATATCAGTGGTGGGTGGGCACGCAGTGGCACTGCAGTGGGCACAGTACACTCTGTGGACCTGACAGTCACTGGCAGCCCAGGCAACTGCAATAATAAAAAATATTTTTTTTTTCAATTTGCAACAAGATGCTGTGCCACCGTATATATATCAGTGGTGGGCAGTGCACTGCAGTGGGTACAGTACACTCTGTGGACCTGACACAGCACTCACTGCAATTATGACAGAGGAAAAAAATATATATTTGTTAAAATGCAAGGTACCGTGCCCTTGCCACCCGAAATGAGTGTGGTGTGCACACAGTACAGTCTGTGGTGGGTCTGTGGCCTCTCACACACAGCGGGCAGGTAACTGCAGTGCACAATAGATATATATATATATATATATATATATATAAAATACTACTCAAATACCAGCCCTCAAAAGGGCTTTTGGGGACAATAGATATATATATATATATATCACAGAACAAAAAAAATTACACAAATACCAGCCCTAGGAAAGGCTTTTTGGGGTGCTGTCCTTACAGCAGGAGTGTACCAAGAACACTGGCTAACAACAAGACCGGGAACACTGACTAACTGTCCCTAGCTATAACAGCAGCAGCACTTTCCCTGCTCTCAGTAACATACTGCTTCAGAAATGATCTAAGATGGATGCTGCCCTTGCTTATTTATAGGAGGTGGGAGGGTGTGGGAGGGAGGGTATGCTGATTGGCTGGAATGTGTCTACTGACTGTGAGGTTCAGGGTCAAAGTTTGCCTCAATGATGATGTATAGGAGGCAGACCGAACATCGCATATGTTCGCCCGCAGCGGCGAACGCGAACATGCTAAGTTCACCGGGAACTGTCCGCCGTCGAACAGTTCGGTTCATCACTATTAATACGTTATTTCTAACACACAACATAGGCTTATCTAGAATTACACCCTTATTAAACAATTAAACCATTAAACACATTCTGCTACTCCTCCTGAGTATGGGGATACTACAAGTGTGAAACTTTTTCACAGCCTAGCCACACTGAGGGGGGCACAATTCGAGCTCCCTTTTGGAGTCCCTGGAGCACTAGGACAGTAGAAACACCCACAAAATGACCACATTTTGAAAAGCAAACACCTCAAGTTATTTTCTTAGAGGCACAGTGAGTCTTTTGAAGACTTCATTTTTTGTCACAAAGTTTTTGGAAAATGTGGAATGAATATTTTTTTTTTTTTACACAAAGTTGTCAATTTAATAGGATATTTTTCACACACAGCATGGGCATACTTAGAATTACAACCCAAAACACGTTCTGTTACTCCTTCTAGTTTTGGCAGACTTTTTCACTTTTTGGACTGATTGTATAGCGCATATATCTTGTGTTTTACACAAATCAACAAATTGTATCAAAACCAGCGTACTGTAATGGTCGCCTCCATATGAGTGGTCAGGGAATATAGCTTAGTATAGTATCACCTATAGCAGTAGGTGATTGCCCCAGGATTGCCATGTTAATTCGCCAGGAAGTACAGGAAGCTAAAAAAAAAAAAGAAGAACAAAAGAGTTTCTGTGGTTCCAGTAGTGTAGTGGAGGGGATGACTGGTACTTGTGTCTCGCAGGAACATAGTCAGTGGGATGTGCAGATGGGTCAGTTCAGGTGTAGGCAAAGACAGCACACAGGTCAGCAAACAGGTAAAGGACTGGTCCATGCAATAGGCAGAAATGTAGTCAATAAATAGGACTGGGTTAGTACAGGTGGCAACACTGCACTGGTGTGGCGGTGTTGCTGGCATACGCTGGTCTGGAGGTATTAGGACTGGTGTGGCAGTCATCAGGTAAACCGTTGCTGGTAGTGGTAGTAGTGGTAT
The DNA here is from genome assembly GCF_965119305.1 of Pelophylax lessonae. NCBI lineage: Eukaryota > Metazoa > Chordata > Amphibia > Anura > Ranidae > Pelophylax > Pelophylax lessonae. Next base: position 152,438,249 of record NC_138770.1, on the reverse strand, counting down.
TGTCATGGTCTGGGGCTGCATGAGTGTTGTCGACGCTGGGGAGTATGTACTGTGACATACTAAAGCAGAGCATGATGCCCTCCCTTCGGAGACTGGGCCACAGGGCAGTATTCCAATATGATAACAACCCCAAACACACCTCCAAGATTACTACTGCCTTGCTAAAGAAGCTGGGGTAAAGGTGATGGACTGGCCAAGCATGTTTTAAGACCTAAACCCTATTGTACATCTGTAGGGCATCCTCAAAGGGAAGGTGGAGGAGCGCAAAGTCTCTAACATCCAC